>NW_027466060.1:110000-710000 GCF_046127955.1 Nelusetta ayraudi | reverse complement strand
GGAGGCCGGTGGCGAGATCCCCCCCCCCCCTCCTCTCCATGTCTGCAGGATTTGGTGCTTAATTTGGATTCTGGTTAAACCAAACCAATGTCATCTAAAGGCTCCAATTTTTAGATTGTGATCCAATAAAATCCCCTCATGCATAACCGTGGGCTATTTTGCTTTTTTGCAACAACATACAAAACATTCCTAAATTTAAATTCAAAGCACCTGGTGCAGTTGCCAAAAAGAGCAAACTCTGCTGCACGATCCATTAATGCTTTCCCGCCACTGCTAAACTAAATTATCAACAGGTTACATATCAAAACTGTGAATTGCACGGCAGCCATTTCTAATTTCTAAAAAAAAAAAATCCAAGAAATAGCATTTCAGTGCCACTTGCAAAAGCAGAATAAAGGCTGATTATCCTCGCGGATTATGCTACCATAACACTCTACTTGGCCCTCTAAAGTTAGCTTCTTCTCACTATATATTTATATTAGAGCTCAAACTTTATATTAAAAGACAAAACTTAATCAAAAGCTATTTAATCTGAGGATTACTCGGCGGATTGAGTGAAATCCCACGGGTTGTTTTACTCCCTTCAATTTTAAAACAGCTCAGGAGGAATCTATAATTAAACCGATCCACAGTTTTAAAAAGTAACCTTTCCAGCTATAATCCCCCTCTTGTCCCCCGCGCCTACGGCGTCCTCAGGGGCCGAGGCCGTCCAGCCGCGGGGTGTTTGCTTCCAGCAGAGATTAGAGCGAGTCGAGCGATGAGGCGTCCCTCAAACATCCTGATCGCAGACGGAGGAGGACAATGGCGCGGCTGTGTCTGTGTCAACACCAGCTCTCTAAACACACTCGTGTAGGTGGACGCGCTCGAGGAGACGCGCACGTGCACCCTTTCACCCTCGCCGCCGGTGCACCTGAACTCACACTGCAAGTCAAGTCAGTCGTGGGGTGCACGAGTGATTTCCCGAAGAGTCAGTTGAGTAGGAAGAGAAATAGAAAAAAAAAAAAAAAAAGTTGAAATGGAGTACGTTGGATATAGATAGGGCGAGGAACCATATTTCCATAGGAATACCATTACACACCATAATATGATAATAAATACAGCAGAGACTGTTTTCTTGCTGGTGGTTACAAGAAGAGGCAACACAATCCCACAGAGAGTGTCAAAGATTCATCTTTACATTATGTTGGTTTTTGTTGGGGGTTTTTTTCCCTCTCGCTCTTACGCTACCAACAGGTGTTTCACGCCCTGGCAGCCTGAAGCAACGCAGAGACCTGAGTTCTAGTCCTCCGAACATAGATCAGACTCCCTAGCACCAGGTCAAAGAAAGTGGCAGTGACTGATGATTCTGCCTGCTCCGTTTGCTCCGTTGCAACCCTGACCTTGTTGAGACAGAAGCCAAAATTTTCACATCAGGTAAAACCACAGCTCGGGCACAGAACGATGACGCGCAGAACGAGATGAGGAATCTGAATAACGTCTCCCCTGTGCCCAGAGAGCAGCGTGAGTGAAACCGTGCGAGCCGCCCAGTGTGAGTAAAAGCAATATAACAGCCTGTTCACTTAATGACCTCGCGGCCATTAGCGGCGAGGGGAGTTATCTCCCTGTAATTGTTTCCTCAGTTAACGTCACACTCAGTGGTGACTCTGCAGTTGAAAACATTGTGGTTCTCTTTGTGCGGGCTGTTTGGGTAGAGTGATGTGGAGGACATTTACACAACATCGACCCGTCCCAGTGAGAAGGATCCCTCTCTCTGGGACACTCTCGGAGATTTCTACTTATACTATGCAGGTAAAATTCACACTGGCCCAAACCAACCATACTGACACAAACTGTACCCAAATCCATTTTCATCTGGACCACGCTGCTCTGGTGTGAACACAACCTCAACGCAACGTTAACACCGGTCGTGTAGCTGCACTTTAATGACTAAAAATGTTCATTCGGGTTTGTTTCAAAAGAGTCCCGGACCATTGGTCGAAACAAGACAACCACGATCTGGTCGGCTGGAAAGTCGTTTGCAAGCGAACTCTGGGGCGGCTCACCGCTCTTTAGCGCTGCCATCAAGACATAATCAAACGATTTTCATCAGATTGGATTTCTGAGGAAAGGTGTCCATCTTTTGGAATGGCATTAATCATTATTTTCTTAATGTCATAGCCACAGATTCAGAAGGCATTCAGCAAAATATCTCAGACCACTTGGTTTTCTAGTGTGCACTTCAAAGATTTTTGGTTCAAGGGCTCCAACGCAAAAAAAACACTTCATTCTTTATGAGAACCAGCAAAGGGTGAGGAGGGGTGACGGCTAAGTGTTAGCGGCAAGAGGCAAAATAGAGTAAGCCAAAAACTGTCTGATGCTGCCGGGCTCATGAATATTCTAGTCAGTGTGTCTTGTGTGTGCGGGCCTGTTTTCAAATCCCTTTCGTTAATCGCAATCCATTAAAGGCTGACTTTCAACACGTCCTTCTCTTGCCCAATCAAGTGTCTCACTTTCCACCGTAAACCACCATACAGGCTTGGAATGTCTTTGACAATCTGATTTCAGTTCATCATTTTCTACAGTACCCCGTGTCCACGGACGACATCTGAACCGCGGTCAACTTTTTCCAGGAAGACCTCGACATCCGCTGGTCGCCGAGCGGCCGCCGTCGTGAATCACCCACCCGCCGCTTCCAGTTTCCAGAAAGTGGGCGACAAGAATGCCTGTGCGAGGGTGGCAGGTTTTCAAATATCCCCGTCTGAGACAAATGCGGAAGCGCCGACAAAAAATGCGACGGCAGAGAGCGAAGAGAAAGGGCTCGATGGTGAAAGGCGACACAGAAGAGCAAGTGAGCGATGGGGGCCGAAAGTGTGAGAGCGACGCTGGGGGACGATATAGAGAGGGTCTCCTCTCGGACATGTGGCCATGCGTGGCGACGAGAACACAAGGCGCTTTGTGCGGAAGAATGTCGTTATTATAAGGGTGCATTTCTTCTGGGGTGACTGTCGGCCATCTTGATCCGTCTGCGGGCTCTTTGTGGAGGCATCTCGCCCGCCTCCTGCAGAAAACTCGATTAGCATGCACCGCCCCCTTTTTACTTCCCCCCCCCCAGCAAACAAAATGCCTGCACGTCCTGTCCACCTCCCGCCCTCTCTCCCTCCGCTCGCCCATATTCCCTTCTCTTCATAACCGGATCATGGGTGGTAGAGGAGGGTCCATTGTACATTGTTTTGGCTTTCCCTGGTTCAAATCCTCTTCACAAAGTGGACTGGGAGGGGAACCCGGGGAGGCAGCGGGAACCTTTGAGCTGTGAAGGGAGTTGTTGAGTGTCTGAATGGGGGCCGAGGACACTGAAAGGCTCGGCAGTGATGTGGTGGCATGAAATGCAACAAGCCAGAGTTCACTCACCCCAAGCTGAGGGACGATGTTCTTTTCCAAGGTTGAGGTTCCCATTGTGTTTTCATTTCTTTTTTTCTTCATGGTTTTTTTCTTCTTTTTTTTTTTTGTTGGTGTTTTCACGTGGGTGCATCGAGACATTGGCGACACAGCAATTCAGGAAAATGCTTTATTTGCTAAAATATCCAAATGTGTTTTTCTAAGGCACAACTAAATAGATAATGAATTGTTTATGGTCAGGAGACTTAAAGACATGTACTTCAAAATTTAGTTACTGACCGATAATTAATTTGTAGGTGTGTCGAGTACTTGCTTCAGCAATACTACACAACAAATTCAGAAAAACAAAAGCCAACAAACGACATGATAACCTGAAGCTGCTATTCTCATCAGTAATTGGAGTCCCCAGGGTGTCACTCTTGGCCGTGCCTCCACCAGGGGAGCGGCGTCTTCTGAATTCTATGACGTCACCACCCAAAAAGTAGAGCGTATAAAAACTTGCTCCAACTATTTTTTATTCAGGTGGTTATGAGCTGGCTGGCACCACAAGCTTTGTTCCAGAGTGTGGACGTGGCTGGATGTCGCCGGTGCTGCACGGAGCAGCAGAGGAGGCGACCGTGTAATCCCGGTCATTAGTGGGTTTTAACAGGATTTGGTGCAGCTACAATAATGGGGACTCCAGTGGCCTCTACTGCGAGACCCAAAGAGACCCAACAGGGAAGAACAGCACCCACAGAAGCGCGACTGTTCCAAAGGACTCAACTGTGAGAAGGTAATCGGGATTTTTTTTTTTTGTTGTTGTTGTTGTTGTCTGTGTGTGTGAATGTGTCCCTACATTGTCTCACTCTCCCTCTCGCTCTCTCTCCCACACACACACACACACACACACACACACACACACACACACACACACACACACACACACACACACACACACACACACACACACACACACACATGCATACGCACAACATTCTCTCTCTCGTTCCCATGCTACCCATGAAGCAAAGTGTGGTTAACGTTACCATGGCGAAGGCCAACCGAGGGCCAGGAATGGCGACAATGCCCATCCATGTGGAGGGACCACGAGCTACGCCGGCCATACAGTAACATATTCACATGCACAATTATGCACGGACCATCCGTCCAAAATCCCCGCACGTCATAGAGACAGACACCGACGCTGTTATTCATCACATTAATTACCCGCAGCTCAAAGTAGTCAATCAGCCGGCGATGTTTTGGAGGCAAAGAAGTGTGCGTCATAAGAACATAATGGGAGAAGAGAAAAAAAGCTACTTTTCAAACCTTTCGCCGCTATTGGAGGATTTCTGAGTGAGCGAGGAGCTTCCTAGCAGCAGCCACATCATTATAGAGTTTTCCGTCAGAAAGCACGCTGTCGATAGCCCAGAACCATATGGAAAAGTAATCTTTTGGTTTTCCCATATAATCAAATTATTATATGGGTCAGACAGACGCTGCTGAAGGTTTAGGCACCAAGAAAACAAAAACTGCTGGTTTCATGGTCTAGAAACCATGAATACCTGGTTGGGTTTACCAAAGAGAAGCAGCCAGTCTGATTAAAGTGGAGGAACCCTTTGCACGCACACACACACACGCACTCACACACACACACACACACACACACACACACACACACACACACACCCATACTGAATGAAAATGACTTCCAGATAAAAAAGTGTCCTGATTCAGCCAGTTGCTCAAACACACAAACATTCCCCCAAGATACACACAAACACCACGCTGAGGCTCCATGCACACAAACACACATACACACACGCACACATCAACAGCCAAATTCATTCACGCAGCCATACATAAACATGCAGGCAGAGGATCAGGATAATAAATCTCCCACTGCACGATGATGGATCTCCTCCGAGCGCTGCACACAGTGTACCCAGAGCATAAACTATGGACCATTGAGACGGATTTCCTCCTGCGACCATCTCCCCCACTGCATCAACAACACTTTATTGCTTTCACCGGACGTGACTCTGCTGCTAAACTGCGACTCCAGGACACCCGAGAGCGGCCGCAACGTAAACCCCGTGAGCCTGTGCACGGGGAGGCTTCCGTGCGCATTACAGTCTCTCAGACTTGCATCACGGACTGTTTTACCACCTGTTAACGTGCAGCCGATTGCCGCCATAAAAGCGCGCGCGTGAGCACACGCACACGCACACACACACACACACACAGCTGATACACATGTATGGACCTGGCACACGATGTGGTCTGTTCTTTTTTTTTCTTTTTTTTATGCATCTAAATATGTTTCCAAACAACACTAAAAATAGACGGTTGTTACATTATGTCATGTTGCTGTTGATCTACTCTGGCTTTTGTAATTTGCTACAAATAAAAGAAAACAGAAATTTGGAGTTTGATCAGAGAACGGGAGATCAACACTGTCTCCAAATGTTTGCTTCCCTACCATTTACTGCTACGACATCTTACATGCTTACACATTTTCCTTTTAAATAATACAGCTATAAATGGATGGATCCTCTAAGTTGGATGAGACATCAAGATTAACATTCAGTAAAGTTTTTTTGTTGGGTGGGGGTCGGCGTATCACACCATCAACAGCTGCCTGTCGTGTCTACATCAACCCTAGGGTTCTCAAAAGAGACGGCAAAGAAAGACCATTTGATGGTATTATATCAATACATTTCATTCAAAGAACCCCCCCCCCCCACCGAGGCTGAATCGTCAATCCATACCAAGCCAAACCACATCTGTTGCCGGGTCCCTCCCTTTTGCCAACGCCTCGCCTCCACGGATAAAACCACTTTTTGTCTGTTTACAGTTTCATTAGTTGCTATGTTTGTGCGCATCTCGCAGCCTAAAAAAATCTCACCCTTTTCTTGCCAGCTCCGAGGCAGACGCCAAAAGAGATTTAATACACTGAGCAGCCATTCAAGAAACAGCCTGAAACAGTGTTGGGCTTTGGACCGCGTTCACAGTGGCCATCTGCGAGCTGCCGCGGCGCACCAAGAGCTGAGACTTGCTAATCTGGAGGCACGATGGCGGAGCGACGTGACGCTGGCCGCAGAATAAACAAGTCGCCCGTCTTGTCGTCGGACGACCTCTGTGAAAACGTCAATTTCTAATCTTTTTTTTTTTTTATTTTTGCATTTTTTCTCGCTCGTGTTTATTTGTTTTAATGATGATTTGCTTTCGAGGCTTCGCTTGCAGCGCTGTGTGTTGGCTCGCGTACTCATCGATGCCAGACACAGAGACATTAAACTGTTTGTCATTCAAACTTCCGTGCGTCTCCGTCGATATTCCGCTCCAGGGGTTTTTTTTTTTTTTTTCCCCCCCGCCGCCCGCTGCCGTCCGTCAATTGCGCCGCCACGTGATCGACTCCCGGCGTCCGTCTCCGTGTCGGGATCAAGACGGCCCGGTCATCCGGGCCTCCGTCTAATCTGAGGCTGCCATCCCAGCTATTCAAGGGGTCACATAGTTTTGGCTGCGTGTCAGAATTCCAGTCCACTTTAAAAAGCCAGCGTGCGGGTGTGCACCACTTGCAGACGGTGCAGCACATGCAGACGCATTAACAGGCCGTAACCAAAGGCTAAAGCCACTGGCGCACATGTGGCGTTGCGTCGCGCTCGAGAAATCGCGTTTTTCTGCAGCGGAACAACTGCTCATACACACCCACACACGCGAGCGTATACACACACCCCACCCCACCAATAAACCACTCTGTGTCTCATTTCCTTGGCTCACACCCGTCCGGCCGCTGCCACCCCATGTGGAGCAGGTGGGCGACAGCCGCAATGAAAGTCCCCCGTGTAAGCGGGAGCACACACATGCACACACACGCGCACGCACACGCGCACGCACACACACACATACACACACACACACACACGCTCACAAACGCAGGCGTTCTCTTTAGCCCAGTTTCCTTCCCGACTCTCCAGCACACACCTCCTCCTAATGACCACCCGATATGTGAAAAGGCTCCGCCACTCCAAGCAGCCGCCTCCCTGGCACTTAATTTGACATGCTTGGGAGGAAAACAAAGAAAGACCCCCATTGTGACTTTAAACAGTATCCAATCAGGCCTGCCACCAAATTAGCCATGCACGGCACAGGGAAAAAAAAATGAATAGGGATCTGTTTTACCCTTGTTGGGGTGGGTTTTTTTCCAAGTCTTTTTTATTTTCATCTTTTTAACGTGAGCTGTGCTGCAGAACCACACCTGAGTTTGCAGTGAATGCGGCCGACGTCACTCTTGAAACCGGACCGGGTTGACATTTTCTTTTAAAACAGTAAATCATGAGAAAAAACGAAAGCCCAGAGGCGACGGTGACGAAAAAAAAAACAATCAATGCATTGATTCTCGCCATATGGCGTAAATCAAGCTGCGTTATCTCTGATCGCCGCAGTGAAAAACACATTGGCCGCGAGACAGAAAGCAATAAAGGCAGGTGACAGACACAGAGAAAAGAGTTGAGCGTTTCAAAGATCGATCTGAGAGGGCAAATAGTCTGCCAACACAGAAAGACAGGGCAGGCTGTGTTAGCATTGCTGCTTTATTTAACACAGTTGTGTTTTCTTCATGTACTTGAAGATTTTCTTTTATTTTTGCCTTCCCGTTAATTCACCACTGGAATGTGTTTAAGCCGATGGCAAGCTAGATAAACTCGATAAAAATCAAGGCAACAAGCACATCACACAGAGTCGTCAGTTTGGTCAGTCCAAAAACCTGATAGCCTGACTGCCATTGATTTCACAGCCATTACCCAGAGAAAAACAGGGGATCACATGCCAAGTCTTTTGCTGGTGGCAACTGTGGAGGAGACGGGGGTGTGGGGGGGGGGTTGTTATTGCTTAAACCTCAATCTTTAAAATGACAAGCGATGACTAGGGTGAATAATTCAGGCGGAACCGCACTTCCGCTGTTTATATAAACCTCCGCTACAACGACAACACCCTTAGGCAAAAAAACAATAAAACACTTTTCCCCCCATTATATCCTTGTCGTGTAGGTGCAAAACCAAATAGCTATAATCACTCACCTAGCAGCAACATATAAAGTCCTGTTCATGATCATGATGAGCTGGATGTCCAGTTTGTGCCGCTGGGTGTTGTTCCTGCCGGGTTTGTGGCCCACAAACGCAGGATACTGCTTTGTGTCTGCAAAATAGAGGACAAGACAAAGTATTTCAGAAGAGGCGACAGCGTTTCCTTCTCCTACAAGGGGAAAAGAAACAGTCGATGACATATTTGTTTGCGTACACACACATAATGTCCATGAAATAAAAAGAGTCGACGAAAAACATACACTACAGATAAGATGAGAACGGTATGTTCAAATGCGGAAGATGAAAATGATCTTTATGTGCTGTAAAAACCACAGGAAATTGGGTTCTGTTAAGTCAAAATTTTTAGTTTTCAGTTTTTGTCTCTTTGGTTTTGTTTTTGTTTTTTTGGTACGACCCACAAACCTGCCGCTGCCACTGATTCAGGTCTTACTGCAACCTCAAGCTTTGCTGTGCTTCACATTGTTGCCATCCAATTGTTTGAGGCTTTGGATGAAAGAGCGCTGTGTCGCACAATGGCAGGTGTGTGTGTGTGTGTGACTTTGGCTAGCCTTCCCTCTCCTGGCCTGGCGGCTGCTGCTGCATCAGCCCCAAGGAGAGTCGGACGGAGGGACAAACACAAAAAAAATAACAGAGCGAAAAAACAAGAGGAAACAATGGCCGTGTCGTTATAGCATTTACACTATCACACACAGCATTAGGGGCCTCGACAGAAAAACAGCGGATTATCCTTTGATGTCGGGGTGGGCTCAGTTTCAAATACTTGCTTGAAGTCCTTATGCTTTTTTTTTTTTCTTGCTTTTTTTTTTGAGTGTAGAGAAAGCCTTTCCTCGGGCACCAAATTACACCCCACGCCTTCAAATCGCACAGAGGGCGAGGGAGGAGTGAGGGGTCGGGGGAGTGGGGGAGGGGCACAGGAAGCAAAGGGCTGAGAGGGATGTTGAGGAGGAGCAAAAGGAGAGGACAAGCGAGAGCGCTAGTTAGTGGAGGACGCTGAGGAGGGCGAGGGCGGACTTGTAATGAGAGGAAGGACTGCGCACGAGCAAAAAAAAATAAAAATAAACAGGGAGAAGGGGAAGGAAAAAAAAATAATGATATACTTACAGTTGCCGTGCGAGATACTAATGGGCTCGCTGTCCTCGGGGAAGCCAGCCCCGGCTATTTGCAGTAGCGTGAAGTAGAGTAACAAGGCCTCTGACCTCATGG
Source organism: Nelusetta ayraudi (assembly GCF_046127955.1). Lineage (NCBI taxonomy): Eukaryota > Metazoa > Chordata > Actinopteri > Tetraodontiformes > Monacanthidae > Nelusetta > Nelusetta ayraudi. The sequence goes on along the minus strand of NW_027466060.1, from coordinate 700,338 downwards.
TCGCACCAACACTGTCGCCGCCGCCGCCGCTGCCGCTGCCGCTGCCGCTGCCGCTGCCGCTGCTGCTGCTGCTGCTGCTGCTGCTGGTCCTCTGCTACGGATTTACCTCAGCCTTTACAAGGAGAGGCAGGAAGAAGAGGAGGAGATGGGAAAGGGGAGGAAAGAAGAAGAAGAAGAAAAACGTTTGTCAAACAAATCTGCTTTTTTTTTTTTTGTCTGCCTCCCCGATTTACTTTCCCCGCTCCGCCCCCCCGTGCTCTTTGTCAGGGAAACAGAAAATGCAGGTGGGCAAAAAAAAAGAAAAGAAAAATAGAAGTCCAAACAATTCAGGCCCACCTGAATTAGCGTATTATGCATTTTTGCAGGGCCCATTGCCATCTGACAGAGATATATTTATACGCCGCACATGCATTTTTGATGACTCAAGCGGGGCGCGTAGCAAGCCAACGGAATTAATTGGATTAGGGCGCTAATATGCGTCATAGATCGATGTCAGGCAGTGAGCAAGGAGAGTCTCTCCCGCTAACGCTCTCCCTCTCAGTGACAGGGTCTTAGCAAAGAGCTCTCGGCGAGATTAGCGCGCTGCAGAGAGTGTCCCCACCTGGACCTGCAGCCCAATAGCTCGGCGAGTGGTGAATTTCCCCACTTGGCAGTTTCCTACAGGTGGGCAGCCATCCTTCATCCCAGCTCATCGTGGCCAATGACGACTGCAAGGCTACGATCGACACCCAGTGTGAAGGGCTGACACACGATATCTTTTAACCACTAGACCCGTTTAACCCAAAACAAACCGGCTCCTGCACATCCTCATTAGCCTCCAGCATAGCGAGCTAAAAGCCTTTGGGATGATTTTCCTCCCTGTGAATTGCAATTTAGACCAAGGCGATAATTTAATTAGTATCAGGCAGCACCCGGCAAATTCATTATCAAGACTACGCAGATGCAGTTGCAGTTGCCGCTGGCCAATCAGGAAGGCGCTGAAGATCGAGACGCACATCACGTTCGACTCTTGCTGTCATGACGCCACTAGTTCTGTGGACAGCAGTTTGTTTTCGTAAAGTCTATTGAGATGAATTTCACACGCAGCTTCTCGAGGGCTGAAACCTCTTCTGTTTGTCTCATTGCCGTCCCTGACCACCGCCCACTGACACTCAGCGATCCGACAGGACACAGCCCTGCGTTTCCAGGAAATGAAATTCCTTTAAGTGATTATTAACCTTTGGGCAGATTCTGGACAGCACAATTACCTCAGCGAGCTAATTTGTTAATGCAATTCATAGCAATGCCCACTGAGGGGGCGGAGGTTTTATGGGCATTGCCCTAAACAGTGTTGATGTAGTGTCTTCGTTGCGCAAACCATGGCAACCCGAGCCTTAGTCACTGCAGTTTGTGGCGACGAATTACACCCATAAATCATCCCGGACAATTATTGCATCTGTAATCTAATCAAGAATAAAGCATTTCATTTGCATAAAGCAAGTCCTTTCGCTTGCTCTTGCTCTCGCTCTCCCTCTCGCTCTCCCTCTCTCTCTCTCGCACCCTCTCTGTGAGATGTTGCCAGGTAGATATGGCAGGAGATGCTTCAGGGATGAGGAATTGAATAAAATAGGCAATTTCATTTGTTCCACTTTGATAAAAACTTGTTTATCCCTCGCTGAATTTTCATCCTCCATTGTGTGTCTGAGAGGGGGAGGGATAAGAAAAAAAAAAAAGTGGGGGAGTGAGGAATTCTCTCTCTCCTCTCTTTGTCATCACTCCCTCTCTCTCTCTCTCTCCCTGTGCTCCTGTGAATCTCATTCAGGGGTGGAATGAAAACACCATTCACTGGGAGAATCACTTTAACACTGAGGAGAATACCAATACTAAAGCCTGGATACGACCTTGATCTTGCAAGCCGCTCTGCCTCCCCCCCTTCGCTCCCCCACCCCCTCTTTGTCCTCGCTCCTCGGGCCTCCTCCTCCTCCTCCTCCTCCTCCTCCTCCACTTACAGTGTTGTGTTTTTTCCCCTCCTTCCTATGACGGTTACTACAACACCCACACTATGTTTTAAGAGGGGAAAAAATATATAGTTTAACTGGATTTTCCCTCACCTCTGTCGAGGTTGGAAGGTTGAATGATTTATTTACACTGGCGTTCCACATTCTGAGCTGGCCTGAATTGTAAATTGAAAGGCGCCAAAAAGAAAAAGAAAAAGAAGAACATACAGTACGGGGAAGCTCTGCGGAGACCTGGAATGTGTTTTTCGCTCGAACCTTGACCCGGAAGGCCGGCGGTAATTGACTGATTGACGAGCAGGAAGGAGTGCGAAGCAGAGCCCTGAGGGAGCTCACACGGTAGACAGAGGTTGTAATAAGCAGCAAGGGAAGGAGTAAGACATGATCCAATAATCTAATAAGCAGGACGAAATGACCAATAGTTTTTCTATAGACGGGGGGTCAAAGGGAAGAAGAACACTGACCCCCTGTCTTCTTTCGTACAAACGCAGCGCTGTCACTTCAGAATTTGCTCTCACGTCAGCCAACAACCCCACCTCTGTTTCAGGGCCGCATTAGAAATGCGTAAAATTCACATTACCTGCGAATTCAGACGTAATAAATTGAGTAGAAAACGAGTTGAGTGACACCACGCCGCCGTTAAGTATCGTGTGTTTAGCAGCTAGCACACAAGACGATCGGAGATAATGGCCTCTAAACGCTCACCAAAAAAAACTCAGAAAATGAGGAATTGAGGCTCAGGCCTCGACAATAAATTATACACTGAAAATGCCCCACTTGCACAGGTTGGAGTATCTGTATTTACTCTCTCGTAAACGCTCCCCCTTTGATATCAACCACAGAGTAGACATAAAGACTAACAGAGGACGGCCCACGCCTCCTACCTGGGCTTTTAATAGATAATAACATTTTGAAAACCTTTTCTGCTCTTCCCTCACACCTCCCGCGCGGTGATAAAGTGGCTGGACGCGAGTCCGCCTAAGTGTGTTCATGTGTGTAATGAAGAAATGGGAGAGTTAATCAAGGTGGAGGCTGGCGGCAGGCCACCAGCAGGTAATAAAGAGACGGGCGGCGCTCTCCCCGCTCGCCGCGAACGCCTGTGGCTGACGATACGTGCGCGACAGCGTAAAACCCGGCAGGAGCAAAGCACTGATAAACAAATACCACTCAAAACAGAGCCGCAATCAGAGCCACTCGCTTCTCCCAGACCGAGAAGTCCCGTGGGTGCAGCCAAAGCCAACTGCATTAGCTCCCACAATAAACACGCCATCAGGACTAATGACGGTTGCATCAACATGTTGTAGCAACGGGTGCTGAGAGTTGAAACAAAGTCAAAGGAGCACATTTTTTTTGTGTTTTTTTTTTTCCTCGAGTGACAGGAAGAAGCCATGGTCTGTTTTGATTTGGGGAGCAAGAAAGGAACGGCAGTTTGTTTGATGACACGATGTCTAACCTTTTGGTTTAAATTTTGACGATATCAATTGTGTTTGATATAGGACTGGTATTTTTTATGTCACCTGCATTAAGCCACGCAATCAAGAACAACGCAAGTGCATTGTTGGTCTTTGAAAACTTCAAGCTGCAGTGCCTGTGAAGGTTCTCAGTCATCCTGGTCATCTTGGAGTAGAAAGGTTAAGTTAGGGCAAGATCACAAATACATCCAGTTGCCCTTCAAGCTGCAGCGTTTGCTCTTTCTGACCGGAGTGCAATGGTGCAACAAGCACCTGGGGCATCAAAAAGGCTCAACTAATTAAGTTGAGTGGAATCTTTCTTCATGTTTTCCAACACCGATCCCTGCAACTCCATTTTGCCACGTGTTATTTATTGTTGCAATGCATCTGCTTCTATCTGAGCAGCTGACCTGTGAGTGTATTGCACTCCGAGTCTTGCCATCGAAAATTGTGCAGTAGAAATAATATTCCCTGATTTGACTTCCTTGTCTGCTTGCAGGCGGGTCTTCTCATCATAGTCGAGTCTGTTTGATACGGAGGCTTCAAAGGGGCATCTCTTAGTAAACCCTGTCTGACAGCCTCACTACAAGTGGAGACTGTCTGTGTTTCTGTTTGGTCGCCTGGGTAATGTCCACAGATTGCTGCTGAAGGTTTTACAGACGACATGAATGCCAAGCTGGGCGGAGGGACTTTAGTGGCAGTGTGCAGTCATCACATTTGGTCGCTGCTTTTTGTCTCTCCAATTGGAATTTTGTCATCCAGCACGAGAACACACAGTGCGTTTCCATGCATCAGTTTGGAGACGCGGTAAAACAAAGATTTTTAAAAAAGAAAAGAAAATCAATTTTAATTACCATTACACACAAATTACCATCAACAGAGGTATTTCGTCATTGTGAAGAAGTTCCAGAAAACAAGTCACAGATAACTTGGGAGTGTTGTGACACTCTTTCTGAAAAGACGGTTTTATGCTGAAGTATTTCTCCAGTTATTTGTGTTAGCCAGCAAACAATTAGGAGGGAGAAACCTCAGTCAAAAGCAGCCGCACGCCTCCACACCCAACCAGCCCTTCAAACCAGAATAAAAGTAGATTGGACAAAAAAAAAAATCCACACAGAAAAAGAATCTGCGTTGCTTGTCATGGTTACCAAAATTGAATGACAGCAACTTAAGAAGCGGGTGACAGCCAGAGCGTGACTGAACAAAAACAGACGTCACACTCGCGTGTGAACACCACACTCGCCCCCCACCCCCCCAGCACCAGACCACAATTTTATACCCAGACGCACAAACACCAGATTGTTTATCCTAACAGACTTTAAGAACATCATCCGCCGTAATACCTGTTCAGCGTCGGTCGGGCTGACGGGAAACCATTTTTGCGAGGAGGTGTGAAAATCAAGCTGGGAAGATTGCGGTGAAGCATCGATCCATTGTATGAGGTTGGGGGGAGGAGAGGGAGGAAGGGCGGGGAAATGAAACACATCCAAACACCTCGGCCTCCCAGATGAGGAGGATTCCGGGTGCAGGTGTTTACGCTTGTCAGGCCCGGACAGATAAATCACAATGGAGAAGACAGAGAGGAGTTGCCTGGCCAGACCCAGGAGGCCGCCAGGAGGGAAGGAATGGAAAGAACGCGAGGAAGGAGCAGCCTGACCGTCCGCGTGTGAGCAATGATCACGCTGGAATCTACGTACAAGTGTGAAAAATGCAGAAAACGCGGCGTCGTATCGTTTCAGCGCAATAAGTCCTCCCGCCAACGTAAAGCACGCCGGTCTCTCCCCTCCCTCCCCTCCGTTCTCCCCATTAGACAGGCCTTTCACATGAATACCAGTATGGAGGTAATCCATCATGGTGTGATTATTGGGAGACAATGACGCGGACATGAATGTGGCACCCCGTCGCTGGAGGCCCCACTCGCTGGACGGCGAGCCAAGAAACAGACCGACGTCTTCTTTTTTAGAAGCGATGGACGGTGGAAGCGGGCCAACGGGATGACAGGGGGAGGGGAGGGGGTGAGAAGAAGAAGGAGAGATGCAAAAAGCGCCAACGACGACGGCAGCTTCGACAAAGACGCGCCGCTCTGTGACTGGAGATAAGGTTTCCATCTGCGGAACTGATTCCGTGATCAAGGGAGACATTAGGGCCTCGGCACGCTGCTGCGCTTCTGATTCATTAGAAACAATTATCTGTCACGAACAAACGCATACCGTCCTCCCAGGATGCACCGCAGACACGCACCGTACCGCAGCTTTGGGAGGAGGGGGAGTAAGAAGGAAAAAGTGAACGCGAGGCGATAACGGAGCGAGAGTTGAAAACGAGCAGCCGTGGAAAGAGGCAAACAGGGAGCAGCGGCAGCGAGAGGAAGGGGAAGAGCGGGGCAGGTTAATGAGTGCTGGCTGTCTGACAGTGATCCAAAGTAAACTGACATCACACCCACCTCGCCACCAGTGGAAATCAACGGGGGGGGGGAGGGGGCAGATAACAACTGACTGCATTGTTTTTAAAGTAGGTCAAGAACAGGTTTGCCTGCTGAGGCATTCTCTGAAAGATGTGAGACGGGGCTGCACGGGGAGAAAAACAAGAATGAAGGAAACAACAGCCACCGAAGCTTAAAGTAATTCCTCATTACAGCCCACTTCCAGATGCTATGTCCTTTGGTTCCGCGGCGCTAAAAGCTTTCAGAATGACGGTTCGCTCAGCTCGAAGATACACCAGACTGGGGCTGACATAACACAATGAGTCAGATTGTAAATCACATGGATAATTCATTCAAAACGGAGGTTTCATCCATTTGCTGTCCATGTGACAGGAGGCTCTGGCAACATTTCCTAAACCACAGACCCATTCTGGAGTTTCAGGCTGCTTCCGTGGTGTCCTTCAGGTGCAATACTTGACCAGCCACTTTCACGCTAGCGCCACATGTATTAAACAAAACATCCACTGAAGCCTCTGAGCCCAGAGGTTGGTATGTGCTGTTAATGACGACATTCCAACCAAGCAGCACCACTTTGGCGCTACACTGTGCATAAGCCGCGCAGAAGCGCTAAATAAATGTAGCGGCAGCGCAACCGCTAACCAGCCTGTAGCACTTGCTTTGTGTACGTGTTAGCCATGACGGGGGCGACGGTAGCCTAGCTGAGCAGCTAAAGATAGCCTCTTACTCTGGCCTGAGGATCCACATAAGCCCTCCCATTACCATCCTTACTCTTGTCATCGTCGTCGTCTTATTTCTTTTCATCTCTGGCAGACGGGCTGGGAAAAGAAAAAAAGAGCTGAGAGCGCAGAGACTCTCCCACTGTTTCGTCTGGCGAAAAAGCATTTATGAGCGACCCCCACCACACACACACACACACACACACACACACACACACACACACACACACACACACACACACACAACTTAGCGACACACATTCATCCTTGCACACAAACATAAAGCCCAACTCCAGCCACACGCACGCGCACACACACACACACACACACACACACACACACACAACTGGTGCTTAACAGATTGACCCTGAAAAAAGGAGAGTGAGCGTGCACATTTAAATATCAAAACCTTTTCTAGGCCTGTCAATCATCACAGGCTGCGATACAACAGGGGCAACTTAATCAATCTGGAGGCGGCTGATAGCGAAGGTTTTGGGCGAAAGCAAAAGGCCTCTGATGAAAGGCACAGCCGGCGTTCACTGTTTCTCCCTTCATCTCGTTATCTCTGGGGTCTAATGCCACTACCTTTCCGGTCATTTGACATCAACCTGTTTACCCGCCGCCGACCAAAACAGAAGTGTCATTACTTTGAGTCCAACTAATCCGACCAGTACTTAGTTTGTGACCCTGGTCAAAAGAGCAGTGGGCGCTGATGGACTTTAACACGAAGACTCAGTGTTTCTCCTGCGGTGCAACTCAAGCGAAGTACTAGCAAAAGAGGGAGGATGGGGGGGGAGTCAGAATGTCACTGAGCTAAATGCCACATTAACTCCACAGAGAGGGAGAGAGGAGCTGCAGTGACTGATGCACAGCACCCTGAGGAGCAGCAATGGGGGTGTTGAGACTGTCACACGGCATAATGCACTTTTTACTTGGAAACTCTCACTAGCGAGACCGACTGTGGGGCGCCTTCAGGCAGTTCCGCACGATCCCATGCTACGCTCCGTCACGATGCAATCCCGGAACGTTCACTCCGCAGTTTTTCTTTGAGGGGAGGGGAAGGGATGGGGTGGGACGAGGTGGTCAAGGCATCGTTTCTTAAGAAGGGTTTTTCTGGAGTGGAAAACAACATATGGCAATCTGTTTAGAAATTCCTAGCCTCATACAGAAGAAGTGAAGCGCACTGGGAAGATAAGACTCCAAAAAATGGGTTAAGCACGTCCTCCTCGGGCTCTCGTCCTGGGTAAACAGCATCTAAGCCATCATCAGGGAGATGCAAAACGCAGCGGGCCATTTCTGAGTCTCCGAGTAAAGCATTTCCAAATTCAAAATGTATGAGCCCTAAAATGACTTTTTATGTATCTTTCACAGGGTAATAATAAAAAGGATTTGGTTCACACAGGAAGGAAGGACGGAAGAGAGGAAGGGGGAAGGAAGGAAGGAAGGAAGGAAGTAGGGAAAAGTTTCATAAACTTGCAGTTGTTCATGCATAAGTTCCTTGGGTCATTGCAGAAATTAGTCTGGTTATCTGAGAGAGGAAGAGGCAGGAGCGACTCTGCTTCTTGGGTAGTTTCCCACAAGTAGAAGAGGATGAGAAATCAATAAAACAATAGCCGCCTGGCCCAGGAGCGGGATAGTTACAAACCTTTTTCCTTGACAAGCGCAGACTCCAAATGAGAAAAGTCTCAAAGTCGATATTCAACAAAGGCTCACTAAATGGCTTTTAACTGCGTATATCGCAGCTTGAAGGAGAGCTGAAGGAAAGATGGAGATCCTCGCTCTTGGCAAACCTTGACGAAGAAGTCATGATCAATACCAGGCAACTAGTAAGAATTCACGACAGTCAGTGCAAGACCAACGTGGTCCCCAGCGCTCAGCGCACATGCAGCTGTTTGAGTTGTTGTCCTTGCCTCCTGTTACAGAAAGAAGTGGAGAAGCAGACACAGGAAACAGGCGGATGGCCTGCAGAGACTGAATAAGAGGTGTGATTACTTTCTGCTGTTGTGTCCGTCTGGCGCAGTTTTTCGCATCTCACGGCACCGTGCTCCTCCATAATAGGTGCGTTTCAGAGTTTAAAAAAGGTGCGATGCAATCTAGCGGTGCCTTCATTGTGTGCCCGCCGCAGTCTCCGGCTCTGCTGCCGCCCGCCACTCAGTGAAGCCAGTCTGAACTCTGCCACTTTCCAACGATCCATCAAAATGCACGATTATCCGAGCGCTGATGCAAAGCAGACCTGAGATAATAATATATTTAGTGCATTAGCTGGATGACAGTGCCATCCTAGCTTGTGCATGATGCTGCACGGCACAGTTTATCATGTTTATCCGTCCGGGAGTCTGCAAACGTAGCCTGATTTCATTTGCTGTTTAATAGAATACTTTCACTTGGGTTAATGGCATTCGGCTTGGGTTTGACGCAGGTTCCATTATGCTAAGTGTTTGAGCCTGTGTCCTGGCTGATAACTGGCGGGCTGGCCTTCTGCTGCACAGCTCACAGCCTATCAGATCTGACTGAGCATGATGCTAATCTGTATTAAAGTAATGTGCTGGTCCGGTCTGGTCTGGAGAGAGCGGAGGCACAGGACGAGCACACAGGCTCTGTCGCGTTTTCTTATTAAGTTGGGACTGTTTGACCTTCTCGGTCAGTCCTTCTTGGTTACCTTCAATTTACTGTTCTCCGCTTACTTCACATGTCCCCTTTGTTCAGATAAATCCCATTCCTCAGTGAAAAGCAACATAAATTAGTATTGGAAAGTGAATAAAGTAAACACAGCTGTGTCCAGCGCTAGCCCGTGATGTTGTGATCCTGATAACAGAGGATCTTGTTTTGTGTTAGTGCATCATATCCAATAGCATTATGAATCATCTCAGATAAAGCCAGGACATTCAATCCGGCTGCAGTCCGCGTGACGGCGCGCCAGGCCAGGCCAGAGACACTCTTATATTGCCAGCGTGCAGAATGAATCTGCCTGAATGTTGTTATCTCCTTGTACCATATTGGAGGAATACTGCAACTCATTCTCAGCTCTGAAGTAATGAACAAGACAACAATGCTTGGCGGGCAGATCATTAAGACGACCATGAGCAGCGTATGAAAGAAAATGTGTAACGCAATGTGCAGCAAATTACAGCCACAATATGTCCATTGGCAGCGGAATGGCAACTGCCGCTAGCATTATTATATTATTATGTCACCAACTGTATGAGGAAGAGCTTTGAGTGCTGTATTTATGGCATGGGAGTGACTTACAAAGGCTATTGCTTCCTTGTGTTTTAGTCTCATGGCAGACAAATAACACAAGCTGGAAGAAAAGAAGGTTAAAGAAAGAGGCAAAGCAGCTGAAAATGAAATCCTTCAAGAATACACATGGAGACATGATTAAAAAGGTGGTGGTGGTGGAGGAGGGGAGCTGTAAACCCTCAGGACACTACTGGCTCTGTGTTTTAACCTTGTTACAGTCAAGCCAATCAGCGCTGGTCCGCTGCTAACTAGCTGTAAGACACTCACGATAACACGCAAGCCAATGGCGAGTCTTATCTCTAATAGGAAATGAAATCCTTCCCTCAAGCCTCTCGCTTACAGAATCAAGTCTTCGGTGCAGTTTCTTTACTAAAGTGTAACAAATAGATCTACATTTGTAGGAAAAGGCAGGCCATTTTCTAACCCCTATCATTTAAATAGTATTTTAATGCCCGTTCCCTGTTCAAAGCAGGCGTTCTTTAAGTTTAACATGGTTTAAGTCTGCAAATAAATCCCTGATTGTGCGAACAACGGCTATGAATTGCAACAAAAACAACAACAAGCAGATATGCATAATGCTCATTCCATTATCAACAAAGCCTACTTAGCGGTGTAGGCTAATTATCCTGTAACAATTAGCTATGAGCCTATAAGCAAAATCCCTTTAGGTTTGTACGCACATGGGACTGGAACGGGTCTACTACTCTGACTACATTTTACAATGGTTTTTGCCACCATGCATGCAGCACTCAGCGACTCGCGTGGCCTCATTTGACAACCGAAACACACATTTTGTACAGGAAGCGCTGTTTCCTTTGAATGGCCAAGATGTTAATAGGGCTTAAAGATTTCGCATCTCTCGCAACGGAGCATAAGTTTAATGAACAATGGATGCCAAGTCCATGTAATGAGCTGCTTGAATTTCGGGGCCACCAGAGAGGTGTGTTCTTTATAATGAGATCGCAAAAAAAAATCAATATGAGGAAGCAGCTGAGGAGCTGCACGGCTCCGAATCATTGATGCAGCAGCGAGAAAGACACCCTCAGGGATGAAAAGTGAATCCAGTTAAAAATGTTATGTGATCAGCATAGGGGGAAAAAAAAGTACAATTCACATCATGTTCCTGCTGTTTGTTGCCTTACTGTAAATGATGTAACGCAAGTGCCCATAGCTCCTTTAGCTTCTTGGGTTGCATGAGGGAAACGCACGCTAATTATGACGGCACCAACATGAGACAACTAAAAATACATGCAGCTTCCTGAAGGGAAGTCTCGGAGCGTGGAGCGCTTCCAGACTCCACAATCCAAAGGACAAAACGAAACAGAGAAGCAAAGTGGAGGAAAATCAAACACATCCACGTCGTGGACTGAACTTGCGTTTCTTTTTTTTTTCTTCTTTATTTTTAAAGCCTCTCCAAGCAGAGACTTGCGTCGCTGTTTCTCATGTTCGCGGCAGTCACGCTGTAATTACAGTGTGCTAAATCAATGGACTCGGGCTGTTCTTCGGAGACTTGGAAATGACAAAGCAACTGCAGGGGAGCGGCGCGCAATTACATCTAAATCACTCCCTTTTAATGCGCTACGCATTCAAATGAGCAGACGCTCATTGACATTTGTGCGGCAAATCATTTCAAAGCGTTTGTGACAGGGCGCGGACCGCCATCCCAGCTACGCTGCCGTCAAGCGGGGAAACATTTCCTCGGTGCGTAGATGAAGGTTCTCCGATAAGCCCGCTACCGTGCTGCGTCACAGCGTCTTCAGTGATCGCCGACTTCTTGGATCAGCTGTGTCATGCAATTTTTCTAATGGAAGGCCGGCATTAATTCAGTAGATGGAGCTATACATCATCAGCGTGGATTTCCCATGTGGGCTGAGGCTAAGATGAGCCAAAGCAGGCCAGGCCGACGTACGGTCGGCTTTAGAGCGAAGGGCACGGATGGCAGACACAGTGTGCACCTCTAATTAAGGGACAGCAGAGAGAAACTGCAACGTCCAGAAGTGGTGCAGTATAGTCTTCGCCTTACTCGATCCATAATAATATTTCTTTTCATTAAAAAAAAAAAGGATGAAATCAGCGAATACCGAGAAGGTCAAAAGGAAAGCAAAGAGGAAGAAAAACTAAAGATTCTGTTTTGGCGCTCGACTCAACACCAATCCAAAGTTCAGCGAAATCATTTATCGCCGCGTAAATTTTCACTTGAGAAAATCTCGGAGCTTCACCCACCAACAACAGAACAAAAAAAAAAAGCAAAAAAGGTGAAAAACAGACACATTGATCGCACTCTATTTCTAGGTGACTGTTAAAAATCTGCCCGGCTTCTCCTGTCCGCGTGCGAACAAACGGGCGAAAAAGTGAGAAGCGGGCGGCTTTCTGCTTTACGCTAACGCCGCATAATTTCCGCGGCCTCGCCGTCTGCAAGTTGGCGCATACAGTAAGTGAATTTTTTTTTTCTCCTCCTCTCTCTTTTTCACAGTCCAACTTGGGTGTCGTTCCTCGGGAACGATTAAAAAGCGTTAACGTCTCCCATTTCACACTAAACCCAACCACACACACACACACACACACACACACACACACACACACACACACACACACACACACACACACACACACACACACACACACACACACACCCTGCCTATTTTGAAGGGAGGGGAGTGAAACTCGCTTCAATTCACTCGGCAGACAAAGACTTTATGAGAATACGCCACACACACACACACACACACACACACACACACACACACACACACACAGACATGGGGCTTCAACTCTAAACCTCAACCAATTCGTCTGGCTTTCATGTTTAACCCTGTAACCTCCTAACCTCTTCCGTTTCCCCACATGGCAACATCTAACGATTTGCATTTACGACTTCCTGACAGCTTCAGGATAAAGCGAGAGAGGGGCGAGCGGGCGGTGATGGGGAGGAGGGGGAGGGGGAGGGGGAACCAGACAGAAGGTGGCGAGAGCCTCGGTCCTGATATTGTTCTCAGTCTGGCTGATAATTAAGGACGGGGTGTGAAGAGACGGAGCAGGACGGCTGCTGCTGCTGCTGCTGCTGCTGCTGCTGCTGCTGCTGCTGCTGCTGCTGCTGTGGAGCTTGTTGTTCCGCCCGCGCCCGCATGTGGTTACTCGCTTTCCTCCCCGACACCCCTCTCCTTTACAGGCATTGTGTTACAGTCAGATGGGTCAGATGGTGGGCGTGTGCTTTACCTGCAGCTCTGGGGCTTTACGCAACGGAAGTGCCGAGTGGGGGGAAAGCCCACTCACAGCCATGTTGAGCTAATGCCAAGATTACTGCTTCCTTTGAATCAAAGTCCGGAAAAACATCCAGCCTTTCCTCGTCGCTCTCCGTCTGCCTGTCTCCTGCACTGGTCTGCACGGACCGACTGACTCAAATCAAGGCCTGCAGGAAGTCTGGTAGAACTTAGACTACCTTCATAATGAAGGCAACTGAGGTTGAAAATCTGATCTGACTCAACAGCATGAATCAGATCATTATTTTCTGCACTGTGAGGAGGCAGGATCCAGTGAGATCAGATGATGATGATGAGGATGATGATGATGATGATGACGGCAACGATGATGACAGTGATGATGATGGTTGATGGCTGTCACCTTTGAGCTATATAACGTGTTCAAACATTCAAAAAATGTATCAGATTTCAGCAGCAACAAAAAAAGAAGAAGTGGGCATTGAGACTTGTACGAGGACAGCAGAGAGCAAATAAAGTCGCTTTTTATCATAAGCACAAATCTTGCACATCTTGCAAGAGCCACTTTTTATCCCGGCAAACATTTTAGTGTTTGAAAGAGATAAAAGAGGCGCTTCTCTCCACCAAACGTCGACGACTGAGAAGAGAGCTGCGTTGATTTATAGCCGCGGCAGCAGCAGCAGCAGCAGCAGGACCAAACACCTGCGTTTTCCAGCCTTTTCTTTTAGGATGATTTAGTGTCTGTTTTTTATCAAACTAGGCCAAAACTAACAACGGCAGCAGCTCCCAGAACAGTGAGTTGACACCATCTCATTCACAGTGTGAATTTGGAGGGAAGAAGATCTGAAAACGGGTGTAAGATGGGACTTGTGTCACCTGTTGGGTTGCTGGTTTAACATTTGATACCAGAGAAATGGTCTGATATTTTTTCTAATTGAATGAATGACGAAAAAAAGTACAAAGTGGAGGAAAAAGAAAACTCATGTCAACCACATAGTGGTGCAACAAAGGTGTTCAGTCCCCTGGGAGCTCTGAATAACCTTTTTTTTTTTTGTCTTAAACTCAGAAATAGCCAATTAAAAAAAAATGCTCAGGCCATTATTACCGAGATTGCAAAAAAAAAAAAAAAAATGCTACCGTCACCAAAGAAGACAGGGAGTGCGGAGGAGAAAAATGTCCAAAAGTTTTCAAATGATTCGTGACATTTTCCCCCTGCCGAGAGTCAATAGTTTGGGCTGTTAGTAAGACGGCCCACGCGGCCCCACGGCACACCGCTGATGTCTTCTCTCTCCGAGTCCTTCCAGCCCAGCGCTGCTGCCCAGACGTACCAAACACCTACTTGCACGTAAAGGTCAGGCACGCGGGGCCACTTCCTGCGTGTCAAACCCTCGCTGCCGCAGCCGCAGCCGCGTGAATAAAATAAACGATTTTCCCGAGCGATCGCTGAGCGTACTTGACTCCTCCAGCGGGAAGACGTTGCCAGCTGGAGCCGCAGCATCTTCTGGCACAGTTTACACTTTCCCCTGATTGGCTGCGTCGGGGCAATTCGTCATCAATGGCCGCTGACTGCACATCTCTCCAGGTTGGTTTCTCCACCGTTCCCATGTCTGCACCCGTCCCTGGCTTCCCTCGCTCAGCCCACCTCTCCCTTCCTCTCTCTCGGAGTTCCTCTCCGGCTCCCCTTTGTCCAGCTGGCCTCTAAAGATAAACACACCAGCGCGCTTCCCCCTCACGCAGACAAAATATCTTTAAAGCAGGGAGGGCCGCAATCACAGTCAACTGCGCTCGTTTGGGCTGTTTGTCTGAGGCAACCCGGCGGCAGGATCTCATCCATCTGTCTACCACTGCCTTTTTCCCTCCTTCCTTACCTCCGTCATTTCCTCTTGCTTTTTTTTCCCCTCCTGGACTGGAACTGAGATTGACAAGCAGATTGTAACCGAGGGGAAACGTGATTAATGAGTCTGTCCAAATAATGTAAATCGACTTAATGGAATCGAAAGACTGACGATGAGGGAGGAGTTTGGGGGGGAAGGGGGTTCTATGTAGATAAGGATGGAGCGAGGAGGGTTGTCCAGGGTTCAAATAACCACCGGGCTGAAAAAGCAGCAACAGTAAGCAGACCTCAGCTGTCACACCGGCCTTGGAGGGAAGGAGGGGAGGTGGGGAGGGGGGAGAGGGGGGGACGCTGCCCTTCCTCTCTTTTCTTCCCTTTCTTCTTGTTCCCCTCATTCTGTCTTCTTTTGATGAGTCCCCTGGGTAACCCTACCTCCCCCTCCCACCCTTCCTTCCATCCATCCTACCAATCTTCATTTCACCCACCCAAACCATTAACACCACCAGCAGCAGCACCACCCACCACCGCCACCGTCTCTAATCCAAGGACAGGGCCCGTGGCTCTGCAGACGTGCACGCAATCATCGTCAGAGCCCTCGGAATGATGGCGACAATACAATCTGTGCCTCGCCGACAGAGCGGCAGGGCCCCCGCAGCCGTAAGAGGATCAGGTTGCTCATCCGGTAACCTAAACCATTTAACTGTTTGTGCATTTAATTCCATCAACATGCAACTTTTAAAGCAGAAAACAATGCAGGGGAGCTATCCGGTCAGGCACTGCGGCGCCTTGCCTCTCTAATCAAGCTGTCTTCAGGAGTGGGGGAGAAACGCTCCCGCAGAAGGTTAGCGACTTTTCCAAACCAGGCAATCAGGGAGTTGATTTTTTGTCAGTCATCTCTTTTTTTTAAGTTTAAACCTCTGTTCTTTACAAAAAGCAGACTTTGGAAAAGTGAAGCAGTTTGAACTTTGGGAACTGATTTAGTATAATTGATGAAGTTGAGAAAGAGGATTGCATCCTATAGTTTGCCCACTGGTTTGCTCTAACTCATTACGTTATATATCATATTAATTCTTTGGTATGCCAAAATGTTTGCTGCTTTTAATTTTGTATGCTTAATCGCAGGTAAGGAAAGCAGCTCCACTTTCCTGAGTCGCTGTGGCGTGAAATGCAGATGGAGGGCAGTAAGTGATTTTCCTCTGAGGAAGGAGTCTAGGCACCAGTTGATCCAACCGAGAAATTAACAAGAGCCTTGTTTGTTTTATTTTATTCATTTTTTTCATCACATGGCCAAGATTGTTGTTCACAGAGGGGAACAACGCAGGAAGCTGACCAAAAATTTCCCTGTGTGACTGAGGTTGGTCTGTGCCTTTGGCTTGTCGGGGTGTGAACCTCATCCGGGTGTCAACCTCCGCTCGAAGCCGGTGAGGTTGCTGAGTGGTTCAAGTCGGCTTCCACAGTTAAACACACCACACACAGCACACAGTCACTGTCTGTTTATATCCACCTCGTGCCACACAGCCCGAGCTTCTCCCCTCCGTCTCTGCCAGAGCTGCCCCCCATCTGAACTTCACACGTCATCAGAACTGCATAACCGCAAGCGGGCTATTGTTCTTGTTGAGTTTCCTCTTTAAAAGAGGGTTAAGTAAATGCAAATCTTTACCTTAAAACCCAGAGGACGCTAAATCTGCAGAAGGATAACGATGGGGGAGGATAATCAGCCCTAAAGCTGATTTTTTTTTTTTTTCCTTCTTTTCCTCTTGCCAGCCAAGTAATATCAGCTGTTTAGAACACAGGTCATATAACTGTATACAATATCTATATATTAAAACAGCTACAAACTGGCCAAAATTGGAAGAAAATTCTTTTAGAGAACATGTATGATTATATTTTATTAATTTCTTGCAAATCAACTGATATTTTGCTTTTGTTGGTAAAAAATTTAATTACATTCCATTATGTTTATTTTACTTAGTTAATAATAAGTGCAATATAATTAAATGAAATCATTTATGAATTTCACCGGTGCGTGTGATGCACATTTTTACGCTCCTAATGCCTCTAATCAGTATTTTTTTTTGTTTTCAAATTGCACTTATTAATTGGCAGTCACACACACTTCATTTCTATTCAGTGCGGCATTCCAGAAGACTTCCCCATTCCATTTTATGTTTCCTTCTTTAGAGATAAGTCATCTGTGAAATGATGCCACAGAGATTTCCCTTCTCCTGTAGCATATAAATGGGATAAATTGGAAAGCGCGCACTGACAGGTTAGGAGGCAATTATCATGGTCTTTAGGTAGATTTGGCAGGCACGTCCACCCACACACACAGACCCTGCATGTCAATGTGTTTACAATAGGATGGGAATATTAATGCGATTCAAAGCTCATTTCAGGGCCATGGAGTAATCAACACCGCTCGCAGGGAGTGCAGTCGCCACCTGCCATTTCCGGTCCAGCGACATGGAAACCAGGTCCAGGTACGGCAAGGAAAAAAGACACAAAAAAAAAGCTGCTCGTGTGACGTTAAAAGATCGGTTTCAGAAATGCTCAGCGAGCGGCCGTGTGTTAACTGAGCCGGGCTGCACCGACAGCCAGCAGCGGCTAATCCCCATGTGCCGCAGAGCCGCAGCTCACCACGAGGACCCACGACTGACTCGCTGGAGGAGGGTCAGCTGAGGAGAGGGGTCAGAGGTGACAGGTTTCAAAGACAAAGACTGCCACAGAGGAAGAACAGAGCCTTGTACATGGATTAACGCAGAAAAATGTTTTGGGAGGTAGCACAGCCGTGGTTTTGTTCTACTGGGGTTTAAAATAAATTAAATAAATAAATAAATAAATAAATAAGCTGCCAGTTTTTTTGGACGGCGGTGATATCAGATTTATATCTCGTTCCAGAGAAAGGTTGTCTGCAGTGTGTCAGCGCGCCGATCACAGTGGATTGTTTGTTCAGACGTTCTCAACCTCCCTCGCAACAACAACCGGGGACGGTGATTACCGAGCTGGTGGGCACACAGGCAAACATGACAAACATTTTCCTCTGTGAACAAGCAAAACTCTGCTCAGATGGTCTGAGACGATGCCCCCCCCTCCCCCCCTGGGTTCACTGCTGTCTGTTGCACTGCCACGCAAGACATTTTAAATTCTGTTTGGTGCGCATCTTGTTGGAGGAGCATCAGTGAAAATCCGATTTAAATTGGATTTGTAAAAACTGCATGTCAAACATTGTTCCTACTGTGGCTGCGGCCTTGTTTTTAAATCAATCTGGATACAACTGACAGAAAACATAAGTGAAATATTTCATACCTGCACAAAGGACAAAGCTTCTATATAATATACTGTATATATAGTGTCAAATTGATAACACATTCAGACCGGCTGTTCTGTCACCTTTCCAGTAAGCTGTTGGCATAACCAAAGCTGCATCCCTCATTCTAACAATATGGCCTTTTATTTATTTATTTATTTATTTATTTATTTATTTATTCATCTATCTATTTATTTTTATAATTAACAAGGTGAGTTTAGAAACATTTTCAGAAGCAGCCGTGGGCTTGTAGTTGCTTTGCAAAATGATTGCTCATTCTGTACTGCTCTCAAATGAAATTGTTTGCGGTAGCGCATTTATCAACGCAATGCAGGAACACAGACAATTAAAATGTCTGTCCAGTCACAAGATGTTAATGAATGTTTTTGCAAAAATGTTCTCTGTCAACACGTTTGCTCTTTAAAAAAAAAATAAAAAAAAAAAAACTCTTTTACTGACAATAAGTCTCCAGTTGGGGCATCTTTCTCTCTCTCTCTCTCTGACTACCTCATATGGTTTGTGCGCACCTTCTGGGAAAAAAAAAAAAAATAAATGCATGATGAATTCAGGGGCCCTGCAGGCACAAATCATTAAGCTGTAAAAAAAAAAAAAACAATTTCAACAGTCGTAATTTGGGTGATTGAGACTCCATGGAGGAAAGAACAAGTGCATTTATATGTGTGTGTCCTCCTGCAACATACCGCAGTTTGTGTTACTTATCTACCTCAGCGTGTTCAAAACATTCAAATGCATTTGGTGCGGCCTTTTTAATGAAAATGGCCAGGCCTAATCTCTAATGGGTAAGAAATAATCTCGGACATGGGGACAGTTTGTTTCATCATCGCCGATGATATTATAATAAAAAAAAAAATACAAAAAATGACAACACAGACAGCACAAAATACGGCATGAGCCACAGATGTCTCACGTTTCCCTGATGGCTTTCCACCCACAGGCTGAACACTGTCTGAGGGAGGCAGCCAAGAAACCCAACGTGAGAACATCATGAGACAAGTGCCATAAGACATGTGCTCAATTCTGTTTTTAAGATACTAACAAATCCCCAAAATACAAATCATCTGTGATTTTTTTTTTTCCCTCAGCAGCTTTTCAATGAACAAAGACAAAAACGGGAAGCGTGCCATCTGTGGGTAGGCCCCGTGAAAACAACTCAATCGCTTTGAGATCACCAAGTCCACTTTTGATTTTATTCACCGTACTTACAGCACAACACCAGAAGATTACAAACCCGTATGCGATCTTGGTATATTTATATATTTATCAGCTCGCCTGGCGCACAAAGTGATGTTTTTTGTATCAACGCTGACGCTGCAACGCTGAAAAGATGCAACAACAACAACGCCAGCTAATCCCAGCAATGTCCCTTAAAGGGGTTTAGCTCGGGGGAGGGACTTAGATGAGAGAGGGGACTTAAAGCAGTCATTGTCCCCGTAGTAGCAGATTAACTATTTTAAAAGCAAAGGTGACGTCTACCACTGGCCGGCCTAACGCTCTCAGACTCGGCAGGAGATGACGTTCTCCCCTTTTCAGAGATTGTTGGTCTCCTCTCCCCGTTTCGCCACGGTGAGTTTGTCCCTGAGCAAATACAAAATTGAATTCCAGCCTTCATTTTTTCTCACCCGAGTCGCCCTGCTTCCATTTGCCCATTCTTTCATTCTACTTGAGTACGGAGGCCGACTTGAGCTCGTTGTTAAACTCAGAATCAGCCAGCCAGGGATCAGGGGGCCAAGGCCGCTGTGAAAAACCCAACAGCACAAGGATGGGCTGTATACATATATATACATATACACATATATATACATATATTTCTTTATTTATTTTTAAATAAAATGTGAGTTTGCGCAGCCAGGCTAGGCTCTATTGACAGGGAGTAGCTCGAATGGGTGAGGATAAAGAGAGTAGTGCAGGCGTTGGTTGCGGAGGAGCGAGGGCGGTGACACTACTTAAGAGAAGAGGGGAGAGAAAGTGGGACATGAAGGAGAGGAGAGGAGAGGAGAGGAGAGCGTAGGTAGTAAATATGAGCGTTTTTCTGTGAATGTGTTCATGGGGGTGGGAGGGTGTGATGAAGGGGGACAGCAGCACAAATAATTTACAGATGGGAGTAATGAGATAAGTGCTGGGAGGAAGGGGACAGACGGGGGGGGGGGGATGAATGGAAAAGTCAGGAATGATTCCATATGCAGCATTAAAAAAAAAAACACTTTGAAACATAGAGACGCAGCAATAATAAGCATGTTTTTAAAGAAGACGGAGATATAATGAGAGCTGCTCAGAGGCACGGCAGAAAATAAAAATGAGATCGCCACAGTGTCTTTTTGCCTCTCTCACTCTGAAAATGGGAGCAGATGCAAAACAACAGGGCGGCGCCGGTGAGACGTCGTTTATCACAGAGTCAGACTTTCCTCACAATAAGCCCCCTGTGACATCTGCATTATGCATGACTTGTGTGTAAAGACTGTCAAGGGGGAGCAGGTGAACATCATATATGTATATATATGTGCATGTGTGTGTGTGTGTGTGTGTGTGTGTGTGTGTTTAATATGTAAGTTCCAATGAATTATTACATAAGCCCTTCGGTGCTTCTCGGGAAACTGGGAATTTGTTTCCTTGGTAGAATGAAGACATTCTACCTTAAGTGTTCGCCGAAGAGAGACATCCTGTCGATACACTTGAGCACATAACAATACCACCACAGGCATGGCCACACACACACACACACACACCGCACTCAAAGGTACACAGACTCACTAAATTAACATGCTGCACATGAGCGCACACCAAGGCCTTTATGTATCTGTCATTCTCTCTCTCTTTTTCTGACTATACAAACAGAGCACGAGCGTGCGTGTGCGCACACACACACACACACACACACACACACACACACACACACACACACACAGATAACAATTAAGCTCAGTCATAATGTGGTTGTCATGATGAGGGCAACAGAGAGTGAACAGACAGCAATTCAGACACAGAAAGTCTCCTCAAGACCCTCTCTGGTACCGTTCCCTAGTGTGTGTGTGTGTGTGTGTGTGTGTGTGTGTGTGTGTACTGTGTGTATGTTCTGGTATACTTGGACCAACCTTTGATGGACATTTTGACTGGTTCACAAAGCCTTGATGATTAAATGCAGAGTGAAGCCTTCACTGCGGAGGCAAAGCAGCAGCTGACAGTGGGTCAGTTTTCCACTCAGCCTGCACAACAAAACAGAAAACGAATGGAAGTCAGTCATAGCAATATCAATGCACGCTTGTGCTTTTGTGTGTGTGTGTGTGTGTGTGTGTGTGTGTGTGTGTGTGTGTGGCAGCAAGAAGACTGGGCCCCGGCAGCCTGCATGGCATGACCTCAGCAAGGCATTTGCCCGCTATAAGCCCTGACACCGATCAGCACACACACACACACACACACACACACACACACACACACACACACACACACACACACACACACACACACACACACACACACACACACTGTTCCCAGCATTCCTGGCAGTGGCGGCGACCCGCTCGGTCACATCTTTTCATCACTGTTCCTGCTCTCGTTCATATTCTTTCCACATGGAGCTACCAGTCAGAGCTCTTAATGATCCAATGTATAAGCCACAAACTAAGTCATGACATGTTTGCCCCACTGATTGATCTCAGATATGGTGGCCTTGAAGCGTGCATGTATTTTGTAGCAGAAAAAGGAACGTAGACGCCAATTGGATCCAATTTGGAGGAGCTGGACTAAATGCTGAACTCCTTGTGTACTATATCTCCAACATCTTCTCGGTGCGTATACTACGGATCATTTCCTCTGATTTGTAGCTAAAGGCAAAATCCTATTTGCATAACTACGGCGCGATGCGTACAGTGCGGCTCTGTATACCCCCTCTGCATTATTCATCCGAGTAACAGGCTATCATCCACGCAGTCCAAATATTGAGAATCTGAAAACAAACCCGCAGATTAAATTTGAATGAGCTGGATTCCAAAGCTCGGGTTAGAAGACGACTCGACGAGTGGGCAAACAGAAACGCACGGCGCTGTAAGGAAAACGCAGATCTCGCGACAAAAAGAAAGTCACGCAGCGCGTTATTAACTTCAAAAAAAATGTACGCTCTGCACAAGTGAATTAGACTTGAATGCTGCGATCTTGCGCAACCCCAAGCCCCCTCAGATAACACGCAGGGTCGTCACGCTAACGAATAAAATGAATTAGAGATACGCCCGCATCACCCCGCGAGGCACTCTTTGTCTGTCAAAATGTGATGAGCCAGGAAACTCAAGCAGCAAGCGTTGGGTGTGAAACGACGTGCCTCTCTGGGGGGTTTCAGCCATTTTGTTGAATTTGCATCTTAACAACCTGTCTGAGTAATTGAAAAAGTGGTGTCAGAGCCCAGAGTCTTGATCTCTGATATGGTAATTACTTTCCATTTATGCCAGAGACTTTCAGGGAGTCCGGAGATCCAGAGGCAGCAGCTGTCTTTGAGGAGGGGGGTCGGAGGAGGGAGGGTACGCGGGGGGGCTGTAATGGCCTGCACATGTATCCGTCTCCTTTGGAGCGAGCGAGACGCGATCGGCTGGCCATTTTCATCTGCGGCTTTTGCTGTCCCTGATTATAAGAGCCGGTAAACTCGGCCGATGCTGGAGCAGCGGCGGCGAGAGTGAGGGCGCGCTGGCGGTACGGTCGTGGCGGGGTGGGGGGGGGGGTCAGACCTTTCATGTGGTTTTCAGCCTGATCCAAAATGGTTTCCAGAAGCGAGCGCGCGTCGTACAAATAGCGTCTAAGCTTTTGATGCCGTGCTACCGGTTTTGTGTCCACGTGCATGTGTGTGTGTGTGTGTGCGACCCAGACATCACATCCCCACATATACAACCGCACATATACCCGTACACAGAGTCAGACAGCGCGATTGTTGTTTTCTAAATGACTCCAATCAGCAGGCACACTGAAAGAGTGCAAAAAAAAAAAGTGAGCCGGTGATAAATATAGAACTTTAATCAAGCAACATAAAAGTGGTCGCCACCAACAGTATTTCCACACTTACACGCCATACATTCCTGACTGCCGCTAGTAATTTGCGCGAGCGCCGCCTTTGAAACAAATCTCAATCTTAGCATCTGACAGTTTCCACCGAGTCCAACTCCAGTAAATGTTTAATCTTTGCAGATACACCTAAAGACACGGCAGCTGGCGCACATCAGAATGCTAAAGGAAACAAGGCTTTTAAGCCCGCATCAACTTTCATCTGCAACTGTGGACACAGATGCCGCTAAACGTCAAAACAAATAGCTCAGCCGGGCCGGAGATCTGACAGGCGGGCTGCTTTTGTCCCCGCTAACGTAAACATCTTGATCGGAATTCGCGTCAATGCTAGCGCACAGGCAAGAGATTACCCTGCTAGTGTTATTTCATGATTTACGAAGAAAAAAAAAAAGAAGAGCTATTTTACCCACCAGTGACAGAGGCGGTCTGTTGCGTTGCAAAAAAAGATTTATCTGAAAATGTCTGCAAGATGCTCTCATCATGCGAGCGCTTGACCCGCTACGCCGCATGTGAGGCAACACTTTTCCTCTCAGTAATCATCAGCCACAATCACTTGATTAACTAAAGTCATTTGTCAATTATACTGCGCACTTTGAGAGCCAGACTGGGCACTAATCATGGTTAAATAGGGAGAAGAAACGTCGGCGAGCAGAGAGAATGAGAGCGCGTTCAATGATCCGTGACGTGGCTGTATCTACCGCCCGTTGATTTACACCTTTTATGCCTTTAAGATAAACTATTAACATTAGCTCTGTCGGCTGCTTTTAACCTCATAAAACGTTTGAATTATACACGGCCCGTATTAAACACTTTGACGGGCGATAGGCTTAAGAGGCTCATAAAAACAGAGCGCAACACGGAGAAATATTGAAAAATTAGGAGAAAAAAGAAAAGAAGGCAAAGGCCTCTCTAATTGGAAGTGCCGGTGTGTCCGCCGCTCACAGCGGCGTGCGCTGTGTCACTGGGGGAAACAATGGTGCTAATGACATACAAGACATTATCCCGGGGTACACATGTGTGTCTCCCTCTATAGTCCCCAATCAATACAGAGTTTGTTAAAGAGCCGCTAATGTCGGCGGCTCCGTGCTTGGCAGATGCTAACGACCTCGCTCAGGATCCGGGCCGCGACGGCTGAAGACTGCCAGCCGCTCTCTGCGATCAATAACCTCTGACGCTGCTGCTGCTGCTGGCGTGGACCTTTTTTCTCTTCTTCGTTTGGCCGTCTGTCTCTCTGCCCGTCTGTCTCTTTGCGCATCTTACTATCTCCCATTCCTATCTCTGACCCCACCTTCACCCCACCGTCGTCTAAGTTTCTTATCTCGTCCCTCTCCGTTACCCAAGACGCAACCCCTTCCCCAACCCCCCGCCGACCGCCTCGTTCACCCCAAACACTTTCCTCTCCTCTTATCTCTCCGTCATCTCTCAAATATTCCTTTCCTCTCTCAATTATTCACTCCACGCACCTCCGTCTACTTCTCCCTTTCGCCCTCGTCGCTCACCCTCCCCACCCGTCCCCTCCCTTCACTCCCTGTCTCTTCATTGTCCTTGGGTAGGGAGGAGGGGGGGGGGGGGTAATGTCGGCCCACGCGGGGGCCCCAGTGCGGCCCCAGCCGAGAGGGCAAGGGAGTACCGCGGAACACCCATAACTCAGTGCCTCCGCTGGGGCTGCGGGATAAAGGGAAGCCTCACACATGGCTGACTATGTGGGTCAGACTTGTCGAGGAGGAGGCCAGCAACTGGCACCAGAGTCCCCCACTGAGAGTGTGTGGATATATGAGTGTGTGTGTGCGTGAGAATGAGTGTGTCATGTCCCGCTGCAACCTAATGGCGATGGCCCCCTCCAGTTCATCCCAGCCAAGTATTCTATGGGAAACCTGCTCCTCGCTTCCCCCTTCGCCGCCCCCCCCACCCCATCCGCTACGCCAACCGCAACCCGATGTCTTTGTGAGCGCCGGGGACAAAGCAGGGCGCTCTTTTGGGGGGGCCACCAATTAGTCCTCCCCCATGGGGTGACATGGCCAATGAATAGAGGGACCCCCGAACCGTCCACGCATATCATCTCGGTCGTCCCTTTGAAAGCTGCGGTGTCATCGCCACACAGATTGCACCTTGTTCTCAGATAGGACTCCCTCCGCATTTAACGTCACGGTCTGCTGGTCCAAAAAAAAATGCAACAATAAAAAAACGAGGGGGAGAAAAAAAAAATGAGCATCTGACACGATCGGGAGAATAAGATAAACTTGTTCCTCTGGCCGTGCGGAAGGACAGTGGGAGGGGTGAAAAGAAGGTGAATTTTCCCTCCATCAATCACCGAGTGACTCGGACGACAATGGCAACTTGGAATCCATTACCAAAACAAACAAAGACATAGCAGGAGAGTCTGCGGCGGGACGCCTCCGACAGAGGGAAGGCCAGAGTAAACTGTTGTGATGATGGAGTGGACGAGGGGCGGGGGGGACGTTTGAGTGAATGACTCCGATCGGTGGCGAAACAGAACGCACGTCAAAAGTGACGAGATGAGTAACAATATCTCATCTGAGAACTCCTCCCCTCCTGCACACTGGTGCCCGGGTCGGTTCAAAGGCCCATTGTGCAACACTTCAAATGGATCTGTTGGTGTGGGATGGAATATAAAAAAAGATATATGCACGTTTTTTGGGTTAAAGTCTGTGCAAATAAACAGCTATGTTTTATTTAGCTAATCATAAGCGTGTTGATTTTACATGACAAGCACTTTAACGTAAGGAGGGGCCACACGTCGACAGTAGCCGCTGAGCCTTTCAAGACTGAGGTTTACAGGCATTTGAAGATGTTTACCACTGTAAATCGGAAGAATGACAAATCTCTCCGAGCCCACAGATTAGCGGCGCGCCTGCACGAGTCGAGACTGGAGAGGATTTTGTTTCGGCTTTAACCTTTCAGCCTGTCTAACATACAGACGTGCTTTAGGTGTCGGTGTCCCTTTCAAAAGGAGTTCAGTCCTATAGGCGTTCTCACATGAGGGATGACACGCGCAAGCTGACTGGCACGGCAACGAAGCAATTAGCGCTGTCACCTCACTGCGAGGAAACCCGGCCTTCTAATTCAGGCCGAGTGAATTCTGGCTCGGGCCGCTCCGAGATCAACGCCCTGCGTAGAACAGATAATAGTTGGCAGCACGCATCGCCCGGCGTGCACCCACACACCTTGTGCAGTTTTCTCTTACAGTGAAAACTGACATTTAGTGGAGTGTTGGGACTTTTTCCTTGATAGAAAGGAGCACCGCGTTAACCCAGGCTGAAGGAAGGTGGAAGATGAGTGGCAGACATTTGGGGATGTTGTGTTTTCCAAAGCATGCGAGTCTCCTGCTGTCAGCAGCAAGCCAGAGCAGGTTGCCAAATGACCCCCGACCCGGTGAAAAAACAACATTCTGTATGCAATAAGACACTCCACTGTGAGCTACTACTGTGTGATGTCATATGTTTTTCTTTTAAACCGGCTTTGCTGCCCGTGTTCTAAGCATCTCCCTAAACCTGATGATAACCAGCATTTGCAGAAATTATCAAATAAAATACCAAGGTCTGCTGTGGCACTCGGAAAAGTTGTGCGCAGTTAATCTCAAACTAAA
Organism: Nelusetta ayraudi; assembly: GCF_046127955.1. Lineage (NCBI taxonomy): Eukaryota > Metazoa > Chordata > Actinopteri > Tetraodontiformes > Monacanthidae > Nelusetta > Nelusetta ayraudi. Next base: position 673,470 of record NW_027466060.1, on the reverse strand, counting down.
TGATCCACTGGAAAAAAAAAAAAAAAAAAAAGAAGCCTCCTCAGAGCAGCTGCGGCACAGCAAATACTGGAGAAGAAAAATATTCTCTCTCAAAGGGAGGCACATGGGCTCTTTGTTCATCATCATCAGCTGCAGCGGTACTCAGCCAGGCTATTTAATGCTTGGCTGGAGAGTCAGCCAGCATTTTATCTTTGTTTCAGCTCACATACCTGAGGAATACTTTAATATTCCCAAACACTGCATACGGCAAAGGTCTCCGGGTCTTTAATTTATAAATTATGATTTCTCGTTTTTCTCCCGAGCATTCACTTTCAAAGGGTTCAGGGTTGTACTAGCAGCATATTAAACTCAATTTATTTCCAGCTGATGTTTTGTTTTTACTTGCAGCAAAGTTGGTGTACTTTTATTTTATTTTTTTAGGGTGGGTGCTGCTGGCGAAGGAAGCTTTGAGGTTCTAGGGGTGGGTGGGCGGTCGGAGGGGATTTGGGTGCATGAGAGCTGGTGGGCAAGAGATCAATGACTCTGTGTTCCCTCTGAGAGATACAGGAAGCACAGGGGCAAGCGGGAGCGAGGAGCCCTAAAATAGCTCCGGTTGCGGCTCGGCTTTAACCCAAATAATGGAGAACCTGACCAGTGGCTGTGGCCGTCAGGGCGCCTTTCATTAGTCTGCCAGGTAGAGCAAAGACAGGACAGAGTTTTCACATTGAATACAGAGAAAAACAGACAGCGACAAAACAGAATAATAGAGCAGAGCTGACTATCGCGCTGGTTTTGACTGTAGCCTTGGACCAGCCAGTGTGAGTGTTCTGGGGAACACTTGAGTGAAAGATAAGGGTGTGGTGGCAATGTGGCCTCTCTTAAGGTCCTTAAGGTTTATTTCTGAGAGCCCGGTTTGGGTTTTAGTGTCCAAAAGTCTGGCATGGCGTGTCCCGAGAAAGACAGCTGCACGCACCAGAGGGTGAACAAGCCTTTGGTCTATGTGCGGCTCGTCTGTCGTCATCCGAAAAATCTTTATGTTGACAGTCGGGTGGTTTCAGGGCAGATTGTTAGACAGTTCAACATCCATACAATCATCCCGCCACATAAACATACACAGCGTCTGTGATGTCTGTCTGCATTCCTCAAGTAAAATTTAACATGAAGCAGAAAATCTCAACAGTCACATTATCTGCTCTTTCCCGATCTTTCTTTTTCATCCTGCACTGAAGTTTTAAGCCTCTTAAAATATTCAGCTTAAGCAAATATTCAGCTTCTTGCTAAAACTGATGCTTTTACTTGACAAGTCATCAATCAGTGCCATCTGTGACACCACTGTGTCTTCTAAAAGTGGATCAAGCAAAAAGAATTGATTAAATAAAAAAAAAAAGGATTGATTTTTCTCATTCAAAAAAAATCAGGTAAAGAGAGTTTTTTTATAACATGAAATCTTTTAAACAGTCCTTTGGTTGACTAGTCCACAACTTTGGTCCAAGAAGTTCAAAACCTTGAAAGCATGTGTCAAATTGAAGTTGGCGTTCAGTGTGTAACAATTGCTGTTGGACATCATAACTGCTGCACAGTGTTGTATTACACGTGGCTGAGCATGTAGATGTAGATACAATTTACACAATGGAAGTACTGTCTTGGAAGGAGCAGTACAGTCAGTTAGCCTCCAAGGTGCCGGCCCATTATCCCCTGTGGCTTGATATATTCCAGTACTGCACAAGCATTTCCATTTTCTCCCCCTACCGATTCAAAATATCTTTGTGACTGTTATCATAATGTGGCCTAATTAGAAAAGACAAGACTCAGCTTTTCCCTGACCCAGAAAACACAACAGCAGATGAACATGGAATAAACAGAGGGAGAGAGAGAGAAAAAAAAAACAGCCACAAATAGAAGCGCAAGTATAAATGGAGTAAATAATTAAAAAGATGATGATTTCGGACATGTTGGCTCATTAGTGGAGTGGACTTCAGAGGAATCCATCTCATTGTTGCCGCTGCGAGTGCGCCAATAACATACTTCCCGTCGACTGGGCAGATAAACAGATTCCAGGGGAGAGCAGCTTCGGCAGTAATGAAGGCTCCTCTCCTTCACTTCTCCCCTTTTGTCTCCATCAATTTCTGCTCGCCGTTTCTTGGCCCCCCCCTGCTGTCCACGTCCATTTCCATCGCACTCGCTTCCTCCTCTGCCTCTTTTCGGGCACGGCCCTCCTCCCAGCCCTGAACCAAAGCTCTGCTACACTTTCTATACAGCAAGTGTACGCTGTCACATTCCATCCAGTCCCCACCAATGAGTGACCTCAACTTACACTAAAACAAACAGGCCATGAAGGGAACAGGCCACTACCATATTACCATATGAACGACTCACTTCCGAACACACAATGAACTACCTTGACAGACCTTCCTTGGCCTTAGACTGCGTTTCGTGGAACTGCGTTAATAATGGGGAATAAAGAGGGGTCTGTGCGGAGGTTGTCCGTCCCGCTGGTTTTTTTCCGACCCCTCTGCAGCTCCAGCCAGGTCCTCCTTCATCTGCTTTCCCAGCGCTGCAGTATTTACCTCACTGGCAGAGCGGCTGAGATGCTCCCCGCACACTTAGGCACACACAAAGTTTACAGCAGGGGTAAGAAATAGAGCGGGAGATGGGAGGGGGTGAAAAGAAATACACAAAGCAAAAACTTTGATGAACAAACGCAGAGCGAGCGAGTTCACGCGGAAACATGCGCGCGCTCTCGACTTCAAGAGCTCCATGCTGTGCACTTGAGAGGCCAACCTCCACCAAAGACATATCTGTTCTCCTCTCTCCTCATCCACCTCCTCCTCCTCCTCCTCCTCCTCCTCACCAAAATACTTCCAAATCGTCCTGCGTGTCAGCAGCTGAAATCTCTGTGAGAGCGGAGAAGAGGCTCTCCTTTCTCCATTTTCACAAACGGTTGCAGACATTTTCATGCAAATAAATGTTTTGTTTTGCCTCAAAGCGTCTCCGACTGCAGCCTGGACTCACAAGATTTCGCTGGTGCGCCTCTGAGGACACAGTTACGGACCTTTTCTCAGAAACGTCCTGTTGTGCAGGGGAATTGTAATTAGAATGAGTCACCATACATCTGCTGCAGAGACAAGAGTAAGACTGACAGCGCCACAAAGGAAGAAAGCTTAAACAATACAAATTGTATGACTCCAAAAGTAGGATTTTTGGCAGTGGCATCTGAGGCTCCCACGGTGGTGACGGGCCGGCGCGATCGGTTCCTTGGATTCCCTATTATGCACGTTTGAAAGAAGAAGACAGCTCAGTTCAAAAGGGAAGGAGGAAGTATCGTAAGATTTGCTCCTGCACCCTGAGTTTGTTTGTCCTATCTGTGTATTTGATCTGTTTGGGGAGGGGAAGCTGCGTTGAATGGCTCTTTTGTGACTCACCACTATAGCTTACATCCTGGGCCTGAGGGCCGGGTGGGCATAAACGCAATCAGATACGTTCGATTGAACACTCAACTCGGCTAACTGGAGTCACATTCCTTGCTGGGAGAGGGAGGGAAAAAATCTATAGTATGTTCAATTGCAAACATGGTCCAGACCCTTCAGTCAAATCTGAGCGCGCAAGTCCTTTCATTGGACTGGACACCACTGGACCGGGATTATTATTTCACTGCCAAAATCCATAATTGAGAAAATGTTCATCCCCTCGGAAAGCCTGACTCTGAGCTTGGCTGCGCTTTGATGTCGGTGCTCACAAGCATATTGTAATTGAAAGAACGCAAACATCAACAGATGGTGTTGTAAAGTGCGATATTTTACAGCAATATTGTGTCATACCTTGTTTAGTGCTCCCAGCTGAGCTGCACTGAGGAACCTGAGCCAAAAAAAAACCCCGGCAGACACCGCAATATTCTGTTTCTGCTAAGCTTTTTTCCTGTTTATAAAATCTAAAATGAAATGTAATTTCTGATATGGAAGAAATACGTTCATAAAAAAACAATTTAAATTCTTCAAAGCTAGTCATCAGCGAAAGCTCCATCGGTGCAAATGTCTTTCATCTCAGTGGGTAATATCTTCCTTCGTGCAAAATGCACCGCATTCCAAGCACATACATAGAAGCCTTTTCAATTTTGGTCGGAAGAAAACCCATCATTACGTCTCGGCTGACTTCTTGTTATCGTTTAATCTCCATGAGGCACCTGAACCCCAACAGAACAATGAAAACCCGAGGCGCAGAATCAGGCTTCCCATGGATTAGATCTTCATCTGACCACAAAGTCATCTGACTCCCAGCACATGTCCGACCCCTGACACTTGATACGTACAACACGGCTCTGAAAAAACCCAACGGTCGATACCAGCGAGACGCATGCGCAACCCGGCCCGGCCAGCGTCTTCGCCCTGAGGCGGTGTGTGCTGCTGTGCAGCTCTGGATGTTCCAGCACCATTAAGGGGGCTTCGTTTATGATGTCTGAGCTCTGTGTGTGTGTGTGTGTGTGTGTGTTAGTATGTCTGCGTGAGTTCCCAGCTTGCTAAAGCCCTCGTTATCTCTTCCAAATGTTTATTTATTCAACTCAGCCATAAAACCCTGTAAGAGGTGGATAGAGTTCCAACCAGGTAATCAAACCTAACCATCACTCCCCTTGTACCAGTGTTTGCTATACAGGTGTGCTTCTCTCTCTCAGGGCATTTGAGAGATGCCTATCAGTCAAAAGGGTAACCAAAGCCTCCTCACTTGCACGACCTTCCCTCCTCATTACGTCCCACTGTGAATAATATCTCCTTTTAGCTCTGCTTGCACGGCGGCATATGGTGGGCCGTCTGTGGCCGCGGAGATGCTCCTGTGATCATCCCTCCACCGCCGTCAGTTAGCACATGCAGGCACAATGAGTGCGCCTCGCATCAAGAAAAGGAAAATTGAGAAAGCAGCAGGCAAAAGGGGGGAAGAAAAAGGAGGGGGGTATTAACGATTGGACTGATTGCGATCTCTCCATCCGCTCTCTCTTTAGATGTAACATAATGCGTCCCAGGGAATGAATAACTATTGCTAATGGCTATAAAAAGCTCCTGAGAATCGGCTAATGTTCTATCCACTAAAATCAATACCTCCCCCAACCGCAATCTTTATTTAATCCTAATATGGTGGCAGAAAGAATTAAGGGGGGTAAATGCACTTGAGAAATTACTCAGTCAGGCCAGAACATTGTGCACAGCTCCTTTTGGATCACCTTCAGTTAAGAGAAGTGCAGCCACTGCATTCAGCTGCCTACTTAGCTTTAAACTGTCAGTAGCTGGTTTGGGCACACCCGTGCTAAATATCCCCTCTGTTGCCGTCCAGTGAGGTCAAGAAAAAAGGAAGTGCCAGTCAGACTGACAGCACTCAATTCAAAGAATATTCACAATAACAATCAATGAATGAATTAAATGCATCGCCCTCATGCTCACCCTTCGCATTCAGCTAATGCTGGAGTCACAGCCCAGGCTGTATTAGCTGTAGTAATTAGCTACAAGCGCGGAAATCCCCGTGATGCAGAAATAGCTGTCTCTTTGCCTCCAGGGTGGGACGGGAAACAGGACTCCTCACATAAACAGTCATACCTTGTTATGTAAGAGGTCGAAGCTGCTTCCAATACAATACAAGATAAGTAGCAGTGTGCAGACCATGTGTTTCAATTGCACTTAAGACTGGAAGAACATGTCAAAGTGCTCTGATACGACTGATAATTTGTTTAATGTGATTTTTGCGTTTAAAACCACACACACACACACATCCGTAAATTGACTGACAGTTTAACTTGTTGTCCTAAACGAGAAAATTCAAGACCTGCTGCATGAATCACCTGCCTTGGGACTCGCCCACCACCACTACTTACGCTGGATTAACCAATAAAATGTCAGTGCACGACAAATTAGCTAGGCCTTAGATTTATTTGGGTTCAACACAACATGTTTAGGATTCCATCTTGCCTGAGCTAAGATGAGGTGTCTGTCTTTGCACCCAAACAAGCAGCTGGCCAACTTAACAAAATGCAAAGAGTTGGCAAAAACCTTTTTATCTCTGCTATATTTTCCAGCTGATTTCCATAGACTTTCATGCCGGCGATTGATTTAGCTCACTAGGGGTTCTTTTGCATCCCAGATTCATATGCAGCACACTGAACTCCTGCAGTAGCAAAAACTGTGCCAATGAATTTTCACACACACACACACACCTGCGCAACGTGTAGCGAGGAAGGTGCTGCTCAGCAGATACAAGCGGGGCACATAAAATAACGTGGCTATAAAGCATAAAATCCCATTTATGTAGTAAATTTTTAACATGAGGTGTATTTCAATGCTATCATGTAATTGCTCAGCTGTCACGATTTTATTGGCTTTAAGACTTGAATTTACTGCACTCGTGTGTTTATGTTTGTCGGTGTAGTGAAGGCATGTTTGCAAGGCTCACCAGTGTGTGTGTGTGTGCGTGTGTGCGTGTGTGTCAGAGGACTGGTTATGTACACAAACGATCTCATTATCTATAACCACATCTTCATTCTTCTCAGTGTTGTAATGACACCAAATACATATGTCTGGGTCTGTTCATTTACCAAAGTCTGGGTCAGCCGCAGGTCGACAGATTGACTGATACAAAGGGCACTTGCACACACACGCATGCACACATACACACACACACACACGCACGCGCGCACACACACACACACACCCCAACAGTTGCAGGCGCATTTGCAAACACCCGCTAAAGTCCTTCACCTGTTAATGCGCTAAAGCAACGGCTGCTGCAGTGGCGCCAGTGTGAACACACCACTATGTCCCATCTTATCAGCTGGCTCCATGAAAACCTGTTTGTTCTAGATAGAGTCTGCGACAATCAGCCCGCCTGCTTGAGGGAATTCATCTGGCCTTGGATGACTGCGTCTCGCAGGGCCTGAGCAGAGATGGAAAATCCACCACACGGTATGGAGGGGGGAATGGGGGGTGGGGGGATTGAAGATCAATGGTAGAGAATGAGTGACAAAAATAGGCAGGCACAAAATCCAAATTTTATCTGGGTCACAGCTGCTACCCCACAGACTCGTCCCACCACCTTTCTTTTCAGGCTGACTTTCTTTGTTGTTCTCATGCGCGGTGATGTAACATACTGTAACCTCGCTGCGGAAACCCAAGGAGAAGAACAGGTTGTCAGGTGATGCCTTGAAAGCACTCGACTGCACCGCTGTCAAAAAATCATTGACAATTCTTGACACAAAAAAAGACACGAATCTCCAAAATGTAACTATTGTCTTGCCCCCCTGCGTGATTTATCCCGCTATTGCAACAGATGAACGAACAAACAATAAGAAGATAAGCTAGATCATCAGTTACAAGAAGAGAGGAGGAAAAATTTGTTTCGCCCTGGTGCAAAAAGAGTCTCTTTATGTGTGACATCCTCTTCAACTCATCAGTTAATGAGAAGTCAACCTGCCTTCTGGTGTTCCTATCTTCTTACAGGGTTACCATTACTGCAGTAGCTAGCATTACTAGATCTTAGGTAGCGTGTACGTGTTTCGCACACTGTGACACAAATACAGAGAACCAGAGATCGGAAAGAGAAGAGAAACCCAAGAGCAGGTGACTAATGAATTGGCTTCCCTGTGTTTTTCCTTCCTGTCAAGCGGAGCTCCAGCGCCTCGGCACGAACAGGATTTAACCGAGTCGCACGCATATTCTTCACATATTCTTATAATCTCTTCCAAAGCAGAAACAAATCTCTGCAATAAGGTCTGGCCAGTTTTGACTCATCAAACTCTCTCCAGAGGAGCTGGGCACGTCGCCACAACTCCTCAGTCAGACTCCAAAAACCCAATTAAATAATCAAGGGTTCAATTGCCGTATAATACCGCAATCAATAAAGAAAGGATTTCTTGGTTGTTGGATGAAATTAAACAGAGCCCCACAAGAAACAAATACACAGAACATATTAGCGAGACAGATGAGACAGTCCCAGACTGGTGGAGGATGGGGGTAGATCAAAAGGCGCAGCGATTCAGTATGCAGCTGCAGTGCTGCCCAATCAACATCGCAGACCCAAAATAAGCTTCTATTTATGCCGGGGCGCAAACATACACAAACAAGACACTTAAACACACAAGCTTAGACTCGCAGACCTTGAAGCAATCACCTGCCGAATAATCTAGTCAGCGCACAAATCAAAACCTTAACAGGTTTAGAAAAGCAAGGCGGCTTTTACACAAATAAATGCGGAATAAGAAAAGGGGGGGCGGGGAGGGGAGGGGTGGGGGGGCAGTACGGCGCTGACTGACATGAATGAGGCACGTAGTGCACGGCGTGAACATGGAGTGCAGAAATGAATGAACATATTATCATGCAAGGCACAACTTCCCCTTTCCTGCCTCACAGCTTGTGTCTTTTCCCGTCTATCACCGAGCTCGCCTGATTACCTGGCCACATACAGAGCATCTTTTGTCCAGATTAGAAGGGGCAAAGGTGGGGGAGGGGGAGCGGGAGGGGAAATAAGACTTCCCATCAAGATGATTCAAAGACTGGGAAAAAGAAAAAAGCTGCTGAATTTTATTTCTTTTGTGTCCCCTCGCACCTTAGCGACTGCCTCGGTAACTAATTGCCCTGCTTTTTGCTTTTTCTCCCACTGGATCGCCTCCCTACCGACCTTTTAGCCTCGCATAGCCAGAGCTGCCTCACACACAATATCTTAGAGGCTGTTTTTATTTTTAAAAAAAGGATTGTGGGGACTAGACAGCCATTGGTCAATATTAATAATGCTACACATGCCTATTGGTGAAAAAGGCAGATGGCCAGAACTAGCGAATGACATTCTTGTTATCTAGTATGTTGTTTAAAAGAGCTTTAAAAGTATACTTCTTGAAGTCTTTTTGTGACAAAGGAAATTAAGCATTGGATTAAATGGTCACACATTTGTAAGATTAAATTTGTGTTTATTTAGAATATTTGTCTTTTGGTTCTTTGGCACAGACAAGAAAATAAATAATACACGAAACAAGAAGACAGAAGAACATGGGATGTTGGGGAATTGCTTTTTCAAACAATTTGGTGAACAGCCCAGAATTCACACTTGGTCGCCACTGGTTTTAGGTAGTTGGTGCATCGAAATTTCGTTTTTAAATGTACACTGTGAAGTGAATGTTTTTAAATGACAAATAAAAAAGTCTAAGTCTAAGTCTTAGTGAATATAACTTTGGAAAAGGAAAACAGGTGGAACAACTTGCCTGCCTGAGTCAAACCTGCTGAAATAAACACTTGTTGTTTAACAAGATACTATATTTGTGCCACTCATCCAAGATCTGGTTAAACACTTCCAATGTTGACGACTCGACGACTCGGCGAGGGTGTTTCATTATTGCAAACGACGTGACTCAGTGTCAAAGTCAGGAATTCACCAATTTAACAAGGTGCCTGGATTTCACATCTTTACAGAATGCACTAAACCTTTCTTTCCCTGCATGACTGCTGTTGGACAGGAATGACATTCCAAACCACGAGGCCAGTATTTAAAAGCATTCAACTGAAGATTGCGTCGCCTTGTGTTTCATCTACCTGCCTGCAAAGTCTCCAGTGTCCACTCACACCGCCGTCACACCATACATTTAATCAGACCGACTATAGTGGCGAGCAAAGCACTCTCCCTGTACCGAGTGTGTGTGCGTGTGTGTGTGTGTGTGTGTGTGTGTGTGTGTGTGTGTGTGTGTGTGTGTGTGTGTGATTTGAGTAGGCCTTTGTGAGGCCTCCACTCAGCGGAGTGATGATAAGTACTCCCAGCCCAGCGCTCCGCATGAGCTGATGGACAGACTAGTCAGGAACACTAGGGGCCTTGTGGCTGGGTGTGTACGTGCTTGTGTGTGTGTGTGTGTGTGTGTGTGTGTGTGTGTGCATTGTGGTGAGAAGAGGGAAAACGGTGGCTGGTGACTGGCACACGTGCACGCAGTGGGCGTGTGGGATCGTGTGTGTCCTTTTCTTTTCTCTTTACGGCCAGGTCCAATGCCACATGGCTGCAATTTGTTCATTAGCCATGTCATAAATGTACACACACACAGAGGTAATACTGTTCTGAGTTCGGCCTGATTGGATTTTGCAATAGAGGAGCCTCAGGGGAACCTCTTGCAGTCTGCAGCCACTGTGGCCGGGAGAGGGCTGACTTCATAATGTGGTCTGTGGCAAATTCCACACAAACACAAAAAGTCAATAGTCCCCCTGTTTGCTGTTCGGAAATCTCGTCAATGTAAACTCTTTGTCTTATGTACAGTTCTGGGTACTAGCTACTATCTACAAGAGGGGTTTTTTCCCCCATGAGTTCCCAAGACTGAGCGTCGACGCCTCTGTGTTTACCTCCCTGAACCAACTACAGGTCATTGTAGACATACACCAGTCACCTGGAAATAATTGATATTCGCCCAGGGCCAATTACAAGCAATCTATCATCATCATCAGCGTGTCAGATGAGCGCAGGATGGTTGTTACAAATTACCCGCTGTCTAGGATATCAGTCGATGCTTGTTCCAGCCGAGCTCTTCCTTCCACCTCCGTCCCGCTATTAAACGCACCCCCCACCACCACCACCACCACCCTCCCCCAAGAAAGTAATATTCAATCTAGCGAAAACTACATCCCCGCGGACAGAGGAGAGGGGAATTCAGAAGTATGGATTATAAACTAAATTTATGTGGTGGCGCTTAGCCCTTGCATGGAAATCAGTAGAGGGACCATTGGCAGAAGAGGCAGCTTGTTCCACATTCAGCGAGGCTCATAGCCTCTGGGGGGGTGCGACTGGCCCTCCTCCACGAGCATACAGATCACCTTACACACCGGCTTCCCCCTGCTTTGATGACGGTTGCACACTCACTGACTCTCTCACACACACACACACACACACACACACACACACACACACACACACACACACACGCACACATACATTCATGCATGTCCACAACACAGGCATGCCAACTCGCTTCCTCGCGCCGGCTCCAGGAGAAACACATTCGCACAAGTGCACCTCCACCTCGACCCTCTCGACCCACACCCCCACCCCCACCGCCCTGACCCGGATTAATTCCTGCTGCACCTGAGAATGCAGCTGCTCCGATGTCACCTGCGGTCGCATTGGCTTCAAAGGCGAGGCGAGACCCCAGCGCCACCTGCACAAAGAGCCAACACTGCGCTTCCTCCTTTGTCCGTCCGCGCTTTAATGCTAATTCCCCTGCAGACAGCGCACATCCACTGGTGTGTGAGTTGCACAGCGAACCCCAATCATTCAGTGCTGGGATGCATCATTTTCCAACGTGACATGCCACTGGAGGCTGTTTTACCTTGCCCAAATCTGAAATAGCTGGGCAAAAGACTGTTATTTTTAGAGCAATGAAAGAGTGGAACTCACTCCTAAATTATGTCACTCCACAGAAGAACATGACTAATTTTAAAATTAAATTACTACTTAACGAGAAATGTCGTTAGCTCATGGAGTGATTCAGAGTCTTGTGGTGGTGACATTTTGGATGGAGAAATTATGGACGGAAAGAAATGGAGGAGCATCGGTGTATTGTTTGGGTTGTATACTTGTACTGGTGTGAATGGACGCAATAAGGGTATGTTGTAATGTGATGTTAATTTGTGACGTTTGTATTATGAAGTTCATATTGTAAAATTGAAAGCACGTTGACCCCAGGCAGAGTAGCCGCTGCTTCGCAAAGGCTAATGGGGTTCGGAATAAACAAACATAAACACCAACTCTGGAATCAGGAATTCGGGTCGTGGGGGCGCTGACTGGGTATCTCTATAATAACTCTTGCAAGACATGGAAGAAGTTGCACCCGGCAGACCAACTTCTAGATGTCACTTCTGTTTATGTGGTATGTGTGCGCTTTGTGTTTTTAGTGGTCGTTTGTGTGTGACGAAAATCCCCAGCGCGGCCGCCCCCTCTCGCACTCGAACTGCTCGCAGGCTGGGTGCCTTGTGATGAAACAAGGCGATAACGCGGCAACCACATTAGCGCATGGTTAGTCGTTACAAGAGCCAAATGAGATTATAAGGTCATATGGTAAGAGGCGAAAACCCGCAGGCAACACACAAAAAACCCTTGTTTCAGAAAAATAACAGCAGATGTTCAATAAACGCTCTTATGTGAGCAAAACGGTTTTAATGGAGGAAACAAAACTGGACAGGAAACAGAGGGGGGGGGAATAAACAGAGGGGGATAGAGGGGCCGTGTTGGTGGCGCGAGGTGGCGGCTCCTGGGCCTCGGAAAGTTCCACAGCGCTCAATTTCCATAGTGATCCATCATTGAATAGCGCGTGAATTCAGCACGATTTGCCATCAAAAAGATCCAACCGAGCATGAAACAGGAAGCGCCTTGGTGCCGTGAAGAGGCCCCCCCCCCATTGTAGGAGCAAGGTGGAATAACAGCCGCTCGACTGTGCTGTAACACGCCGAGGATGCGGGCCGCTTTGCCAGGGAGCGATATTCTCAAGATGACGCCTGCTGCGAAAATATTCCGCTGCTCCGTTTAGGGAAAGAGAGTGCGGAATGAGAGGAGAGATCGCGCACACTGTGCGAGTGCATGAGCGTGCATGTGTGTGTGTGTGTGTGAGCGAGGGAGAGTCAAAAGATGCGCGCACAAAGGGAGATAGAGGGTTTACTGCTGAGATAAAAATGGAATCCATTTTGGTTCTTGAAGCACTCTCTCTCATCGGCGGCTCGAGGACCTTCCGCCGCCGCTCTTTCGCTCTCGTCCCGTCTTTTCCCTCCTCGGCCCCCGATTCAAACCAACCGCTCCACCTTCCCCCTCCGACGCACGGTTTTATATAATTCCCTCCACTCTTCCACCACCCCCCGCCTTTCTCCTTCCCTTCCCCTTTGCTCTCCTCCGCCCTGCTCATCCTCTTCCTCTTCGCATCTACTCTCTCTAGGCAGCCAGGCACCCCGACACTGTCTCGGGTCCTGAAACTATGGCAACGGAGGGAGAGAGCAAGCGCTCGCTATGATTAATAGATGAGAAATGCGGTGCCAATCGGCGGGGCCCGGGGAGGGAGGGACAGATGCACTCGACAAACAACACCAATCGCGGCCACCCGGCACACACGGCAAGTACACACGGTCAACCCTCCCCACGTCGACCGCCACCACACACCATTGTGGGCCCTGCGACTCCCACTGATAGTACACAGATAATGGGTGAAAGGTCTCACTGAAAGCAGGAAGTCGGGGAGCTTAAGGAGAGATTGGAAGGGCAGCTGAGGACTGTTGATGCTCTTGATGCTCAACACACACACACACACACACACACACACACACACACACACACACACACACACACACACACACACACACACACACACACACACACACACACGGGACAGCAGCAACCTCCCGTGTAAACAAGCAGCAAACTAACCACCACAGTCCCAGCAGCGTATCCGGCCCCCTAATCCTGCGCCCCTCACCTGAGGAAGATCAACAACATGGGCCGGGTAGGAGGCCGTCATCATTAGGAAGGACATCTTCTGATCTCTTTAAAGGCCAATCAGTCATCCATCCTGCTCCGAGGCAGCCGCACCACGCTCCGGCTGCGCTGGGATAATCCCCGCAAATGCATTTTCAATTCCATTCCATTTCAGTAATGACAGAGAGAGTAAACTTGGCCCCGGACAAAAGGTATTACGGCACGTTAATGTTGCGCGGAGTGTTTAAAATTCCCATGCAGAGAGAAAGCCGATGCTAGGAGCTTAGAGTCGAAGTTGCCGCTTTGTTCGCTGAGCTTCCATGAGCAAAACAGTTTTATTCTCGACATGGGCTGGCTATCACTTAATTCGCTTTATATCTGACAACGAAAACACAGGCTAAGACTAGACCGATTCCACTGCTCCATGGTACTGACAACACAGCATTACAACATGAAAACCATCCTTGTTTAAGCGCATGTGGGTATCACTGCGTCAACAGAGTGAAGTAAAAGAACATTTAGAACACGGTGAAGTGGGTGATTAGCGAGTGGTGGTTACACGGTCGGTGAGCCACCCTGTGGCACGAGATATACGAGGTCCCAGAGTACATGGAGTATCGTTCATCATCTCCAGTTTAAACATGAGACAATACGCTGTAATCCAGCGGCGAGGGATGAAGCCAGCGAGTACAAACGAGCCGCTGCTGCCGTAGATCTAGACTTCCAGCGGGTCGAAATCCACCGGCTAATCTGGTGTAACATCGCTGGGGTATAGTTTCGTCCGACAAATTGAAAAGCGTTTCGACCTAAACTGCATCAATTTTTAGAGGGTCATGGGAATCGGTGCCAAGGCAGCGAGAGATGGAGATAGAGAGAGAAAAAGAGAGAGAGAAGGCACGATGTCGATGCTGTGTGGGTGTTTTGTAATTCAATAAAGCTCGTCCAAATATCTTCCTGTTTATCTTTTCCGCCGGGCTGACTCACAACAGACTCCAGCTATATCTGAACTCTGTGAACACGGCGCCGTGTCACATCTGTGATGGACAGATCCTGTCAGCGCACACGCTCCCGCTTATTTCCTGACCCGTAATTTTAAAGGAGCCCAAAGTGCCAAAAAACGCATCCGCCGACTCAAAATTGGCAGTTTTTTTTTCTCCTTTTTTTCGAAACACTGCGGCGTGAAAAAGAGCAGGTTTGTCACACCGCGTAATTGAAGCGGCGGCAATTAGAGCGACGAGGAATCTGGATAATGGGTTAAGCATCAATAAATCACATTCAGACGAATAAGAGGGGTTTGATGCTTTCTCTCATGCACTTATCGCGGGGGGGGAGTGAAACAGCCCCACGCGCAAGCGACACGCATCAATAAAACATTTACCCTCACGAATATGCATGTAAAAATACAGACAGGTGAGTGTTTGTTCTCCGGCTGAGGAGAGGACCAATAATTAAGAGCGGCTGACGCGTCTCCTTATCTATAATGGACGGCCGATTGATTTGAAAAGGAGTTGAGCCATTTATCAATTATTTAAGCCACTGTGTACAGACTGCATCTGTCCTTAAGTTGCAGCAGCCTGCCTCTCTCTCTCTCTCTCTCTCTCTCTCTCTCTCTCCCTCACACACACACACACACACACACACACACACACACACACACACACACACACACACACACACACACACACACACACACACACACACACACACACACGTACAGTGTGACAGATTCACATTGGTCACACACAATGCCAACCCCGTTGCTATTGTTGGGAGATCGGCAGATCAAACACTCGGCGCTGCATTGCTCCAAACACACGCGCTCCGATCCCAGTCGCTGCTCTCTGCTCTTGGCCTCTCGGGTTCCGAGGAGCGGGCAGGCGGGCGGGCAGGCAGGCAGGCGGGCAGGCGGGCAGGGCAGGGCAGGGCTGCTCACACAAAAGGTAATCATGCTGTAATTCATAATTCGCCGCCACGGCGTGTCATTGCCATCAACAGCCGAATTTTCCCTTTCTGTTTTGTCGCCTCTGCGGAGGAGAACGGTGGGATTTTAGAGCCGTCCACCTCAACCAACCCCAGGACATTTCCAGTGCCTTGGGGGCTGATGTTGTGGGAGGAGCAGCGGTAGGATGTTAACACGCTGCTTGCTGTACAACAGAGGCAGGGGGAAGAAATAGCAAAAAGACCAGCAACACTGCTGAAGCACCAAATATTCCAACTGGTCTCAGGGCAGCGTTAAAAATAACCCCTTCCGCTCTCAGAGGTGCAGGAAATCAGTCTGTTTTTATTTTTGTATGACTAAAGTCTCAAACTCACGCTTCCATAACAGCTTGTGCAGCTGCTTAAAAATCAGCTGACACGAGGGCGCGCATTTTCCTGTGGGCATTTGCTGCTTCTCGGATTTGTCTTTTTTCTTTTTTCTTTTGATCACTTGATCGTCTACTATCTACATTTAGAGATTCTGGAACCTTAATTCCCCCTTATTTCCCCCCCACCTTCCTCTGTGCCTCCCCGGGGATCTTCCACTCTGGGAGAAGAGAGACAGAGGAGGGGAAAAGAGGAGAAACTGGCAATGACTGGGTGTTGGCAGCCAGGCTGTTGGATGTGGTTTGGGAGGCCTCTATCTCCTCTCCCAGCTTGTTAAAGTAATAATGTGCAGCAGCGTTTTTATTTGACGGCAGAATCCACTTCTGAGGGGGCCAAGAGCAATTTCGCCTCCTGCTCAGAGAAATATTTGACTGATCTTTGGGAGCACAGTCACAGTGACCGCACCACCTCCTGGTGCAACTGTGCACTGACATCCCTGCACACACACACACACACACACACACACACACACTGGCAAGTGCGAGAGTACAGAGAAAGAGAAGAGAGGCAAGACGGGGGGAAAGTGTACAACTCGCACAGCTAAAGCAGAAATCTTAGAGCGATTAATGGACAGTGTGATAACAGAGCGCGAGGCTGCATCATTAGCGCTAAACTGCTGCTGCTGCTGCTGCTGCTGCTGCTGCTGTGACTGAACGTTTCAACCACGCTGAAATCCCATAAAGCACTTTAATAATGCCCCTTCAGACCGGGCTATGTTATCATACCTATTTCAGGCACACGATCTTCATATTATTATTTTTACTATCGCACCCAGGCAGGTGTTTAATGGGTGTAGAGGAGATGAGAGAGAAACACTCACAAGCTGATGATCTGACTGAATAAAATTCACACTTTTTCCTATTGCCCTCTTCACCTACCGATGTCTTTTTTTTTCTTTTCTTTTCTTTTTTTTTTTTTTAAACAACAACTTCACATTGCAGATCAGTCAAAGTGATCAATAATAGAGCTTCCCGAGACGAACGTCTTTTTATGACGCTGGTAAACAAAATAAGATGAATTTCTCGCTGAACTCGTTTGTTGTGTATTCATATAAAGAGCTCTTATTCGAGCGGATATGGAAGGCGGTTATCGTCTAGAGTTTAGGGGGAGAAACTGCGCTTTTGTGATTTCTAAAGGGCTTTCAAACACAATGAGGGGAGTGGATAAAACCGCGTAAAACGGTCCCAAGTGGATGAGGTGACCCGGTAAAAGCTGGTGCACTTGTCGCCCGGCAGCCTGCCTGCCTGCCTGCCTCCGCCGCCGACAACAACAAGCCTGCGGGGCTGGAGGATCTCTGGCGGCGAGCCGCGGGCAGCGAGCTAAAGTTTGAAATAAAACACACAACAAACAAACAAAAAAAAAAAAACACCTTACCTCCAGCTCATGAATGGCTGTCCCTCGGAGTGCTTTCACGACTCTGCCTTTTCTCTTTGCCGTTTCTTTTAGTAATCCATGGGATACAACGGGCGTCTCGCTCTCTCTCGGAAAATAAAAGAAGCGGTTCACACGGTGCTCCGTGCAAACAATACGAGCGCTACTTTTTTCCTCTCCTGCGCTTCTTTCCGCGTTAACATGCCGCGCCGGAATCGCACACCTCCTCAAAATGCAGGGATATCCATCGGGAGGCGAAAACAAAAATTCAAACGAGGCAAGTGTGGTGGGGAACTACCCTTAAAACTCCCCCGAGGCGTTTAGCGACGGTCCCAGAACTAGCTACGGAGCTGAACGCGGCGCTCTCCACAAAAGCCGACGGACGGTCGGTCATCCTATTTGGAGATGAAGCGTCTTACCAGACTGGAGCGCAGCGCTGCGAGCCCAGCTGTCACCCACCCGCTACACGCGCGCGCGCACTCGCGCACTCGCACTCGCACACATGCACTCACACAAATACACTCACGCGCACACACTCACACACACACAGAGACACACACACACACACACACACACACACACACACACACAAGCGCTCCCACACATTCGCAGGGAGGAGCTTCGTCCCTGGAACGCGAGGTATTGTGTCAATTGGTGCCAGTTTCTGGACAACTGTATGTCTATTTTTACGCAGTGGCATTTGCGAAGAATGCTGAGGAGAAGGAGAAAGCCGGAGTGCACGTTTGACAGAGGAGGAGGAGGTGGAGGAGGAGCAAAGGGTGAGGAGGAGAAAATTGTTAAGAGGTTACTCGGCAATGCAAATGAGATTAAGTGGCATTGTGTGGACGCGCACGCAGCTCCGCTGGCTCCGTGTCATGCAAACTGCCGCCAGCAGTTTTTTTTTTTTAAGACACAATTAAAAACACCAGTGCACTCGCGTCACCTGAATATTGCTGCACGTGTTTTAATTGTTATGTGTTTTTTTTGTTTTGTTTTTTTTTTGGTGGGGGCAGAGGGTCAGGAGGTTGGGGGGTGCGGTTCGGCTCAATCGATGTGAATCGGTATGTGCGCAGGTTCAAAGAGTCCCTTGTCTCCTTGTCTCTGCTGTGTGCGGACCACCCATCCTTCCCTGGCGGTCCCCCTCCTGGTGGACCAAAGGGTGGCGGGCATGCACCAGCACATGCTTGGCACCCATAGGGGCCCTAATCTCATCAGCGAGGCCCGTGCGATGGATAAACAAGAGCCAAGTTCAAAAAAAAAAGAAAAGAAAAGAAAAAAGTTGCTCCTTAAAATTTATGGCGCACAAGATCACACACACACACACACACACACACACACACACACCCTTACACAAACAACCACATATTGTGCGCACACATCTCTGCCTTGCAGGCCGAGCCAAAATCAACATCAGTTTGTCAGTTTGTCAGATTGAGGACTTGAAGTGCGAGGCGACCGCAAAAAGACAAATCGCAACTGCTTCCACATGCTCCCAGATGCACCGGCTCTCACCGTGTGACCGTTCCACTTCCTCCACACTCCTGTGCGGAGCTCCATGTGCCGCTCTTCAGATGGTGATAGCGGCCCACCTGTGTGTGTACGTCTCTGCCTGTCTGCCGTTCTGCTCCACAACAAGTCGTTGGCTCGGCGCGGCCCACCGCCAGCAGTATTGTGTTACTCTTTAATGTAAACGAACGCACCCGCGTCTGCCAATTCCATCCTCGTCTGCGATCATTTCATTTGATTAAAGACAAAAAGCTATTCAGCGTCTCGAGGCCAATCCGTCACGTTGCAGCGAGGAGACAGCACAAGCTGTTTTCGTTTTCTTTCCCCGCCAGGCCCGGCCCGGCCCTCTGTCGCTTCTCTCTTAGTTACATTAACATGTAAACCGTCTTCGGCAATTGTGAACAATTGTGCACCATATGACGTTTGCGCACACGGGAAGGGGAAAGTGATACGCTTTCAGGTCCCCGCTGAACAATGGAGCGCGTTCATTCCACTACGCTGCGTGATTCGTGAGCTCGATGTAATTTATGCATTAGGCCAGAAAGATTCACGCAGCTCACCTTCTGTTTCTTTATTTAGAACACAACACACGCTATACTCAGGTGTACACGGCTCTCACAAATTTCGACCGTTTGATTCGGCCCGGTCGGTCTTTAGAAGAAAATATCTTTTTCAGAATTTTTTGTTTTTCCCCCAAAGCCCTTTCAGACAGCTGGTCAGGGTCTCATCGCGTGGTTTTGTATCTCAGGCGTCACACGAGCGCCTCTTGCAAGACGATCAAAGAAATTTACCGACAACGCTGAAGGAGTGATTGACAGCAGGAAACATCAGCAGCCAGTATCTTATAAAAGCCTGTGAACTATGGGGAAAACAAACAAGGAAAAAAAAAGTTCAGTAACTGGACTTTTCAGGTCTTTGGTCATATCAGGGAGCGGGCCTGATAATAGCCACAGTCAACAAAACCAAGGCTGAGCTGAGCTAATATCAGAAGTGGTGAAATGCTGCCAGCCCCTAATCAAAACAAACGGCATACAACCCCTTCTGAATTTCACACTCTTATCTCAGCCTTTACATTCTCTAATCTCCCCCCCCCACCCCCCCCCCCCCCTCTTTCTCAACTGCTCTCACACACACACACACACTTTGAAGTGGAAGTGTTGCAAAGTGTGGGAGGCGGGCCGGGCTACAATTCCTGCTCAATAATGTCAAGATACGCACCCGTCAGTTTGAACTGTGGAAATATGCTCTTGTCGGAGCTTATCTCGCTTGTCTTGCTAAAGTTGTCCCGGGCGAATTAGCGCTGCGTGCAGTGGAGGAGGTTGAAATGGAGCAGCCATCACATCGTTCCCCCGGCTGGGACAGACCGCAGGCACAAAACCAGTCATTCTTCAGGGACTCGGCTCGGCTTCGAAACACTTTACTCCCCGCATCTTATGACTAGAAAACACCCGCCCGTCTCGTCTGTGAAACTGGAACTGAACATTTCATCCCTGGCAACAGACGTCTCTTAGATTATTTTACTGGTTTTCAGCGACTAATTCACACCCTGGTGCTGGCCTGAGGAGATACTAAAGAAACCACACACTCCCTTCCTACGGATAGCGTGCACCAATAAAATCTCTGAAACAACACGCAGCAGTTTCCTGTGCGCCCCCTGTGATTCACCCTCGGCCCTATTCTCTTTGAAATGCCATCGCGCCACAGTGTGGAAGAAGCTCTTAGATCTTTAACTTCAGTGACAGCGCTGATACAACACTGATTAAGATGTTCCATTTACTTTGAAAAGCACATGAATATGAATGAAATAAAAGTGTCAATGTATACAGAGTGATTTTTGACAGTGTTTTTTTCTTTTATGTCAGGGGTGCAGTCTGGCACATTCAAGTGTCATGAAAGATCTCCAGAAAATGACATATATTTAGCCCTGTGTTCACAGTCTCTCGCAAAGAGTCTTCAGTTATAGCATCCTGCTGAAACCAATTCTTGTAGACCATCTAGATGCCTTTTCTGACCTCGTAGCAACAACAACCATAACGACGTTCTACAACTGTGTGCTCCAGAAAAGGTTTTCTGTGAAAAAGAGCAAAATATTAAAGAATTGACTTTGCTCATTTCTGGGGAGTTTATTGACAGCCTTGTTAATAAAAATCAACAAATGAGAAATTGAGCTTTGTGTGGGGAATTGAAAATTCCCCCCCAAAAAAAATTAATTTAAGTATATTTGAGAATTAATGAGGCTTTGAATTTATATTTAAAATGTGATATTGACAAGTTTGAAACATGTTGGCCCTTTTTTGTAAACTATCCAATTGAATAAATAATGACACAATCCCCAAACTTACTGTCATTATACAAGGAGTTTGCTTATTTTATTCAAAGTATAAAGTCTTCAAAAGTGCAAAAAAAAAAAGATAAAGAATGACCAACACTCTGAGTAAGGTAAGAGATTAAGTTTTTGCCTATGCATCAAATGTTTCTTTGAAATGATGGCAAATGTAGCGCTTATCTCATCACGCTTCCAGTTTGTGTTCTATCATCAAGTGGCTCAGGTTTCGGGTTCGTACCGGCTGATACATCATCACTCTCTGCGACCAATCCATTAGGCTGCACCGTTTCACCGGAGCCATAATCACTCTTACAAGTAAATAAATCATCTAAAATTAATCCAACCATAGCGGAGACACAAACAGAGGCAACGCAATAAACCAAATGAAAGATGACCATTGTGTACGCCGCAGCTTCGCTGGTGCTGCTTCTTCCGGCAGCAGAGACTACACACTGCTGTTGGCCCATGCGAGGACACAAACCATTTGTCCCTGTCCTTTCATTTTCACTTCGCCGAGTAAACACACCTGACCACTCCAGTCCACGAGCAGCCTCGAAAAAGCCACTGAAACTTGCTGTGTTGCCTTGTATGTGAGTCAGCACTTTCAGCATCTTGCCCCGCAGCGGTCGCAGGAGTGCTGCCAAACGTTTGTGTCATACGATGATGTAGGTGCTGTGCCCCCGAAATGCTGCCGTGCAGTGTGTTTTGCTGCCTGGCTGCTGCCTCAGCTGCAGTTCTAATAGCTGCTGCTCACCTGTGGATCGAAAACTGCTGCTAAGAGCAGAGCAGAGCCTATTTACAGCGCTAACTACCGTTGTACTGTACTGGGCCATCACTGAATCTGCCTGCTGCCTCCCCTCTTAGTACTCTAATGAGCACTCCAGCCTGTTTATTTTACCCAAAGGGTGTAAAGTGGGAAGAGTAAACACGGAGTAGTTTCTGAAATTTGTGGCCTACATGCTGTTGATTGCTAAGCCGTTCCATATGGGGCGTTTGGGAGCATAGTAGTTGGATCCGCTTTTGTTGCAGGGGGTTGTAGTCTTGCCTTTTCTTCCACCTCATGATTGATCTTGGTGCTAAACGCAGGCAGTAGCGCGGGGATTATAAGGACCGGCACTACTGCAGACTTAAAAGTAACACTGCGGGTTTCATGAAAACATTTTCCAGATACAGTTCTCTTGTGCCTTGAGACTGTGGCATCTGCGGCTTTACAACTGGGATCCAAATATTATATAAAAGCAGAAGTACCACTGATTTTTTTTTTTGTTTGTTTCCTTCATTTGCAGGTGCAAGAGGGTCTTTTCATTTTTGCCGCAGGTGATACAGTCCTCTGGTTCACACAGACCAAACCTTTATGTCCAACCAAAGGAAGAAGTTTGGGTCTGATGTAAACTGAAAAATGAATAATGGTTAATAAAACTCTAGAATATTCACATCTGTTGGACCAAGTACGTGAGGCCGAGGCAACTTGCTACCAATGAGGAGGAAGATGGGAGGCACAAACTGGGACAAACACACATTCACAAAAGGTTTTCTGAAAAATGAAAGAATGACTGAACAAAACCATCTGATGCTTAAACATGCAAGTCTATGGTGTATACATGGAAGCATCTGAATGTAGTGTATAATGTGATAATGCCACGACGTTCTTCCATTTTTTTCCTTACCAGAATCAAACAATATGACTACCCACGCAGCTGACAACACGATGATGTCAGAAGCACATTGTCTGCAAAGCATCACATGTAGGCGACGGCAACACGAGGCAAGATTGTCAGGCGAATTTCTTTAGTGCTTCTTTTTGCATGGCATGTTTTGTTCTCTAGATAACAGACACAAATCACATTTTAGAGCCCTCAGAAACTCATTATTGAGCTTAATTAGAATAGTGCCATCTGTCTTAACAGAGCAATGTCTCTAAAAGCAGGTCTGGACCACCTTGCCTTAAGTCAGTGGCTCTCAAACTTTCTCTGTCACGCCCCACCTTGGAGGAAGAAAATTTTTCAAGAAGCCCCAAATTTGACGTGGCTGTGTCTTGAGGGATCCCGATGAACCTACAAGTGGCCCCATGTCTCTAGGAGATTCAAGTGTCTCAATGACTATTTACTGGGAAAGGAAAGGCTATTCATTAAGGAGCACTGCATTAAACTAGGGAGGGGATTTCTTTGAGGTTGCAACAAAGAGCCACTACCATTTATTTGGTGTTATGATAGTTTGCAACCACTTCACTGAAACCTGTGAGTGGCCACCCATCTGTGAGAAATATGAAAGAAATGTCAACAACTTGATTATGCAGAAACAAGCACTGATAACCAGCGGCTAACCCTGGCGGCATTGTGCTCAGACCTAAAGCCAGTAAAAACAGTATTTAAAAGGATATGAATGGGGCAAAGAAACAACAAACAGCGGTATCTCTCCGAAGGCAGGTCGAGTGCGGGAAATACTGATGTACCGGACTGGAAGTTATAGGGATGAAACAGCTGCAGAGGTTTTTTTTTTTTATGGATAAGCTCATGCCCAAGCTCCAGGGGTGTGACAACTTTCCATCCTACAGTGTGCTTCAGAGGGCACGCCGCATTAGAAGACATCCAGACAGGCCAGGACCCACCAGAGCAACCAGAGTCTCTTCATTTTTACCCCATAAGGAAAAGGTTTGAAGCTTGCTTGCTTGGGGGGAAAACGTTGCATTCATGTGCACCACAACAAGAAGGTCAGTTTTTGTTTTGTCTACAGAGCTGTGCTGCTGCACGAAAAAAGATCTAAAATTGAGCACGGTCCTGCAGGGGAAGAATATTGACTTCTTCCTGTTCTACCCAGCCAAACCTGTAAAGAGCACCATCTATTTTTTCCTTTCTTTCTTTCTCGGCAATTTTCAGAGCAATATAACTTACCTGGAATAATGGGCAGAGTACTATTATAGCTCTGTACTGCATATCTGACATATTGATTGATAGGCTGGGTTGGCCTTCACTTACTGAAAATATTTTAAACTTGAAATGTATGTGAATTAAAAAAAAAAAAATCCCCACTTTAACAGTGGAGGTTTAGAGAGGGTGAAAATTCACACACTTTGCCAAAAGCGACTCGTTTGCGGCTTTCACACAACATAGCAGGACAGGATGCGTTGACCCATATAGTGCAAGTTTGCTTTGTTCTATGTCAGATTGCTGAGACACATGATTGGCAGCCGTTGCATAGCATGGACTGCCTATCAGCTTCAGGCATGGGACAAGATTTAAAAGCTGCGGCCACATGCTTCAAAGACCGTTTCAGCGAGACCTCAGCTGGGTCTTGCTGAAAATACATTGGAATCCCTGCATTTCCGTCTGAGCTTAGTCTGGCGTTTACGCCACCTTACGGCGTGACAGAGCGGACACAGAGACACGAGTGGTTTCTCACCAAAGATTGCGTGTCATGGGAGGCTAAAAACATCTCTATCATTGTGCACAGTTTGTACACAGTAGAGACAAATGACTGTCCTTTCTCCCAGTTTATGCCATATGTTACACTATCCCAAATCCCTTAAGCTTTGATTGATGAATGCTGCTGCCTTAGCTTTGGATACTGGTTTGGTGGCAGTGTGCTCCACTGGGGGATGTAAAGCTAAAGTTAAAATCACCAACAGCTGCGTGTAATCCCTCGACTACTTCCAGTTCAAGTTGCTAATAAATATGGCTTTTATCTCGCGAAAAATGTTAATGTTGTGAAGTGCCAAAGAGAACCTCAGAGGGAAAAATTAGAATAGCAGTGGGAATTCAACAGCAAATTTTTAAAGGAGCTCGCTAGCAGTGATAAAGACAGAAAATGATATATTTTGAATGCTCACATTACCCAGGGGCTTAAAGAAAACCAATCAAACAGTAGAGGGCATAAACGCATGATATCACAGTTTTGAAAACATTTTCCGTCACATAGTCCACACAGGTGTTTAGCTGCACTTTTGCCATTAAAAGGGATAGTTTTTAAATTGAACAAATTTACCACCACAAGGGTGCAACTTCAATTTTGACTGAACTGTCCCTTTAAGCAGGTGCCAGCTATGTAGCTGTTCACACCGTCCGTCTTCTGTTTCTGGAGCAACCTATCAGTAGAGAAGTCGTTCCAACAGAAAAACATAAACATCTAAGAATACAGATTCAAGATTCAACTAAACAAACAGCAAAGGTTGAAGAAATTAACTCTAAATTCAGAAGAATTTACGACTAAATGGCTGATGGATAAAGCAAAAAGGTGGGTTTTTTTTCTCCTCTCAGGAGGGAGGGTTGGGGGGTTGAGTGGGTGTGTCTTCAAGCAGTTTGCACATCAATTTTGCGAGAGCAGGGTTTTTTCATCTGGAGCCGTGCATTCATTTAAACTGCGACTTGTCACAGTTATTGGGGTATGTCATCTCCTCCGTGGGAGGTAACTGTGTCAAACAGGCACACGTCAAGGACAGTATTCAAAAGATCCTGAAAGATCAAAGTGTCACTTTCTACGTAAGAGCAGAAAATAAGAACAGAAAAAAAGAACAAGCTGCCGCTCTCCTCCAGCAGGTGCATAACGATCATTAGATGCCTGACGAGTTTAACAGGGAGGAAGGTGCCACTCACACATGCACCTATGTGAACGCACGCCTGCGCACTGACAGAGTGCACACACACAGATGCGCTTACACGCACATGCGCGCGGGCGCGCACACACACACACTTAGAGACAGGCAGCATAATACCTGCGGTGTTGAAGATTGAAAAATAATAAGATGCAGAAAATAGGTATCACAGGGTGGCACGTAAATGAAGTCATATTTTTGGTGCCATCCAACTGGCAAGCAACACTTCTTTTCATTATAATTGGTCTCCCAGAAATTTCCAGCTTTTTGTTTTTTGAGCATGGCAATCACAAACTCAAGAGTTGCTGGCAGCAAGATTTTATAGTTAAGGGATCTTTATGCAAAGACAATTAATGATTTGCTACAAAATTTCCACCATGTGAAACTTTTGCAATTTATAAATATTTTTTTCTATTGAAAGCTGGAGCCAGTGAATAGATTGGACATAAATAATAATTTAAAAGGCATGCGTACAAATGAACAATTTTCCACTTAGTGTCAGTTTTCAGAGATGTTGCAGAGTTCAGCATCAGCAGAACCATTATACAATGTCCTACTGTGAGACTACTGTAAATTATTTTGTTATGATGGTATAATACAATGTCCTCTTCCTTTTCCACTCTATAAAAAATAAAAATAATTTAAAAAAAAAATGTTTTAATTGTTTTGCGTCACCACAGTTGTCAAATAATATATACTGTATATTTTCAAGCCTGGCTTTGGCTGTGAGCCACTGGCAACTATGTCAGTGCGTACGTCACATATGAGCGTCAGGCAGTGGGAGGATGGTGGGAGCCAGACCTGTAATAGCAAAATGGTGTAAAGAATGGCTTAGCAAGGTACAGTGAGTAAAAGGACTGGAAGGCGGACCACGCAGAGGCCTGCTGCACCTCGACCGAGCCGGCTTCGGTTTCCTCTGCACAACCCGACTCGCATGAGAGCCATGAATAAGTCAACATTTCTGCATGATAGGTCTGTAACTAGGAGTGACAGTTAGAGAGCCTACTCTTTAGAATCTCAGATGGGACTCAGCGTGTGTGTGTGTGTGTGTGTGTGTGTGTGTGTGTGTGTGTGTGTGTGTGTGTGTGCGTGTGTGCGTGTGCGTGCATGTGTGTGTCCCCTCCCTCATTTACCTCACAAATGGACGTCTTGCTGTGGATGAGGTCTGAAGGTCTGGAGAGAGACGTTATTGACGTCAGCTGCAAAGGGAGAGCCACAAGCTGGAAGGAAAATGTCACTGAAGAAAAAGAATTGGAGGGGGGGAGGGGCGGGCGGTGGCAAACAAGTTGCGGTGTGCTTTATTTGAAAGTGATTTAAAGCTGTCACATCGGGTTGTGCTTTAAAATTGCTACACATACATACCACAGGTAATGGTGGTGTTTTTGGTATTATTCAACGTGCGCTGACTGCAGACATGACCTTGTTTTCTCGCGAGGTTTTTTTTTTATTTTTATCTTGCTTTGGTTTATTTTGCTTTTATTCATCATCCGCTTATGAGTTGCTGGCCGTGCAGTGGTGGCAGAACAGCACATCACAGTAAAACATCCTGCTTCCAACATGGTTCTTCCTAGGAGCTTTTTGCATTGCTTTTTTTCCCTTCATGTATTTTTATTTTAGAGAGCTGCTATTAAAAAGAAGTTGTGTGGAGAGCTGTGTCAGCAAAAGAAACAAATCCACTTTACAAACCGAAGTGTTGATGCTCCTGTGGGGAAACATTCTACTTTTTTTTCTCATATTTTTCTAACATTTAATACGCCTTTAAAATAAGCAGATTCACAAAAACCACAGGATCAGGCAAAGGCAACTGTGAATTTGTTCGAGAGCGGCGCCATTGTTTTCTTTGCACTCGCACTGCTCGCTGAGTCAAGCTGGTTCCAGGGAAACGATGCTGCCAGTGACTTCTTTCCGTGCAAGAGCCAGAGCGGCGGCAGATGTTTCCCTGACAATGCACATTATTTGTATCATTATTACCATGATTTCCAGCCCATTCACTCCACTCAGACACAGCCACACAGAGCTCAGTGTTTGACTGGACCTGTCTATCTGGATGTTGTCACCGCTGCAGATTTAAAGACACAGTCCCCGATGAATAAGTCATCCCACCTTTTCTCACGCGTCCATAGTGCTCATCTATATTTCAGCCATTTCGGGGCGTTGCACTCTGTCCCCCTGTCTGGCCTTTCCATCTGCCTGATGCCTCCCCGTAACAGCAGTTCCAACAGGGGGGACAATGATCCATCATTGACCGTATCTGACCGTCGACCTTGAAAGGCTGCGGTATTTGCATTGACGACGGGCCGTGATGGTATGGAAGCAGAAAAATCCCCCGTGATGCATCGCAGTTTGTGTTTCCCTGCAGCTGCAGCAGCATGCTGACGACTCTCAGGGTAACTTTTTTTTTTTTTTTATATATATATATGGCGCCGATGGAGAATTAATACCATTATGATCAAGCCCCCTGCGTTCCTCCACAGACAGACCCCGGCTATGAACTGCTAAATGATTAATGGGTGAGATGAAAGTGAATGTAGGTCACTGTAGGTAAGGGTCGATGGAAGCGGCATAAATCTGAAGAGGATAATAACCAGATATCATGGAGCATCATGGCCTAACCGGAGCTATCATGGGTGTATTTCAACACCCGCAGCTTACAAATATAAATATATCGCAAATGTGCTTAATTCCAGGTTGCACATGTCACCCTGAATAGCCCAGCGCTAAATATGGACCGTGCACAGTGTTGCAATGTTGTTTTGATTTGAGCTCAGTCACAATGGGTTGGGCTGGTTAGCCAGATTATGTTCTCTCGACTTCCATACGTGCATTCGCTTTCTATCACCGTATATCCTGCACTCAGGGTCGCAGACCAAGCTGTGTTCCAGCTGTCTTGGGCTGACGGCAGGGGACACCCGGGACAAGTTGGCAGTTTATTGCAGGGCCATAAGAGACAAACTAACAGGACAGTCACACTTTCACCAGAAGACAATTTAGAGTCGCCAATTAGGCCCCAGGAGCAGGAACCAAACCCATGAACTTATTGCTGTGAGCCAACACTGCTAACCACCGCTGCACCACCGTGTTTTCACCCAACTTGTATCATTCAATCCAAATCATTCAGCCTTGCACAATTCCTTTCTCTCCAGATTAGAATATTATCATGCAGCAGTGCAATTCTGACAGGAGACAAAATACCTGTGTTTTTCATCCACCCTGTCTCTCCACTCCATCTGATTTGCTATCAGATGTTACCCTGGGTCCTCATTAAGGACGTTCACTCTAAATGCCTTCAGACAGAAGGAGGCAGCGAGACAAAAAGCGAAGCCAAAGCATCTGATGATGAAGCGACCTGCAGCTCAAACAGTGTCAGAACAAATCGAGGTAAATCCAGCTCATATTCGTGTGAACCGTGGAGCGTCTCCGTTCCCAAAAACAAGTGAAGTTGCAGGAGAAACATTGTGAATTTCATTTAGTGATCTGCAAGTACTGATATATTGAGACGCTTTGAATGTTTTTTTTAAGTAAATACACTATGTAATAGAGCACTTATTTATCAAAGTCAGTAAACAACAGTTACAAAGTGCTCAACAGAAGATCCTTTAAACCCACTGCTGTCAAAATAATATGACACGGAATATGAGGGACACTGAATTTTCACATTTGTTGTACACTTCAGCCAATTCCCGTTATTCTGCTACGCTACTGTACGCTGTTGTGCATCTTAGAATATTCATGGTGACATTACATCTATATTGCATTGCCGTATGCCCCAGATTTACACTGCATTTCTGACACACATTAAGCTTCCCTCTGGCTCAAAATTCGACAGAGTTCTTCGTGTGAAAGGAATTGGTCTGCAAAGGCAGCGGTGGGTGTGCGCTGTCTCTCGAGCGATCAGCTGCAGCCTCAACAAAAGGTCTCCGAGTGACAGAACCCGGAGTTTCCTAAGCTTATGTGAAAAAAAATGCAGCTAACAACTAAAAAAGTGAAAAGTGACAAATAAAAAGGCCAATCGGGGAGTGAGACAGAGGGAACAGATGGAGAGTAAAAAGACGTGAAAATCATAAAGGAAGAAAAAGACAAGGGGAGAGAGATCACGAAGGGCTGAAGTCGGCGGTGAGAGCGAGGACTGAAGGGGGACGGGGGGAAGTTCTGTTGTCAGCAGAGGGTGGGTGGGTGGCAGGTGATGGAAGGATAATGATAGAGGGAGGGGCCTGCTCGACCCCTGCTGACCTCTCACTGCAGCTGACTGCTGGGAAGAGCTGAAGGAAATGGGCGCAGCAGCGGCAGCACGATGAGATATCCTGCCGCCTGCACGCTAACCCCTCTTCCTCTGACGCCGATGCCTGACTCCGGCTGCAGGACTTCGCCCGTGCAGAGGAGCAGCACACCTCGTGCAAGGACACACGTGTTGACCTGCCCTTGCAGACAACAGGGACGAGCGTGCTGATGTGTACAGAGCTCCACCACACGCGGCCGTCCGTGTGCTTCTAGGACAAAATGCCCTGACGCACCTCCAGCCGCCTCGACGCCACTCGCAGCCGAGGAGGACACTTAGACACCAGGGTCGCAGCATCGCGCAGAAATGTAGGACAGCGTTGAAGTCGTCGTGTCGAGTGGGGAGGCGCCGGCGGATTACAAATGCGGAGAGTCTCTGTCAGCGATGGCACCAACAAAAACAGCATTATCATGCAGTGC
The DNA here is from genome assembly GCF_046127955.1 of Nelusetta ayraudi. Classification (NCBI taxonomy): domain Eukaryota; kingdom Metazoa; phylum Chordata; class Actinopteri; order Tetraodontiformes; family Monacanthidae; genus Nelusetta; species Nelusetta ayraudi. Next base: position 643,189 of record NW_027466060.1, on the reverse strand, counting down.
AGCGCAGCTGGTTTTGGTTTACCAAGTACAAACAAAGCCCATTATGCCAAGCGCCCCACTTTTGCACGTGGAACATAATGGGAGCTTATCATTTGATGAGTGTTCATAGATACACATAATTACCTTGAGATGAGAGCATTTACCATGACGCCAAATGCTGCACCGGCTATGCTCTCCTTTAAGAAAAGAAAAGATGTTATATTTGCCATTAAGTGTCATTAGGGTTGACTACTCATTCCCTCCGTCTTTGGGTAAAAAATGTGCAGCAACTTGTGGATATTTTCTTGTGTGGAAAAGCTGCTCCGCTTGCCCCCGCCGCCCCTCACTCGTGGAACATCAAAGCACAGCCACAGTTCAAACTTCAAGCACATTTTGGCATCGCCATGCTACCTCTGGATCCAGTAATTACAGCTCGTACAAGAAATCAACATTATTACTCGTCAAACCGCGCTATAATAATACCACAAAACACTTCAAAGAGACAACTCAAATTTCAGGGGAAATATGAAAACTCATGGATTATGCATTAGGACTCAGTCAAGCTTCTAATGCAGCTGGGGCTCGGTTCCTGTTCTCCAGAGCAGGACCCAACCTTGATAATCATGAAGTTGGTCGTTTTAAAACTGAAATTTTACATGACTAACAAAATTGTGCTTGTCGGAGGCTTGGGATGTGTTCTTGAATAGCCTGCTAATCTCACATGTTGGAAAACTGAAATGAAAAGAAGTATAATGCAACCTAGTCCAAGAGCTCTCAGGCACGTAAACTAGTCAGTGTGTCAGTTTTAATGTGCTTCAATACTGCCATCTTGTGTCTTGGGTTTTTCAAAAGAAATCAGATTATTTTTAATTCATTCTCATCATTTTTTATTTTTTTTATTTTATTTTCAACACTGGATGCAAGATAACATCTGCCTATTTGTGCAGATTCTCTCACTGCTTCTTTTGCACTCGGGGTTTCACACATTCTCAAGCCAATCCAAGCTATTTTAACGTGAGGGCGGGGCTGCACCCTTGACAAGTTGCTTTGTTTATTCCAGAGTCAACACAGAGAGATAAATAACCAATAAGAAAGCATACATAATACATTTATCAATTATCAAGAACTTTTGAAACATCTGAAAAAAGTTATCCTACTTTTTTTGTTTTGTTTTATTTGGCCGTTTGTTTCACTTCAACTCTTCTCTTTGTCTTCTCTTCCCACACAATATGATTGGGTTTAGGCACAGGTACAAGAATAAACATATTAAACAGCAAAACAACAAATCACCTTGATAGATTGGGAATCGATTTAAATACACTAAATACAAAGACCAAATAGTGGAAGCAACGATGGACTGACAATTTAAGACTACAATTACAGACAAGATAGACTTTAATTGGTGGCAAGGCTGGGAAATTTCAGCAACATTTGCAGATATCAACTGAATACTGTGATTGGGGAGATTGGGGGCCGGGGCGGGGAGATGCACTTTAACAAATGGAAAAATAGAATATTAATTTATTTGGTACCAGCCTGTCGCAGAACTGGCAGTATGAAATACTGCTGCGCTCTACAGAACACAAACAAGAACTTCTGCTGTTGCTATGAAGACCAAATTGAGATATTCATGTAATATATTCAAAGTAAAAGCTGCAACACAATATATAAAATTCAACTCAGTGAGTGCAGTGAAGGAACTATGAAACTCTGGGTTTTCTTTTATGGCACTTGCCTCAAAAGGAAATGACAATTACCTTTTCTTTTTTAAAACTTTGCCAGCAAGTGAATTTTACTTGAAAACCCTGCAGCAGTGAACTGAGATGGTAGACCGGATATGTGAGAAATGAACTGAACAGAAATGGTGGCATGGGGCTAATCTAATTATGTGATACATGTGAGCTTGAGCCTTAGAAGAAAATAGTCCATCTTATTTTTTAGTGTGACCTTCAGTGAAAGAATGGTTATGAGTGTGAGTCCAAAAGGAATACTGCGTATGCAATATTTAGTAGTTATACTATGAGGATACATCTTTAATAATGCTGTGACCCACTTCCTGCTTGGGAAGTCAACATTTCCATCATCTGTACCATCCAACTGCCGTGACAATAAATGTCACCAACCTTTTTAAATGTAACTGACAAGTCGGGAATTTTAATTATTTATGTCCAGTGTCTGTCCCATTTATATCAACACGCCTCAATTGAGGCTGAAGCCTTCAAACCCGCAATCCTCTTTTTCTTTTACCCATTTGCATTTGTTTTACCATATATTATATAATTAAAAAGTGTGAATAAAGTAAATTATATTTCACATTGAATAGATGTAAGACGTAAAGATAATGTGAATGATTTATTTTAAAGATAGAAAAATGTAAAGCTCAAAGGTTAGTCCAACGGTTTGGTTCCGAACCCTTGATAAACCTGTTAAGCAAGAGCGACATCGTCTGGTTACTTTAGGTAATATTTGAAGTAATCCAACTGCGTTGAACCTGGGTTGAATTATGCTAATTAAAGTGAGAGCATGCGGACAATTCTATTACGCATGCTATTATGTTATTTACGTAAATAACTGTTTGACTGTGTGGAATGACTGCTGGGGCATTTTATTGCATTTTAGTAACAAGTCTAAAGGTTAATTGGTAATAAATATACATTCAGCACTTGATACTTAATTTAAAAAACTCAAAAATTAGGGAGTTTAGTAGTTTCATTCTTCAAAAAAAAATAAATAAATAAATAAAAATAAACGCGACTGGGCGACAGCACGTCCACCCGACCGAAACTGAACTACAAGCTCCATGATGCATTGCGGCAGCATCGTCACAATCATGACACATCTTCAACACAAGGAAAAACTTCCTCGGAAGCGTTATATTTGCTAACCTTGAAGGCTCCATCGCATGGCTAGCATTTTGTGAGGACACCCCAGGGTCGGTCGCATTTGCGAACAGACTGAACATATCGTACGACGGTACGTGTGTGTCATAGGTGACACACGGCTAGTCTTCTAGCTTAGTAGCTCGCTGAAATAGAGCTTCAAGTGCCCGTACGCGCTAAAGGCTGGCTAACGCAGGACACCGAACGTAGACGTCGGCCAGCTTACAATATCCGAGGAAAGTGAGAAGAAGCGATTGCAAGCGGTTGCGTGCACGAGTCATGAGGGAAAACAAGCTGTGCTCGTAAGTCGCTGCTCGTCGCTCGTCACATTATTGGTGTCACGGTGTGTGTTGTTGAGGTCCAACTGCAGCGGTGGCTAGCTGAACTTGACAGCTAAGTGAAGCTAGCGTTTACTAGGAATGATAAACAGATTGTGTGTGTTTTTGTGTTTCTTTCTTGCCGAGGCAGATATATTTTGTTTCAAATCATCGAGTCGTTTAGTTTACTCTAATATGGGTTATCATAATTGGGTGACACTGTTGCGGTGTCAGTCGGTGTTTGCTACGCTGCCGGCGAAACATTATCACGTGAGTTGTGACAGAACAACTCGGGCAGAAACGGACTCGCTGACCAGCAATGAAATGTCTCTAACATGACTGTTGGCCTGGTTAGATGGCGTTACAGGGCGTGTATCTACCTTTGTTACACCTCTTCGTCAGCAAACCGTGCAGCCAAGTCGAACTGTTGCCGTGAATGACCCGTTGTGACGTGTCCCGCCATCGTTGAGCGTCATACGCATTAACGGCATCTTGTGCCACAAGACACAAAGCAACAGGTTACAGGTGGTTTGTTTGCACTCCGGGTGTTGTCTTATTTTCTCTGGCGTCTCAGCCCCTGCAGCAAGTGTCTTGGGACAAAGAATGTGCACTCACTAATGTGGATCAACCGGCTTCGTATTGTTGTTGTAAGATGTAAACTTAATCTTCAGGCAGCCACATGGTTTCTATGTTATATTCCCACAAGCATTACATTGAAGGCACTTTCAGAGTGTTTATTGGTTTGTTTCTAGCTTTTCAATCGCTTGTGAGCGAACACAGAAATTAAAAGATGAGACGTTGATTGATGCGTGATGCAGTGTTTTCTCTGTTTCCATCTCTTTTCCTGCCTTCCCAACCAGCTAGTCTGCAGAGCGGAATTACAGGCTTTGTGTGAGGATGAACACACCCTTCTCATGTTTGCCAATGAATCTTACCTGGAGGGGGTGAGAGAGGGGAGAAGAGGACGAGGGAGCACTGGCCGCCTATAAAACAGAGTCATGAATCTCCATCAGGTCCTCACCGGGGCTGTTAACCCGGGAGACAATTGTTTCTCTGTTGGCAGCGTCAACAGTGTGCCATTCACGGTAAGATACTCCAGGAATCCGAAAACATTTCCCTCTGTCCTCATTTTTCATTATAAATGGAAGGCCAGAATGATGAGTCCATCTTAACAGGTGATCCTTAAGCAATAGACTTTGGTTATCAAGTGTCCAAATTAATACTTTTTAATTATAAAGCCAGTCTGAAAAGTTTAATGTGCTTTCTCTATCAGAAAGAAGTTACATTTCAAGGGATTACCTGTTCTTTTTTGTCGGAGTTGATACTAACTTCAAGTACAACTTGTTTTCTGCATTTCCCTTTTCACTGTTGCCAACACAATTTTTTTTTTTATATCTAAGTTGTTGCATCATTTCAGCCTTACCCAACAGTGAAAAAGCACTTTGTTGTTGTAAGCATCGCTCAGGACTTTGTATGAAAACTGTACCACATGTCTGCAATACGTAGAGAGAACAGCTCGCTGCTTTTTCACTCTGATCTCAAAGTGAGCACGATTCAGTGCTGCTCCCTTGCTATTCAGAGGATGGAAAGTAGGAGATCTATTTCTGAGTTTCCTCTCCGCCTGTGAAGTAGACACAATACATAGTGAATCACAGCTCATGTGAAGCTCTCCTTCCGTGAGCCACAGAAATACATAATAGAAGTTTAATCGCATCTACTTGTTCTTCGGGCCTGGTTAGTCGTGCTTGGGGCTGTTCGAGTAGCGCTTCTTGCAGTTTTCTCTGAGAGTCATCTTTTCCCACCTCCTCCACCTCTCGACAGGCCTACGCCTCAGGTTGTGATGTGGTGATTCTGGGCAGTGACTTTGAGCGACTGCAGATCATCCCAGGGGCCAAACATGGCAACATCCAAGTTGGCTGTGTTGATTGCTCACTGCAGGGTGGACAGGTAAGACACATGGTGTCACAGCAATATCAAACATATTCAAACAACTTGGAGGAGTCCTTTCTCTTTTGCTTGTTTTATTTTTATGTTTTTTTTTTTTAGATTGTATTAAACAATCGGTCACTTTTTGACAAGGCTCATTGGTAGAAAATTCTATTGCCCTATTTGAGGCATGTGCTTTTTGTTTGCACCATCACTGTTTTTTTGTAACTTCCTCTATTGACGTCCCAAGTGATGAGAAAATCCCTTTGAGAAGCAGCTAGCGGTACAGCAGGTCCACCGACGAGCACAGTGCAAGCGATAATCTCTGTGGTGACCCAAAATGGTCTCGCCTGCACGGCTCAAACAAAAGACCTGTTGTAAAGTTGAAAAGTGTTTCTGAATTCTGCGGTTGGCTGATCAATTGGAAAAGCAACAACAACAAAAAACTGACGCAAGCAGCTTTGATGTAGAAGTGGTTTTCTGAAACACCAAATGTAACTTGAGAAAATACTTATAACTTAAAATACTCTCACAGTTTAGATAAATGTTTCTAAAAAGGTTCACAGGTTTTAACTGGAAATTTTGGATATTAATCGGGAAATTAGCCCATATTTGTGAAGTTCTCTGTATGAACGCGTTTGCATGCGTGCCTATATTCTACTGATGAAAGTTAAGTGGGTCCAAACAAATCGCACAGACTTCAACTGCTGCTTTTTTTAATCTTACCTCAGATTTCAGCTAATCATCTGATGCATGTGAAAGCAGAAGAGATCACTTAGTTTTGCTTCCTCTTATATTAATAAAACTTTGTGGGATGCATCTTTAAATTAGTACCTTTTCTTAAAGCACATTAGGCCGCAATTGCTTTTGAAAGGTTCTTACAGATCTCATATTTGAAATTATGTGCAGGAAAAAGGTGTTTCTTGTCAAAAAAAAAAATGCTTTTACAGTACATACACATTTAATCAATTTTCTTTGGTCCAGCACTAACCTCGCATTCCTCCAACCAACTTCCTCCAGCATGCTTATTTGTAATGCTCACCAGGTTTGTGTAGCAGCAAAGTGGATATTCATGATGATTCACTCTCATTCTTTACTGTCTGTAATGACTCCAGACAATTCAGACAATTTTACTCATGTCATTGGGTTTCATTTCATCATTCAACAGTTCATCAGTTTTGGTAGTCTGGAAAATAAAGCATTAATATACAAATGACATGCTGCCCGTTTTTCCTTTGACAGATTGCAGCTTCCTATGGAAGCATTGTGTGTATATTTGAACCTGTTCAGCTTCAAGATCAAAAAGAGGCATCTCTCACTGTAAGTAGCCTGCCATCTTGTCATGATGTTTATTTATGATGATGGACATGATTTAATTTGGAATTTGTTACACAGGGTCATTAAGAAGTCATACTGATCAAAATCCTGGCTAAGTTGTTCACCGGTTTCCCTTTTTTCTCCTTTCTTATGCTTGGTTACAATACAAAGATTTGCTTATATAAGTGCCAAACAGACTTCTTTTGTTAATCATGACAAGTCACAGGAAATAAAAAGATCCATGGTATTTTACACAGCCTACTGTGTGTGTTTGGCAGTCAGAGCTTCCTGTGATCACGGCTGTTGGCTGTGTGAACTGATCACATGTGGCTCACATGTCAGCAGCAGCTCACTGCTGCGCCGCTGTTATGCACTTCCAATCACTGATCCGGGAATCAAGGGGAGTTACGGTTACTTAGATCTTGTCTGACTTCGTCATTATTGACCTTCTGGAATATTGTCTTTATTTTTATTTTCAAAAAGGTGAACTGCCAGTGGCAGAAAACTGGACAATTCGTGTTAAAGTCTGTGGTACGGAATCTTGCCTGGCACCCCACAGGTACATGGGTGCATTTTCCCTCACTCACTTAAGAGCAGAAATTCACAAAAATGTTCCAGAGCTTGGCTGAAAGTTGTGTGTGAATATGCTCCCGTGCATCCAGGCAGCTCCCTGTTAACTGGCGCCGACAGCCTCCAGCTGTGGTCCCACGTTGACAGCGTGAAAGGTGAAGATGTGGAGGAAAAGCCAACAGACATGATCATGAAAGACGGCCGCTCTGCTTGGAGGTGCACCTGGCAAAGCAAGTAAGAACCAAGAAACCAGGACGCTTGAATTCCTTTCTTTGCCGCAGTTCTCTGTATTTGACAATAGTTAATGTACTGGACAGACAAGTTAGACCAGGCATGCCCAAAGTCCGGCCCGCGGGCCAAATCCGGCCTGCCAACTGATTTTAAGTGGCTCGCGGCCTGTCACTGAAAACACGACGTGATCTCTTTAATCTCCACTGCTGGACTCCCCGACGCGATCTCAGCAGAACACCCCCACCGCCCGTCAACGTTCGCGATCTCCCCACAGGTCTTTTCAGATTACCTGTTTTGGCCCCCCTATGAAAAAAGTTTGGGCACCCCTGAGTTAGACTGTTCAAGTCTAACTTAAAGTTTGACATTGTATTTGGTTTAAGATTTACATTGTGTTAATTATCAAATGTTATTTTCTTTGTGCACAGGACAGCCTCTCCAGTTAGTTTAATGAAGTTCTCTCCCGATGGGGAGTTTTTTGCAACAGCAGGACAGGTAAGGGTCTCTCACTTGGAGACATACAGTATCTGTTGAGGTGATGTTTGCGTTGCTGTTTACACTGATGATAGAGAGATAGATCCAATAGATACATGGACAGATAAAATATATACAAAGATGGATACAACAGATACAATGGATACATGGATAGGTACAGTACATACAATAGATATGATAGATACAATAGATAGATGACATTTTACTCTTCCATTCAACCTGCTGCTCGTCATCTACTCATCAGGACGACTGCCTGCTCAAGGTCTGGTACTGCACCAGTAAGTGGAAGTTTGGCGTCTCTGGACTCTTCACACCTCCAGAATCCAGCGCTGGTGTTCAAGAAGGGCTGACCTTCTCATTCATCTACCTGGCCCATCCGCGGTCTGTAACTGGCTTCTCATGGAGGAAGACCAGCAAATTCATGCCACGGTATGGAACAACCCTCAACCCTCTCTCTTAAACTTGACAGAAACAAAAATCTTGATTTTTGTCAAATCAACACGTTGGAGCTCAGTAGTGGAGAAAAAATACCAGCCAGCATTTGCACAATATAAATTAAAACTGATAATGCAACACTCGCCATTTGATATTTATTGCCTTGCATTCATGTGCCGTCATCTATTTAGATTTTCCGATGTAGTTATTTATGAGAGGAATGGGATACAACAGGATGTTACTGTACCAAGAAATGGGGTAAAGGCTGACAATTTCTCAGTCATATACAGAATTGCTTCACTGAGGACAAAGAAAATACTGTTTTTGTTGAGGCTGCTGCACGTGACTGTGTGTGTGGCTTCCACTGTGGCTTGTACAATATCATGCATATGTGTCACTGGTAAGCCAATCATATGAGAGTGAGTAATGAGGCTGCCTAGGAATGGTAGTGTGACTGAACTGTGCATGAGTGGTGTCACACATTAGCCACCCCGCTAGCAACGTTTTCCCCTGACACAGATGTCACTCTTTGTCCCACAAACACATTTACATTGTTTGGTGAAATGATTACATCATAGAATCTGTGCTTTTGGAAATCACAGCGAGATACTAATATATGTGAAGTTTAATGTTAATGTCATCTTAACCCTGGGTCCTCTTCTCTCCCTCCGTCCCCATGTACAGCGGCGCAGTGTGCAACGTTCTGCTCACCTGCTGTAAGGACAGCGTGTGTCGTCTCTGGGCAGAGACACTGCTGCCAGGCGACAACCTTCTGTCTGGTCATCATAATAATCTCACTGCTGGCCCAAACGGCGACGTCAACAGATGTGCAGGCGCCTCACGGAAAGGCAACTGCAATGAGAAGACACAAGGAAAAAGTGGAGAGGAAGTAAGCCAAGCAAGTTAAATCAAGATACATCCTAGTAATAATATGTTTATAGATGTTATAAAATCACACCATCGACCACCATAGTAAACATTTTTTTTTCATAAATTCAGAAAATTTTGATCAAAGCTTCAAAAGAAAAAAAAGTTACAAACATTTGTTCGGAACTCATCCTGTTTAGAGTAACAGAAGAAAAAAAAACTGTAGTGCCATGTGATGCTAGGTTGCAGCACTGTAACCTTTTCTGATTTAGTTCATCTGGTTACTGTGATTGTGAGAGGAAAAGAGAAGAGGGAGACTGAAAGAAGAGATGGAAAGAAACAGGCTTAGTTGAATTAAAAGGGAAATTAATTAGCTCTCAGGAAAAAAATGAAGCTTTTTATGGATTAGAACAAGTATCAATTAAAAATGTTGACCTCCTTTCTCTTGTCTGAGCTGTAGCTCAGCATAATTGCTTTTGGTGTGTTTTTTGTAATGTTATATTTTCTGGGCATTTTCTGCTGGCGTTCTTGTGTTGTTTCAAACATGTAACAGCAAAAAAGAAAAACATGTTGGCGTTGAAATTGAACATTTAAGTCATTTTCTTTACCAAAGCCTCTCAATACATTTTTGATTATTCTGTATCAAGACCAAGTCAAAGCCCAGTTTGGACCAAGTGTCGTTAATATGCAGGAATGTAGTCAAGCTTCCCTCATGATTATCAGCTGATGTAAAAGCAGAACCAGGTGTTCTATTTCCACTGTCCCGTCAAATTGGTCCTTTTAGTCACAGTGTTTGCTGTCCCTCATTGCTCCCATCAGATAAAAAAAAGTCTTGATGTTTGTGAAAGAAATTGCGGCGCTGCTTTCAGTGTCTGACAGCTCAGATTTTATCATGTCAGAATGTTTTCATTTTATTCAACATTTTCCTTCCTCATCCTGCCTCTCTGCCTCCCAAGGCCGCTCGTCTCTGCAGTTTGTCGCCGTTGAGGTCGTCTGGCTCTTTTCAGAGTAATGACGCAGTTCAGCAGAAATGTCATTTTAATCATCCCTTCCGCCAAATTCAATTCCTACTCTATAAAGAACAGTTGAACAAAGAGGAGACGGTGGACTTGTTGTAATGAATGCTTCTTACTCCACAAGTTGACTTGCTTCCTCTGATCTCAAAAGGCCACTTGGACCTAAATTGCTGCATCAGCCGTGAGTGGTAGCAGAAGTCTGTCCTGTTCCAGATCTCTGCTTTACTCTGCAGATCTGTCTTCCTCTACTTCTGCTGAGTTCTCTGGTGCTGATGCACGCATTTCCATGTATTTACAGACGTAGAAAAATTACTATGATAGACTGAAGGTAGTTTGGTTTCACAGGACCAATATTTTGTTGTATGTTATATTTGTAAGATCACTAAAATCAAATCTAAACACTGTTCCAAATACACCCCAAATAATGACTGTCATTATTATCATTACAGTGGATCCTTCAAGAATCCTTATTCCCCTCATCTTACCGGGACGCGTTTCAGCTCTCGCTCACCGGCGGCCTGCCTCACCATCAGAGCCGTCACTACAGCCACAGGAAGTGCAGGAGCAACGTGCCGCAGGCCAACGCTCTCTGCCACTTCCACATCGCGGCCAGCATCAACCCTGCCACTGGTTAGACCCATGCCACTTCTTTTCTTGTAGCACATCCATTCCCATACTAGGGAATGCTGCTATCCAGTTTGAAGTCAGAAAACTGTTGAGGGCCCTCGCAACTCACATTTAAATAAAAAAGGCATCATGAACACAGAATTAATAAATAAAAAAACAACATATTGAATAAAAAAATGATAATTATACCAATTAAATCTGTTTTTGTCTTGGGATCAGGGGCCTGTCAGGAACCTCTTAGAGCTTGTTGATTTTACTGTTCCTTGTCCTCTGAATCTAAAAAGACTAAGAAATGCTCAAAATGTCAAGAACAAATTTCTTTTGTCATTTAAAATAATTTATAAATGTTTTAATGAGCAACAAAAAACTTTTATTTACTTTTTCTTTCCCTTCTTTGTCAGTGCACTTGGCTACATAATATTGCAATCCTTTGTGTTCTTATTTAATTAACCCTCAGAAGCAATTAAAGGGATTTGAATTCAGCTTATGTCTTAGGAGCCAAAGTGCCACTTGGCAGGTCACCAGTTGGTAGCACACGCCCGTCATTGTATCCATATGGAAGATCTTTTGCATGGGAAACTCCTTGTGTTTGTCTCCACAGTAGATGTTTAGATTTTTCTCTTCAGTAGACAAAAAAAATTGTAAACATTAAACTCACTTATGGGTGCTGCGTTAATTCAATCATCCTAATGGATAACTTTATATGGAGGGAAATTTAAAAAGATTGAGTTTGTCTTCGGATTTTTTTCAATCAGTAATTTGAATTATGTTTCTCTATTTTTAGGCGAACGCTTAGATTTACTTAGCTTTGAAGACGACTGTCCCTCTAGGATTGCCTCCGAATGCCCAAATCACCAGTTAGCCTCAATCAGACCACACTCACAGCGCATGCTGGAGCATTTGCTTTTCTTTTAAACGCTGAATCAAATTTATCGCCTCATCTTTTCCGGTCGTTACGACAGACATTCCTCTGCTGCCCTCCATCTCCTCCCTAAGTGCTGCGGATGACGAGGAACCCGGGGGTCTTTTCACCGTCCACTGGCTCAACAACAAAGAGCTTCACTTCGCTCTGGCGATGGAAGTCTTTCTGCAGCACCTCCGAGGCAGCCTGGAGCAACAGACAGAGTGCTCCCAAGAAGGTACCGAGAGAAATTTAGGAGCAGGCCAACATTAACTCTTAATTTGGTAGAGTTTGGCTGCGCATCTGGTTTAGAAGTTGTCTGTTGACTGTATTTTTTTTTTTAACCAATCACACGAAGATGTCTTAAATACGGGGTCCATGATTTGCACTCTCCTCCAGAGCCTGAAGATGAGGAGAACCTTGATGAAGAGGAGACCAGCAGCAGGCCGGGTGACCCCCAGGGAGCCGAGGCCGTGGAGCTCTCGCTGGCAGCGGTCAGGCACCAGGTGGACGTGCTGCTGGAGGAGTGGAACAAGAGCGCAGACGTGCTGTTCAGCATCCATCCTATGGACGGCTCACTGTTAGTCTGGCACGTGGACTGGTTGGATGAATACCAGCCAGGCATGTTCAGACAAGCCCAGGTAGGTTCACAGTTGACATTTTTGGTGTTGGCGTAAAAAAAAAAAGAGTGTTTTTGCAGGTGCTTTATCAAGACGTCTGATCCACTCCCTCAACTTGATTTTCAAAATATCAACAGTCATAACATTCATCCATTATCTGTCACAGTAATCCATCTGCTGTCTGTTCCGCGGCCTCTAAATTATGATTTTTACTTTGTGTTTGACTAAACACAACCAAACTGAGCGGGCTCACCTGTCTTTCACTTGACCCGCCTCTAATGGAAAATTTTATGGAATGTTTCTTGGCAAAGAAAATCATTTATCATCTCAATGAGGCCCTGAATCATTTTGACAGTCATGATGGTTCGTCTACCCCTTTTTAATGGCTTTTCATTCAGCCGTTCAGACAATTATGCTCTAATTACGTGCAACTTGAAAGAAATTAAATGCAAAGAGCACCCTGATGCATTTTCAGTGACGCTGTAATAATAATAAGCGCCTTGTGGGATGGCAGTTTTGTCAGTCTGGAGAGGCAGCTGCCGCATTCTAATTCTGAACTGATATTCATGATAATCAGGTCTTGCTGCTTCAGAAAAGGATCCTGGTATTATTATTAGCATGAGTATTGTTGAATGTCCCCCTCTCCCCCTTTCTCATTTTCGGCTACATTCCATGTAACAAGCAAAATGAAATCACATCTTTGTCAGGGTGGAATGATCAGTGTCAGTGTAGAAAATGAGAAGCTTTGAAATGTGTATTGAAATATCCTTTTATTAGTAATGAGCCATTATCATTGCTCTAGATTTATATTGAGCTCCTTCAAGACGTACAGTCATTTTTCTAAGTTTAATTCCTTCTCCGCCTCCCTTCCAGGTGTCCTTTGTGTCCCGCATCCCCGTGGCGTTCCCGACGGGCGACGCCATCTCCCTGAGCCACAGCGTGGTGATGTACGCCTGCAACAAAAACGTGGATCTGGCCATCCAGCACGGCAGGAAGCGGCAGCCCGGGGCCGCCTTGCCACAGACCAAGTCTGCTCTGATAAGCTACGGAGGCCAGGGGAAAGTGGCAGCGGGCGGCAGCCTCCGGCTCAGCATCTTCACCCCCAACGTGCTCATGATCTCCAAGCACGCCGACGGCTCCCTCAACCAGTGGGCCGTCAGCTTCGCCGAGGACTCGGCCTTCTCCACCGTGCTGAGCGTCTCACACAAGTCGCGCTACTGCGGCCACCGCTTCCACCTGAACGACCTGGCCTGCCACTCGCTGCTGCCGCTGCTCCTCACCACCTCGCATCACAACGCCTTGAGGACGCCGGAGGCCGACAACGCCCAGCCCTCGCCGGACGCCAGCGGCATCGGTTTCCCCCGCGCGACGTTCCCGCCCTGTATGTCCCGACCCAGTCGCACCTCCCTGGGCGCGGTGGTCCAGGATCCCAATGCCATCTACAGCGAGCTGATTCTGTGGAGAGTGGACCCCGTGGGCCCTCTGTCCCTGTCCGGCGGCGTCTCCGAGCTGGCCAGGATTAATTCTCTCCACGCCTCGGCGTTTGCTAACGTGGCCTGGCTACCCACGCTCATCCCCAGCAGCTGTTTGGGTGAGAAAACAAATTTGTTTTTTCTTTGTAGATTCCACAAGACTTCATTCATTTTGAGCACAGCCTTATTTTTCATGATTTTAGTTGTTTTGTTTCCGTAACAAGGATAAATTTTACTGAACTGAAATAACTAGAACCAAATTAGGCCAGCTGTGGAACATAAAATCCCTGGTGGTGTTTTTTTGTCAGTTTGCTGGCTTGTTTGTTTGAGAAAAACAGCTTCTCTCAAAACAACTCGATTTAACCAAGGAAAGGTTTTCATCTATAGATAAATGGCAGAGTCCATATCACTGGCTAGTGCTGCTGAATTCAGACTTTTACCTACACATCAATGGTTTTAATCCAGTGGTTCTCAAACTTTCTCTGTCACGCCCCACCTTGGAGGAAGAAAAGTTTTCATGCCCCCACCCTGCTTCAAGTCTGGCGTGAAAGACACCATCGTTCCGCAGCTACTCGCGGAACGATTCTACAGCCAACAACAAAGAACACTGGCCACCGCCGGACTCCTGAGTTCTTCTTTTCGTCCCTGTCAAATATTTGTCCATCCTGTGTACCTGAACAGCGTTTTTCATAGCTACAACGTACTGAACACTTTGTGTTAATTGTTCCGCCGTGGAAAAAGTTCCGATGTGAAAACATTAGTTCCCCTGGGGGCCCCGTCTCCCTCCCGCCCGGTGTTTCGCGCCCCCCCCAGACGTGACTCTACGCTCCCCAGGTTGGGCGTGCCTTAGCTTAGCTCAGTCATTTCTGACATTGCCACGTTGTCCTCTCTCTCCGAAGGCGTCTACTGCAACTCGCCCAGCGCCTGCTTCGTGGCCAGTGACGGCCACTCCTTGAGGCTCTACCAGGCTGTTATTGAAGCTAAGACTCTCCTGAGCGAGCTCTCCAATCCTGAGATCTCGGTAAGTCATCACACAGGTTGCTCAGGCTCGGCATGGTCTCACTTCTACTGCATCGCAGCAACTGATTTTGTGACGCATCAGGCTGACATGAGAAATTAGGACAAGTGGCACGCCGGGATGTTTACAGAAATACTGATTACTGAAAATGTGCACCAGGTTCATTAATGCAGTGACAGTATTCTACTGCAGTATTGCCTAAAAATAAAATAATTCTCCTCTAAAAATAGGATTCTAGCATTTGTTATTATTTTTGCAGTGCAGTAGAACCTACCTACTCCTGCTTATTTAACACACCCACACTCGCACAAGATGAACATGCTTGCGTGAAGATACCACACGTCTACACGTGCGCTTGTGATATAAAATGACTCGCTCTCATTTCATCAGCCTCTTCATACTTGAAATGCGAATCCACATCGACGTAACGTATAGCGTGTCCTCTTTACGTCACCTGTGTGAGTTCATTATGTCAGCTCACCGGGCTGCGCAAGTAAATCTCCATCTGCGCGAAAACTGAACCGTGTAGGTGTTACGGCAGTATAGGTGCCATGTATGATGTTTTTTGACAGAACACTTTTTTTGTTGTATCAAAAGCTGTAGTCATTGTTCTTAAATACATTGCTCTAAAGCCCGACTTTTACAGTACAATGAAAAAAGATGTTTGTTTCATTTCAGAAACTGGTCGGAGGGGTATTTAACATCATCAGTCAGCAGTCCACTGCCAAGCCTGGGTGCATTATTGAGCTGGATACCATCACCAGCTTTGTAAGTATACTGCACTAAGATGAATAAGGTGTTTCGGTGTAGTTTTGTCTCCCTTGTTGGAAACAATAGAGTCTCTAACAGTAGCTGGACCCCATGGATGTTTTTTAATGAGAAGAATTTGAACAGAAGCTTGTTTTTCTTGGATTAAAGCTTCATGAGCCAGATTTGAATTTGAGAGGCATTTGCACATTGTAATAATAGTAATTAAAAAAATGAAATGTTTACGCCTGTGAAAGGTCAAGCATGATAAGAGGGAAAGGTCAAACCTTCTGTTGTCGCCTCCGGCAGTTGCAGCGTATTCATGTTTTGGCCTGAACAAGATGAGCAGATGTGGCTTTATGTACGGATCCTGTCAGTAGATAAGGGATGTTGTTCACTGTCTGAATATGATGTCGGCCTGCTGCTGCTTTTGACTGCTGCCGTTGTCTGCAGCACGGGAAGGAGACTCAGCTCCTGCATGTGTTCGAAGAGCATTTGATCCTTGGCAGCGAGAACAGGGAGAGTGCACCGGAAACCCCTAATTCACCACAGAACGGTATCAAAGTCTTACATAAGTATTTTATAATGTTGCTAAGACCACATGGGTCCAATGTGCAACACCGACATTTATTTTATTTTTTTACACTTAATGTGTTTCTTATTTTTATTTCTTTTCTTGCTTCCCGCAGCCTCAGGCAAGCCAACCTTCTCGGCTCGTTTCTTCCTGGTGGTGATCGAGGTGACCCCGGCAGGGCGCTCACTCCTCCACATGTGGCACCTCCATCTCGCCGCTCGGCCCGTCACCATGGGTGAGCGCTTCAAACGAAATGCTTTCCGCAGAACGTAGGAGGAGATGAGATTAGCTGGCACGAGTGCCCCGGGCCGAGCACTTAAATCCATTGTCTTAATAAGGATGAATGAGTCAGTGTGCCAGCATGTTGAACAAATAGATCCAAAGAAACATTCCCCCAGCGGGAAGCGAGTTACTGTGGGAAGTGACGTGTGAGCGGAATTTTATCATTTCTCAGGGTGTTTACACAACAAGCAGACCGTATATCTGGACTTCTGTCCTTGACCTGGTGAGCGCCGACAGCGGAATTGATTTATCCAACATGATATACTGTGTGGGGCAGTGATACGCCTGCTTTTAGCTTGTTAGGAGTGTTGACATTGCATCACAGAAGAAAAAAAAAAAAACATCAACCAGTCTTGCTCTTGGCTCAGTGGTACCATGTCCATCTTCTGCATCACTCCGTTGGCCTTTAAGTTCCTCGCACAGATTATGCAATTTCTTCCATGAAAGCTCTCAGTTATTGACTTCTTTTTATTATTCACTTTTACTTCAGCCGTCAGGCAGGAATATACACAGAGCATCTCATTCATGTTAGATCTGATTGAGGTGCGCAGATGTAGAAATATTCTAACTCCCAACTACATTTGGAGATGTGTTCATCTGTTTTGGATAAAATTCATCTTAGTAATATTTCAGGTATATTGATGTGAACTTTCACAAGCAGCGTCTCATTCGTCAGGCATCAAAATCTTTTAAAGTCTTGAAATTCTCCTTCTTTCCGTCTTATCCTCAGACTTAACCTCGGCGGAGGCTGATGCCAGCTCAACATCCCCCGTGGATACGTCTCAGTTTAACTTTGACATGTTCAGCTGCCCTGCAACACCCAAGAGCAAACCGTGCACCTCGAACTTGCAGAGTGCCAGTCGCCTCTGCCTCACCACGAACCGCCTGTACAGCCGAGAGCTGGCTCTGCCTGAAGGGGTGGAGGTGATCAGCATTACACCTTCAGCAGGTGATGGAGTTTGCCTTTTTTTTTTTACCTTAACCAATAACACCATGTGCTCTTGCTCTCTTATCATGTGAAACTCTGTTCATATAATTTATTGAAACGTGAAGTTGTTATGTAGATGATAACACAAAACATTCTTGCTCATTTGCGTCTGACGAGGTTTATACATTTTCGTCAACGAATGAAAACGACATAAAAATGTCTGCCAGAGGCGAGATCCAATCAGAGCTCATTGGTTTTGTGGAAGGAAATCACGATTTAGAAAGTGGCGGGAGGAGTTGGGAAGAAAACTAATCAGAGCAACGAGGTTTAGGAAGTTGCGTAGTACGTACACACAGATTATCTGGTACAGACTAGTTTGAGACCAAATGGCAACACCGGGGAGGAAGAGGCGACAGGACATATGGACACACTTCACATTTGATAGGAAAGAAAATAAAAAACGTTTTAAAAACTGTGGCACGAAGATATCAGGAATCGACTAAATCTACTGGAATTTTAGTCGACTAAAATGATTAGGATATTTCGTCAACTAAAACAATCAATATGATTAAATTATGACTAAAACTAAATAACATTTTAGTCAAAAGGCTATGACTAAAACTAAATCAAATTTACCTGTTCCCAGGTCACCTGAGTGCATCTTGCTCACTGCCTGCTGGCCGAGTGCCTCACCTCCTCGCCGTGTCCTGCTCCGATGGGAAGGTGCGCTTCTGGAGGTGCAGCGTCTCGGGAGCGCAGCCCTGCGCTCTGGCCAACCCGGTGTGTGAATGGGAGGAGTGGCCTCTCCTGGTAGAAGAAACGCTTCCCAGCCACAGTGCAGTGAGTGTGCCCGGCCACCCGGTAAAGGTGAGCTGTTGTCACGCCGGACGCTTCGCGGTTGCGTACCGGAAGACACCCGGCTCGTCTCTGAACTCTTACGGCCCGATGATCTCTCCCACCCTGGCTTCTTCGCCTTACGGCCACCGCATCAGCAGCGGCAACAGCAGCAGCCACCTACTGCCGGTCCTCACCGTTCGGCACAGCCCGAACCTCAGTCCAATGCACATCTCGGCAAACGTCCGAGAACCGCTGGTCCACATTGGCATCTTTCAGTGTGAGTCCACCGGTGGCTCGCAGTGGATTCTAGAGCAAACTATAGTATTGGACAGCACAAGTCCTACGATCAACTTTAATAGCAACGCGGACCTATCCGTACCCAACGAGAACTGTCTGGGTTCTCCCAGTAAGGGCCTGGTTCACCTGGACTGGGTCTCCCAGGAGAACGGCTCGCACGTTCTCACCGTCGGCATCGGAACCAAGATTTTCATGTACGGCTACGTCTCCGGGAAGCCTCTGGAGCTCTGCCTGCCGTCGGAGAGCAGCCGGGACCAGAGGTCATCTCACCTTGTGCTGCTCCGCTCGGTCGACCTGGTCTCCTCGGTTGAAGGCTCCCTGCCCATCCCGGTCTCCCTCTCCTGGGTGCGGGACGGCATTCTGGTGGTGGGCATGGACTGCGAGATGCACGTCTACTCCCAGTGGCAGCCCCGAGCCCTGGCCAAAGCCAACGCCGCCGCGGCCGCCCACGACGCCGACCTCAGCAGCAGCGTCTCATCCATCGTCTCGGCCGTCAGGCAGAGCCAGGACGAGGGTCCGAGCCAGGGGGCAGCGCCGTCGTCGCTGACGCTGCCCAAGAGGGCGGTGTCGCGATCCATGATGAGCCTGGCTCAGAAACTCAGCGGGAAGAGAACGGCGTACGACCTGCCAGTGGTGAAGGAAGATTCCGGCCTGTTTGAAGCTGCTCACCAGCTTTTCCCCACCCTGCCACAGTACCATCCCGTTCAGTTACTGGAGCTCATGGACTTAGGCAAGGTGAGTCAGAGAAATCACTCATCTCTAGATTGTTTGCGTCATTTATTAGAACTTGTCTTTTCCTGTCTTAAGCTGTGTTTCCATGACAGTTTTTCACAAAATAAAAGCAATATTTCTAAAATGTCAACGAAGTACAATTGCAATTTGCAGGTGTTTCCATTGAATGGTGCAAATCTCATCAACCATAATTCTTGTTCAATCCCGCAAGAATTTTCATAATTTTCGCGTGGCGTAATTCTAGTAAAATCTTGTCCCGCAAGATTTAGTTTGCTTTTGTTTGTTTGCATCTGTCAAGAATTGTTATATTTTTCTCTTTGATTACTTGTAAAAAGAATATTCCGTCTCCTCCGTCTAAACATAACACGCCATTTTCTCTTGGAGTGAACTGGTCAAGTGACCCCGTTACCAGTGGTTTTATTGTGATATTTAGGTTTTGCGCAATTCTAGGGGTCATGGAAATGCAGCCATAGTTGGGACTGTTATTTTACATCCAAATCACATATAGTGAATTTTGTAAAGAATTTTAATTTTGGTGGAAATATTTTCTACTTCTTTTTTTAATATAAATAATATAATATAAATTGTGATATATGGAATTACCCTTTTTTTACATCATGACACTGAAGGTTTTTAAGGTCTCTCCTATCCCATCTACACAAGTGTTGTAATCAAGGATGAATGAAGTGTCTGTCTACCAATCTGTCCGTCCATCCCAGCATATATAAACATGTCAGATGACTTCCCTCCCCGTTCCCCCACTTTCAGGTCCACCGTGCCAAAGCCATCCTGTCGCATCTAGTGAAATGCATCGCTGGAGAAATTGTGGCGCTCAAGGACAGCTCGTCCAATCCTGAGAAACGCATGCGCTCTCGAACCATTAGCGCTGGAGGCAGCACAGCCAGGGACCAGAGGATGTTCAGCAAGGCGGAGAGCTCCACTCCTGACTACACAGAGATCAGCTCCGTCCCTCCCCTGCCCCTGTACGCTCTGCTGGCAGCTGATGATGATATGGCACCAAAACCTGGTGAGCTCCCAGCATGGTAGCAAAAGTGAAGTGAAGCAGTAAAATATTACATTAAACTGTAATTCATGTAATTTTATATATATATTTTTTTTAAATTTAGTTTCTTGGCTTTAAATGCCTTTGATGTGGAAACGGCAAAATATGAATATAAATAACACAAAATGGTACATAGAAGTTGCTTCACGTTGTAGTAATTGTTCAAATTAATCTGAGCCTCTGAGTTACGTAATAAATTAAAACAGATAATTTTTTTGTTTGCTTGAATTACTTTAATAAGCCAATCGTAAAAAAGCTTTCTCAGAAATGCTTAGAATCAGATGTGCAAGTGTGGAGATGAGGTATTTCCACTGGACAAGCGCTCTTACTCTTGCTCCTCTTAAAGAAAGAATGAATCTGTTTTGAGATTACTGCTGACTCAATCCCTTCCTGAGACTGCTCTGTTTTCTGTTGACAGAAAAATCAGGCAGTGTAAGTGGAGACAGTGGCCATTGTTCGCATCACACCGACGCCTATGATGAGCTCTTCAAGACACCCAGCTTGGCAGACCTGGACACTTTGGACCACAACGAAGAGGAAACGGCAAACAAGGTAGAAGTTTGCGGACTCTTGATTTTGTAGGGTTGGACACGATGCTCCTAAATCACATGAGATTTAGAACGGTGTGTCTACTATGTGCTGTTTTATAATCTCTAAATACATGATTAGTGTTTTAGAGACTTACTCTAGTCTTGTGTGTTGTTTCCCACCTGCAGGTCATCGACCTGTCCCAGTACAGCCCAACCTACTTTGGGCCAGAACATGCCCAGGTTCTATCCAGTCACCTTCTTCATTCCAGCCTCCCAGGCTTGACCAGTATGGAGCAGATGTCTCTCATGGCACTGGCTGACACCATCGCCACCACAAGCACAGATGTGGACAGCCAGGGGAAAAGCAAAGGTACATCAGGGAAGTGTGGGTTTGATAAGTTTAAATGGGGTTATTAGAGCAATATTGCCCAGCAGTGCCACAATGCTGCCGTGATAACAGAACATAATGGCACAAGATTGTTGACATTTTCCATGCTGGTAATTTTAAGAACCTACAATTAACTTCGAAGGCATCAAATTAGTATATAGCGTAAACGTATAATCATTTTTTCTGTCATTTACGCACCAGGTGGAGAGACAATTGATGAGTGTGGTTTAAAGTTCCTGCTCGCCGTCAGACTCCACACCTTCCTGTCCACCTCTCTGCCTCCAGCACACAGAGCACAGCTGCTTGGACAAGGTACAATGAGGCTACATAAGTGCTGTTGCACATGGAATTGTTTTTTAATGAGATTCACTACTGTGTTTTATTGATATTGTGAAGATTTAACGTGTTCTTTTGTCCTCTTTGCAGGCCTCTCGACATGTCATTATGCCTGGGCCTTTCACTCTGAGGCTGAAGAGGAGCTGTTGAACATGCTGCCTGCTCTACAGAAAGAAGAGACCACCTGGCCAGAGCTGCGTTCTATGGGCGTGGGCTGGTGGTTGAGAAGCATCAACAAGCTCCGCAGATGCATTGAGAAGGTGAGGCAGCCAATGGCTTTGTGCCGGCTTCATCGGCAGTGTAATTGTAGCCTTTTAACTGCAGGTGGACTGCGGTTCACCTGCGCCATCAGATGAGAATAAATTAAAATGATTTTAGGGCTGATTGAAAATGGGTTTATTAAAAGTGAAGCAATGAAATTGAGTCTGCTTTCATACTTGATATTGCCGTCCTCTGTTTATCTTCACACACGTTTCTAAGGTGATTCAGTGGCTCTCTTGTGGATATTAAATGTTGCCATTCTGTCATTTCACACCCAGCAAATGAACAGTTTAAGCCCATTACTCCCATTTTACATACATTTTATTTCTCTCAATGTATTTTGTCAGGTTGCAAGAGCGTCTTTGCTACGAAACAATGATCCTCTGGATGCTGCGATATTTTACCTTGCAATGAAGAAGAAGGCTGTGGTCTGGGGTCTGTACAGGTAGGAAGAACACTGCTCATTTTGCACATCCAGTGCAAATGATCACAGGCCATTCGCAATATTCCTTTCCTGTCTGGTAGCTATCATAAACCCTGGAGAACTGCAACGTAGGTATTCCTGTTTTGAATACATGTGGTCTGTGTTTCCGTTGGCAGGTCCCAGAAGAACGGCAAAATGACAGACTTCTTTCGGAACAACTTCAGCGAGGACCGGTGGAGGAAAGCAGCAATGAAAAATGCCTTTTCTCTTCTGGGGAAGCAGCGGTTTCAGCATTCTGCAGCCTTTTTCCTCCTAGCGGGCTCCCTTAAGGATGCCGTTGAGGCAAGTGAAAAGTCGACATGACACCCTGTTTGCAAGAAGCGCTCGTCGCTTCTGCTCCGAGTGCCTCGTGGCGGCCCTCCTGTCCTAGATGAGTAGCCGCCCTGTCAGCGACAATCGCCGTTTGTGCCCCTTGTTTTAGTCATCGGCGAAAACCCTCTGACAACAACAACCCACGGCACCTGATTTTGTGTGCGTTTTATTATTGAAACGGCTTCAGACGCCTTTACAGTTTGTCTTTTAGCACAATGCAGTGAAGAATTATTGATGCTTGCCATTTACTCCTGAGTTTTGCTGCCTTTTACTCTTAATAGCGTGTGCTGCATTCATAAACCAGCATTACAAAGCTTGTGGTTAGATCTAACAAGAACCGTCATCTAATTTATTTATTTATTTATGTTTACAGGTTGTTTTTTTTCGATGATTGATAATGCGTGCACCCTTTTTTTTCTAAAAATTTCCAGCATGTTTATTTATACGATGTGGCAAAAATTGATTATAACATAATCAGCCACCAATGTCTACTGTATGCAGCTGCCTGTATTTTCCTTGCATATTTAAAGGCATGGCGCTATGTTTGCTTAACCTTTTTATGTACATCAAGGTTGTTATTTTATTTTTATTTTTTTCAAATTCCCTTGGGCAGTGACTCCGTTAATTTCATCTATGTGAGTAAGTGGAGCTTCTCTAAGCGTTTTATGAAAATGAGTGTCACACAGGCAGGCCAGGGCAACCATTGACTTTGTTTCGCCTCTGTTGCTTGGAGGTACTCTCATTGAAATGCACCTCACATTTTCCAATTTGGTTGCAGCTACGAC
Source organism: Nelusetta ayraudi (assembly GCF_046127955.1). NCBI lineage: Eukaryota > Metazoa > Chordata > Actinopteri > Tetraodontiformes > Monacanthidae > Nelusetta > Nelusetta ayraudi. The sequence continues at coordinate 619,966 of NW_027466060.1, read as the reverse complement.
CGCTAAGCCTTTATCGCGACACCAACACGAAAGCCGTAACCTGGAAATAATGTTTTCATACTCCTTATTTTTTCCAGGTGTGTTTGGAGAAAATGCAAGATCTGCAGCTGGCCCTGGTCATCTCCAGGCTGTACGAGTCGGAGTTTGAGAGTGCATCCACATACAAAAAGATCCTCCAGAGACACGTTTTAGGACAAGACAAACAGGTGCTGTGTGTCCCTGCGCACTTTGTGCATGATGATCTATTTCACAAAACTGTTGTTTTTGTTTTTTGGACTCTTAGGCAAAAAAAAAACTTCAATTGATTGAATAAGGTCATCTAATCTCTTTTTGGATCTCAGATCCAAACCCACCCGGACCCGTTCCTGAGAAGCATTGCTCACTGGGTCCTTGAGGACTACAGTGGAGCCTTGGACACTCTCCTGGAACAGCCGGTTAAAAACACCAGATCTGTGTCCACTGAAGGTGACTGTGGTGATGATGATTTATCTGAATTGCTTATGGCTTGTTCCAAAATCTCACTTCTCTTTTCAAGCAAAACATATATATATATATATATATATATATATATATATATATATATGTATATATATATATATATATATATATATATATACACATAATCTTTTTTATTTATGATTGACACAAAATTTGTTTTCAAATATTTGTTGACCGACAGAATGACTGTTAATCCTATGCTTTTTCTCAACAATATAATTAGTGTTAATGTGCCTTGTTATAATATGTAATATTATAAATTATTATAATATAGTGCTGTAATATAATAGTAATATAATTGTTGTAATGTAATAGTGATAAATTTATAGTGATAGGTTTAAATAAGTGTTGTACTTCTTCCTACTCCTTTTCAAGTATATTTAAGTTTCTGGATATTTGCAAAAATTAATGCAGTAATGATTTGCTTCCCACTCAACGTTACGATTTTTGTCTTTCATTCATGACAGCTTCCTCTGCTGTGTCGACATGTAACCCTGAGGTGTTCAACTTTTATACCTATCTTCGAACCCACCCACTTCTTCTCCGGCGCCATCTCGCCTCATCGGACAAGGCCAGAGTCGGCCTGACGGCTGAGGGACGCAGGGCCGACTCCATCAGCCTCGAGGAGAGACGGCTCTTTTTCACGGCGGCGCACTCGCACCTGCAGGCCGGCTGCCCCATGCTAGCGCTGGAAGTTCTCTCCAAGATGCCCAAAGTCAGCAAGAACTCCCACCTGCAAGACCACAAGGACACAGGCCTCACCACCGACTTCAGCATTGGGAGCAAGAACGGACAGGGTTCCGTCTCCGTTTGTTCCCATTCGGCTCTGAATGGCTACGAGTCGGATGGAAACAGCGCCTCCATTAGCCAGTCGGATTCGGTGCTGAGCTTTGACTGGAGCCAGCCGTCGCTGACACTCCCCGATGAGTCCCTGGAGCTGAAATGGGACAGTGACAAGGATGAGGAGGATGAGGAAGAAGACGCTGAAGACATCAAGAGTCCTAAAAGTGCGGACGGCAGTAACGTGTTCCAGGACGTCGTCTCTCCACCACAGGAGTCCGTCACTGACAGCGAGGAGAGCGGCGACTTCATTGCACCGTCCGATGACATCCTGGCTGCCCAGCTGAAGTTCACAGCCTGCTTGAAGATTATGACCAATGAGCTGAGGACTTTGTCAACAGGGTACGAGCTGGATGGCGGGAAACTCCGTTACCAGCTCTACCAGTGGTTGGAGCGAGAGGTAAAAACATGCAAATGCAAACAGCATTTCCCTTTAAAGCCAATGTCATTCACCTCTGCAAAAAAAACATTTTCATATCTCTTACTCCTGCAGCCTTATTTGACTATTTTTGTTCCACATCCAAACAGCTAAGACATTTCCTTTTGTTTAATTTTGGTGTTTTAATCTCCCCAGGTGGTGGCTCTCCAACATTGCTGCAGCTACAAACCCTGTTTACCAGAGCTCAGTGCCCAGGAGGAGGAGGAAACAGTGAGTGTAGTTGTCATTCCGCTCACAGTGACAGTTGTTGCAGTGAGAAAATTAGAATAATACTAGCTCCCTTTTTTTTTGCACCAAGCTGATTGGAACTGCAAAAACTTGGTTTGAGCAGTTTGAAATATTTGTAATGTCACCCTTTTAATACTCACCTTTATGACGATACCCTCTAATGACATTTTATAATCCACACAACTATTCTCGAGTCTCACAAAGGACTGAAATTCCACCCAGTGGAAGCCTATTACAGTCAAGTGCTCGACTGTTCTGTAAAAGAAAAAAAAACAAAAAGCATTTCACTCCCCAGAGTTTTCAGAGGAGGCGTCACTCCATTTTCATTCGAAAAGACGACACCACTTACACTTAGAACATATTTTTGTCCAAAATACCCACTCTAGTCCCCCGGCAACAGGTTTTAAGTTTGAGCACTTGGCCACAACAGGCTCCCATTTTGGTGGAGGTGAACTATCACCTTTCTCATATCACAAACTCATTACAAAAAAAAATTGTTTTCCAGCCTGGAAGTCCTGGCGACAGCCAGAGGAGCAGGAGACACTGGCTGCAAAGCAACCAGCCGTTGCTGAGGATGTTCCTGAGCTACTGCAGCTTGCACGGCTCCCACGGCGGAGGGCTGGCCTCCGTGCGCATGGAGCTCATACTGTTGCTCCAGGAGTCTCACCAGGTAATTAAAACGTGTGCATCTGCACTCAGTCAAGGAAGCAAACAGACCCAAGAGAACAGGCAAAAAGCTCTACCCACAGTTTTGCGCTATCGCGCTTTCTCTTGAAGGAGGAGATGGTGGTCACACGACGGCGAGCATGAAAGAGAAGCACGATGTCATTAGGGCTCTTTTGTTTGACTGCATGGCTGTTCTCTTTTGTCCTCGAGCTCATTTGAGGACAACATTGACAGTCAGATTACATACAGTCTCATTCTTTTGTCCCGGCTTGAACTCATAGACGAGGCAACGGAAGCGCACAGAGACTCATTGAATGTCCCTCATTACACGCAACTCAGTTTTCAACGATAAGATGTGACTGTTGGTGAACTCATCAAAGATGGTTTGCCTGCCCCACTTTTCAGAAAGTGAGCGCTAAACCACACGGTTGTGAAAATCTGACCTTTGTGATGTCACAAAGGGCACTAATGCCTCCCCTAGGCAAGGTGTTTGTTCCTCCCTCAGAAGCTGAAGACTGAGTGTGCTGCCTTCAGGAGATCTTCAGGGAATAGGTTGTTTTCACGTGACATCACACAGCTCAGATGGAGGGCAGGTTGCTGAGGATCTGTTGTATAGAGAAATGCTGAAGTTCTCCTAGTTTACGGCTGCTCCAATCATTCTAATCCAGAAAAAGAAAAGCTTTTTTTTTTTTTAGAGAGAGAGAGATCTAAAGGTTCTTGTTCATAAAGGGGAAAATTGTAAAAAGCTCACAGAAAGATCAAAGGTACGCTACTAGTCAAACGTTTGCACACACCCTATGAATTTAATGTCTTTTCTTTCATTCTCATGACTATTGACATTGCACTTTCTCACCACAGGCATCAAACAGCGTATGAACACACATGGAATTATGTGGGGAAACAATAAAATTGTAAAATAACACATTTTGTATTTAAATTCTTCAGAATAGCCACCTTCCATAAAAAGCATATCTAGAGTTATTGAACGTGTTTTTCTTTGCTGCATAATTACATATATCTTGCTCATATATTTGATGCCTGGTAGTGTATGGTATCTAGCTGACTAGGTTTTTGATATCTTGAAATCTGAATTCGCACCACTTGCGCACGTCGTCATAATCACATGACAGGAACCCAGCTATTGTTGTGTCACAGGTGAAGCGCTATTATATGCACAGTCTGTCCCCACAGCTCTTCTATAACACACGTGCACGACGCACTCCACGCAGAACTGGCCGACTCCCCTGCCCCAGCGCAACCGGTTACCCCAAGTGTTGCACGCTGTCACACTGGCGCACTCAGACCTGATTATTGTGCGGCGGCGATGGTCTCGCACTCCTGCAGCAGCAGGCTGTCAGCCTGCTCTGATGCTCTGCGCTCCCGCAGGGACTTTTCCTGCCTTCGTCTGACTATTAAAAGGTTGAGTGAAAAATTTTTTGGAGGTAAACAACTCAATGAGCCGCTGTGGGGACGCTGTTTTCTGAAATGTTAGCACAGCGGATGGGCACCGGGAGTCCTCTCTGCTCTCCCGCTTTGATTTTTAAAATAGAAGCCGCTCCTTTCGTCCCAGCTCTGGGCCTACGGTTGTCAGATTTTGCCGTTGTTGTTTTGGGTTGTGTTTTTTTTTTTTTTCTTAACATCTATTCTTTTGTCTCGGCTTCTGCCGGAGCTTCTTTCGGAGTGTGGCAGCAAGCCGAGTGTGATTTATCTGTCCTGACAAACATAAGTCTGCGGTGTTTTTCTTACACACACAAAGTCATGTTGGGGGAGATGGCGAACACTCACTTAGTAATCCAGGCACCATGTCATTTTCTGTCTGCACTTGTCAGATCCTTCCTGCCGTCTCTCGCATGCACTGGTAAACCCACCGTCCTTTCCCACAAGTGCGCGGATCATGAATGATTTACTGTGATGTGGCAAAGCTGCTTGTTACTTAAACCCTGATATGTTTCTTTGATGAGATGAGTGCAGTGCCCGTTGTGGTGAGCGTATTATTTTGGTCGTGAGGTGTCAGCTGATGGATGATCCACGGTCAACACGTGTCTGCGATTGATATCGGAGACAAATTGAGGTGTCAATTCATTCGTAGTTCATTAAGTCCTTGCGGCGTCTTGTCTTTGAGATTGAGTTTGTTATTGGAATGGCCTAAACGCAATTAAAACACGGCCGCAGCATCAGGTCATCCAAAACACAGCTGTACGACAAGGCTAGAGGCTTAATTTTTGGACGTCCTCAACAATGTCGAAAATGAAAACACAACCACAACTTAAACGACAAAGTTATTGAATGTGCTGTGTTGCTGGACTGAACTTTAATGTGTTTGTTTCTCATCGGTTCACCTCAGGACGACTCCATCCAATCAGCTGTGGCGCCAAGTTGTCCACAAGCCTCCATCCCTCTGCTCATGGCCTGCACGGCCAACGTGAAGACGGTGGTGGCCAATCCCATCGTGTACCTGACCAACCTGACGCACGACATCCTGCAGACCATCAACGCCCTGGACTCCCCTCCTCATCCCGACGTCGTGAACAACGAGGTAAAAAAAAACAACAACAGCAAAAACTGCAGGCAGCTATTCGCATTTGGCTGGTAGTTGTTGACACTTTGTTTTTGCACAAAGCTATAAAAGATCCAATGATGACAGTGATGCTGGGAGATGAAGTATAGCCAAAGGAGCTTTAGCAGCTTTGCTTTATGAGACTTTTATAGGGTGTAGTTTTTAGTAACAAGCGTATTAAAAAAGCTGCTGATCTGGCTGCTTGTGACAATAAATAAATAAATAGAAATCTCAGTTACACTTCCTACAAAAGGCCAAGGTACAATGAGTACTTTTCCAAGCCGCAGCTGTCACTCAACTCAGTAAGAGCTCGTTGCAAAGATTTGTTCAAGGCTGCTTCCGGCTTCAAGACGTAGTTGCCACATTTACTAGCAGCCATTATGTCAACAGAGGTTCTCTTGACGTTCACTGAGTATTCTGCAGTTTCACACAGGGAAAGAATTCTACCCAATGGCAATAACCTGAGAGTTTACAGCAACAGAAGTTATATGAATTAATGTTTTGCTCTGTCTTTGTGATCGCAGATCTATGTGATGCACACTCTGGCTGCATCATTGTCAGCATGTATTTATCAGTGTCTGTGTGATGGACAAACACACAGGTGAGTGTCTAACTGCATATACAAGTAGTAACATTTTTAACAATGTTGTTATTTCACTAAAACTTTTTTGCTTTATTGACACGAGCACTTTAAGACTTCCCTCTGTTCAAAACATTTTTAAGCTCTTTTTTTTCAACCAGATGACGAACAAATTTGTTTTAGACTGCGTGCACTGAAACAAAGACTTTTCAAGCTCACTAAATTTAAAAGGCTTGAGCCACTTTTAATTCTTAATATGACTTTAAGTGATGCTTGGCTTTAATAGAGCTTCTCCGTTTTCCACCACATTTGTCTTGACATGATCGCACCAGACTGCACTGGTTTATTTATCCGTCAAGGCTTACGTAATGTTTAAATTCTTCCAGTAGATATGCTGTCACAAGTGCTGGTTGGTGGCCTTGTGTTTCCTTTTGCTTCATTGTACGTTAATCACACTGTGCAATTACATTTTCTAGAGATGATTTGGAACTTAAATATTCAAACTTTACTTTTATGCAAGACATTTAATATTAGTTATAAAAAAAAAAATCTTTCAATAATATGTTAATTCTGTGTTAGGTTTTGTTTATGAGGTGTATGTTTAGAGTGTGGGAATTTAAATAAGGGAAAAACAAAATTAATTTTAAAGTCTCCATCATTTTTGTTTCAAACTGCTGTGAAAAATGAATTCATGCTGCTGCTGTTTGTCATTAGTATTAAGTCTCCAGACTAAATACTTTATTAGATTCTTGATTTTGAGCTGTGGGAGACTGAGTGTCATTGTTTATTTAGTATCACTGCTCACTGATGACAACCGCCCAGTAGGACTTGGCATGATGGAGTTTGTGTGGGATCCTTGTGTTTTATGACCTGCATATCTTGATGTCTGAGTTGCCAGCACAGATCTGCCAATTATGAGAACCCGCAAATTCTGATTAAATATTCCATCCAACAGCGATGGAATAAAATATACAGTTTTAGCTCAAAGTAAACCATGGTAAACATATCCACAACTAAATAAAATGCCAATAACACACATTAAAGGAAAATTAACCGGTCAGTTAGTTTATTACTAATGACGAGGTGGTTTTTAGTTGAGGGTCATATTTATAAGTGAATTTTTTTTTTCCTATTTTGTTTGGTTTTTTTGTTGGTAGCTGGTGTTTAAAATGTCACCTCTCTGACCAACTTTTCTAAACTCTCTCCTTGGTGTGTGTGTGTGTTCTGCCGCAGCCACGTGAACGACTTCACAGGGACGGTGTATCAGAGCGTGTTGCTGTCTCAGAAGCAGCCGCACAGAGCCGTTGGCAGCAGCGAGTCGGTTCAGCCAAACACCTCTCCTGCTCAGTGGCCAGGTAAAAAAAAATTCTGAATTCAAAAATTCAAATATAATCTGTGTTGGGGTTTTTTCCATAAGAAAACCCCATGAAGCGGTTGAATCATTTTGTTGTTTTGTTCCAGCTCAAGAATTCAATTTAAATGTGCTCTCCTCCCCTTGCTACCTCCATCGCGCCCCCTCTCCCCAGGTATCGCCTCCCTGATTCGCCTCCTGAACTCTGCGGGTGAGGAGAGCCAGCCGGGCCTGGCCGTGCTGCTCTGCGAGATCCTGACCGCCGTCTTCCTCAGCCTGTTTGTTCACGGCCTGGCCACTCACTGTGGCGGCGAGCTGTTCCGCATCGTGGGCCACCCCCTCAGCAGCAAGCTCTGGGTGACGGTGTTTGGAGGAGGCGCCCGCATCCCCGTGATGGAGAGAGTCAATAGCCCGGCGAGAACGCCGCCGCCGCCGTCAGGTCAGCAAGCAGTCCAATTGATGTGTTTGTCTTTCTGGCAGCCTGCTGGAGTCACTGGCTGTGTATTTGTTTTGTTTTTTTGTTTTTTTTGTTTTTCCTTCCTCTGGAGGTGACCCAGGAGCTAAATTTAATCAGCCCTGCTAAATTAATTGGGTTCCTGCCTGCAGGTCACAGTGAAATCCATCAACCTATTAGTGTGAGAGCTGCTCTGCTTACACCCTCCCTGTGAAATCACGTATTGTCCTCAGAGGGAGCCTGATGTAATGCAACTGTAGCTCCTGATTATTTGATAAAATTGAGCGCATTTCCAACTGTTTTTTTGTTTTGTTTTTTTGTAATACTATTTCAATTTGAATGTCCAACTTAATGCCATTTTGTAAGGGTGATGCTTGGGTTGTACATGAAAAGGCATAAGTGGGATGTAATCAGAGCAGAATTTAAAGAAGCGGCAATGTCAAAAATGTTTTTGGTTGTTTTGTTTTTTTTCTCTCCGCCAGACACTCCGGCTTCACCAAGTGGCTCAGACAGGAAACCGAGACGATTTCGGCTTCGCTCATCACGCAGCGGATCCAAAGAGGAGTCTGCGGTCGAGCGGGAGGCTCCTTACAGTCCCAAGCACTGTCCTGTCATCGAGCAGGAAGCTCCATCCGTTTTCAAAGAACAGTTTGTCCCACCTGACCTCAGCATTTGGGATTACTTTATTGCAAAGGTAATCCCCAGAATATTAATCGTGAGTCGCTAGAAAATCAATTAATAAGTTCTGTTCAGGTTTCCTCATTTCAATGCAGCCGACTCAGCCTTCTCTCACGGCAACATACTCAGAATGTGATGTTGTTGGGTTTTTTTTTCCTTTTCACGTTTGTGTCTTGCAGCCTACGCTGCCTCCATCAGAAAACAGGACTGACTATGACTCAGAAGACAGTCAGAACTGTCAGGATGAAGAAGATGACGACGATGAATACGAAGACGCGTTTGAACCCAGCACACCGCAAAAAGAGCACTCGAATCACAACTCGTACAGGTAACGGCAAAATATTTGACGCGGGGGAGGTGGGGGGGGGGCGTTATTTCACCAGTGACTCATCGGCTCAGTCTGCTGAAGTCACCCCGTGAGTGTTCACATAACCATTGTTTGCTATTATTCTCTTATTTGATCACAGCATCTAGAAATAAATAGATAGATGAACTGGCTTTGTGTTCAGTCTGAAGTATGAAGAGTTTATCCTCAAATAAATCAAACATAGAGGGAATGAAAGTTCATATGTGCACCGCAACACTATAAACGTCTTCCTCTTCTTCCAGTTGGTGCTTGATGCGCCTGGCGATGGTTCAGCTGGTGTTGGTCAACCTCAAGTCCTTTTACCCGATGGCCGGATACGATTTAATGGGTAATCGCTGCGATACGCCGCTGACACTCTCACCTAATTGCATCCGGAATGTCGACCGGTGCCGCCTCGTTTCATCCTTACTCCTTTATTTTCCGCCTAATCCATTTGTGTCTTTGTTTGCTCGCATGTGTTTGCTCCCCCTCGCCCCCTCCCCCCGCCGCAGATCTGCCCGTGGGCTCTCCCCTGTGTCACGCCGTGTTGAAAACGCTGCAGCGCTGGGAGCAGGTCCTGCAGAAGAGGCTGGAGCTCTTCGGCGGCCCCCCCTCCAAATACATTGCCACCTTCCTGCAGGACGACGTGGCTCCGTCCGGCCCCGCCCTGCTCAGACACAAAGCCCTGTTCGAGCCCTCCAACACGCCGTTCAGGTACGGCCGACGCACCCCAAAAAAAAAAAAAAACAGAATGCCGTGCTGCGAGTATAAGAATTGAATGTGAAATTAGCTGGCCCGAGGACACGATGAGCCAGAGTGCAGCCAGTAAGCGTTGATAATGCGGCCCGATCGCCCTCTGCGCTGGTAGCTCCAAGTGCCCTGGAAAAACAACTTGAGTGGGGGGGAGATCTGGTGTATCTCTGCTGATGTTGCTTCTGTGTTTTATTCTCCCTCGTTTGCCTCGCAGTCACATTAGTGGAATGACGAGCCTGATGATGTTTACCATTTTCTTTTTAGAAAGAGGCAAACTAATTCTTTTTTTTTTTTAATTCCACTCGGAACTACAACCCGTCTGTGATCATTTTGATTCAAAGTGAAACAACAAGCTCAGAGGCAATTCAGTAAAAGAAAAAAAAAAAAAGTAGCGCCGTCGCCCCCCAAACAAATAAAGCAATGTTCAAATTGTGCGGATGATGGAGCCTTTAGTACTGCATGTATTTCTTTTAATGCTTTCCCCAGGCTGTTTAAATGTAATACAGCCTACTCTTTCATTGGCATCCTATTCAGAAGGGATATTTCACCCAAAACTCTAAATGTCACTCATTTGCTAGCTGTACTCATTTTGTCAATATAGGTGCTGTTGAAAAATCCATTCAACCGTCCTGGAATTTCACCCAGGGACAGCCTGTTGTGGCTAAGTAGCATCCCTTTTTTTGGTGAACGATTCCTTTAGCTCTCCTTGGAGTTGAATTAATTACAGCATATCTTCACCGCCAATAAGAATCTAGTCTGTTTTTACAGAATAGAATTTTGTCTCTGCACATTTAACGGGAAAAAGGAAAGAAAGAAAAAAGAAAAAGTACCCCGAGTGCTTGTGACCCCTGCAGTTTTCTTCAGCGCTGAGTCCAGAGAGGATTTACTGTTCTTGGAAGAACAATCTCTGTGGATGCATCTGATAAGTTTTTGCCTTAAGCAGCAGTTAGAAAGAGTTTGTTTTTTTATTATTTATTTATTTTTTTTTATTTTTTTTACATCAGCCCGAGTGGCCTAAATCAAAAACTAATGTTTTCCAACGTGCTTTGCTGTGCTCCACTGAACTGGCACGAGTGAATTAATGAGCGCCAGTTGTTGTTGTTGTGTTTGCTCCAGGACGAGCCACCACTCAGCGCTGCCCGTCAAGCGTCTGTGGCAGTTTCTGGTGAAGCAGGAGGAAGTGCAGGAGACTTTTATCAGGCACATCTTCACAAAGAAGCGGGACCCCAACGAGGTACGCTGCGTCCCGACGCCACGCCCCCTGCATGACCTGTGGCCATGTCGCCCATGTGGAAATAACACAATAACTCTTAACTGTTGTAATCCCTCACTATGCCTGATGTGTGACTAGCCCGAGGCAAACTACATCAATATTGCTCTCACCTCCCTGTTGGCACAATTTATTTTTTTGGTCATATACATATATATAATTTTTTAATTTTCTGCTTGAAAACCACGTTATTACAGCTTCCAGGCGCATGTTTCTGATATAATTTTTATTGAAATAATTGCACCCTTGTCTAATTAACTGCATAATAATCAGGTTTCTGTGTGTGTTTGACTGCATGGTCCATCGCTGGTTGGTGTTGTGTGTGTGTCATGCGTGTTTTGTGTGTGTGCAACTACCCTCTGCTGCTATCCCAATCGTAAAAGTCGGGTGAAGACCAGACTGACTATATGAAATATTCAGGGATGGAGGAGACAGGAAACCATCAGGTACTGCTGCTTCAAATGAATTTATGACTTGTGATTTATTTTTTTTATTTTTTCTGGATCTGGGAGGAGTTTGTATAGAAGAGGATTAGGGCCACAAGAAGAGAAAAAAATTAAGATCATCCATCCAGTCTACTCGCCAATTTTCACTTTATTTGTGTCGACTTTGTTCATGCAATTTCAACTTAAAATTTGAAATGAAAACTTAAATAAAGATCTCCTTCCTGTCATATTTTGTTCTCTTCTTGTGGCCCTAATCCTCTTTTGTAGGTTTGGGACCAGATCTCAACGCTGACTGAATTTTGTCTGCGTAATAAAATGGGAAGAACCGTGACCTTTTTACGATGGCTTATAATGAAAAGTGCATGTTTGTTTGCTTGTTTTTAAGAAGAAAAACAAACAAAGATTCACTTTTTAACAGAAATACGGTTTAGTCAATTAGAACCAGTTGGCTGTAACCACACATGCACAACTGAATTTAACCGTAGACTCACAATTATTTGCTTTAGTACTTTTAACGTTAGAATTACCCTTCAAGCCTTTTGCTGCACTCTGCTCCTACTGGTAGCTAGTGTATAGAAAGCGTGTTGCAGGCTTTTGTATTAATATATGAGTAAAACATCAGCCAGCTCAGAAAATGCAGCAGACTCTCCTCCTGCAAGTTCTGCCGCTGATGATTAACAAATGCTCTAGTCATTAAAACGCACCATGCATACATTCAGGTCGGGCCTGAACTGAAGGGTTCAATGACAAGTCATTAGAGTCGCATACATTACTTTTCCACTAGATAATTATCACGACTGGCCACATATAATCCTAGAAAGACTCAAACTATCAATATTGAATTGCACTTTACCCAGAGAAGGTTTTCTGATCTTTGCTCGCTGCCGCTGCCGCTGTAGCTCCTCGATTTGGCTCAGCGTTAATTAAGTCCTGCTCTCCGAGGACGTGCTACAGAGCTGAATAGCTTCTGATTAATAGACCTAACGCTGTCGCAGTGAATCTGTGTCTCCCGGAGGATTATGCGCCGGGCAAAAATGGCAAACCACCGTATTTAGATTTCTTCAAGTCAACTTTTACGTGATTCCACGTGGCAGAAAGGGGAGACGCGGTCTTTTCCTCTCGAATGAAAACGCTGTTGAGATTCTAATTTAATCTCATCAGGCCCGGTGCTTTTTGAGTCATTTTGACTTACGACTCTTGAGTCTGTCCACAAAGCGCAGAGCTACAGTAAAGCCCCTGTAAAGCCTCATAAGGGCTGTTATGAGGCACGGTGTCCTGAAGTTGCAGCTTTAGGGCTGCTGTGCACCAGCTTTCCAATGGCACTAACCCACTTATGTGTTCTGTTGTAGTTAGCTGTGTGGCCTGGTGCACCTCAGATGTCCTCTCCTTAGCCTGAGGGAGGGGGCAGATGGAGGGTGGCGGTGACGGGGATCCACATGGGTCATATGTTAAATACTGTAAAAGCAAAAGCTCAGCCAGTGCAAATGTTTGGCTCTAACATAGACTCTCATCTAAGAACAAAAAACAAAACAGCTGGTTCTTTTACAAACATACAAAAAGGTTGCTAGGGTTTGTATCTTTTCTCGGCAGCAAACGCTATTGCATTTTTCGTACCTATTGATAGAGTAACGGTTTGTGTGTTTAATCGTCCGCGCAGATGGAATCCGATCAGGGCTGCCCTGGAGGAAAGGCACGCATCATCCACAAGGAATCTGACATCATCACGGCGTTCGCCATCAACAGGGTACGACTCTTATTTGGCACAGTTCACCTTTTAAAAGCTCTGAGTGAGGGATTCAGATTGTCGATTAATTCATTAATCGTTAGTTAATTGACCTAAAAGACTTAAAGTTGGCTTCTAATGGGTAACATTTCAACTTTTTTTTTTTTTTTTTAAGAAAAAGCTATTTAAAAGTAACTTGTTCTTGGTATACATGTATACACCATGCCATTTAACAAAAAAAAAGACAAAAATGTTGAATTAATTGCGACTAATTTAATTTAATCTATTAAAATCCTTAATCGACAATGAATCGATAATCGATTAATTGTCAACATCCCTACTTTGAGTGTTTTCAAACTACAATCCTTAAAGCTTGAGGTCTTCCCTTCAGCGTACTGTAAAATGAGCCGTTGAGTATTTTTCTCACTGCTTCCCACCAGTAAACCCAGTATCCTTCCATGAGTCGGATTTCCTGCATTTTCTGGTTCCGAGAAAACTCATTATTTTGCTATTTCCCACCCTCCTCTGTTTGGATAAGGGAGAAGGTAATGCTGCATGCATTGCATGGGGAGATTCATTGAGCGTGGTGCTATTTATATTTTAGTAGTTGGTGCACCTCAAGTCATCATTTGAAGCAAAACAGCGCAAAACGCAAACAAAATGGAATTGGGAGGTGGGGGTTTGGGGGGGGGGATCTTCCCTCTCGCTTGGCTTACTCTCATACATGCATTGGGTGTTTTGTTGTTGGTTTATCTTTATTTTTCAGGGAGCTGCTTCTCCCTTTCCCTAATTCCCATCTCCGTCTGTCCTCCAGGCAAATCGCAACTGTTTAGTCATGGCCTCCACCCATGACATTCAAGAGCTGGATGTGTCATCCATCTTGGCCACACAAATCCTGACTTGGATTGACGATGACGAGGTTGAATCCAAAGGGTGAGAGGCTTTTTTTTTGCTTTTTTTTTTTTTGCTTTTTTTGTCTCTGTGCCTCTCCCTCTGAGTGGTGAGTTCATCCAGAGAAGCATCCCGTCACCTTCTTGCCCCTCATACCAGAAGGGCTACACTGAGTGTGGGCGTGGACCCGTGTGATTGGTTCAGGATTGATTGAGGAGGTCGTGTGTGTGCACCGGCACTCTGCATCTATATTTAGATGGGAAGTATAATTGAGTGTTTGGCCACAGCTTTGCTCCTAAAAATTATCATTATCATTATTATTATCACGCCAACACATGGCCTCTCTCTCAGGCGGCCAACGGTTTCATTAAACATGAAATTATTCTGGTTCAGATCAAAGATTTTTTTATTTTTTTATTTTTTAAACAAACAAAATCTTTTTGTTTGACTCAACATTCTGGGAGCACATTATTTCCTACAGCACTGTTTCTTGCAACATGTCATTTATTATATAACCTTGCGAGGCAGCGGAATTGCTCGCATATTAGATCTGAAACCTTATTCATCCACCTTGCCAGCGTCTTGCAGTCACTCTTGATATTCTCCATAACAAATCGTCCTTCTTTATGGGGGAAGAGGCAGGAGATGCGAGAGACTTCTAGCAGCGTCAGAAGGAGAGTAAAGAGGCTCAAGACCAGCAAAGAAGTGGCCGCTGCCAGTGAACAACGACCGCTGTTTATTATTACTGGGTGGCTTCTTTTTTTTTCAAATTAAATAAGCAAACAGCCCTGAAGGCTTTCCTTGGTGGACGACATGTTCTCGCTTTATCCCGGCTTCGGCGAGACTTATGTTAAACACCGCGATGCAAAGTGACAAGCCGCTGGATGGCAATGGCGCTGCATCTTCGACTAGCGCTAAACTAGTGGTAAAAATGTCATTGTAGGGTTGCCAGTGACGACTTCCTGGTGGTCCACACACGGGACGACTTCGCCGCCCTGCACGGCACGACGCCCTACACTCACAGCAGCCCCGGCACGCCCATTAACATGCCGTGGCTCGGAGGCATGCAGACCGGCCGCGGTGCATCCGTGGTGAGTTGTGTTGCTGTATTTCTATGTGCTCTGCTATTTTACTTTAATGTCTGCTCTGCCCGGTCGAGGCCAGTGAGAGTGCTTTGGCTTTGGCTCGTTTCCTGCCCCTCATTTGAAACTTTGCCCGACAAACAGATCTTTGCAACAATTTTGCACCTTTAACCCCCCTAACCCCCTCTCCATTTAAATGTATATGTGTGTATATATTTATACATATGTGTATGTGTGTGTGTGTGTATACATATATATAATTATATATATACATATATATATGTATACACACGCCAGTACGTTGATGACAATGACAATGCCTTGAACTGTTAAATGTTTCAGGCCTTTTTGTTGGCCTGCAATAAAGTGATTGCGCGCTCTGTTTATAGAACAAACGGTGATGTGTCGCGTTAACGAGAGCCGCAGTATCAAAGAAGCCAAAAAAGCGGCAGAGTGGTCTCTGTGTCTGCCACAGACTGCACAGCGACAGTTGCCGTGGCGTCTGCGTTCCCCTCCCTGCCTTTCTAGAATTAATTCATGTTGTCTGTTGCAGTGGATCTGTCCTTCTTTGTAGTCAAAGCAACAAAAAAAAATAAAAAAAATCCTCAAAGCAGTTTAAATTATTTTAATTAATAATTCATCCGTCTGACTCAGTTTGCCAAAAGCATCGTGGCGGCTAACACGAGCTCGCCTCATTGACTTACAAAGGAGTACAGATGTTGCTGACTCCTGCACGGGAGGCATCAGGCGCAAACCTTCCTTTCCTCTATTCATTTAAAATTGTAAATTCACTTTCCCTGTTTTGCTTGTTTTTTTGTGCAAGCCTCACACTAGTTGACATTTCAGACCATTTCCAGTGTTATGGTCAAAGATTGAGGTGGGGAGAAAATGGAGCAGGTTGTGTGGATCTTCTGTGATCTGAGTCATTTGATGAAGGCTCTTAGTCCTGCCGTTTGCTATGCCAGGAAGAAAATGATGTGCACTCACCAGCGCTAAACTGGAAGCTGCAACATAAAGGAACACGCTGGAACATTATTTTTCCTCTGGGTCTGAGAGCTGATTGCATGCTATTGGAGTGGTGATCATTGTTTCTGCCTCTGAGTGGAGCCGAGGTTGATTTCCTGACTGCGAAATTTACATTTGAAATGTATTTTTGGTTGTGTTATTAACTTGTATATGTAAATTTCCAACAGCAGTTGCCTCATGGTCCAAATGAATATTTCTAATCAAAAGGGATCTAGTAGATTCTGCAACTCTTCATTGGTGGCTAAATATAATTAATGAAAGGAAAAGTCAAGTGTACAAAGGGCCATTCATGTAGTCAGTAGGCACAAAGGATGAATGGGCAGAATGATATGACTGTTGTTGTACATGTTTTAATTTGAATGAGTTTTCAGCCACATCTGTCAACGCGACTCAGCGTTCTCATCATGGCAGTTGATGTGCAGGCTGGGCAGTCAGAGCCACTCCTCAGTCTAATCAACTATCAACAATTAACTCCCAATCAGTCACCAGTGTGTCTATGATTTCAGTTGGGGAAAAAATGTATATTTCTATGATATTAAGAGCTCAAAAAGGAAGCAGTGTGTATTAACTTCCTCCACCATCTACCACTCAGCTTCATTATTTACATGCTGTTCATTATGTTGGTTTTTTTTAAATGCCATGATCTTATGTAAATGTCACACTGTGTGTTTGCATAGAAACGGTCTGACATGATGAGCTCCACATTTTTGCCCCTGAGGTGCATGATATTAAAGGGATACTTCCCTCAAAATTGCAATTTCGAGCCTCTGGTGCCATTTTGTTTTCAGCACAACCACTCTGGAGTTCACAGAGGGAAGGAATTCCACCCAGTGCTCGTACTGTTCGAGCACCATGTTGGTTGTGTTTAGCCTAAATATCGTCTGTAGCCTCCCAGACACGCGCTGTTTACATGTTGGCTGTGGTGAGTTTACATGTTACTGTGTCGATAGAGTCACGTGGACACAGCCCCTGGCTGAGAGGCTGCAGTGGCCATTCTGCCTGCAAACATGGTTTTAACATCACTGTTTAAAGGACTTATGACATTTTTACTTAATGGCCACCAAAGGCTGCGTTTAATTGGCATCTGGTGGAATTCTTTCCCTTGCTAAATTTCAATTTCTGGTGAACCATCACTTTAAACAACTTTGCTCTGCTTATTTATGATAAACGGAACCACTGAGTTGCCTTTGATACTGTTTCCTACCAATTTTGTCCCGGTTTCAGAATGCTCATCCCACTTTAAATTCTTGCAGATGATCAAGAGGAATATCAACAACGTGAGAAGAATGACTTCCCATCCTACTCTGCCTTATTGTGAGTCCGACTCTTGCCTCTTCGTAGATGAAATGTCCCACTAAGTGCTGCGAAAAATAAGGTGTTTGTGTCCACTTCATATTTTTCCTTAATGCTTACAGAATAATGGAGAGGGCAGAACGTCAGAATTTAGAAAAGAAGGAAAGCCCCTACTTACTTACTTACTTACCCTGACTTTTCCCCTGCCAGACCTTACGGGAGCTCAAGATGGCAGCGTCAGGATGTTCGAGTGGGGCCACTCCCAGCAGATCATCTGCTTCAGGAGCCCAGGAAACTCCAGAGTCACCAGGATACGATTCAACCACCAGGGAAACAAGGTCACTACATCAGCTGCACATTTCTAGAGTTGACCAAGCAAGTGTGTGTGTGTGTGAACTTCATCTTCCTCATTAATGCTGCTTGAATCAGCTGTAACACCACAGTAAAAGGCAGTGGAACATAGCTGAATAGCTCTATATCACTTCCAAAAAAAAATTGACGAACCATCAAATGGTAATAAATTAACCATCACAAACCATCACCTCGTCATTGGGGAACAGAGTGCAGACTGCAGTCATGTGGTGCAGGATGACGCGATGAGTTGTTAACGCTGAACTCGGATACCCTTTTTCCACTGTGTGTTACTGCTTTGTTTCCCATCACGATCACTCGCCTCAAAAAAAACAAAGCATGGATTTGCTGGAGGTGGTAGTCAGTTCACCACTGGTGCACAACGCAACACGTCTCAGTCAGCCGGCTGTTCTCGCCTGTGAAATGATAACAGAAGGAGGCCGCCGTATTTCTCTCTGTAAAATGAGTCACTCATTTGCAGAGAAGGACCTCTCAATTAAGAAAGTATTAAAATAATTATTGTGCAGCGTGTCCTTTGTTGCAAAACCAGTGACTGTGCACGTTTGATTTTTTTATGTGTTTGTTTTTATTAAATCCCGACTGTGACCTGAGCCTGGATCGTCAATGTAGATCTAGATAAAATTCACATTGGCTCGTTAACCGACCACGATGGCAGCAGACTGGCTGTGCACAGTCACGGATGCGGCACTCCGCCATGGTCGCTGGCAAAGGGAGACAAGCTGGATGTGTTAACTCCACTTACCTCTTCACTCGCTGCAGCGTGGAGCGCTTCTGACAGGTTGCCTCCATCATGAAGATGTCAGACTACTTTAAACCCTGCGGCGCGTCTGCCTCTTAAAATCTGCTGCATTTTCACACTGTTCTCTTCCCCCCACACCCCCGCCACGAAAAACTTTACCACCCAGTCACAAACCGCAGTTTGGACTCAGTGCGATTTTCTTTTCTCCATCTCCAACTGAGCGATTCAAACGTTGTGAACTCAGACACTTGCCTCCAGCTAATCGCTTCCTCAGATGGTTCTCCTCTGCCGTGGCCCCGCTGCTCTGGCCTCAAACTGTTCAATGTGCTTTAAAAAGAAAGAGGCAGAACTTCTTGGGAGCTGAATTTGAGTTGTTTCATCGGTGCATACTGGTTATTTATGAAGGATTTCAATACGCAAAGAGGGAGACGGCATGGAACGATCGGTCTAATACAGTGGTGGGCACAATGGGTTCTAAAATATGACAGAGGGGCTGGAGCAGGAGCAGATGGATGAAGTGTTTTGGTGAGCCACCTCAGAGGAGAAAAAAAATATATCATGTGTTTTAATTATCAGTTGAAAATGAAGAAAGGCGTTGGAACAAAATCAGTGTCTTTGAAGCCCAACGATATTCAGGTCTTTATTGAGATGACCCTTAAAACACTGAAAAATTGATGAAATACAGCTATGACTCACTTACTAGTAATGTAATTTCTTCAAATTTGGCGGGCCGTATTGAAAAGCTCAACGGGCCGCATATGGCCCCCCCGGGCCGTAGCTTGCCCACGCCTGGTCTAACACCCCGCTGTCTGGCTGGTTTTGTGCAGTTTGGTATCGTGGATGCTGACGGAGGCTTGAGTCTTTGGCAGACCAACACCAGCGGGAGCACTCCCAAACCCTACCTGGTGAGGGCGTCGCACTTTTATCTCTCGGCTCCATCACCGTCACTGATGCTGACCCTTGTGTTTTTGTTTGCTTGCGCGCTTGTTTTTTTTGCTGGCAGACGTTGCAGTGCCACAACAAGACGGCTCACGACTTTGTCTTTGTTGCCTCGTCCTCCCTCATCGCTACCGCGGGGCTCTCAACTGACAACAGGTAATGGGCTGGCACTCAAAAAGGAGACAAACGCCTCCAAATGAGCGTCTGCCAAAATGCTTTTTCGTTTCAGACCGTTTTTTTTTTTTTTTGCTTTTGTCGCAGAGAGAAAAAAAAAGGATGTCAATTTGGTTGTTTCTGACTTTTGCAGGAACGTTTGTCTGTGGGACACTCTGGTGACTCCTGCAAACTGCCTCGTTCATGGTGAGAAGCCAGATATGTTTTCATTCTTTGCAAACGTGTGTTTTGAATATCTTTGTGTGTGTGGTAGCTGTTTTACAGAAGAGCAGAATTATCTTTTTCTAGTATTGTTAGGGCTTTCTTTCCTCTAGTGTTTTGCTGGTAATTGGTTCAACCGAATAACTTGAACTACTTTAATACTTAAGTCATTTTGGACCTGTTGTGCTGGTTTTCTGTCTTGCTGTTCTCGCCCTCTTTGTGCAATAGTCTTTTGGAAAAAGGGTGATAGAAGAAAAATTCTAACCTTTATTCACAAATAGGTTATTTGCTCGAGGCCGTTTTTGACCTTTGCAAAAAACGGTAGATGCAAAGATTTTGAAGTGGAACCACGCGCCAATTAACTTGTTTACACTGTCTGCCTGGTTTCACAACATGAATGTGACATAGGATCATTAAATTACCTGACCAAACTACTCTTTGACAGCATCCGAGACCAAAATAACCCCCAACTCTAATTCCAAGATCAATTTTCTGAGCCGTGTATTGCCAACGTGCTACCCAGCGACATGGAAACCAGACTGTATTCTCACACCTGCCCTCCTGCTCTGTTTCTGCTCGCTTTTATCCATCATAAGAAGTTCTGCACAATTCATTCCTTTTTATGAATTCTCCATCTCCTCCTCTCCGCCCTCCAATCAGCCTTCTGCTGCCACGACTCCGGTGCCACCGTGCTCGCCATGGCCCCGAGGAACCAGCTGCTCATCACGGGCGGGAGGAAGGGTTGGATCAGCATCCTGGAGCTGCCGCACAAGCTCCAGCGCCAGAGCTTCCAGGCCCACGACTCTCCGGTCAAAGCTCTGGCCGTGGACCCGACCGAGGACTGCTTCGTCAGCGGCTCATCGGAGGGAAACATCAAGGTGATTATGAGCCACTCGCCTGTCTGTCTGTCTGTCTGTCTGTTTGATGGTGTGTCGTCTTTAATGCCTGCCTCTAAAGTTTGCCCAAGAGATAACAAACCCGGCCGGCTATTAGACAATATAGCGAAATTAGACATGGTGCATTTCCTCTGATGGTCTGGTGGCTTTTTTTCTGGAAGCTAATTCAGAGTTATGGCGCTTTCACATCCATTTAGTCTGGACAAAAGACAAAATAATGAATAAAAAAAAAAGGGTTGAATTTTTCAGCCATTTCAGTTCCTTTTCACACCACACTGTTTGCTGTGGTCCGAAGTAGGTGGGAAAACAAAGCAAAATGCAGCAACGCTCACTGGCCGGACGTAACTATCTTTGAACATGTGCAGAAAAATTCCAATGAACCAAACGAAGCCAGTCAACGACTCGCTGCTTTGCTCCCAGCAGCTGGGTCCCATCCAGGTCTGATTACATTCTTGTTTTCTTTTTTCTTTTTTTTTTTAAAGCGCACCTTTTTGAGAAGGTCTCGGCACACTTGTTTGATCAGCTTTTTGTTGAGTGTGATTGCTGCACCTTCACTGACGGAGCGCGGTAGGAGGCCGGACGACCTCCGCTGTGATTGAACCCAATGAAACAAGACAAGATGTGAAAGCCCGGTGCACTTGAGAACCGCCGTCTCGAGTGGCCGGCGCGGATTGTGCGAGGCGTGAAAGCGGAGCATACAAACCGAAGGTACGAGGCGGGACAGAGCGCAGCTGCACCTCGGCTTAAAAGAAAGTTTAAGGGCGATTAAAAAGTGGAGAGAAATGTTCTGCTTTCTTTCGTCCTCTTCCACTTTCTCTTCCCCCACTTCCTCTGCTAGAGCATGTAATGTTGTTTGACAGTGCGCTGTGTCAAAGGGAACCAAACCGACCAAAAAGTGCAACAATAATGACAATGTTCCCCTGCATTTGACCCAAGTCCTCCTGACTGGAATGTGCGAAAACCCCTTCAGGCAGAAACCAGCAAGTTGGGTTTTTTCAGAGAGATCCCAAGGAGGACGAAAATTGTAACTCAAAAGCTTTTTTCTTACTCAGAAATGTAAAACTAAATAGCGAGAGTAAAGAGCTTTTCATGTTATATTTTTAACAATTTCTCAACACACAACCACAACACAAGGTGCCTAACGGTGCATGTGCCCTATGGAGTCTTTAAAGAGAAATAAGCGGCGCATGAGAACACGGTGAGAGGCGGAGAGTGGACGGTAAGAAGGAGGAGGAGGAGGAGGAGGAGGAGGAGGAGGAGGAGGCGGCGGCAGGGCAGCCGATGTCTCTCCTCTCACAGCTGCTCTTCCGTCTGAACGTACCCCAATATGCTGTTGCACATCACATGGTTGTCACTCGGGCGGGGGAGTGGGGTGGGGGGGCAGATGACAGGGAGCGTCGCGGTGCGTTGCACGGCTGCTTGAAATTCAAATATCTTTCATTCTGCACCCACGCTCACCAAAAAAAAAAAAAAAAAAACTTGTGTGCTGCGTTACCTTCCTCCAGTGACGACGGTAATTATACATTGGCTGGCTGATTTCCAGTGTGTAATGAGGGACTTAGATGTGAAACGTCAGCAAATGTACGGTTGACCTGACTCCGTTCAGTCCTTCCGTATATAACCATCCCAGACTGGATCACGTAATGCAAGTGGCGCAGAACTTGGCTCAGTGTCTCGTGCTGACGTCGCACATTTTTTTCAAAACATCCCTTTTCGTGAGCGCGGCTGAGCACCATGATTGAAGTGCGCCGCTATTGGCTGCGGCAGCTTAAAGAAACTTGGTTGGCAGAGATTTTAGCTTTTGGATGTGCATGATGGAAAAATACACCACTTCAATTCAAAATACACGAATGGTTGTATGCGTATGTGTATGCACTGGGAGACGTGGAATATTTCTGGAGTCTTTTTGAGTGTTCTTCTTAGATATCCATCTGCTACATGGGCCATTGTGGTTTGTTGATGGGCAACATTAGCAACGCTCCGCCTCCGACACATAGATTCCAGCCTCCGGCCCCCAGCCTGTACATTCGCTCAACTCTTGCCAGAGCCAGTAAAGAGAAAACTAGCCCAGTGAGACAGGCAGTCTCAGTGCAGACATTATATTTTTGATGGGTTTCTTTAATGTGTAAATGACATCTAGTTCTGATAAAACTACATCTAAAGCATCATCCACACGAGGCTCTGCAGCAGCAGCAGCAGCAGCAGCAGCAGCAGCAGCAGCAGCAACAGCAGCAGCAGCCAGGGTGTACAACTTATATTGGCTTCCTCCCCTGGCTGTGTGTTTTATTTTCCCTGCCCCTTTAGAAGAAGAATAGTGTCAAACCTTTGTCTGTGGAGGGAAACGGTAAAGGCCAGTGCACGAGGAAACCATGCAAAGCAACAAAAATAAAATTATTAAACATAAAGTCCAGCCTATGTTGTAAACATTGGTCAGATGTAATTATTAAAATTGTAGTTGTGAATAATTTGTTATTTAGGTATTTATTATTGTTTGTTTCAGTAACTGTCATCTTATTATACATTTTTTTCCAGTAATGGAACTGATTACAAGTATCTTTATTTTGTGATTCAATTATACAATGACGTTACATGTAACTCGTTACTTCCCAACTCCGGTAGTTCTTAGTAACATCCTGTTGGAGCTGCATCTGCCTTGCAAAATAGAATCTACCCATAATCATTGCATCACATATAACAGAATGTTATTACAGGTATTTGCCTTTTTTTTTTTTCTTTTCTTTTTTTTGTTAAACTAATCCTAAATTTGCTGGATCTTGTGAAAGCAGTTTTAAAGTGTGACTTTAGTCGTGACTGCAGATGCCAAATGGCGACCGTAACCGTTCCCATCGTCTGCCTTCCGACTCCGCAGGTCTGGAGCGTGGCCACGCAGTGTCCGCTCTACACCTTCCCCAACGAGCACGCTCGCCAGTCGCTCTTCAGGAACCTGGGCACCGGCGTCATGCAGATCGAAGTGGGGCCCACCGACCACATCTTCTCGTGCGGCGCCGACGGCACCATGAAGATGCGAGTCCTCCCCAACCGCTTCGGGGCCGTCACTCACAACAACAACAACCACCACCACCACCACGGCAACCTCAAGAGCGACGTCAAGTTCTTCATATAGACACGTTGGGACAGGAAGAGGGGGTGATTTTCTTTCTTTCTTTCTTTCATTTTTGTGCACCCTCTGCTCGGCCTTGCGTTGGACAGGAAGCCGACAGATCTTGGCGTCTGAAGCCGACCAGACGCCGCGGTCTCAACGCGAGGGAGTCTGAGGAGTTCACTGGGTCAAAGCACATTGAGTCGGAATGAACTGCAAAAAATGAGTCAAAACCCCCCCCGGAGAGATTCGCCAAAAACAAAACTCCTGCCGAGCGACACACCGAGGGAGCACTTTTTGGCTGCTTTGTTTTGCACAGGAAGTGAAGCTGTGAAGGGCATCGACGGGGAGAGAAGCCCACACCGTTGCCCTCTTCTTCGTATGGTGGCGTTTTATCTCTTGCTTCGTTTTTAGAAAGGTGATCAATCATAGTATAAGCTTCCTCCAGGCTTTGGGGTAATTAAAAACAGGAGACGCGTTCCAGTAAAGCGGCTGTAGACATAGCACACCAGATCCAGTGTCGGAGAAATGACGCATTCAAGTGCTTCGCATGAGCCTCCAGAACTGCACAGAGATTAAACCCTCTTGAAGGACCACATGATGCTATTTCACCATTTTTTGTTGTTGTTGTTGTTGTTGTTGTTATTTGTAAGTATGAGACTGGCGGTGAAATCTTTGGTTTAGAAGAGGAGGGAAAAATCAGACATATTAAGAATATATAAAGAAGGAAGAGCTTTTCATGTTCGCAAAATGGAGTGAAACCATTCATTGAGCTTTAAATCTTAACTGAAGCCAACAAGTGTTATAATTTTCCCAAAATACAACGTTGTCCATGTTTTGTTTTTTTCAATATGGACTTCATGTACACACCAGTGTGACTGTTTGCACATAAAGCTGAAGCTAAATAATAAAACTGCAGGGCTGAAGCAGTCTGAGCGTTCAGTAATAAGATGTATGCACAGTAAGACCTAGAGTTATTATCTGGCTGAGATTTAAGCAGCGCTATTAAGTGTCCTTAATTTCTGAAAGCTACTTCTGCCGTGGTACTCCAGTACTGTTGGTTCTAAATGTACTCTTGTTATTATAACTAGCTTAAATTTGCACAAAGTAGCTTGAGTTTAGCGAAAACCCCGATTGCGGGTGTGGGACACCATGAATTATACTTTACTTGGATGCATTGGTTTTCCTGTTTTAACATCAATTAGTTACCTTCAAAATCATGTAGCAGGACACTTTGCTGTTGACTACAGGGCAAGGGGGGGGGCTTGGGGATGTAAATGTTTTAACTGATATTCTGATTTGTTGTGGAAAAAGTTTTATTCCTGGTAGAGGGAACATTCACCTCATTGGCTCTCATCTCCCCTTTGGCCCTTGGTTGCAAATGCCTTTGAAAACGCTTTGTTTGCCTTTATAATTTCCTTAATTCTGTTGCTTTTTTTTTTTTTTTATCACTTTCTCTACCTGCATTGCCATTTTGTTTCCGTGTCACAATTCTGAATATCATATACTCCTTTTCGTCACCATATATATATATATATATATATATATATATATATATATACACACACACAAAATAATCTAAAAGCAGCCTTCGGTACATGCCTTTGAAAGTGTCATCTAGGTTAGTGTGTAAAATATGGGTCTTCCACATAAATAAGGAAGGGGTTTAATTGACCACTGGCCTTTTAACCTGAAGGACTATAATTCATTTATCTGACTGTCAGTGACCTGTTGCAGCGTTGCTGTGGAGCGGACAAAATGCGTATCAGTTCTGAGTCCAGAAGATGAAGTCACTTTAGCGCCGTTGTGTATATTAGAAAATGCCGAAATGCAGCTTCTCATGACCTCATCAACAATCACCTAGTTGTAGATAAACACTAGTTAATAATAAGGCAATCTATAAAGAATGTTATTCTGTAAAGGTAAAGGTATATTTATAAGATATATTCATATTTAGGGTTATGGACTGATCCAAAGTGAGTATTTAATCTGCTTTTCTGCCTTTTTTTTTTCTTCTTTTCTTTTTCCACTTGTGTGAACTCAAACAGCTTCTTTTTTTTATTATTTATTTATGTATTTTTTTTCTTTTTAGTTCTCCCATGAGTTCAAGTGGTTGAAACGCATGTTCATCTGCAGAAACTTCAAAAATAAAATGATTTTTATGAAAGCCAAACTATATGTACTCTGAGTGGAACTGTTGAATAAACTGAATTTTATCAAAGCTCCAGTTCTCTCCAACCCCCTGTTATTTTCCTTTAAAGAGTGGCTTCATGCACAGATCAGTCACGACTTTGGTTATTTGCTGCGGACTGACTCGGCTCTCGCTATCCCTCATCCTCAATCTTGCAAAATGTGAACTTAATCAAATGCTTTTAATTTTATAATGATGATATTGTGGAACATATCTGTATTATATACAGAAAATGTACTGATGAAATAAAAATAAAAAAAAAACAATGTGTAACGTGCACAGGTGTTTTTGTGTGTGTATAAAAAGTAAGAAAAAAATGAGTGAAGGGGAAGAAGAGTTGGATGTAGTTTCTGCCTGTTTGCACATCAAAGGGAAACCTTGGTGGATCAGTTGGGGTTTTTTTTTTGAAAACGTGTGTGCATTTGAGTCTTTACACTACAATTATTCTCTCTAATTTTTTTTTTTTCACATACAATCAATTCACAAATAAATCATTATCTTTAGGAGAACTCTCGAGTGTATTCACTGTCTTCGGGGAAGGGGGATCATCTTGTGCTTCAGAGCCACAGCATCAAAAGAACAGCACAAACAAGCATATGTTCCACCACATGACTACAGTACAGATATGACAGACAGACAGACAGACAGACAGACAGAAAATAAGCAGGGCGGGTGGGGGGTCGTGAATATTAAAATAAACTGCCATCTGTTGTTTGGCATCTTATAGCAGCTGGTGTGAAGGAGTGTTCATACCAGCATACATCATATTCATGAATTCCAGTGTCGGTTTCCTGTGTATTATTCCCAGTATGTAATATACCTGATGGTTTTGTGTATATTTGGTGTTTGCTGGCCTTTTAATCGGCCTCATTGCTTTCTACAATGATATGGCAAAAGGTGAACACTTCTTCGTTAGTATAGTGGACAGTATCTCCGCCTGTCACGCGCGAGACGGGGAGACAGTAGAGGTCTTTTCCCGTTACCTTTTCATTCCCATTGTCCATGAGCCAAAGTGGTCCGCATGGTACATGTAGCACACACTTACCGTCCGTACAACTGACCGATTCATGTTTTTTTTTTTTTTTTTTTTTTTAATTTATTTATTTATTATTTTATTTTATTTATTTTTTAGCATGTGTTAGCGTGTTTTTAAAGAATTATGACTTAAATCAAATACACGAACTCCACGCATAGTCTACATTGCGCAAACCAGCTACCAAGAAGCACAACTCCTGGCGCTGTTTATTTCAAACTAAAAGTGTAAGTTGAATAATGTCGTCATACGCAGATACGTACCATGTTAACTAAATAATGATGAATCCTAAACAGACGTCGATAGCTGAGCCAGCTAACAAGAAGAGTAATGTTACCGTTACCTATGCTAATCGTTTGCTTGCTAATTTCATGCTAGGGCAGCCCGCTCCTTAATCGGTGCGAGGAACTTGTGCTCACTATTGCTTTGTACATGTTTCTGACAGATTTTGAAGTGGAGCAGAGGCCTTTTAGGATGGACATGCTGGGTCTTCACGGGTAAGGAAAAATAGTATATATAATCCCAACTGCCATGTCGCCGTGTGTGGAAAGTGCGTTTAGCACCGGGTGATAAATTGTTTAAAAACGCTAGGAAGTGGCCATTTTTTTTTATTTATTTATTTTTTAACCAAGACAAATCGTAGGGAGTGACAATTGTGTATTCGAAATCGGAAAAGTTTAATTAAAAAGAACGCATTGTATACATGATCATGAGACAACAAGTACTGCATTGTTAGATTCAGAGTTCGAGTCCTCTGATTACCTTTTTAACTCCTCGTTAGTATAGTGGACAGTATCTCCGCCTGTCACGCGGAAGACCGGGGTTCGATTCCCCGACGGGGAGGTGAAAAATCTCATTTTTGCTCTCGCAAAAAAACGTCCCCGACAACAAGCATGCTGAATTCGGTATTTCTGTTGATCTGTTTATGAGGTTACCGCTGATAAAACCATGTACACAATTAGTTTTGTTTCTCTAAAAGTAATCATCATGCAATACAGCCAGTATTAAGGTGGTAGCATTTGGCTAATTGCATCGGCAGGGCGTTTAAGCAACCGGCCAACTAACATTAGAAATTGGATATGATTTTTACTCTAGAATATTTTTTCACCAAAATTGCTTGATGTGAATGAAACGGGAGTGAAAGCATGGCAGGTCTAACATTAGGAATCGTGGGGGACGTGACGACAAAAACATTCCACTACGTTTCAGTGTCAGTAGATAAGCGTTTGTTCTTAGCATTTGGTTTGTTTATTTCTGCTACCAGTTTGGTGGTCTCGGGTACAGGGGGATGCCTTTGCAGAAAATGTAAAGCTCTTTGGAGCAAATTGTTGTTGTTTTTTAATTGCATTACAAATTGATTTTTGGATTTCTGGACTTGGTGGGAGGTGGTCTTCAAAATTTATTGACCAGTCATGAATCAACAGATGAATCTGGTTATTTTTAATCCCCAAAATTTTATTAATATAAACTATTTTTTTTTCATGAAGGACAACCATTATTTTTATTACAACCGTCTTGACAGTTAGAACATCAGTGATAGTATTTCCATTCCATTTTCACTCTCCTCAGGTTACAGTGACAGGTTGAGTCCGACAGTAGTTACAACCGGCAATCGTCATTATGAAAACACAGTTAACTGAAACACTGGTTTAATGATCCCCACTCTGGTTTAATGCACTTGCGATACTAATTTAATTTAATATATAGCAAAAACCTGTTAATCAAAGCTGAATTAGGCATCACATTCGTGGGTTTTAAAGCCAGTAGTGTAACAATGGGTAAAAACACCAGGATATTAGTAAAGGCTTCTTGCTCCATCTTTAACTGTGATCACAGTGTGTTAACAAGTGAATTCACGTCGGTCAGCCTGGCCTTTACTAGAAATGTGCCATGGTCGGAGTGTTTCCCCGAAGACACATACAGACTGAAAAATCAATATGAAAGTAAGTGGAGAGCTGCAAAAGAAGGACGTTCCATTGGTGGTGTGGCGGGCTGGTTAAAGGCGGTCACAGTTTGGCGTAGTCCTTCAGGATGACCTCCAGTTTCTGGCTCAGCATGATGTTTCCTCTCACCTTCAGCTTTCCCGAAAAGAATGCCTGGAAAAACATCAGGAAACACTTGAGGAAATGGTTCTGCCAATGTCTCTTCTCAGTGGTACTGGCCTGTTTTGGAGCAGTTTGTTTCATTCAAAAGTTCCCTTATTTTAAGTTTTTTTTTTTAATCTTTATTTTTAATTACAGGCTCCAAAATCACACAGTTAATTCTTAAGATGCATAGAACTCCAGAACACAACACATTTAGCCCTCTGTTAACAGCCTATGGCAAAAACATTGCCTTTCATCACGTGACATCACAAAGGACTGATCCAGACCTAAAAAGTGGAGCAAGCAAAATAAATAAGATGGATTTTTCTCATTTCAGGGTAGCTTACCAACAGGCTGCAGACATTTATTTTTCTATTAGTAAATAGTGCATAATAAGGGACCTTTAGGGAGAGGGATGAGGTTGAGCCTGTGAGCTCATTCTATAAAATGACTACATTGGAGTACTGGCACCAGCAGAGGTCATATCCAGTGGAGTGAACAATGTGAAGAACTCTCTTTCGTCAAAATCAATGTCAGGGTGGCAGTTAGTAGAGCTCTTCAAGCGCTACTCGGCTGAACTTTGTCGAGCCGCTCGCTCCTTTTATAAAGACAGCGGCTGGGAGAGACCTTTCCCCAGGGATGCTCAGCGCAGCCAGCACAAACACTTGGCAGCCCACCCGGATCGATAGAGCATTCTGGGAAGCGTAAGATTCTGTACGATGACGGTGGCTCTCTGCGTCAGGCAGAGCTGCTCCTGACATAACAAGCAGCCGCGATTGATCGCCCGCGCTGAGAGCTTTATGAACTTCATTTGACATCTGACATGATGGGATCACAGCAGGGGCAAAGCCTCAAGAGCGGGAAGGTGACATGTTGTACGGGTGCAGATTCCCTGAGTGAATGCGGCGTCACCTGCTGAGGGTTGAGTTTTCCCTGCACCACCTCCATGAAGTCCTCGTCCGACACGGTGAAGGTGACATCCACCTTGCCGCTGAAAGGCCCTTGATGGAGAGCCCCGCTGCCGTTTTTCAGATCGATGGCTGGATGAAAGGTAGAGGACGGAATTAATCATCTGGAGGGAAAGCTGCACTGCTCACCTCCGTTTTTTAATTGCATCTATGCCCATCTCTGCCCCCTGGATCTCAAAAATCCACAGGCACTGATAATTAAAGGGAATGTACCTACTCATATGATGATTAGCATTATAGCAGTAGGGGAATTTGCCACAATGATGAACTATCCCCATTAAGCAATTAAGTCTGTTTTCCTGAGCGGAGCCTTCTACAGTGAAGCAGAGCTGCTGTGTCCTGATGTGTTGAGGCACGTACTCCACTGCGCAGCGTTCTTGCCATCTTTGGTGATCTCCCAGCCGAACACGGCATTCACTTTCTTGACCAGCTCTGAGCCGAGATCCTGGATGCGACGGCCGATCTCTGCAAACACCAGCTCACTCTGCAGGTCTCCTCCTCCCTGCACGGCAGGAAACACCTTTAGACCTTTAAAGGCAGTCTTATTCCATCTCCAAGTACAAAAAGCAAAGGAGCTCTAAGAGACAGTGTGGTTCCGATGAAAGGGGAAGAGGCGTCTTGAGTTTGACATACTTGACTAATTTTTTCTGGAGCAGCTGCTGCAGCTTCATGCAGATCCACGTAGGCGCCGGCTAGAACCACATTCCCTGTCTCCTTTACCTGGATAAAATAAAAAAGAGAGGTGATGGGACGACAGAGGCAACACGGTGGAAGGACAAGACGGCAACTCTGAACACCCACCTTACACTGGATGTGAACTCTGTTGCCTTCCTTCCACATTTCAGTCTGCAGGCACTGACCCGGCATCACCGGCTTGGCAAAGCGCACCTGAGGACAGAATTGAGGTCAAGTGAAAACCTCAGCTGAGTGGATTTTTGTTTTTGTTTTTTTACATAAAAAAAAAAGGACCCTAAGAATAGTGAGAGAAGGACTTCCAGGGAGTAATTCTAAAGGCTTTCAGCGGAGGCTTTCCGAGAAGTGGAGCAGGCAAGAGATGCAAAGGATGGACTTCTATCATTTTAATTGAGTTTAGAGACAGTATACAGTCATTGTGGAAAACTTTGGAGTTTTATATATGAGACCTTTAGTGCAATCTGGATTCATGAACTATTGCAAAGAGATTTAAGACAAAATGGCTTTAAAATGAATAAATAAATAAATGAATAAATGGAGAAAATACAAAAGGATGCGAGGAGTTACTGTGCTTCATGACGGAGTAGAAACTCCAAAGTAGCAAAGGGCTGGCCGGTGCCTGCTGCACATCTCTCAGCCAGCGTTTTAAAAACAAAGTGGACCATGGAGAACGACAGCGTCTGACTGACTCGCCTTGATGGCCTTGAATCTGGAAGGGTCATTGTCGGCGTACTGCTTGAGGACGTGCCTGGCAGCGAAACCAAAGGAGCACAAGCCGTGCAGAATGGGGGCCTGGAAGCCTGAGCAAAGAGAATTTGAAAGTGTGCCGTGTGAAATATAAATGAGTTGAAAACACATAATTTGACCTGGATTCCTAGGAGAGAGCAAAATGAGCAGAGAGAGATTTGACGGGAGACGGAGGCCCCCGTCAGACGGCGGCTCACCTCCTATCTCGGCAAAGCTGGGGTCGATGTGGAGAGGGTTCCAGTCTCCGCTCAGGCGGTACAGGGCCGCCTGGAAACAATCGCAGGGGAAACAGCAATTGTTCAAATCTAGGACTCATTGATAGTCTCCAAACTTTTTTTTCTTCTTTTCTTACATACATAGACGTAGGATTAAATTAAATTATCAAGACGGCAATAAAAAAAATAGCTCACACCTAAAACGGGAATGTCTTTGAAGTGACGCAGTCGCAGTCTTCCATATCGCTCTGGGGATTTCCTCTTTTATTCCCCCACTCTTTTTTTTTGTATTATTATTTTCTGCTGCGTCACACAGCAGTCGGGAGTCTCTCTCCCCCTCTCCTTCTCTCTCTCTCTCTCTCTCTCTCTCTCTCTCTACGGTACGGAAACCTTGTCAAACACTTCTGCCACATTTTCATATTTTGTCTAAAGCGTTAGAGACGCACAAAATAACACGTCCTATTTCCTCGCACTCATTATTAGTCAAAGCCGATTTATGCCGCAGCCAAACCCGCGCTGACACACTCACTTGGTCTCTGGTGGTGCAGTCGCTCACCACGACATCTGGTGCACGTTTGGGCGGCGGCAGGGAAACCTGACGGGAGTCAGACGAGATTAATGTGATCAAAAAGTGAGGCAGCGGGAATTCCCCTGCTCCTTTACTGAAAGCCTTCAGCTGAGGGAGGTTGGTCGTACTTTGGCCTTGTTGGATGTTCTGTTCCCTCCGAAACCCCCGGCTCCCACCACAAACACTGAGAACTGGTTGAAGGAGATGAGCTCATCGCCGTTGTAGGTGTGCACTGTGGAATGGCACAGAAGTATACAGTATACAGTATCTGTATAGACAAGGTACTTTAACTGGTATTTATTGAAGGCGCACAATGTGACATTTAAAGGCCAATTGTTAAGAACACATATAGCAAAAAAATGTTAAGGGTACTGTAGGTACACAGTGGACCAAATGGGTACATCCTTGTAAGTGGAAATACTCTTTAGGAAAATAAAATAAATACTTCAATAAAGTCAGTAAAAGTAAAGTAAAAATACTTTTGTTTTCATTAGCAAAGTAAAAACGGAGATACTGTATGTATTTTTAATGTTTTTACTTTTAGTGGAAATGGAAAAGAAAATCTAAATATGTTTCGTCTAAATCGTCAGGGACCTTTAGGAGCTGTTGTGTTTTCATTTACAAAGAAAAATGTTCACATTTAGAGATGAATGAAGACCAGGTCAAAACCAGCAGCCACATTACGCCAGTACATGTCTGAAGTAGCTTCTTCTTGCTTTTCTTACAGTCATGTATAGTCAGTTATTTTACCTGCAGAATTAGATTATCAATGTAGAGTTAAACAAAATGATGATGAGGAGGACTATTTTGATAGTTGTGTCTTAACTCTTTATATTGCGCGCTGCAGCATGGCAACACCACAAACTACTAGACAGCAATCTGGTGCTGCAGCAGACTGTGATGAATCACATCAACATGACTTAGCTATTCAGTGGGTTTCTGTTAGCGCCAGTCTGTTGGTTGCAGGATCAGAGCCGAGAATGTGTTTTGTGTGTTTGCACGCTTTCTAGTCCAGCAGTCTCACAGCCACCAAGCTGCGGAGCGTCACACTGCAGCACACTGAGACACCAGGGCTGAGACACTTTGTGCGTCACTAGCCATCACATGTGGCCTCACTACCCTGGAACAAACTTGCCTTCAAGAGCACCACTGGAGGTGACTAGTTAGGGGTTCTGTGCTGTGTGTATGTGTGCGCGCGTGTGTGCACGTGTTCCAGCAAGTTTCCGTCTGCGAGTCTTCGGGGAAGCTCGAGGGTCCCTCGGTATTTGTTTCAAGTCGGATTAATTATAGATCAGAGTAGCTTTAATATCACTCATCTCTACAGAATTGTCAAACAAAAATGTGAGCCGTTCTCAGGCCATTATTTCAGTCCCTGCAGAGACGCCCGTGTAAATTAACTTTTAGTAATTCAGCCCGAGAGGCAACTTTCAGGAAAGAGACACATTAAAGAGATGATGAAAAAGAAATAAATAAACAAATGAAATTGTTTTATGATGAAAGACTTGATCAAACTCACCGTCCAGCAGAACGAGGGCTCCGGATCCTTTGTCCAGAATATCAGCCACTATGCCCTCAGAGTGCAGCGTACCTGCGGGTGACACGGCACTTAAATATCTGGTACTGTCGTAACAGTGCACGACCAGCTTTTGGCTTCAATCAAAGCTTTGTTCTTTGTAACTTGAGAACCTTTTCAAACTTTAATAACAAACATTTTTTTGTAACCTTTTCGAACATGAACAATATTATTCTCTTGTATTTTTCACTGGCGTTTGCTTATTTATTCTTACCTTGCCGTTTTTTATGTATTTATTTTTATTTTCTTCTTGTGTGTCTTGGTTTTGTGTCCTTTTTATTTCTCTTTCCTTTTTTACATGTTCCAAATAAATAAATAAATCAAATCAAATCAAATCAAATCAAATCAAACGCACCAAGTTGGTGGTTTTGTGCCGTGCAAACTTGTACTCCTCAAAGACGTTCTAGTTTATCCGCTAAATATATGCCTCAATCATCAGCAAATTGTGTTAGAGCCTTTTCGTCTCATTTACAGTATTAAAAGTGTGTTTTTAAAAGTTTGCATCCGTTTGTTTCAGCCAATCCTAATTTAACAGATGTTATTTTTGAAATCGTTGCAAGGGAGATCCAAATTAGTTTGGGTTGTGCTCGATCGGTGACGGCTCTGCATTCTGAATGTGTAGCTTCAAACAGCAAAGAAGAAAATACCTGAGGTTGGTAGGGGCTTGAACAGCTCCAGATACTGTTCTCCGTGCAACACCTGATGAGGGAAATAACAGCAGCTGTGATTTAAACTCTTTAAATTCCAGTCCCTCAGTGTTGTGAGGTTAATCATATGGACATGTTGTGCTTGTTTACAACGACACCGCCATCCTTTCAAAACTAAGTCCTCAATTTATGCATGAACATTAACGCATTAAGAATGACCTGAACTCTGTGTGTGTGTGTGTGTGTGTGTGTGTGTGTGTGTGTGCGCGTGTGCCTGTCGTTTGTTATGTAACCCGCAGCAGTGAAAGTCAGGTCCTGATTATTCCTGGACTTGCGACAGACGATTCAAATAATCATCCCTTAATGATAAGCCGTGAGTCGCTCCTATAGATTTTCCCACATAAACACGCATCTCTCGTTCTCGGTTAAAGATTGATGCATCAATTCATATGCATTTCATAGACTTGCTGATGTGAGTGAGGAGGCTGAGCTTCCACTGGCCAAAGTCCACGTTTCACTGCCCAGAAATGAGAAAAGCACTTCATTTACTTCTGTGTGTAGGCAAAAAAAAAAAACCCACAAAGTTCTAGAAAACAGCTCTTTGTTATGTCACAAAGGGCAGTGACACAAGACCATGCGCGGGCTGCTGCAGTCCGGAAATTAAAATAAAGGTCTGAAAATAGCCGTATTATGGGAAATAAAAAAAAAATCATTATGATGGATTTAATTACATAAAATATGAATACCCAAGTCAAACATGAGGATGATTAAGAGACTGCACAGCACCTTGGCAGCAATTTACGCAAAGATTATTCACTGTTTGGCCAGCAAATGGATGCGTCACTCGCTGCTGCTGCCTTTCTTTCAGCCTCACATCATTTATATTCACACACGCCTCTGACCTGTGTGAAATCTATGTCCAATCCAGGGATGGAGCTCAGCCCGTGCTCCAACATAATCGCCTGAGAGGGAATGACCCCAAAGGTGGGCAGGCAGCTGAAGTCCTCGTGGCCTTCAAATAGAAACCTGCACGGAGGGGGTGGTGGACAAAACACCAGTGTGACTTGACTTAAGATGACATTTTTTAGGCGTTTTAACTTCTTATCTGCTTCTATGCAGATCAGACTCCACTTATCCTTCTTTTATTTCTAACTAAATTTCACACCAGCTGACTATTTAAACCCATCTGGCCAGTTGACCTCCGCCTGTCCTCACCTCAGATGGTCCTGGTCCTTGGTGGACATGCCGACGCCCAGTGCATACAGGATGCAGTTGGTGTGGTTGAAGGTGAACGTGGCTGGTGGCAGTTTGTGTCCCACTGCTGAGGCCTGAGAGGAGGACAGCATTTCAATGTTCCGACTTTCCGCTTGGCGAGTTCAAGAGAAGTTAGAGGAGACGCGAGCGGTGTAATTCAGCCGCAAACAAGGGAGGATCAGCTGAACATCACCGCTTGCATTTGGGAAAAGAAAAAAAAAGAAAAAATCTCAGCACAGTGATGTCAATCAATGTTACGCTGTCAAGCCACCTTGAAAACCATAAAGAGAATCATGAATCGATGTTTGTTATTAAAGAAATATCAGAGAGCAACGTTTGTTCGGAATGAAATATCTCAGTAGCTATGGAGACGAGACCTGGGCAGAATCTCTGAGAGATTAAAATCAGATGTCAGGGTTTGTCGCCCCTCGATCTCAGAGTCTCTTTATGTGTCGTTCATACGGTCCACCACACGTTCTCTCAACTCTTCAACTACAACAATATTAAACAAAACAAAATTGCTGAACGTCAGTGAACGTGTATAAATTAAATGGTGACGCAGAAAAATATTAGTAAATGAGAGCCATGCGCTGGTCTCATTTTTGTTGAGTAAACTCTACTCTATTTATTATATTAGACAAAAATGTCTCACAGTAATTGTTCCACATTGGTAAATGTCAAAATGTGAAAACAAATCTCAACACATTTCCTGTCTTCTTTTGGCACTGAATGCGAGAATCTTTTCCCTTTGTGCAAAGAATGCATTATACTTGCACATGAAAATCTATTTTTCAAAGGCACATCGGTAAATAAATTCAGGTTTATGTCCTAAGGTGAATGTGGCATGCATGGGATGTTAACGTAAGCAAATGTTTTTTGTTTTGTTTTTTTAATTCCGATTAAATGAAATGAAGGAAAGCTGCCGTTGTACTACACGCCTATAGACCGAAAACATGTTTCATGCTTGGAAACCTCCTGAAACAACAGCCTTACTTAATTGATAGGATCCCAGGAACGACTTGTGTCCTGTGCCACAGCAAACACAAAGCACAGTCTGCGCGAGAAGAGGCTTTATGTCCACAAGCCCACACGGCGAGACGCAAAGCAAAGTCAGCTCGGGACACGGCGGCAGTGTTTGTCCCGAGGCGAGATTCCGACTCTCCTCCGAGTCTTTCAAGCAGACAGCTACACAAACACACAGAGTGGCCGCAGCGGTGAGCGCCGCGGAGCTCGTTTACAGCCGGGACAGGGCATTCGAGGGGAGAGGTTGGCTGTTCGGGGGAGGGAATTAATAAATAAAAGAGTTCCCAGCTTGAGTACCAGTGCGAGCGGCTTCCTAGACTCTCACGACTGAAGCCTTGTTAGAGGCCGACACTGTTGTTCAAAAGCTCCACCTGAGGCCATTATTAAACTCTTTTCCAAAAAAAAAGAGAAGAGAAACGCTCGGGGACACGATGTCGTGTCGCTGTGCCCCTGCAGAACCAACCTGCCAGATTTCATCATTACTCCTGATAAGCAGCTGTCTCTTCGGCCCAGACATGTCAGAGGACAGAGGCCTGAATTCAACCAGGACTCCCAGCTAATCACCGACAGCGTGTTACGTGGATGTAGATTTTGCTGTTGTGCAGCAGGGCCACTTTTTTTCCATAATTGCGCATCTCTGCTGGCACAAACCGCCAGACGGCAACCTCCTACTTTCACCTCCGCAACATCGCCAGCGTCAATCACAGCGAGAACACAGAACCAGCAGAGCCGCTGGGCTACGGCCGCCGCAAAATGCAGATTAAACCCGGTTACGAGTCCCGCTGATGCGAGACGCGGCGACTCGCTCGCAGAAAGTGGGACCTGTTTCTGCCGATAACTATTTCATGTGTATCACAAGAAATAATTAATACTTCTACTTGTGGCCCGATGTTTTATTCAGCCGAGCGCAGCCGTAACCGGTTTGCTCTCTTCGCTCACGCCGACGACGTCTTTTGTACGTCTCGTTTGAAAAGCTAATCGGCGTTGGCATTTCACCGCTTCCTATTTACAGGCGGGCCGGGGGGTGGGGTGGGGTGTGGTGTGGGGGGCCGGGGGGGGGGTCAAAGTGGTTACGTGCGGTGTAGGGAGCTTTGCCGAGCAGGTTATTAATGTCCCAGCTAAAGACAGTGTGCGGCTATTAAACAGTCATAAGCTGCCATGTTTGAGACTTTGCAGCGACTTAATGCTGCAAACTCATTATCAGCCCGACCACTTGAAGTGGCAACCGCGGCCGCTCGCCGTCTGAGGGCTCATCAAAGCAAATGAGGTGGAGACGAGACGCTGATCATGAAGGCACAGATGCAGAAGTCGGGGTCGGGGGCCATCGAGGCCCGAGTATATTAAATAAAGGGATAAAGTCAAAACAAAGAGGAGGGCAGCGGAGAGCTTACAATAAAGGCGAGGGATAAAGATGTGAGTGTCTGAGGGAAAGAATTAAAGATCTGAAAACGTTTCCAAGGCGCTTCAACTCACAGGGTTGACTCCTGCAGACGTCGGATTCGCTCCCACTTCTCCATCAGACTCCACACGCGACAGCTCATTCACCACAGACTGCAGGGACTCTGCGCAAAAGGAATAAATCGCGACGATCATGATGCGAGTACAACCAAAACATGGAAATCAGACAATGAGGATATTCATTTATTTATTTATTTTTAAATCAGTGCTTCCAAAAAGAAAAGGGAAAAAAAAAAAAAGAAATAGTTTTGCTGTGCGTAGCATCTTAAGCTGGTGGGTTGTTAAGTTGTCAAAGCCTCTAAAAAATATACAACCTTTAGTCAATATTATATTGATTCTGCATCAAAGCGTTTCGCTTACAACAACCTTTCATTACCGGTGCCTCTCACACACACATGTTCACGTGCACTCATGTATGAGGACAAATTCATCACCCACCTAAATACTAATTACTGCTGTGACGATGAGCCAGAGGATGTTTTGTTTGCTGCCACAGCTTCTAAACGCTTGCATTTGAGCACTGAAGCTTAAGATAAAATGTGTTTGTAATGCTGAAAATGAGATGCACATGCATTAACGAACAAACACAGACGCGGCAAACTTTAAGGGACTATTCAGCATTTTCTACACGAACTTAAGAATCATAAACAAGTCTGCAAAGTTACCACAAACCATGGAAATAAAACATCTGGTACTTTTTTTGAGTGTTTGTTCGATGACGCATCATTTTACCATATCAATAGAAAGTGAGTGCCTGCTTCCCTCTCCAACGACGCTTTTTGTTGAAGGATCACGGACTTGTCGAACGAACAGCACTACTGAAAAGTAGGCAATTAAATCTCTACAGCAGATTCAATGTAAGAGAGGCGATAACAGAGATGTGGTAAAACCTTACCAACACTAGCTCACTATTTTTTCTTTTTTTTTTTCTTTCCGGTATTGAGATTCAGCCTAAATAAGGGTCAGCCAAGACGACTGAGGAACAGTGTCAGTGAAGGCCGACCACAGACCACAATTACTGTCAGTCAGCGTTAGGGGAAGCAAAAAAAAAAAAAAAGTAAATGCAGTAACAAGTTTGTGTAATAGGCTACAAATGAGGAGGCATAACAAAGCCATGCTAATGAGGCCAGCGAGCGCCCTGTGGGATCGCCACCCTCCTTCAGTTAAAGTTAACCTTTCTCCCAATGTGCGTGTGCGAGCGCGGAGAGGGATGGAGGAGGCGGAGAGGAAAGATAATCAACATTTGCCGGCGCTGCACTCTCGCTTGCAAAAGACCTTTAACAGAGCAACGCGGGTTGCTCACTCTCAACCTAGCGTTATGCTGCGCTACTTTTCTCCACATCGCACACCGTAGCCTCATCCTGGCTCTCTACACCCAACCCCCCGCCAGTCTGCTGGTTGCAACAGGGCTAATTATAATGACTCGAATGAGCACGGTGCCGTTCATACATTGTCTCTTTAATTTCAGGACCAAAGGATTCCAAATAGGGGCAATTGACAGACAAAAAACAATGCTAGTGTAAAAATCCACTTTACCACTCAGTGAAGTCGACGGTACGACTGCTTTGCACAAATTCACGTAACAATGCAAAATCCATTCAAGTCTTTCTTTGAAAATGTTTCTTGTTTGAGGTGCAAAAATCTTTAAGAAAATATTTGACAGCCGTTTTTTTTCACTTTGATCATTACATCAAAATAATTCATCAAGGCAAAATTAACTCACGGTTGTTTTTTTTGCTTTAATTGTTTTTATCCTCATCGTAAATCTGAAGAAACTAAGAAAAAAAACACCTTTATATGATGAATTCATATAAAAAAAATATATTAGTATATTTATATATATTTCAACTGACCTTGCACGCTGGTGGGCCTGGTGGCATCAGTGAAATCACAGATTTGGTCCCACTGGTCTCTGACAGCCTCGGGGGTCATGGGCTTGTTCTTTTGTCGCACAGTTCGGCCCAGAGAGCGCTCCCAGCGCACTGCATACGTGGACACACGCAAACAAAGAGGTCAGTGCAGAACACACACACAGAACACACACAAATACAGTAGAAGGCACCCAGGGCCTGATGAATATTATACGAGGTTCCCGAGGAGGAAGCGTGGCGGGACTCACATTTACCGATCCAGCCTGCGCCGACCTGAGAGACAACAAGACAACACGAGAGCAGAAGAGCAAACACAGAGATTTTGAGAGATGAGGGGACACGTTCCTCTGCCAGGCGACAGTTAAATAACCGACACAAATCCAAAAGCAGAAAGAAAACACCAGCGTACCTCAAACAATCCTCCGTTTTCTTGGCACTGTTCGTGGCAGAGCCACAGAACCAGAGGAGCCACAAACTCCGGCTTCAGAGCCTGAACAAGATCTAGACGGTTGCAGAAGAGATTCAGTCGGAAACTGCAAGCAGCGACGCTCATTTTCTCAACAGTCCATCATCGTTGGGCAACTTGGGTGTAAACACATTTTTTTCAACAACAATTCAAAATCATGATTTTACTACAAAAAAAAGGGGTTTGGTCCTGATTTGAGTACTTGCAAACCTGTCTGTTAAATTGACCTAATTTTCTGCTGAGCACTTGAAGACTTGAAAGTGATCCTTGAAACGGTCAAGGTCCGTCGAGAACAGGTCATTGCAAAACAAATAAAATGATATTTAGAGACTAATAATAGCCCAAAGAACACGCTGGAATGGAGTCAAGCAAGTTTGGCAGAGCTTTATCTGTTCCTCGAGGAACTACTAAAGCGGCGCTCGGTGCCAGACACAATAGCCGCAACCCTTGAAAAACAAAACAGGACGGCGAAAGAGAAGCCAATCTGCTTCGCTGCAGTCCGCAATATTTAGCAAAGAGGTTTTTTGGGTTGTTTTTTTTTGCTATTCTTCTCAAGAAGCCTGAGTCAGTGAAAGCCGACATATGGCGGCGAGTCGTTTACAAAGGTGGGGCCGTCCTATGACAGTTGGCCGGCGCTGAGTGACAGATGCTCCTGCAGACCAGCGCAGCGGGCCAGCACAACAACAAAACCATTCCTTTAATCTGACATTTAATACCCTTGTCAACGGGGCTGCATCCACTGAGCAGGCACTCTGTGCTCATTATGAAAACACACTTACAGACAATAAGTCTAGGTGGCACAGGGGAGGGGAAAAAAAAAAAATCCCAGCGTGCACAGGCTCAGGGGAGTTGGTCAATATCACAGCAGACCATGTTAGAACGGGTGGCTTCGGAAATAGTTGCCAACGCTGTCCAATTGGAAAGTCATGTTCGAAGTTTTCTGCAATCCGCCGTGTTGAGGGAAAACCTAATGAACTGATGGCATACACTGTGTCCAGTGTCTCAAACTGTGCAAAATTGACTTCATGTATACCGTTACGTTAAAGAAGTAATAAAAGTCATTCCATTAGTTGTTTCACATACAGTTGTAAACATCAGCCCTTTGTGATGTCACTTAGCATTCCCCCCTCGTAGGCAAGTTCCACCTTCTGAACCATCTTTTATGTAAGGCGTTCAGACTGCAGGCGAATCTAATTCAAATCAGATTCCTTCTCAAATCTGATTTTTCAGCTGACTGTTCACACTGTTTTCAGCAAGCGTCCACATGGGATCTGGTTCTGTTCGGACAGGGTCACATTATTGCTCCATCTGACAGGTTGCTGTAGCAACGACGTCGGAGCGGAGGCGTCGTCCAGCGCGTGTGGTGTGTGACGACGTATAATTGCGACAGCGGCACTTGTTGCGATACAAGGCCTGGAGCTCGGCTTGAATGGAGCTACAGTATCTCCCCGCAGACTGATGAGGCAATGAGTTTCCTCCTCTGTCCAGGGACGGTTTTCTACTTCTTCTGTCTGCTCCATTACGTTACAGCTTCGCACCTGGAATGGCGCCCTCTGCTCTGGCGCATTGGCTCTTGCGTCACATAGAGTGACGTCACGGACAGTCAAAACCCATCAGTGTGTCTGTCCAAATGCCATTTAAAACGACCTCCCGAAGGTGGCTTCAACCCGTTTTGCAAAAATCGGATTTCATGTGATTTGTGACTGTTCAGACTACAACAGGGCCATCCGGTTTCAATCTGGATGGGCTAAAAATCAGATTTTGGTTGGCAGTCTGAACGTGGCCTTAATGTCTTCCAAATACATGGAAGTTCCAATAAAACTTTACTTTTAGCAGGAAGATTGTTTTCTTTCTACAGGACGCTGTAAACAGATGGTTAAGCAGCCTGTTTCCTGGAGTTTTCTGAAAAATAAATTCTGTGAGGCTGCTCCACAGCGTGAAAAATGCTATCCTGGAAAATGGGTACAATATGGAACCTTTATGATGACAAATATAAACCTTTGTGGGAGCGTTCGGAAGCAGAGGCAACGGCAAAGTAAGCAGTGCAGGGCCGCCTAATTTAAAATTAAAAGCCGACACATTAAAACTTTCATAGAACACGCGGGGCACACGATTTCGTCATAGCTGTTGCAAAGAGAGGAAAAAAACCAGCCCTTGAATATTAGATGACAAATTTGCAAGTCCGACGGGAACGCTGCTGCACCACATTTCATAAATCAAAACGTAACAAGGAGATATGAAGGGAATAAGCAGCTGCTTGTGAAAAAGAAGAAAACTGTGAAAAAGGAAATGTGTGTGTGTGTGTGTGTGTGTGTGTGTGTGTGTGTGTGTGTGTGTGTGTGTGTATATGTATGTAATGCTTGTTTTATTGGCCAGTCCAAAAAGCATGCATATGGAAGAGCATACGTGCATGTACGCATGCTAACTTAGATTATAATAATTGAATGTGTCTGGTTGGTTTCTCCTGATACCTGGGGGCATGACAGTCTCTGTGAGCCGCGACCCGGCGACGGGGGCAATGGTGTTGCAGAAGATGTTGTATTTGCTGCCCTCGATGGCCAAGGTGTTGGAAAGCCCCAGCAAGCCTAGCTTGGCTGCGCTGTAGTTGGCCTGCCCAAAGTTGCCGTAGATGCCCGCCGCCGAGGCCGTCATGATGATTCTGGCCGCAGACGGGCAAGAGAGACAGCAAACATTCACAATCTCACAGGGAGAAAGAGCTTCTTTTTTTCATGGAAGGATTCCATCTAATCACACAAACAAACCTAGTGTCAACATTCTGAAACAGACATTCTAAATAAATGTTGCAAACGCAAACTAAACTTTTTCGGTCCCTCGATAACGACACTTTTCTGCCCCTAGATGGCACTTAATTGCTCCAGGCGTGTCAGCACAGAGAAGAGAAGGGTGAAAAGTCTAAATGCTGAGCACACTGCAAAAGGAACAATAATCTCCTACTGTGACTTCAATATCACGCTAACATATTATAGGTTTTCTGCTGAGTCCTGCCCCTATGAACACCCAGAGGCGTTGCCATGGAAACAAATCCAGGATATTTACCGCATATATAATATTTTCTGGAAATCTAGGGAGGAGCGTTCACTTCAGTCAAACAAACATCATAAGGGGTTAGCAGCATTAACTAGATATTGAAGATATTTTTAACACGTCTTCTCTTTAGACGAGCATGCTACAGTCCAATTAGAAGATGTGCTAGGACAAGATACTTTCTTGCGTTTCATTTAATAATTTACATGACATTTCAGAAAACCCATATCTCGGCGCACGATGCTCCTAGGTAGTTTTCTTTCCCCCAAAATGGCTCATTTTGCCCATTCTACTCCTCTTGTTGGAAGTCAAGGCAATCATCTTTTCAATTTTATGTGATATATACCAAAGATTTGATTTAAAATAAAGTTTTTTTTATTACTTAGTTATTCCTTAGTCAGACCTTGAGAAAACCTCTATCTTATTATGTAGAACACCTTCAATGAATTTTTGAGGGACAGTCTATAGTGACCTATAAAAAAAAAAAACAATTAAAAAAATGAGCAAGGGTAGTTGCGCGACCTTCTTCTGCAATTTATAATTCAAAACATGCAAAT
The DNA here is from genome assembly GCF_046127955.1 of Nelusetta ayraudi. Lineage (NCBI taxonomy): Eukaryota > Metazoa > Chordata > Actinopteri > Tetraodontiformes > Monacanthidae > Nelusetta > Nelusetta ayraudi. The sequence continues at coordinate 576,031 of NW_027466060.1, read as the reverse complement.
CTCATTGGGCCTTTTTAACAGCGCGCACATTTTACTTGTCATCACCGGAGAGTGCAGGTGTTTTGTGCAGCGCCAGAATGCCAAGTCACTACTGGTGTCAGTGATTTTCAATCACACCTGCTTTTGGAAGGACATGCAATTGGAGCAACGCAATCTGCACTCGATGTTTGATCTAGTTGGAATGTGGTGTCTGTCTTTAAAGAGGGACTGCATCATAGAAAAGTGTCTAATCCAAAAGGTGCACAACTGCAGGCCGCTGCAGAGGTGAACAATTCCACGAGTGGTTGGACTTCTTCGGCTCTACCCTTTCAAACCAGCAATCTTTAAAATCTTGTACGCCGACGACCTTGCACATATGGATAGCTCAGTTTAAATGTAGCACTGTAGTTGCTTCTCACCTGCCAAACTTTTGTTTTTTCATGTGGTTCCAGGCAGCTCGAGTCACCTGGAAGGAGCCTCTCAGGTGAATTCGCTGAATCAAGTCTGAGAGGGTTTAAAGGAGGAAAGGCATTAGATTCGGCAGCATACAGGTATGGATGTTTTAAGGAGCATAACTGTATAATCAACAATATGAGCTGATGCTCAGGCCAATAGAAAGATCTCGGAAGGTTTATTTAATTACCCCAGTCCAAATCGCTAGTCCTGGGAAACGATCTGTCTCGGAGAATCCTTTGAAGAAGACAAGAAATGGTAGTTATTAGTCTTTTTGGTTATATTTAACATGAACACAGTGCCCCAAAAATAGCACTTAAATAATGACTTACCCAGCATTGTTCACGACAACATCTGGGGAAAAAAAAAAAAAAAGATTTGCAAGCATAGGTGGAATAAAAAGAGTCCCAGAAACAACAAATTTCAAAAACTAGAATGGAAAAAGTTAAAACTCACCAATCTTCCCAAAGGCATCCAGCGCCGACTGGATCAATTTTTCTCCGTCTTCGACAGAATCTGTGTGCGCAGTTTGAATTGGTGAAACGTTTTTGGTTGTGTTTGCTGTTAACTTTTCAAGCCTACACTGTGGCTGCAAACTTAGATATAAAATGTGAGTGGGCAGAATAATAGCAAGGGCAAAGTAGTAGCAATGATATTCTGTTAGTGTGGATGCCTTTGTTGTCAACAAAATACCTCTAACCGAACAAATACACTAACGGCAACAATATAGAAATATGTGCATTTGCAGAACTTGGGAGGCTGTGGGTCCAAACTCACCATAGTTGGCTACGGCCTTGCCTCCTTTGGCTCTTATCTCCTCCACCACCTTATCGGCAGCTGCAGAGTTCTTTCCACCTCCTTTAGTATCTACCCCAAGGTCGTTCACTTTATTGCAACAATAAGAAAAAAGATTAGCAATAATGGAGCCAGTTTTGCAATTCTCCTTAAGTGATTTTGTTAGGTGAACAGGCCAGGTAAGCTTATTCTTTGTCAGAGTTCAAGGGCACGATGGGTCCAGACTGCAGACTAAGTCATTATTTTCAGATGGTATGTATTTATGCGAGCACCGTAATCCATTCCGTCTAAAGAAATAAATAGTGCAATGCACAATTTTGGTACAGAAGGCTCATTTAAGCTATTAGGTCATTTATATCATTTTAAATCATCCACTGCCAAAACAGGCTGTTCAAGAAGTCACTGACTCATCTCTAGTATTTCATTATACCCATTTACATGTCTCTTTAACTTTATGATACCTGATTTACTGTCTGATTTACACCTGCTTCATTTTTTTTCTTCTTAGTTTAGTATTGTGATGAACTGCAGAAAAGCATTCAAACGTGGCAAAAAAAATGAGCTAGGTAAGGTATTTATATTTTTCAATAACGCACGCATTGGAAAAACAACAGAGCGTTGTCAACACTTTGCAAACATACTTATCAGATATGACCATTAAATGTAATGGAGAAAAAAAATAGAGTAAATAAAATCTTATGACTGACAATCTTAAAATCCTTACAATGAAACATCTTAAGAAGATCTTAAATTTTTAATAGAAGTGATATATATAGAGCCTGTATCCAGCTTTGGATAGGCTGGGTGAAAGCCAGTTGGCACCAATGTCAACATGTGCACGACTGAGTGTTCTTCCAGAATAACAACTCCCATAATGTATGTATTTTGTTTTGCTTTTATTTTCATTTCGTTTTACTCAGCACGTGGACACTGCCTGCAAAACCTGCTCTGACGTAAATGCAAAAAAGAGTTGTTGTTTTTTCACTTTTACATTACCCACAACTGAGGCGCCTCTCTTGGCAAAAGCCAGTGCATATTCTCGCCCAAGGCCTGCGTAAAGAAAAGAAAAGCACATTATTAAAACAAACAGAGTAAATCGGCAGCATAAATAACTGCAGTAAACATATATTTGAATGCGCCCTTTGGCACACTTAATTCTCACACGGTCATTCACCATTGCGTTATACGCACTTTGACCCCATTTCGGTGTTGTTCAAATAACATGGCTGGCACCGCTGTGTTCTTATTAACCTCGATTTACTGGGTTTGTACAGTAATCGTGCACTTTCCAGGTGTCGTCAGGTGGATAATGATGCTAAATTGTTTTGTTTGGGGCGACTAAAACTTGCAGCAGTTCGCCACTATGAGCACTCAGCGGGAGAAATGAGTGTGCGACAGCACTGCACAACTGCAGCCACATACGATCACTTTCAGTCTAATTACCTGACATTTCAATGAGTATAAATAGAAATTGTGCCGTTATAATGAAGAGTCGATGTCGCGATGTTACGGAAGCGATAGAATAGCCTTCGGTAAGCAACAATGAGCTGCGAGCTAGCGATCGATTCTTTCTTGCATGCTTGTTTTTACCTCCTCCAGCTCCAGTTACGAGCACAACTTTCCCTTCGAAAGACAGAGACATCCCTGCGATGTTGTGTTGTCCGTGTCGTGACGCTGCCAGCAGAGTGGCTACAAAGTCGATAATGACTTGGTTGACAGCAGGGAGGTGAAACTTCTGTTCAAGTCCCACTTCCGCATTGCTTAGGGGGGCGGTCCGGTGGTGACCAATGGAAAAGCCGTATTCGGAGGGACGTCACTGTTGATTTCGCAACGGTAGGTACACGTGATAAATACGTTGGATTGTCGTGACACCAAATTTAATTTTAAGTTAAACTGTTCGAAATATTTTTAAAATTGTATTTAAATCGTGGTTTATCGATGCACAAGAAAAGTGTGGAATCTGTGAACATTGGGGTTCACATAGGTTTTCTTACCAAGTTGCTGCTTTGCCCACTCTAATTTCTCTGACAAAATATAACTATAATAATATCCCTACATCCATCAATTTTCATTATAACAAACAACATATTGTGGTGCACGTTTTTCTACTATCAGTAAGAGTTAAACATAACAGAAATTTGCCGAATGTAACTATTTCATTTGTTTGTTTTCCTGTTCAAGGGTTTTAATTTTCCTGTGCAACAACAGGTGGAAATGTTCATTGCGCCGCTCACTCGCTCATCTCTGGAAGTGACACGTTTATGTATTCCCCCCCCAAACAGCCTCAATCATGCTTCCATTCAATTATCTATCCATCCATCGGTTGATACTAATCGTTTCGGAGCTGCTTCCACACGAGCAGCAATTACTGCACAAATAGGTGATCGGTCTGATTGAAATCCATTGCCGGTTGTACTCTGAGTAAACAGCAGCGACGTAAAACAGCCTTTCGCCGAAACGACCCCAAGTGTCCTCATCACTAATCTGACGGGCTGAGAGGGGTTGAGAGGGAGAAACCGTCGCCGGTCGCCGGTCGCTAGAGTCTCCGAGGAGGAGAAGGGCACAGACGGTCTGTGATCCTCTCTGGTGTCGCTCACTGGCTGGTTTTCCCCCTCTGATTGCCGTTCCTCATGCCGAAGCGTTCGTTGAGTGATCATGTTGCGCTGTCGGACGTGAACGTGCGATCCCCGGGCCACAGTTTCCCGCACACAGCATGAGACGCGATTTGGACACGAGCGATATTGTTTTGTTTTTTCTCCCTCCGCCTCCTACCGCCGCGCGCGTGCGTGCGCGCGTGTGCTTGTGTGCGCGTCCCGCTCTATTGCGCATGCTTCTCATCGGCGGCGGCGGCGGCGGCAGCAGCGGCGGCGGCGGACACCGAGCGCTGCCTGGCAGACGCCACTTCTCGCTCCGTCCGGGCCGCGATGTAACGAGCGAGGACGGGACGAGCGGCGGCGGCGGCGGTGCGGGCGGTGCGGACGGTGCGGGACCCATGATGACGCGTTGGCCGCCACGATTTTGACTCCTGAGCTCCTTCGGCGGATGGATGAATCGCGCGCTCTCTCCCGAAGAATGTCAGCGACGGCACATGCGGACGCCGAAGGGGTTGTCTCCAAAGTGCAAGTGAAGAAGGAGATCAAGACCATCGTGGAGAACCTGGAGACCATCCTGGGAGACCTCAAGGATGTGGCCAAAGAGCTCAAGGAGGTAACGGAGCTCGCGCACACACACACACACACACACACACACACACACCTTGGATATGAGCACCATATGTGATGTTATGCATTCAAGCTTGGCGTGTGTGTTTTTTTCTAAGAGGACACTGGGGACTGGTGCCCACCTCACTTAAGGCCTAAGAGGCTCCACACTCATACACGCACACTCAAACACACACGCACCACTCTACTCTAATGTATTCAATATGATCCTTATCTCCCACCTGAGAGACATTCTGTGCATGGGGGAGGACTGAGGGGTGTGAAACGGCAGCCTCAGTGCCCCTGCACGCACAGCATTTGAAAGGGAGAATAAACGTAATGAGGATTAACATTTAATGGCCAAGTTAGTTCTTACCAGGAAGGCGCCTTTGCATTGCGTTTCATCATCTTAATGCCGGGTGTTGTTGTGCCGCAAAATGCCCCCATGCCAAGTAATAAGAGCAGCTGTCTAGTCCTCCCCCCCACCCCCCATCCTCCAGTGGCTCTTTTCATCTTCATCTCTCTCTCTCTCTTTTTCTTAGTTCCCCTCCAACACATGTCTGGATTTATCACGGACCGCACATCTTCGATCTTTGAGTTCCGTAATCTCTCGTCTGGTCTCTTCCTCCAGTGACTCCCCATTAGGAGATAAGAATGCTTAGAGCTGTCCCGTCAGCCGCGCAGATGTCAGTGTTTTAGAAACAGGGGCCACTGAAAGGGAATTGGGGGGGCGGGTGGGGAGAGATTCTTTATCAAGGATTCAAGAATTCATTATTTTTTATCAGGAAACAGCTCGTTCTCATTTGAAACAAGTATTGTTCTTCAGCGCTGCTGCTGCTTCTGCTGCTGCTGCTGGGATATTGTGCAGCCTCTGCTGCTCTAATATTTGAATTCCTCTACCGGACATGCAGCAGGCATCCGGCCTGCTGTGTTCAACCTCTCACCCCCATCATGACAGCCTGTCATTCTAATAAAACCCAATTGCGCTCAGGCCCTGGGTCCTACATTATGGATGGAGAGTCTATGCAGCATATGTCTCCGCTGTCTCCATGGTCCCGCTCATAATGTTTTCACAGCCTGAGCTGATTTAGATGTTTGCGTTTTTCCCCGAATAGTTTTACGGTTGTCGCATTTCTAATACAGATTGAAGCAAATTTTAAGCAACATTTTTTGAATCGTCATTGAAGCACAATGGTAAAACAACTGCCTTCCCCTTGTCGAGATGAGATGTGACTGACACTGTGTTTTCCGAGACCATTCCGAGAAGCAGTGGATGTTCTAAATTTTCTCTGGTTTTCTCTGGTTTGGAGAGTTAATTATTATTTTTGTGTACTATTTGCCACAACTTTTATAGGCCACTCCCCCTCATTTATGCAACAAGGTCTTGATGTGGATATGAAATTTCTCTACTGTTTCCAGTCTAATAATGCTTCTAATATATCTCGTGCCGTGTCATGTGACCTGCAAATGCAAAAACTGTGTTTCTAATATAGTTTCATGAACTACGTCTTTTTGTCACATATGGGTGTGTTTGTTTTTTTTAATCCCAATTTTAGTTTGGACCATTTAAAAGTTGATGGAAAACACACCTGCTCTCTAACAGCCAGGAATTCAGAGTACAATGTGTACGATAAGTATTTATGACCAGCCCTTTTTTTCTTTTTCATTTTTTGCCAGCCTCGTCCTTTTTGTTTCGATATCATTGTTTTGCTTTGCTTTGTTTTCCGTTTAGCTCGCAGGGAATTGTACGGAGGATCAGTTATTGTGACATCACACACAACAAACACATACCTCAAGGGGGTGTTCATATCAAAGCCAGTGTTTGGGGGTTATAATCCATTTGAAATGCACTTATCTGTTATAACTCACAGACAGGGCTGGAGCCCAGCCTGGCTCTGAGTAGCGACCCTGCCCAGATGCTTGGCACACACACTGACGCCGCCTGGCCTCCAGCAGGGGCTGCACGCTGGGATACTGGTATCACCTCTTTTATATGTCCCAACAAATTATCTATTAAAAGACAAGTGTGAAAGGTTTAATTTCATTGGTGTCTCTGTCACAGCCTTTTCCATTACGTCCACCTATTGGCCGCTCGCCACACCGCTCACGACTTGATGGCCTCGCAGACCTTCTCTTACAGTTTCCCCACACATATTTCCAAGCCCGAGAGAATATATGTAGCGTTTCTCTGTGGGTCTTTCTGTCACGTTTTCTCAAGTGGCCACTGCTTGTCTAGGAAGTGAAGATTGTTATGATATTAACTATTGAGCGACTGTAGCTCAGGAGTTAGAGCAGCTGGTTCAATGACTGAAAGGTTGGCGTTTCAAATCCTGCTCCATCCCACTCTGTCGTTGTGTCCTTGGGCAAGACACTTACCCCTAAATTGCTCCCACTGAGGCTCGCAGCGCCTTCCATGGCAGCAGCCACCCATTGGTGTATGAGTGTATGGGTGAATGAGAGGCCATTGTGAAGCACTTTGGGGCACCTTGAAGGTGCTATATAAGTGCAGTCCATTTCCCATTAAGCAAATGTGGGAGAAGGAAATTCTTTAGTTTCTCTCTGGTATTTTTATAAACTGGTTCGATCCAATTTCCATTATCGTTCTATTGACCTTATTTTGCACTCCATGAGCTTGTGGAGTCTTGCCTAGCAGTTTTATAGTCCAGCTGTCATTATCAAATGTCAGTTTCTGAGCCCAATAACAATATTAACTGGACTCAGAAATAAGAAGCAGTCAGAAAATCCTCCTCCAAAGGAAAAAAAAGAAATTCTGGGCGGACACCGCTGAAGATCTTGGACATTGGTAATCACTGAATATCACGAGCTCTTGGCAGAGTTTAGCGCCATGTCCATTCTTTTTGTTAAACTGCCTTTTTAAAATGTAATCCCCATGAGAGGGGGATTTGGGGCTGGGGAGGGTAGCTTTGATGGCACAGCAGTGGACAAAAGCCCTGGAAGTGGCGCATACACCCCTCAGTCTCTGCCTGGCGTGGCCTCCTTCCATCCAAGGTGCTGCGTGGCTTCCCTTCCACTCATGGAAAGATGCTCCCAGGTTTTTACTTGTCACAGATGTGGACTTTCACCTTCTCCACTAAATCCTACTCAGCCTGGACTTCAGTCTTGAATAGGCTACCAGATGATCCTTTTAAAAATGTTAAATGAACTGTTGTTTTTTTTTGGGGGGGGGTTTGGCATTGTGGGAGAGAGCAGTGCTCTTCCTGTCTGGCTCTAAATCTAGAGCAACATTTGTCACTTTGTTAGCAGAGACATTGATCCCTCTCCACGGAGCTGGACGGAGAAGAGAAGGAAAGGGATGCACGATCTCAAATTTGGGACAGTGAGATTGAAAATGTGTTTGGCTACTCCAGCTACTCAAAGAGTTGGAAGCCACTTGGGGAATACGGCAACCACCTCCCTGAGCATTACTGCAAATAGACAAAAAGACAAAAGTATTTTTGATTTTATGTGGTTTTTCTTTCTGTCTTTATGTGCTTTTACACAATTACCTACCACTTTCCAGGATTGCAATCATAAGCCCCCAGAAAGAATGTGCAATTGGCAATAGATTTATTTTGATTATATGATATCCCTGTTAGATAAATGTCCCTTGTCTGTCTTGTTTTGTCTTCTAGACATACTTAGAGTTTTCTCAATTTAGAATTCATAAGTGATTACTTTTCATCATAGAGCCATATTTCTCCAATTCAACTAACTTCTTCTCTTATTCTTGAGGGGATTTAATTCGTAATTAAATGCTCGAAATGTTATCCAGCTCTGCGTCTTTGGCACACAGCAGAATGGTAGCTCTGTAATCAACTGAAGCCAGTAATTTGGCTAATGACTTTCTAGGACTGTTTTCCTGCTTTCTTTTTTTTGCCGTCTTTTGCGAATTTTGCCATTCGCTACATGCGCTCGCACGTGTAAACCCCCCGGCCGTTGCCTCCACACTGGAGACACATATGAGAAGGCTATTTGTGTTCCGCAAATGTGCCCACGGTGCAAGTGCAGTGAAATGTGATTTAAGGACGGGTAGTTAAAAGCCGGAGGGGTTTGTGTGTCCCTAGTGGGGGGATACGGCTCTGTGTCACACGCAAGTTGTGTGGCCACTCTGTTGTGGCTCGAGAATTTGTGCATATTGATTTTAGCATAATGGTGCGTTCAGTAAAGCATCATACCCAGAAAGGATGCATTGTTCAGCATGTATTCTGTGTGTGTGTGTGTGTGTGTGTGTGTGTGTGTGTGTGGTGTTCATGTCTGTAGGCTACATGTGCATGTTTAATGTATTACTTTGGCTCGGGCAGCCGCATCCATACCTCTGTTTCTCAGAATTGCACTCTGCCACCGGTGTGCGTTGTCCATGCGCAGGCTTTGAAGACTGGTTTCCTTCTGGCCGATGCAGGATGTGCCTTCAATGTAAACAAGTGTACACACTGCATAGCAGTCTGTTACTTCTGCCCAGGACTGCAGAATGGAGCGTTTTCCTCAAAACGCCCCAGCTTTATGATTATGGTCTGCAGTGGTCTGTAATAATCTTGCTGGCCAGCCTTGTATAAAAAAGAAAATGTTGTGTGTTTTGGCCTTTTCCTTTCCCAAAACATATCCACTGAGCTGTGTCAAAAATACAGTTGCAAAAGTGTTCTTTCCACTCTGGAACACTGTCTCTCTGCGCATCAGTGCAGCTGACAGCCTTTTCTCTCAAACTGTGTTGGGACTCTTTGTCTTTCTTCTTTTGTTCTTTCCCCATTTCTTCCCATATCTATGATCTTTGTTTCTTGCCGTTGCTTAAATTTAGTTTCTCTGCATAATTTGTTTTTCCCCCCCAAAAAAACATTTCTATCTGTATGACATGTTCAATTTGTTAGTATTTTTTTCAGTCACAGAGTCTCATACATTTTTTATTTGCTCAGTTTTAGTTTGAACTGTACTTGGTATTTACATGGGGCCTTTTTTTTCGCTCAGCAGTTTTATATGAATGATATTTGCATCTGATAATATTGTTATTTCTATCATTTATCACAGTGGATGGAAGTGTAAAAGCAAGCAGATTTATGGACGTTCCCATGAATAAGATATTTTTCTCTCGCCTCCATGAGGAAGTGTTGCACATATCACCCGTTTAATCTGGAATCTTTCAAGAAAATATTTTACCCAGAGTTCATCGAATTGACTCTACGTGCAATTGCATTTAGGACCTGATGCGATGCATGAATTGGTTTTCTGTGCAAAGAAATTCTTCATTCCTACATACCGGCCGGCTTTGTCCTCGCATGGACACGTTGTTACTGCAGAAAAGAGCTGTCAATTGACTCCTCCCCTCCTCTTCCTCAGGTCGTTCACGACATAGACACGCTGACCTGTGACCTGCAACTGGAGGAGGACGGCCTGACTGACAGCTCCAAGACGGACACGCTGAACTCCAGCTCCAGCTCCACCACAACCACCACCACGGCCTCCAGCCTGGAGAAGATGAAGCTCTACCCCGACGACATCTTCAGACTGTGCGCGCCCATCGCCCCGGTCAACCCTCCCGGGGTGCTGACAGTGCTCAAGAAACCCCACCCGCCTCTACCGCCCCCCAGGCAGACCTCGCAGAGGAGCGAGGAACTCAAGAACCTGCCTCACCCGACGCTGGTGCTGTCGGGGAACATTTCCAAGGCCAGCGGGCCCCTCGTGAGGAACGGCGGCGTCTTCTCCTCCAAGCCAAACAGGGATGTATTCTCCTCCACACCTTGCTTCATCTCCAACGACGGCGGCATCCCCGAGACGGGCCTCGTTCCCACGTTGCCCCGGCCGATGCCTCTCCTCCGCCACGAAAAGAGCAAATGTCCCAAAGACCCTGGGAGGGAATCCCGAGAGCGGGAGCGGGTGCGTTTCAGCGAGAAGGTCCAGTATCACGGCTACTGCCCCGACTGCGACCTCCAGTACGACGTGGACGACACGGAGCTGCACCTGCAGGCTGAGCTCAGCGACTTGAGACTCAGCCCCGTGCACTGCTGCTCTTCCTTGTCCTCCTCTCCCCCTCCTCCACACCCTCTCCCTCACGAACTCACGTTGGAGAACGGCGGCGGCGGCCTTTCGGCGAGCCACAGCTTCCCGCCGTCGACGAACACTCCTCCACCTTGCGTGCCTCCCCACCCGCCTTCCCTCAAGCCCCAGAAAACCATCCTGCGCAAATCGACCACCACCACGGTTTGACGGCCGAGCTCGTCGCTCTGTCTGAATTAAACACTCCTGAATCATCCATGGTGTCTTCTACTTTATGAGCACTTTCTTCTCCGGTTGAACTTGGATTATCCAAGAAAGAGAGAGAGAGAGAGAGAGCAGAGGAAGGGGCCGGGGAAAAATCGGGAACAAGTGGATGGGATAAAGTGAGCGGAGCAGAGGGAGAGGCATTGCCACGGGTTCTCGGACGACACGTGGAGGGATCGGGAGGCCGCGGTGAGTGTTTTGTGCATGCATGACTGTGTTTTGAAAGCAGAGGAAGAGCGAGAAGAGGGATCACACGCGTGCCTTGACGCATAGCCTCGTCTGTCTGCATGCAGATTTGTTTACACGCTGCAAATGAATGTGTGTATACAATTGCAGACTCACAGGCAGGAATCTGTGTTGCCAAATGAGATGCTTGTTGCTTTGTTGAAATTTGGCCTTGAGATCCTCCAAGCAGCCCCCCCACATTCCAAAAAACAAAAAAATCTGCTGAGAGCAGCAAATCTACATTGCGTCTTTCTGGAAGCTCTCCATACTAACTGTACTCCAACTCTCTCCGAGAGGAGCTCTAATTAATTCATGTCCTTCTGGGTGAAACATGAAAACCCGCTTCCCTTAGATTTCGTCCAAATCCACTAAGTTGCGCTCGCAAAGTGACACCTATGATCACAATTAAATCCCCTTCGTGTGTACATGTGTGCGACCAAAGGCTGTTGTGGAAGAAGACAAGACAGCCTCGGCTATTTCTGTGCCAGCCTGTAGCGCTGAGCAGTCACGTCTGAGAGAAATGAGTTCGTACTTTCTTTAACGTCATCGACTCCTCTCCGCAGACATCGTTTTCTCCGTCTGAGGAAAAGAAAATGGGGAAAGGGTGACTCGATGAAAAGTCCTCGTATTTCTTAATCAAAGGAATGGCTATTTATAACTACACCCCCTGATTACTCGAGAGAGTGTCACATTCCAAAATACATTTTTTAAATTTGATTTCCCAATGTAATTCATTTTTGGTAACTCAAAGCCTCACACATGGAAAGACGGATCCTTCCCTAACAACAACAACAAAGATCTGCTTTTGAGTTGAGAAAATCTGTCAGAAATTGTATTATTTTCATCTTCATTTGTTATCTGTTGCTTCTGCAGGAGTGTAACTCTGTTTTGAGGAGGAAAGAAAGAAGAAAAAACAGATCCCATTCAATAAGGTGCACTCTGCATTAGACCCTCCACTGCAGCAGCAGCAGCAGCAGCAGCAGCAGCAGCAGCAGCGGAGGTTAAGGGCCTTGCCAGAGGCCCTGTGATGAGGAAGGTGCAGCCCTTTCACCCACAGTTACCCTGACACTGAGCAAACACCAACCCGTCACGTCACAAGCTTCACCTCCTTTTCCCCAATGGAAGGAAAAACCCACGACAGCAAATCAGCTGTCGTGCAGTAAAACAATATCTTAAACAAACGCTTGCCACGAGCTCATTATAGAAAACGCCGAACACGGCCTGTGTTTCCTGTCTGCGAGAACAAAGTGTCTTTGCGGGTTAATGTCCTCTGGAAGGTGTGTGTGTGTGTGTGTGTGTGTGTGTGTGTGTGTGTGTGTGTGTGTGTGTGTGTGTGTGTGTGCGTATCCATAGGTGTTTCTGACAGCGCACGTCAGCGTGGTGGATTTGAGGGGACGGCGTTCCCCGGAGTCAGATGAGAATAGCAGCGCCCTCCTCCTGCCAGCGGTGCCCTTAATTAGCCAACTAACACTACGACCCCAGTTAGCCCTCTTCCCAGCCAACATGTGCCTCGACCAAAACCTCCCCGACCACTGTTGGGGTTTGTGTTTTATGCTAAAAAAGGAAGCCAGGAAATAAAATAAAAAAAGAAGATCTATATCATATCAGTATTAAAGTAGGGGAAGGGCTTGGATATACGTGTGTGTGGTGGGAGTGCGCGGGCAGCTGCGCGCTCGGGTGGCGTGGTCTTATTTACAGTAAACAGCAATTGCAATGCGGATATAATGTGCGTTTGAGGCTGCGGGGCGAGGCAGGCTCGGATGGTTATGGGCTGGGGGTGAGGGAAAAAAAATCACAGTATGGGATCGCGCATGCTGATGACTAAACGCAACGCACGACCTCACAGGCCTTACAAATCTGAAATTGACGACGGGATTAGGGATCAGTGGGTATTCACTCATGAGAGAAACAAGGAATGGTGAGAGGAGGAGTGCAAGGGGGGGGGGGGGCAGGAGGTGGAGGCTGAGGCCGCTTGGCTGTATTTTTTTCTCCCCCACTTCTCAAGACGACATTGCTCACGCTACACTGTACGTAATACTGTATTTATCTCCTATTAATGGAACTGAATGAGTCTGGCAGCGGCGCGGTCACACGCAGGCAGGCAGGCAGGCAGGCAGGCAGGCGATTCGCACACATGCACGGTGCTACTTGGAGCGCAGCCAGTGTCGTCTCAAATAAATGCAGCTTAAAGTGGCTTTTGCTTTCACGCCCTGCAGTTCAGCGATGATGAGGCAAGTCGCACGCCGCGCTTGACCTTGAATAATCCAGGCGGCGCGTTTAGAGAGTACACGCGTCTGCACTTTGCTCGTTGTTGTTGATTGTTGATTTTTTTTTTCCACGCAACTTGCTTGAAACAATGTGTTTCCTGGCAGTGTCACAGGAACGATAACTGCGTTATACTGGGTTGGATTAGATCAGATTGAAGCCACGCACGCTATGGTTTTCACATAATTACAAGTGTTTTCAGTGTTCGGTGACCTTTGCTTTGCCGGCACTTTGCACAAGATGCTCGGGAAAAGAAAAAGAGAATCCAATTTTCTCAGCTCTGGGCGTTTTGTGCTTCTTGATCAGCACTACTGTTTAAACTTGAGGAAGTGCACATTCACGCTTTTTAAAAGGGTTGCGCATATCAGCAAAGCAATCTAGTTGATATGCAGTGGCTTCACTTCATTATTCAACAGAAAAATAGTTTTAAAAGCCAAGATACATGTGCATTTCAGCTTTAAAATATTTATATTTGAGAATAATAAGTTAGGAAGAACTACTTTTCAAACTTATACTTTGAGCCTGTAAACTCTGAATGGACAGAATCAGCCTAAGAATAATCTGCTGCAAAGCTGCTTTGCTGAAGTCGATGAATCGATCTCACTGTTTCGACTGCCAGCTTCCAGATTCAAACATGATTAGTTCTTAATTATCGGTAAAGTTGCAGACATTTGCTTCATGGTGTTAAATCATTTTTCTGCGTTTAACCAAATCTTTGCATTTTTAAAAAAAATTAGATCTTGTGTTGAAAATCCCTGATTAAACCCTGTTATAATTTGTTAGTGCTGTAGTGGCAGTACCGTCATTTGCTATTTTATTTTTGCAACTTCCCTGAGCTTTGCTCGCCATATGAAAGTGCTTAGTAAGTTAGTAACGCTTGTGAATGATTGTCCCACTCCAGTCAATAGAGTCGGTGCATCCTTAAATGGGCAGAGAACAAAGCCGGTGAACAAACAACAGGCCAAGTAAGTCATATATTATGTTTGTCAGACAGTGCAGGGTGTTTGTAAGTGAAAGTGTTGCCATCTTGTTTACACTGCAGCTGATTGGTCGTCCCTCCGCGCTGCCTCCTGTTCCTACAGGACAGGAAGCGCTGCTCTCGTGGCCCCGGGAGTTTGACACTGTGTTTTGTGATTACTATCCTGAGCTCATGTGCTTCGGGCTGGAGGATGAAGTTGTAATGGGCAGGCAGGAGGTGGATCTTCACCGCCTCCAAAATGAGTCAGGCCTGACTCAACTGTACTGACCTACTCCCTACAGCTCGCAGTTCTCATCCACAACCCAGCTCCCTCTCACTCGCTCCCTCTCTCTCTCCATGTATCTCGCCCTGTCTTAATTTCTTTCTTCGTCCCTCTGTGAGCCCGCACTCCCACTCAGCTGCAGCTGTATGCATAACAATCTCTGCGCACATGTATCTCAATATACATGTGGGCAGAGCATCTATTATTAAAATCTAGCTGACACCTAACACTTTTGACGCACGTTGCAGTATTTCCATTTGTACTTCCAATCAACAACTTCTCCCACTTTGGTTTTTTTCACACTCTCTCTCTTCGTGGAGCTTAAACCGCCTCTGCCCTTCATTTGTCACCTTGAATTTACAGCCACCTTCCTGCCGGCACGGTAGAATATGACAAAATATAGAAAGACGTGTGTTTTTCCATCCAGCAGTGTCGTATATCCACACCTGCGCCTATACTTAAGGTCTTGGTAGAGGTTTGTAGATTTCAAACTCTCACCCTGTTATCACGTCAAGTGCGACACCTGATTTCATGAGGTCAATCCGTCAACGTGCTGCCCCAACCTTTATTCAAAATCCTCGGATGCAAAACGGCACACATCGATAAAAGCTACTGAAGATTTGTCGTCTTATGAAACAACTCGCATGTGTATTTTTGGCGCTTCCGGTGACTGGTTTGTATTCATCCCATTTTCCCAGCGTGGCAGGTGCGGCGCTGTGAGAAAATAAATCAATAAAATGTGTCCGGATCGAGACCCACCTTTTGCCAGTGAATATAAATCAGCTCTTGTTTTTCCATCTGATTGTTGGCACCAACAGACACGGTTCTCTATTTAAATGTATAATTATTTTTTGGGATTATTTATTTTTTTTGTCTCCCCTTTCAACAGCACTCAGAATATTTTGAACACCTGGGGAAAAAGGCAGTTTTTCTCAGAAAAACAAAGCCTGGTAGCTGTTTTTCATCAACAGTTGATGGAGTAAATTTGCACAGTTTATTAGAATGCTAAAATAATAAAAACAATAAAAACACTTGACCTGCATCGCCAAACACCACGGCAGTAAGAAGTACATGTGCTGCGTGCTGGGCAACGAGAGCGACTCGTCTTGGTGCCGCTTTATGACTCAGGAAAAGACATAATGTGAGAAAGTGAGTGGGCATACGTGTGTTGATATTTGTATTTATCAGAAATGAGCGCGCGCGCGCGCACACACACACACACACACACACACACACACACACGCTCAACTAGGATGCCTACATTTTGATGCAATAAGCAATGATACCAGTTGCTGTAAAGGGTTCAGAGCCCAATGTCAGTTGTTGGGGACCATAGAAGCCAGCACAAATCACTGTCAACCTAAATATGACAAGAAAATCTATGAGTGGATACAGTTAATGGTTTAACTCTGTACTGTACATTCAAATGTTCACCTGAAAGCTGTTTGCGTTTGAACTTGAGAAGAAAAATGAAAGAAGTGCAAGTGTGTTAAAGAGGACTCTCACACGACTGCTGCTGCTGCTGCTGCTTCCGCTGGCTGTGAGGGCCAATAAGGGCCCATTCAGTTCACTTCTCAGAGGCCTTAGTTGCAGGTACACATCTGCACACATTTTTAGGTGCATTAGACTGGCAATAAAAGGCTGCGCATGCAGCCATGTGTGTGAAATGGAAACAGTCCTGAGATGGCTCTGTGAAACGTTGGAGGCATTCGTGGTGAAGCAAACTTAATCAGAAGATTTTACGCTACTTTGGAGGCTGCGTAAAGTTAAAGACATCAGCTGCACCTTTCGCAGGCAAAGTGAACGACGACTCGACAAAACGAGTCAGGTGCATAACGGTTACGGTTGTGAACCAGATGGGTCCCGTACTTATTGAACCGCTCCAAACTCGACGGAGCGACGCCAAGAAGCGCGGCGTCTATTTAGGGGAGAGAGACGAGGGAAGCGCGATTGTGTTTCCAATGAAAGCCAAGTTAGGGGTTTTAATCCACGGCGGATATTGTGGAGTGGCTCAGACCAATTACATATGAGATGTGCGCGTGTGGGTGGGTTACTGCCTGCCTGAGTAATGTTGCCTTGATGTATTTTCATTTCAGCTTTTTTTTTTCTCTCAGGGAGAAAGCGACTGTCGTTGCTATGACTTTTTCGTCAAGTGGCTCTCCCCGCTGTATGGCTTCATCGTCACACTAATGCGATTCCCTTTTCTCTCTCTCTCTCTCTCTCTCTCTCTCTCTATCCCTCTCTTTCCCACTGCAGGGCTCACCGTAAAAAAAAAGAAGACACAAGAAGTGGAAGGAACGTGTTGTTTTGTGTTGTACGGGGAGGGAGGAGCCAGAGACGAGGGGACCAAACCTCACCTGGTTTCAAAGAGAAGGAAACACGAGCACCTGCAGCTCTCAGCCACCGGGAGACAACTTCGTCCAGTCAAGTCCATTCTTTGACTTTTCAGCGCTGAAAAAATAAACCCCTGGGCCCAGTTGTAGCGCTGGGCATTGTTCCTGTAAACTGGGGACGAGAGGAAGTGCAGTGTTTTCATGGACATTACAACAGTTGGTGGAGATGTTTTTTTTTTTTTTCATCTGGTACACCAAGCAGTTCCAGATTTGATGTCACGAAGGCCGCTGAAAACTATCATCAAAATGTAGAGATGTATGAGGAGAGGGGGGTTGGAGTCAGGGGGGTTACTGCCAGTGCCGGATCAATGTCTGCAGAGATTTTCTTTGCTCTCCGCTTTCTCAGATGGAAATCGATAGCTCTGGTCAACGGATGGGATTAGCCTTTTAGGAATTGTAATTGTTTGCGCTCGGAGGGCCTGTCGGGTCTGGACGCTGCTCAGCTGGAGGAGTGCTGTGTTCTGTCATTGCGCACCTTCACCGTTTATTTTTGGTAAGATAAGCTATTTGAAAATGAACGGCGACGCCGTCACCGATTTGTGTCCAAGCGTTAAGTTTATTGTGCATCAAAGTCAAGTCAGCGAGCCGTCTCGCAGCTCTTTCTCCTTTTATTCCACAGTCACAAGCAGAAACGGCGGCATAGACACAGCTTTAACCGACCCCCCTCGATGAAGTAATAATTTGCATCAAATTTTTCTTTGTATACAAATATACGTGTACGTGTTTGATATCTCTATATTTCAAGCGTTTTTCTACAGAGACTTTTAACATTTAAAAAAAAAAAAGATGATATTTTTGATATTGTGTCAGATGACTGAGAGGCGTTTGGACAAAAAGCAGATACTCCCTCAAGGTGCACGATTTTCAGCAGGGCATATAGCGGGATGAGTTAGTGATACCTCGCAGCAGGACGTTGTTTGTGCGGATGAATAACGCATGATTCACCACAATCGCTCGGAGAAGGAAACTCTGCGGAGGGAGCAGTATCGTAAGAAGGTGCGCGCTGGAGAGGATAAAAGGCATAAACCAAATTCATTGTTGCGCTTTATCAGACGAGAGGCATGGAGCTGAGTGAATGCAAAACCGATTCTTGACTTTGTCCTGCCGTTGATGTTTTTCTATGCATTTTTATGGCGAGCCTATTTCTCGGTGGGTGCAGTCGTATCAAATGCAGGGAGCGCTGCTCTCTGTAGCACTGGGATATATCCAGTGACATTCCAGCTGAAAAGAATTCCTCTTTCTTCTCCCTAAGACCATAGCTAATTGGTTGTTTGAAAGAATATTGTTTCGGATACAATTTACTTTCAGCGATCGTCTTTATCAAAACTAAACACAGAAAAGAGGAAATGATGAAAGTTGTGATCATGTAATATGTAGGTAAACATGTTTTAGAGGTCGAATTTGTTCAGGAATTTGTCAAAATCATGTTTAGGAGGAGAGAGAAAAAAACTACAAATTCTTTGTTTTTAATTTTTTTTGTGTGTTCGCAACCTGTTGGAAGAAAGTGAAAAGTAAACACTTTACACTTAATACCATTGTGTCTGTGTATATGTTCATCAAACCGAAATCTAATTTGAAGGACAAGAGATTTAAAATTTATCCAAATGTGACCTTGGAAGTCAGCATTTTATAATGTTAACACTTCTAATCGTAAGTCAAATTGTGGAAATGAAACAGATTCATGCAGTGGTGTGTCAAATACAAGGCAGAAAGTAAAATAAAAGACAAAAAATATAAGAGAGGATTGGGATTGCTGGGATAGTCAGCAAGTGGTATTGAGGACCATTAGCTGTCTTCAGGTAACATTGAAATGAATTAATGATGACCTGTCCTGACATTATATAACCGGTCAAAGTCAGCATAGTGCCTTTGAAATTCAGATTAACCAGGATTTTTTCTTTTTTTTTTGGGGTGGGGGGTTATACTTTTCACAATTTGGAGATTTTTGACATTTTCTTAAGTCTGATTTCTAAAGCAATTTCTATTTAATATGCACTTCACACAAAGAAGAAACAGATGTGTGAAGTGAATGCACTCACTTGACTTTAACATGCTACAGTACCGTGGCTTTGCTGAATCTCACAGTGTCTCTACAGTTTAATAAAAATTTAAAACCCCTCTAGATGCACAGGGGAGATGGATGGCTATCTGGCAGTCAGACCTCAGACCCCTGCGCCCTGTGGCTACAGCTGAACTGATTTAATGAAGCTGCCACACACGAGTCCCACCAACTGCAGGGACAGGCCTCGGGGCCAGGTGTGTTTCAATTTGCAATTCAAGCTCCCAGGACATAAGACATCAGTTTTATTTTTCTCTCTCTCTCTGTCTCTGTCTCTCTCTCTCTTTTGCAGAAAAGGAGACGATGGCAGCAGGAGGAAATTGTTTTAACTCAGGAGGTCAGGAGCTATGGTCAAAGTGGGAAAAGGCCTCCTGAAATCTGTTAAGTTGTATTAAGGTCCCATTCCTATTTTCAAACTTTTCCATTTTTACATCCTGGACTGAAAATTCTGTAAATTTTCAGAAAAGAGTATATTCAATGAGTAAAATGCGCACAGATAGCCCCCTGCTAACACTGAGTCTGCGAGGGAGCCAACAGAAGGTTGTCTTGGTCTGAGGTTGGAGGTGTTGTCATTAACCTGGGCAAGATATTAATGCCCTTCGTGACATCATAAAGGATAATCAGGTTACTGGCTAGACCAGGCATGGGCAAACTACGGCCCGGGGGCCATATGCGGCCCGTGGATCAATTTACTCCGGCCCACCAAACTGCAACAAATTATATCAATAGTAAGTAAGTAATAAAATAGATGTATTTCATCTTTTTTTTTCTTCTTTTTTTTAAAGTGTTTTAAGAGTCATTCCAATAAAGAGCTAAATACCGTGGTGTTTCAGAGAAATATATTTTGTTTCAACGCTTCTGTTCATTTTCAATAGACATTAAAGCACATGTGTTCGGCATATCATATGATATATGTTTTTCTCCAATGAGGTGGGTCACTAAAACACTCCATCCATCTGCTCCTGCTCCGGACCATCTGTCAAAATTTAGATCCTACCTTGGCCCTCGAGTCAAAAGGTTTGCCCACTCCAGGGCTGGACACACACACTGTTGGAAAACACTGGCAAAGGGGTTTTTCATACGATGAGGACCATCTTAACTGGTTGGAGCTTTAATAAGTATTTACTCACATCTAGACGGAATACTGGTTTCTAGACTGAACTTGCGTGTGTATTTTTTTTTTATATATAGCTGCACACTCACTAGGCCTAACACAAGTTTTAACCAAGAAAACCCAGACTGCCAAAAAAAAAACAAACTAACGGCGACTCCGCCCAGTGAAGCTGGCAAACAGCCAGCCAACCGGCACGCTCCTCCGTGGTCATGTGATCGGGAAGCGACGAAGGGGGAAAAGGGAGGTGAATGTGGAGATTTGGAGGGAGGAAAAGATGAACGACACAAGGAAAATTCCCCCGGCGGTAAACCGCGTCCACGTCTGCAGGTAACTAAAAGAAAGGCTTTAGCCTCATGTCGAACTCCTTGACTGTGCTAACTGTAGGTCTTATGGCCAAGCTTAGCGGGCGGTGAATCCGCTCGGTGGTGGCCGTAAAACGCTGACGCTGGATGCTCCCTCAGTGTGTCCGTGCAGGTTAAAGGAAAAGCAGTGGGCACGACGAGCCAAGCTAGCCTGCCTGCCTGCCTGCCAGCCTGCATGCTGAGCATTAGCGCTCTTCTTCTGCTATTGTTGGGGCTCATATTGTTGTAGCCAGAGACCAATTCCCCCAGACTGCTGATGTGTCAAAAACTTGTGACCGACCCCCGTGGAGGAACTACTAGCCTCGCATCGCCGGAGGATGACTGACTCACCGGGGAATGATTAGCTCTGAAGGAGAAGGACGGGGGGGGCTGTTTAAATGGCTAAATCTGGCTTCATACGGTCGCCTCCTACTTCTGTAGGAAACTGGACGCCGAGTAGCAGTCATGTGGCAGCTTCCTGTCGGATTCCTGTAAAACAGCAGTACTTCAAGATTGTTGTTGTTGCAGGTTGCTGGGAGGTAAAAGGGCAACTTTTGCATTTTCACTCAGCCAGCTTCTATTTGGACAGACAAACAAGGGAAGAACCAATAGGAGACGTGTTAAGACTGGATACTTGTCAGAAATCTGTAAGCAAAATAACTTTATTTGTATAGTGTTTTTTGTTGCATTAGGATCTACAGTAGACTAGAGGTACCCACTGATGTTGTAGATCGAGCTGATGTGGTTCCCAAACCTGGTTTTACTATTTACTTATGACCAGAGTGAAGATGGCTTACTTATTTTTCCACGCCATGCACGTACTAAGCTGAACATGTGATGGCGGTGCAGGAGTTTGCTGACGCTTGCAGAAGCTCCTCGTGTGAGACTGTCCTGCATTTGTGCTGCAACAAGTATCGGCTGTGCAGCCAACTTTGAGCCTCTTGTTGACTCTGACAGCGCTTTATGCCGTGTCTCAGGTTTGGACTCGGTCTGGATGCTGTGCAGTTGCAAGGAAAACGGAGGGGCAAAGAGGCATGAAAAATACACATTCGTGTGTCTATTTACATGCAGTCAAGCAAAAATAAACTGCTGTGGTTGAATTTGCTAATAAGAAATGTTTATGTACAGACTGGGTCCATGTTGTCTGATTGCATGATGATGATGATGATTTTTTTAAATATATTTTTAGCCTGGTCCGAACTGCCTGTTTAGCCAGAAATGCTGAGGTCACCTGCTTTTTGCATCTCATTGCAGTATATTTCTTGAGAACTGAAGCTAAAAGCTGAAGCTGAGAAGGCACTGTTGCATCACAGCAAGTTTCTATGTGTTCACCCTGAACGTGCCCTTTCTTCCCCGAAGATTTGAAACCTATTACATTTTACACGCATGGTCTTAAGCTAAGCATTTTTCCTGCAGTTGTTGTTTTGTGACGGTGCAAAAATGTTTTGCTGTCAAATTACAGTGCAAATATAAAACTCTCGAGTCCAGGCGGCCTTTGTTCAACCTTTACACCCAGTGGCTCACTGGAAGGAAAAGCTTTACACGTTGGTGACACCATGTGACACGGATTTAAATGGTTCTCTTGACCTCCGTCTGTACATTGCGCTCTAGGTAAACAGCAGTCGGCCGTGGGAGGGGGAGACAGAGAGGCGAGGCGACGATGAAGCTGAACGAGCGCAGTGTGGCGCACTACGCCACCTGCGACACGCCGCCGGACAAGACGGGCTTCCTGTTCAAAAAAGGTGAGCGCAACACGGCCTACCACCGCCGCTGGTTCGTCCTCAAGGGCAACATGCTCTTCTACTTTGAGGAGCGCGACAGCCGAGAGCCCATCGGCGTGGTGGTGCTGGAGGGCTGCACCGTGGAGCTGTGCGAGTCGGCCGAAGAGTTCGCCTTCGCCATCAAGTTCGACTGCGCGCGGGCGCGCGTGTACAAGATGGCCGCCGAGAGCCAGGCGGCCATGGAGTCGTGGGTCAAAGCCTTGTCCCGGGCCAGCTTTGACTACATGAGGCTGGTGGTGCGGGAGCTGGAGAGGCAGCTGGAGGAGATCCAGGAGGCGGCGGCTGGAGCAGGAGGAGGCGGGGGGGTGCAGGGCCGGCCCAAGTGCACCAGGAGAAACCAGGTGGGCCGCTGCAGGTCTGGCGGATCCTCCTCTTCGTCCTCCTCCTCCTCTTTGCTGTCCTCCTCGTCGTTGTCCTCGTCGTCGTTGAGCGCCCAGGCCGCGTCCGTCTCCGCGGCCTCCCAAAAGAGTCTCCCTGACGACGCGCAGCAAGGCCTCGACTCCTCCAGGGAGAGCAGAGCGGCGTGGCACAAGCCGCCGGTTGCCGTGGCCAACGGTTTCGCCGAGGCGGCGGCAGCGGCGCCGTCCTCCTGCGCGGCGTGGGAAGGCTGCGCCGACCCCTGCGGCGGCTCCACGTCAGGCCACGAGGTGGACGGGGTCAGAGGTCCGCCGGTGCCGCCGCGGAGGAGAGGGGCTTCTCTGGAAAGCCCCGTCTGCCCGGGAACCGTCTGCTTCTCCAAACTCCACGACTGGTACGGCAGAGAGGTGGAGGAGCTCAGGGTGCAGTGGCTGCAGAGCCAGTGAGGTAAAGGAGCCGGACAGTGTTCTTCCACCACAGTTTTATCATTCCAATCCGCGACATTCTGCGGCGTTTCAGCCTCAAGAAGGGTGAGAGGTCTACAAGCAATTTGAAAAACTACAGCGATCGGAGGGGAAAATCTGGAATTCCTATCAAGCACAGTGACATTCATAGAACTGAGTGCACAGGCAAAAACTGAAAACACGCGTGCGTCATTCATGTTTGCCAAGAACTACAAAAAATTGTAGTTATCTTCATACATGGGGTTAAATAATTAAAGAAAACGCCTTGTATCTTATACATCAGAAAGTTATTTACCCCTTGTATTATGGTATAATCCCAGTTTTGATGTGCACACCAACATGGGCAATAATCTTTATTTAGTCTTTTTTTTTTCAAGGGAGGTGGGTTTAAAGTGTTTGAACACTGAATGTCACACTTTCCTTTAATCTTACAAAGAACAGGTACAAAACAAAATGTGATTACTGCTAAATTCATGGTTGAAAACTGAATCATTTCCAGTGGTGGAGTTGATGGGATATCTGGGGGTGACATGACTTAAAGAAAATTAAAAAAAAAATCTCATTTGTAACAATCAGTCAAGATTTTGCACAATGAAACACGGGAGAGGACGTTCATTTTGTGCAGCCGACGGCGCTGCTACAATCTTTTCTCAAACTTCTCGACACTTTAGGACGACTTTTCAGCGATTGTTGCCTGGCGGAGAGACAACGTTGCTCTCTAGAGAAGAAGTGGAGCTGGCGGGGGTGGGGGGAAACCCAGCTTTTTTCTTTCTTTCTTTTTTTTCTCCATCCGGGCACATCTCATCCCAGAGGCCTTGTGGTTGCTAAGGTCAAAGCATCCTGTCGCACTGTGGCTGGGGATTGGAGCTGGAGCTGGAGCTGGATGCCTCCCTCAGAGCAGCACACTGGTATTTTTAGTCCACGGGTGCCAGCGGCCAGATGATGCTGTGTCATAAGAATGCTTGTCAGTAAGTTCTCTTTTGACTTCTGTATTCCATTGAAAAAAGAAGAGGGGATTGTTGTTCATCCTTGAATTTACTCGACCTAACACACAAAGCTATATTTTCTTCCATCTTAAAAGTTGTCTTAATTTGATTGCGTCATTCCCGCTTGTTACATCTGACTAATTTTACTGAGACTCCTTGGTTTGACCAGAAGCGTTCTGCTATTCCATGTTGGAAGTTAAAGAGAGTATTCTTCAAAGTAAGCCTTTTTATTAACACTTAATCGTGTCTGTAGCATTTTATAATTGCTTTAAATGTGCCTTGAGTTGTTTTTCCACTTGATCACAATTACCACAGGACCACAGAAATTTGTTTTACTCATGTTCTTTATTCTCATATTAAGTATATTTGTACAAAATCACTTTTCTGACAATGGCATTATGCACAGCACTATCGCGACTGTAACATACTTGGTTTCAACAGAAACAACTGAGTTAGAAGGAGAGGAACGGTATTTGCATTTGTTTTCTTAAAACAGTAATATTAAGTGGGTAGTATGATGTGGACACGTATACAAAACCACTGTTATACCATATTTTTTTTAACCAAATGTGTACTATTGTTGTTGTTGTCTTCAAGTAAATCAATGTGTAACGCTAACCATAAATGTGATTATGGTGCCATCACCGTTCTAGAGTGCCAAATTCCACGTGTCCTATTGCAAGAACCACTTTTTGTCTATGTTCACAATGAATTCACAATGTTCTTTTTTCTGTAACCATTAATACTTTTTGCTAAAATGGTACGCTGGGCAAAGGCAAATGAATAAACAGTGTTAATATGCTGTGAGCAGTTTCTTACCAAGTCCACGGGGGAAAGTTTTGTTTTTCTCCCCATTGTGCTGACAGACAGTAGAACAGCTTGAGTTATCAGTATGGCTGTACTGTGTGTTGGCTACGCAGAGGAAACATTTGGTTTCTCTGTGTTCTTATTTTAAGAGGCTAGACAAGAATGATTTGACGTTTGGCCAGAGACGACCTCCCGGGACCGCACACTCGTTGCACGCATTCTTTTTGCTGTTCGCGCTCCTCCCCGCCAGGTGTCAGTGCGGAGCAACGCCAGTTTATTATTAGTCAACAACATCGTCACAGACGATGGTCAACACTTGACGGTACAACGGCTGAGTACCGTCAGAGAGAAGTGTGAAATTTCATTAGCAGAGGAAGTGAGTTCCAATCGAGTCTGTCCCATTAATCTCACATTGTCTCGCAAAGTAAACCAATGATCAATGCCTTCATAGACACACCGATTGGCTTATTGTAAACCATTGAGGTGCATTGGGACGACTTCAACGTCATTGAATGTGGTGCATACAGACGTGTTTTTGACTTTGATCAAACAGTTCTGTCATCGCTCTCTTGGGGGAAAAAAAAAAAAAAAAAAAAAAGGGAAGAAGAGAGAAACCGTGGCCATCCCAGATTTCAGACCATATGCAGTTACACTGGGGCTACCTGACAATGACTGGGTGAAGTATGCAGAGTTTCCGGAGCTCATGCATACGGGGAACTCGTCGTCCAGCGGTCTGCTGCTGCTGCTGCTGCTGCTGCCCACTCAGCCTACCACGCTTCAAAACAGTTTTTGTTGTCCATGTGTGAGTGGTGGGGAACTTCCTGTCTTGTGATTTCAGCATAAAGGGTCAATGTAACGGTCACGGTACAACAGACCGGTACCAGCTGAAGGACGGGTTTTAAGCTGATGCTTTGTTTTCGTATTGTCCGGCTCAATTGTTAGCCTTTAAAGTTAGTCGTTCTGTGTGAACACTTGCAGTGTTGCAGTGCGCCCACGCCATGTGTTGCTGATCAGGAACTGAAACTTGGTGGAGCTGATTCAGTTTTACATTTATTTTGGCGATGGTTCGCTGCAGTGTTATGCTGAATTATAGAGTGGGGGGTTATTATTAATTATTTAAGCCTCCCTCGGTGATCAGTGGCGTATAACATGTCTCATTTAATAATCTGTGTTCAAGTATGAATGAATTCTTCCAGGCACTCTTCACATGTAAGCGTGTCTCCAGTCGATGCCTGAAGGGCCAAAGCTTTTGATATCAATAAAACCCTATTACACTTTTTGTATTTTTTTGCAACACCGGGTTACAAAAATCACGAGCTGTCACTGTAATGTCGTAGAGCGCGTGACACCATAATATTTCATCTGTAGAATAGAGGTGAACGTGTTTTATCGTATTACTTCACACAGCATATAACGTTATTTGCTTCGCTGCCATAAATATGACGAGTATGTTGACATTTGGTCGTTACATGTAAACTGCGGTGCCGCTACTATTTATGTGGCCGCGACCCTGAAGATCACAGCCGCCCTCTAGTGGCTCGTTTCGGTGAAGACATGCGCAGATAAGCCTAATCTCTTATTTTGAACGGACAGAGCGGAAGAAGTGAGCACCCGCGACTTGACTCGCGTTACAACGGCACATTTTTTTTTTTTTTGACAGCGGAAATGGGGAGTCGCCACTTTTTCTCTCTGCGTGAACTTGGTGGCTGCTGGAAGTTTGGTGTCTTCTTCTTCTTCTCCTCCTCCTCCTCCCTCTCCTCGGTGCGGAGGAGCCGTCGTGTCGCGCGTCCAACTATGAGAGAAGAAGCGACCCCCACCTCTCGGCTCGTGTTCTCCTGCTCCCGCGCCGACGTCGTTTTCTGAGTTCCTTCAGTTTAGATGCTGGCGCTCACATTTCCGTTATGCGAAGTCCAACTTGCTGGTTAGTCGTCGTGCTGCGGTGGGTGCCCGTCCGAGATAACAGAGAACGTGAGTATGTTGTGAGTGCTCCTCACTTTTATTAACACTCCTTGTCGTGGTACTACTTTTTTTTTTTTTTTTTTTTTTTTCTTCTTACCTTTTTTTTTTTTACACGGTGCTTTCGAGAGCTTCACTCCGCTTGCTAATGACGAACCCTGGGCAAGAAATGCACGCGGCGTTTCCATCCAAGTTCACTTCTTTTCTTCTGCGGGTCTTCAGGAGAGAAAAAAAATGTGCTTGGCTTAGAATTTAAAGGGCCCTTCCCCTCTCCGGCTCGGCTCGCAGACGTGTTGGCCTCCTGAAGGAGAAACAGCAGCGAGCTGTCCGGTGCGTGTTTTTACCGGCGGCCTTGAACTTAACATCAACACCAACAGTTGACCCCTGAAGATGCACCAGACACGTGATTTTCTTTCTTCTTATTATTCCAATGTTGCAGAAGAAGAAGAAAAAAAAATCGGAACACATTTTTTGTTGTTGTTCGTTTTGATCTCGTTTTTTTGTGCACCATGGAGATAATTCACCGCAGTAATGGTCACGATAATGGCAACGAAGGAAACTCGCATTAATAAACTTGACCCGTGCACGGTGTCGTGCACACGTTGGCGGTCACGTCTCATGACTGCAGGCTGGATGTGGAACAGGAACCAGTGGAGCCCAGCCAGCCTGCTTTCACAACCCCGCTGGTGTCAGCCTGTCAATCAAAACACTCATTTGTGAGTGTGCGTGCTTGCGTGCGTGTGTCTTGGTATCCAGCGGTATACACACTTCCTACATGTGTGCACACCGGGACAGTCCTTTTTTTTTTTTTTACCTTACTCTTTCGAAATCAACCATATCCATCTTGTTAATTTAACACACTGACTTAACAACTTGTTAAGTCGGTGTGTGTGTGTGTGTGTTTTGGGTTAAGTGAGTGTTGTTTTTTACAGTGAGAACCAATGTAGTACATCTTTTGTATAAAGTTGGAGCTTAAACAACAAGTTTTCTTTTATGTTGGTATAATCTCTGCACTTTTTTGCTCACCTTAACAGTATATGTTAACATACAGTATATCGACACTTCAGACCTTGACTGTTATTTTCTCATTTTCAGCACTCAAACACTGCTTATGCTTAAATACACGAGTGCTGTTGTTAATTTCCACTGGCACAGAGCCCTGCTAATTGATGAAGAAGACATGAGGTTTTGCTTTACTTCAGAGACCCATCCAGATTCTGTAGTCGGCAGACAACATCTTTAACACATTAAAGAACTTTGAATCAATCGAATAGCATACGAGACTAGATTTGAACAGTTGCTGTAGCTTCATTCGTTTCGTCACAATTTTGTGGCAGGTTCCAAACACGCGATGCGTGATAGAGCATCATTTTGCCCTGAAGCGGTTTTGCACGTTGCCTTTCAACGTCGACCCGCAGTATTACTGCGCATGTCAAAATACTTGGTGACTGTTAAATTTTGATCTCGCTCAGAAGCGTGTTTGTATAACAACTTTATAAACAGTCTTTTGCCAGCTGTGCCTTGTTACCTGGTCGTATAAATGAAACGCATATGAATCCACACTTGCCAGGATACACATGGAAACTCTGCTCGTATTCGTGCCTTGAGGAAAATGCTTGAGTTTGTTGTTCAGTCAGCTCTTTATTAGGAAGTTTGGTTTTTAACACTTTGAATCATCAAGGTGTTACATGAAAAGAAAATTGCCCTCAGGTTGACGAACTAACGCCAGTTCCAAGGAAATTTTAATTTCAGTGGCAGACAAGTTTGAATTTGTCAGCCCATGGCGAGATTATTAATAGATCATTTAAGGTTTTGCTGCAGTTCCAGTCAAGAGCCTAGACTGTCCCGTTAACGACTGCAGTGTAATAAAAAGACATCTTTACTTCCCTTTTGTTTGCTGTGCTACATGTTCATTTGTCAGTAGTCGTATGTAAAATAAGTGTATCCCTTTTTTTAAGCATTTATTAGCTAAATAAGCTTGCAATGCGGCCACAAGGTTATAATGGGGCAGTAGTCTGACTTTTGCTGCTCTATCTGATCAGCTTGAGAAATTACTGGTCTTTCCCTTGAGAGGGGAGTGACACTTGTTTAACACGACTATAATAGGATTTTGTCCAACGTGACATGATTACTCAGTCAGAGGTTTTATACTCTGTTGGGACGTTCGCTGTTAATTGTTTACCATTGGTTTAATGGTTAGGGGGAAAAAAACAATACTACACATGTAGTTTAAGTTATGGTGACGCGGTGACACGTTTTCCCCTCGCAACAGAATGGTACAACAGCAGACGGCTTGTGTTCCTGTGGGTTGGTCTGTATTATTTTCATTCGATACGCACAGTTGATTTTGAGTTTTGAGAGGTCATCCGTCCTTGTGTTCAGGTCTTTGGTACTGCTGTGTTTAAAATAAGGTGTGCGTCATTTCAACGGTTTGTTTTACCCTCAGCTGATTGCAGTTAACTCCTTTTTATGTTTTCATATAAGGCTTTTGTAATTAGAGAGGAACGACTGAAGGAGACTCTATACAAACACTCTGAAAGAAAGACTTTCTTTTCCCTGGTGTCAGCTGGTGCCTTCAACAATGTGACTCACGCTTTCTAGTGCTCTGTGTGCGTATGTGTGACTTTGCCACCCAAACCTGAAAAAAAAAAAAAAAAAAAAAATCTATGTCATGAGTGCTCGTTCTCAGATCAAACAAACACATGCAGAGAGTACGTATGTGAGGTTCTTGCGTGTGTGTGCTTGTGTTTGTGCGAGTGTTATTCTCCCAAAGCAGCAATAATTACAGACAATCTGTATACTCTGGTGTGTTTATCCCTGTGCGCCCCTTTTTCTTGCCCTTTGAGGAATGTTGATTATAGGCTTGATTTGGTAGCAGTGCAACAGTGTGATGATGTTGCTCAGAATGTGCGGTGTCATAGGCTCCATTAACCCGGCCCTGGGTGTGTGTGTCTGTGTGTGTCGAATGGGGTCAGGGGTTTTCACTTATTCAAAGACACACACTGGGAATATTTGCTTTTGTCATTAGCTGTTTGAGTGTGTACTTGCTGAGCTTTAACAAGTGCTATGAGCCTAATAAGGGCATGGGAACATATCGTGAACGGCAGTGTATTCATCATATAGATTATATATACTGTATGTATATATGTTAACAATTCGATTAGGAATTTAACCGATTAAATTAAATTACTCGCAATTAATTGAATTTTTTTTTTACACTGTGTTTTTATTGTTAAATGGCGGGGTGTATACCTGTATACTTAGAACAAGTTGCTTTTAAACAACTTTTTTATTATTATTATTATTTTTTTAAAGGTTCTCAGGAAAAATCGGCGCTTATCAATTAATCGTTAATCAACTAATGATTAATTAATTAATCGAGAATTTGCATCCCAACATATATATTTAGCCTTTGATTCAACCTGAGGGTGTTTTTTTGTTCAGGTTCAACGCCTGCATTCTATCTCATATAAACTTTTACTGGCATGAAAATATTTCCAAAAAGACTTAGCAGATTGCTTCACTAGCTTGTTCTTTACTTTGCGCACGCGTGTTTTTCTGAGAAATGGAAGTGTTTGAAGCTGAAGTGAAAGAAGGAACCCATCTGCATGTAGAAAAAACAACAACACGCACACAAAAAAGTGACACAACGTCACACCAGCTAATTAGCGAGCACATGCCCCAAATTTGCAATTGCAGCTGCACAAAACACGATTCTCGGAAGACGCTCTTGTGTTTTGCGGGGGGGGGGGGGGGGGTAGGGAGGTGGCGGTATTTTGCAAGTGCAAACACAAAAATTGAGTTTGCGCCTCACGAGCGCCAATGTGGAAAAGTTTAAAACTCCTGAATTAGTCTTCCAGGAAGTCAGATGCCTGCAGATGATTCACAGCCGATCAGTGTGACAGAAGGAGTCAATTACCCTCGTACCCAGACTCCTCGCTCCGCTCCAACAATCGCTCGCTCTCCCCCTCTCTCTCTCTCTCTCTCTCTCTCTCTCACTTCCCTGAGAAGCACACACACTGTCATCGCACATATTGCCACACATCCTAAATCCCGTCAAGCCGTCTGCCTAATTTCCACTGAATCGGAGAGGCTTCATGAGCAAGGTGACTCATTCATAAAGTCCTGATGGATCCCGGGCTCAGATGTCCGTCCCACTGACTTGGGCACTGGAACATTTGAGTCTTGGATGTTTGAACTGGCCAATGTGCACTGATTTGACTTCTTATATTTGTGGATGATTGATGTCTGTTTTTTTTTTTTTTCAAAAGCTCAGCCTCTATTTAAAGGTTCCATAATGAATTGGGGGTTTGCTTTTCGTGGCTTGTAGTTGTTATACGTACTTAAGCAGTTATGCAGTACTTGAGTATTTATCATTCGGTAATAGCGGTCAGTCTGTGCCTCAGTGTTAGATGTTTTTTTTTTTTTTTGTTTTTTTTTTAAGCTGGCACATCTGATGGAATTTTTTTTTTCAGTTTAATCCTTGTTTTTTCTGACTCATCCTTCTGGTCCGGAGCCCATAGAAAGTGTTTGTAAAGAGAGGCACGTAAAAAAAGTTTTTGTTCTTTTTTTTTCTTTTTTCTCTGCTAGTTGAACAAGCTTGCTGCAGGTCCAGGCTTATGTGCCCCTGCACAGCCGCAATGCACCACAGTATTTAACGAAGCTTTTGCCAAAGCCAGCCAGGAGGCGAGCGAAACACACTTCTTACTCAGAAAATCTCAGTGTTGTTCACTGTTCTTTTGTTAATATAAGAACATTATCCACTTCTGATAAAAATGAAGATATGATAACATCCGTGCTAATCTCGTTTAGTAGCAGCCTGGCTTGCGGTCGCTTCTTCTCTGTCTTCATCTGAGGCTTTAGAGGGCGGCTCGCAGCAGTTGCTTCCTGCTTCCATCTCAACTCACAGGAAGGGAATCCTGGAAGCAACAGAAAATGTTTTCTTGGAAAGATGGATGCGCTGAAGATTTCAGAATTGAACCCCGCTGTCCCGCATGGTAACCTTTTAATATTCCCATCCATTCATTTATATCTTCACTTATCCTGCAGTCTGGGAGTGCTGGAGCCTATCTCAGCTGTCTCAGGGTGGAAACGAGGTGACACCCCGTACCGGTGGCGGGGTTCAAGAGAGGCCAGGACAGAGAGTAAATCAACCCTTTGCACTGACAGTCACACCTTCACAATTTAATCTCGCCAATTAGTCTAATGTGCTCGTCTTTGGACTAAACCCTGAGACACAAGGAGAACCTTGCACACTCCACAGAGAAAGAAACCCGCGCCCTTGTTGCTGTGAGGCGACACTGCTGACTACTGCGCCACCATCCTGACCCGACATTTGATATTGCTAATAACATATGATAATTAGTTCTGAGGTAACTCTACCAGCCATCTCTGTGGACCAGCCCTTCACTGTACAGTATGTAAATGTTTTAATGCAAAGTACACTTGCATTTGTGAAAATAATTTTTATTAGTTTATTTTTAAACAGGCTGTCATGGTTGATAGCTCACTGCTTAGTTTTCAGTGGTCAATTTTCGCAGCAAAAAATATCATAAGTAAAAAATTTTTGCAGGGATGAATAAAAGGGCATAATGCAAAAATCACAAGGTTGATTGCGTCTGACAGCCTGCAGTGACCTCATTTCTTTAGTCTTTGTATCTCTCTGAGCAGCCAAAGCCAAAATGCAAGTCTTTGATTCCTCGCCTGTCATTATGCCTCTGGGAACCCTGCATTTCAGTATTTCCTTGACATGCCAGCATCTGTCTTTACAGGATAATGATAGACTGCGGACTAAGCAGAGATGTTTTGTTTCACTCATTGGTAGAATGCCGGACAGCTGGAAAGGCATGGAAAGATGTACTGTTACTATTGCTCAGTTCTAAGGAGTTAGTCGGGGGGGGGGAAGTTGTGAGTTGTTTGTTTTTTTTTAAGGGTAATTCCTGCTTCCTGTTACAGTGGAATAAAGACATTTTGATACTCCAAATGCCCCCTCCCCCCCTTTTCTGTCATTTAGGCAACAGGCAGCACTGTCTGGCTTTTCCACTAAAACCTCCAATCTCAAAGTATTTTTTTTTTTTTTTACAAGTCATTAAAACTTTTAACTGGGAGAATGAAACCCCTGCCATGATACTGTGCACATTACACACACACTTTATAACTTTGGTCGCTTAGTTTTGCTCAGTAGACAGGCACTAGTTACAGACCAGGCCAGCCAATGGCAGACACTGACCCCGTTACAAGTCGTAAAAATGTTAACATAGAAAAACGACATAGCAATGCTCTAAACCTCACCAGCTCTGTGCGATTGCCCTCTCACTGTGGATCCCACTGTGGATTACTTTTCTTCTTTGCCCAACCTGCTGCCCTCACTCTGTTCCCTGGCGACAGGAAATGACCAGAGTATGACTTCCCCCCCCTGCACATCTTAAGAATAGCAGCATTGTGTTGAATTGGAGCCTTCATTGTTGTGGGAATGCGACCGTACTAAGCTGCGGAGAACAAACAAACAAACAAAAGCCGCGCGCCAACGCTACTTTGTCTATTGAACATGTAGTTCCATGTCGTGTGCAGAATGCAAGCCCTTTAACTGTCTTCTGTTAAACGTTTTGAGATAGATTTGTCTACATGCCGACAAGTGTGTCCTTTGTCAACGATATGTACAGGCTCCTCTAATGAGACAGTCTATTCTTCCATTCATAATTTGAGGCATTGCGAGATCATTTTTTTTTTGCTCCCCGATTGATGGCTTGATGTTTGTGCCGGATATAAAACGCAGACTCGGCCTCCGCTCCTGTTTTATCCCCAATCAGCTGATGTGTTCCTCAGGCCACGGGAAGTTGGAGGCCGTAGTTATCTCATGTTTCAGCGCTACTTCCTCTCTTACAATATCTTCTTAAATTATGTAAGCCAAGCGTGTCTCACTTTCTGCCCTGTTCATTATCAAAGCTCTTTCACATCTCGCTTAACACAAACAGGAACACTGAGGCAGACTTTGTCCCTGCAGCTGCACGCATTTTTCATGTCAGCTTCCCCTTTTATGTCGCTGATGGTTCACCCTTACCTGCCGTGCTGCCCGCTGTCGACTCGTCGCCGCATTAAAGTTACAACACATCGCAAAATGTCAATGGGGATTTAAAAAAAATCTTTTTTCCTCTTTACTAATAATGCTGGGTAATTGTGCAAAAGACCATTTGACTGATCAAATGTTCACGGTATAAATTTGGGATTCCATGGATTTTTTTTTTTGAATTTGCTCTTTACTTAAAATAAGCAGTTAATTACAACATAAATATAGTAGATTTCGTTGTGTAAGTAATTTTCTTTAGCACACAAACCCTTTAACATTGTAGCTGCATCACCCATGCCCATCTTGCCATCCTCCAGAGGAAACTATTTACAATCTGTCCTGCCGTTTTCCTCTGAACCGTGGCTTCTGCTAAAGAGATTATTATTATAATACATTTTATTATTATTGACTTTAAAAAAAAAAAAACAATAACTAGGGAATGCTGTGAATTCTCCTGCATTAGTTCGTTGTTTCATATAACAATGACAGTAAACAATGGAATTGAATTGAATTGAATTGAATTGAATTGAATTGAATTAATGTGCATGCCGGTATCTTGGTAGTTTTATCTGAACCGGATGGCATTTTTGCTAAGAACATAAGAATGCCTGTGAAAGCTTTTTCTCAGTGGACATCTGTTTTGATTAACAAAGCAGCTCGTCATGGGGCAGTCACGGCCAGATTATGTCACCCCAGTAGGAAGTCTCCAGCTATCTTAGCTCGCGGTAACAAGTCTGATTGGTGTCTTGTGATAGACAGTTAACCCAAACGCCTTCTAAGGTTTGTCTTCCTTTCGAAAAAACTGTCTGTGAGCATTTTATTTCCTGAGGGAAATTCTAAGGCATTATGTTGATTTTTATGAAACAGTTGATTTCATAAGAATCACATGGTCTAATCTTTGATTCTTAATTGTGATTGGCCAGTTGGTGACACAAACTGTTTATCAGAATCAAACAACAAACACTATCTTTGTCCTTATCCTATTATGAATGATGAAATGTTCATTGCAATTCTGATGCCATCTTTTCATCTTGTAACACTTGTAACATCGGTTAATATCAACCACTTTAAATCAAAAAACCTTACGCTAACAATCATTAGATACAAGCTTCATCTCTGATGTTCACGGTGTCCTTAAAATGTCCTTATGCTTTACTGAAA
This sequence comes from Nelusetta ayraudi, assembly GCF_046127955.1. Classification (NCBI taxonomy): domain Eukaryota; kingdom Metazoa; phylum Chordata; class Actinopteri; order Tetraodontiformes; family Monacanthidae; genus Nelusetta; species Nelusetta ayraudi. Next base: position 541,139 of record NW_027466060.1, on the reverse strand, counting down.
TTGGTAAAGCATATGGACTCCCGGGATTTAAAGTCACAAATCTTGGAAATCCATCTTGGAAACCTTCTATTTTTCAGAATATGACTGGACCAGTTGGTCTCCACACTGCAGCTACAGGCAAGGTTTAGCTTTGATGATAGCAGAAAGAGATTTCAAGCTTGTAGACTGTGGCAGCTGACACACGTTCGAGAACGCATGCAGTTTTTCCTGTTTATAATATCTTGCCTACGTATATTCATTCTCATCTTTTTAACATTGTAGAAACATATCGTTGCACACATAAACCACAAGAAATCCTAGGAGCCAAGCTCAATAATATAACTATTTCTTTTGGGGGCTAAACTTTGTTCTTCAACAACTATTGAATTGACAGCTGATCACTAAATCCAGTGCTGATGTCATCTCCAGACAAGTTTGACTTGTCTGAGGCTTGGCAGAAAAGAGAGAGGGGCCCTCAGAGGTTTACACACGAGAAAGCAGGACTGAAAAAACTCTTTTCCTAGCAGGTTAAAGTGAAAACGTAGAATTATCAAAGCAAGGCATCACTGTGTTTGCACTGAGCTCCACCATATTCTGCCTTTAGAGGTAGTGACAAAACTGGACGGTGGTCGAAGTGACACCTGTGTGTGACAGAATGTGGGAAAACTGGGAGACCAGGGTGTGACATTGTTATGAGACCTGCTACTGTTGAGTATTTAAACCTGTAAAGAAGAGATAGCGGCTAATCTGCAGTGGCTAACAGTTGTTAAAACAGAAATCATGGCTGAGGACCGAGAAAGAGGCCGGAGGGTGTCAGTTTTGGTGGTGATGCAAGATTTCAACGTTAGAGGTTAGAATATCTCTAAATAAAATTCCGTGGTGGTAATAAAAGAATCACTGTAGGCCATTTCTGCATTTCTCCCTTTCCTTTCCCCTGCAGCTTCACAGGCCAACTGTAGTGTTTGATGCTTACAGAGCCTGTATGGCGTGCAGTCTAATTGAGTCGTAAGCATTAGATTGGATCCGGCAGATCTCTGTAACAGGGCCCAGGCTATATAAAGGTCAGAAGGAAGTGGTTTGCTTTCAAATTTAATTCCACATAATGACTTAATTAGGTGCACATCCTATTTCTGTAGTAATGAACAGCCAAACTGCACAAGCAAGTACGACTGTGCATATTTCTAGTCAACGGTTCGAAGGCTTCGAGAATCTTTTCCTACATGTAAGTTTGATAATATGTAAATTTTTTTGTAAGAGACACTGAGTTCAGATCGTAATATTGTTATGTCAGCTGTTGCAGCTTGAAAAAGCAACTTATCTTCTCGGATACAAGATTAAATGTCCTGTGTACTTCTCTTTTTGATTTTCACCCATTTGAGGCATTTCTTTGAAGCCAATAGCCAGAAAAAAAAATGATTTTGTAAAAGGTCATTTGGTCAACTGGTAAGGGGAAAAAAAAAACAAAACACAATAATGCCAGTTGTTGGCCGTTATTAATATCCGACCTGAACACTCAAGAGACCTTTCTGTTGCATTGGCCAGTGTGTCGATTGCATCATAATAGAGCAGCTCCCAGCAGGGAGCACAAAGTGGTGTGTGAGACCTGATACCACGTCGCTCAGATATAAATAGGACCTCCCAACAGCAGACTCGTCACCAGCAGCACTGATAATTTCCGATGGGTTGTCGTCGTAGGACCCTCGCTCTCCGCAGAGCTGCTGGGGGAAACGGCACTTTCTGCAAAGACCCAGAAGCATTGCAGGGTTTTTCCTGGCAGCGAGCGCAGCGGCGGTGTTAGGTGTTGGGCTTCAGCGCGGCAGTGGTCTACTATGGTCACTGGTTGTTATGAGAAACCGAGATGAAGATGTGAAATGATTATATGCTGTTTTTTAGTGCCATCAATAACCGTTTCTGAGTAGCGGCAGCCTGGAAATCAGCAGTGGCAGCTGCTTTTTAAAACTAACATCCCCCAGACAGGCCTGCATTAATGTGGCCTCGGGGTTGCAGGAACTGTTGCTGAAGCCCGCTGGAGTGTGTTTCAAAGGGTTTGGAGTTGCCGATTGGCTAGCACTATGCCGGCTCTTCTCCCCCGGTGTCTCGTCGTCGTGGCTCTGGCTACCTTCCCGTCCTGTGTGAAGGATTCACTGACAGGAGTGACAGGGGTTACTCCCTCTGACAAGACCACTTGATGTGTGCCTCTTCTGCTTCCTGTTTCCCCTTGAGTTAAAATCAAGGTCTGTCAATGAAAAAGAAAAGTGTTAGCTCAAGTACCTCGGTGGCCAGGAGCAGCATTAGGAAACGTCCAAGAGAGGGGGCCAAACATTTTTACTGTGTTCTATTCTCACTCAGCACTGCATGTTGATTCCTTTTCGAAAACCTTACGGTCGGCGAGCTCGCGCGAGACAATTTCTTAGATGATGTTGCCGATCATATTCAGATTACAACTTGAAAGTGTGGCATCGTTATTTATCATTATCAATTTCATTTGACTTTAGTGACTGAAGAGTGGTAGTTCTTGTTAGAGTTTGAGAGAAGAGCGGGGGAGGGCTGTCATGGTCATCACTGTTCACACACTGAAAAGACTCATATTGCCCTCTAGTGTGGGGGAGGAGGATGCGTTCACGTCAATCATGCGATCTTGTCAGCTGCATGTAAACTGGGACAAGGAGAGGAGTCCGATTAGACGAGAAAACCAAATTATTTAGCTCAGTCCGATTAAGCTCTGCATGTAAACGCGGTCACTACTGATACTCACAGTATTGTTAACTGTGGCCACAGGCTTCGGCAATGCATTAAGTCTGGCCCGATCAAACTTTTGATCGCTGTCGTTACACATCCGTGTAATCTGACATCAACTAAAACACAGCAAACTGTACCTAATGTTTCCGGATGTGAGAAACCCTGCTGCCGCTCATGCAGTCGCTGCTCTACCGTGCTGGCTTTTCAACGATGTTTCGGGTTTGAATGTCGTCTCACGTGCTGTCGATGCCCCGCAGGAGAGGCCAGATCCTGTCCAGCAAATGAACCAAGTGTGTGTGTGTGTGTGTGTGTGTGTGTGTGTGTGTGTGTGTGTGTGTGTGTGTGTGTGTGTGTGTGGGAAGAATGTGGCCATTGTGAAATAGTGGAAGTAGAAGAGAGCGGATGAGTAAGGTGAGCGGAACAACAGCACAAAGGATCTTTGGCTCTTGTTGTTCAGGGAAGTTTTTCCATTCTCAATTTGATGTGTTGAAAAATTGACTTTTCCTCCAGAATATGCAGTGAACGCACTGACTGCTGAATAAAGACACGGAACAGAATCAGCACTGCTCGTTCAGAATCCATCCAGATCTGAATGGAGAAGAAAAGATAGAGGGGAGCATGCCAGCCATGGAAATGTGCCAAGTGTCTGTGTCTTTGTCTGTCTGTGTCAAGAAGCTTGTAGTCCCTGGTGCTGTTTTAATTTTTACCTTTGGCCGTGCGGTTACGTGTGTGCACCGTGTATTTCCTTCAATAAAATGAAAAGAAAGCCATGGGAACAGAGACAGCCAAGCCCCCAGAGGGTTCCGGCGAGAGGAAGTGTGTGTGTGTGTGTGTGTGTGTGTGTGTGTGTGTGTGTGTGTGTGTGTGTGTGTGTGTGTGTGTGTGTGTGTGTGTGTGTGTGCGTGCGTGCGTGCATGTTCTTGTTCTGTAGTCAGTCAGTGCTGAGTCATTGCCGGGCTGGCCAGGCAGATAGAAACAGGGCGCCATGGGGGGCGGGGGGGGGCCATCTAGAGGGGCAACTTGGGCCACGCACTGAGCATGCTCTGAAGAAGAGCAGGACAGCCGTGAGTTGTTGTGACAGGACACAACCAGGAACTTTGGTGACGCACTATTTCCTCTTGCCAAGTTGACGCACGCACGTGTGGAGCGAGCGAGCGCCAGCGACGTCCCTCGCACTTCGTGGTCGTCTGGACGTTCTTTCGGACGCGGACCGGAGATCTCAGCCCCCCCCACCACCACCACACCCCACCCACGCACACACCCACCCACCCCGACCAACTCGTACGCACGCACATGCTCACGCTTCATCTCTTTAGAATAGACCCTTCAACAGCTCTGCGCGAATACGGTATGTAACGTGGGCCAGACAGGAGCCGCAGGTGCCTCCCACTGGTCCTGTAGCTGAAGTCACATGCTGCTCAGCTCTTCTGTTTGAATCTCAATGTCTGCCGCTGTCTGTGTTAAAAAGGTATTCGCGTAACACGCAAATGTGACTCAAACGGCGTCGGTGCTCCAGGCGTGAACACAAATGGGCGGAGATGGTGACTTGTTGAAAGTCATTCAGGCTTTAATTCATCGCAGAAACGTCTGATGTTGCAGTTCTCCGGCTGATGATGCAACAGTCACACATGTTGTCACCACCTCGGACCTTTCATAGTTCCATCTTTCGCCGTGGCTGACGTGGAGCGAGGGTTCTCTCATGCACCTGTGGGAACTCCTGCCTTCAGCTCTGTTTTTTTTTTTTTTTTTTTTTTAGGAAGTCTTGCCGGGACATTTTTAGAGAATGTATGCCGCTGAATACTGGGCCTCTGAAGAATTAACCGCATAGTTCCACAGAAAAGGGGAAACATGTTGCACCGGCTGACGTTCTCAGTCAGCCATGGTGGATGGCTAAAAATACATGCACCGTTGCAGACTGTTGAATCTCTGGATCAAAGAAAAAAGCAAGAGCGCTCCAGCAACATAACTAATGATGATATTTTTGTGTAGTCAAGCTTCTGATTGACTAGAAAGGCTTTTATAAAGTCAGACAAGCTTGCTGTGGCTCTGCACTGCTGCGTCCCCCCCAGACACTTTCTTCCTGCACGTCGCAGTCTCACAGCAGAACAACAAGTGCCGTTGCAAAGGTTGAAAATGGAATGGAAATGGTGAAGTTTTATCCAGCCTTCGCTCGCTTTCAACAAGTCATACAATACATGAGTTTAGATCTTAAATTGTTTTTTTAAATACTGTCTTTCACATTGTGCTATTACGAGGTGGGAGAGGGTTAGAGACAAATCAATAAGCATATTGTGGTCTTTTTGTTTTTATCGGCGTCAGTGTGATTCCCTTTTGAATGCAAGAAGTCTGAAAGGGAAAGAAAAGAGGAAGGAACATTGTATAAGGTCACATGTGAACTTGCAGATGGCCAGGCAGGCAGTATGGTTGATTGAGAAATTTTCTAACCATACTTCCTCTGAGGGCATCATTCAGTTTCTGCATGATTTATCATTTCACTGACGTGAATATCTGATGTCTTCACTAATTTCAGTCGACTCTTCTTTCATCGTTGTCTTTTTATTTATTTCTATGTTATATATGTTTAGTATTATGTTGGTTTTTTTGCCTGATTCAGTCATCCTTTTTCTTACTTTTTTTTTCAGTACTTTTGGCCATTCTTAAGATAGGCCAACCCCTCCCAGTGTCTCTTGTGCTTTTTCTTCACCTCATCTGCTCCACTCGTCATCCCTCTCTCTCTCTCTCTCTCTCTCTCTCTCTCTCTCTCTCTCTCTCTCTCTCCCTCTCTCTCTCACTTTCTCTGTCTTGCAGCTGTAATTCTCTGCCGGTCTGCTTACTGCGATGAATGGTAACACTATACATCCAACCAACAACGCCACGCTAGCAGGAGGAGGCCCGGGTGTCGCGGCGCCCCCGAGAGGCTGGAGAGAATTCTGCGAGCTGCATGCCATCGCCACGGCCCGGCAGCTGGCTGGACACTACCGGAGCTTTGCCCAAGAGCGAGCGCAACATGACGTCCTCCCGCCGGAGAGCTTCTCCAAGCAGTTCACCGACCTCTTCCAGCAGCACTTCTGCTGCGAGGTCGACAGAGATGCCTCCTCCGCCGCTCAGACGGCCTCCTCCCACCCGTCGCAGGCCGTGATGGGCCGGCTCCGGATCACTCCCCTCTCCGGCGTCCAGGACTACCGCGAGGCAGGCAGGCCGAGCAGCGGAGCCGCGCCCAAAGTCGAGTCGGTGGCGGCGACGGCGGTGGTAGCGGCAGTGGGCCGTGAGCAGGAGCAGCCGCTGCGATGCTCGGCCGGCAGCTCCCTGTCGGGAATCCCGGTGGTGCTGCGGGGCTCTGCGCGCAGCCTCGGCAGCGGGTCGCTGGTCCTCCGCAGCCGCAGCAGCGAGGAGGTGTGCAGCAGCGGCGGCAGCAGCAGCAGCGGCAGCGGCGGCGGCGGCGGCGGCGAGCGCCACCACCTGTCGGAGAGGTGCTCGCTGGACTCCTCGTCCTCCAACTCTGGGAGCGGCGACGTCGTCACGCACTTCTCCGTCAGTCAGATTCGGCAGACTGTAAGACGGCTGCTGAAGAAGCGGCCCTTGCCCGGCCCCCCTCTATCTCAGGACCTGTCCGCCACGCACCCCAACCCCACAAACAGCAGCAGCAGCAGCAGCAGCAGCAGCAGCAGCAGCAACAGCGGCGGTGCCCCAAGCAGCGCCGGCAGAACGAGCGGCACCCACGAGGAGACCCTGTCCCCCTCCTCGACCCCCCACCCCCAACCCTGTCAGAACTCTCAGGCCACGCCCCCGGTCCCTTCACACATTTCCATGGCCGGCTTGGCCTCCCACCTCCTGGACCGGTTCCGCTGGTTCCGCGTGGGAAGCATCCGGCACAGGAGGAGGGACGAGGCCGGCTGCTGTAAGGAGGGTCACCTTAGGTACTTGCTGGTGGATGACACTATCTCAGACGCTCTGCCGTGCTGGCAACGCTGCCGCCTGCTGGTCAGGAGGACCCGGGACGCTCAGGAGGAAGGAGGCGAGAGGTACCAGCTGGAGCTCTATGATCCTCCAAAGGTAGGAACGACACACTCTTTCATTTGTGCATAAGCATTTACACATCTAAGACTATTAACTCTTCATGGTTGGTTGCTAATGAGTTGGATTTCATCAGGGAGCAAACTTAATTGTGCCGCAACCGTGCAAATATTTTGAAGGTTGGTGAGGTTACATGTTCAGTTCTTTATCAGGATGCTCACCAGCGACAGCAGGGCGCTTCTACATAGTCGCATCTCTCATCTCCAAACTTTGCAGTGACAAACAGCCTGAAGTTGGTTGGATGGTACACGTGCAGTACGCAGCAGTCAACCTCGATTTGTCTCGTGGAATTCTGAGAAGGACAAACTAATAAAGCGGCTCAACATCATTCATGGGAAGGAAAATGCGAGTTGATTGATTCTAACCATATTCAAGCAGATTAACTCAATGACCAGGGTTGAGGATGTGACTGCATCTGACCCTGGAGTGTTTGAATGAGTGTTTCAATCACTAAGCAATGTGGAAGGATCTCACAGTTCTTTGCACGCGAGGCTCAATCTGTGGAATTCCAGCGTAAAATTCAGCGATGCAGTCTGACGCTTTGCTCCTCTGTGTCTCGCCTTCCTGGGCGACGAGTGGCATTTGTTCAGCCGCTCAAATGAACGGTTTCACATAATTACAGTAGCAACGCAGCGGACCGTACAGCCACATGCACGTTTGACCGTTCTTCAGTTCTCCTAAATAGTTTGTTGCACTTCTTCTCGGAACTCGGGGGAGCACCGAAACGCCTCGCAGCTGGCGGGTTCCTCTCTCGCCAGGAGCCAGTCAATGTTGGCGCTCATTAATGAGGTGGAAACCCGGCGAGGCCTTTAAGGGGTTAATTAAATTCAGTTTGTCAGTCTGTGCCACGATTGTAAACATAATCTATAAATTAACTCACACAGGCACGCGCACCCACACACACACACACACACACACACACACACACAAACAGAGTCATTTCCTGCTTCGAGCTGAGCCTCCGAGGGGTTCTCCCCCCCCACGCGTCCCCCACTCCCGTTTCAACTTTTCTCTTTGTTGTGTGTCTCATGTTCGTTTTTGCTCTCATAAAACATGTTTTGCTGCATCGGAGCGGCTGCTCTCGGTGCACAAAATGCCACATGACAAAAACGAGACCAAAGCTCCGCTTGGCCCTCGGGTTTAGTTCGCCGGAGAAAAAGAACAAGAGCGAGATCTCAGTGTCGCCCTTGTGCAAAAAAAAATAAATAAATAAATAAAAAGTTGTCCGCCAGAGAAGAAGAAGCCAGTAGGGGAAGACTCTGTTGCACGGCTTTGATCTCGTCACGACGCAAATCAACTATGAACAATTTCATTGCTACGACTGCGACTTTTCTATTATTTTATTTTTATGTGTCTTTTTTTGTGTGTTTGTTTTTTGCAGCTGTGGCACATGTCGCGCTGCCGAGCACGGCTCCGGCTCAGACACACTCGCCATCGCTGATCAGAAAGTCGTGTCTGTTTTTTTTTTTTTTTTTCATTGTGCTGCTGTTAAAAAAAACCTCATTATTTGTCTCACGCTGATTAACCTTAAAGACAAAAAAAGAGATGGTTTGACCCTTGACCCAGTTCCACAGTGCTGGAACAAGTGGACTTCCTCGTCCAGTCTGCTGAAAAGAAGACAGGAGAAAAATGTTTTTTTTTCTTTTGCATCACTTTCTCATGAATGCACACGGCTCAGCATTTGCCCAGTGAACCATTTTTGTGTATCTGCAACATTCTTCTCGTCTCTTTGGTGACTCGATCTGCCTCCTACGCTGCTTCCTGTTTGTTTGGGGTTTGGTTTAGCCAGTCGCAGTTTGTCTGCTCAGTGCCTCGCGATAAATACATCAACTGGCGTTGAAAATATTTGTGTAATGAGCGTTTTTCTTTTTTTTTTTTTGTTTTTTTTTTCACAAGGAAATAGAAGGTCAGTGCCCCGCCAACACCAAATTTTTTTTTTTTCCTTCTTTTTTCTCTGGTGGCAGCAGCGCGTCACAGCGCAGCGGGGTGCCGCCGATGTTTTCGCCGCCCTACAACGAGACCTCGTGGCACAAAGGTCGGGGATATTTTCTGGCGGCGAGTTGTGTGCACACCCAGTCCCCAAAGATCTGCAAACCAGCAATCAGAGTGGTTTACTGCTATCCATTGGCAGCCATCTGAAAGGCCACCGGTCTTTTCACGGCCGTTGCAAGTGTGTATTTTGGCGCGCTCGAGTTCAGCCAGGGGGAGAAAAAAAAAAAAAAGGGAGACGTTGCATGCATTTGCACAAGTGAGGGTGTTTGTCGGGATTTTTTTTATACATTTGACACTCCTAAACCCTTCAGCCAGCTGCAGCTTTAACCATATGTGTAAGGTAATTCAGTTAAAGACTTTACTGGCTCATTTCGATGCTGGCCCTGCTGCAACCCTGCGCGCTCTCTCTCCCCTCTGACTTGTGCACTTGTGTGCGTGTGTGTATGTGCGAGTGTGTGTTTGATCTTGGCAGAGAAGAGATTTAACAGCCTGGGAATGGCCTTAAAAGGAAGGAGAGCTGTGGACTAAATGCACATGAATCCACACCCTCAAAAAAAGAGAGAGAGAGAGAGAGAAAAAAAAAAAGTAACGCAAGTTCACGTCATCGTTCGATCTGTACAGTTTCTTCGGAAGTTAACTCACTTTTCACACTTGCCGTGTGCATGCAAGGGTCTGCCGGGGTGCACGCTCTTAAAATAGTCCGGGCACAGGCAGCGTTGTTTTTTTTTGTTTCTGTTTTGTTTTGGATTAAAGTTCCCTGCAACTTGTGCGTTAAGAGATATAGCTTGTGGGAAACAGCGCAGTAACGCTGAACAAGAGCGGAAGCTGCGTGATGGCTGATAATTCCTGAGCGTGAGAAGGCTTCAGAAAGCACCGAGGCGCCACGCCTCAGCATCAGCCCAAAACGCCAATGCACCTGGTTTTCTCAGTAAGTCTGGTCGGGAGGTCAACATTCAGCTCCGGCTCGCTGAAAAATTGGAGCGCAACGTTGCGTAAATTCTGACGCCTTCTTAGTTCCGAGCGCATGTTTTCTTTTTGTAATATTTTGAAGGTGGAAAGAGAGAAGAAAAAAAAAGCCAGAGGATGCAATGCAACATTTGCTTCCTTGCAGAAGTGAATCTTGTCCTGTCAGCTGAAACTCACCAGTGCTCTTGGTTTTCAGCCCCCCCCCCCCGAAACAATCAGACGTCCTGTTTGGGTCTCATGTTCGTGTTGATAATTGATTCCACAGACCGGAAACAACAACAACAAAAAGACTTGACCCACTTGATGAATGTGTGAGATTGATTGCTGTATCTTTCTCACTTCCGGAGTCATCGCGTCACCTGACACCCCCCCCCCCCCCCCCCTTTTCATTTTTCCTGACTCACAGCTGAGGCAGTCGTCTCTAATGTGCCGAGTCCCGCTCTTCCTTTCATCTGTCTTGTACTCAAGACTACCGATGAGAATCACATCCTGCCAGGAAAATCCTGGTGTTTCTGTTTTCCAGAGCCAGTTCCCACAGACGGAGCCGTCTGATGCTACATGTTTCCTCAGACCTAATTTGAAATTGCACACTTCTCATCTGCGTGCGTGCGTGCGTGCGTGCGTGTGTGCGTGCGTGCGTGCGTGCGTGCGTGCGTGTGTGTGTGCGTGTGTGTGCGTGTGTGTGTGTGTGTGTGTGTTGTGCTTTTTCTTGTGTTTGTTCCAGCTCTTCTGGCTAATCTTTTCCACATGGTTCTATTTCTTGCATGTGTGTATGTGTTTCATATGTTTTGGGGATGCTTTTTCTTTCCAATTGTGCTTTCTTAGACATACATTTATTAGCGTTACCTCGCATCGTGATGTGCTTTTTTTTTTTTTTTTTTTTTTCAATCTTTTGCTTTTTGTTTTGAGTCAAACGATCTCAGTTACCGCCGAGAAATCACCTAAGATGTACGTCCTAAATACAATACGAACGTGCTTCCGTCCGTGAGGAACAAACTCGCAAAGTCAGCGGAAAAACTTTTTGTCTTCTTCTTTTTAAAATGCAGACTGGTTTCCATCTGTTCTAATGTTTCTAATTAAACTTAAGCCTCTCACGCTTGGCAACATGCAGCGTTAATTCGGCCCCTGGTTGCTCGCCACAGTCGAGGCTTTGGACACGAGAGGCCCCGGTCAGTCAAAACCAAAGTGGAACGAAGCCGCGCGGGAGAGACGCTGCGCTAACGTGGATATTCTTTTGTGTCGTGCCCTCCCCAGTACGTGTCACAAACATTCAGCGGTGACATATTTGTCAGACTTCTAGGTCTTGTATATGTGACTCAAGTCACTCGAGCAGGATGTGACTCTTCGAAAACGCAACCCCAGTGTCAGATGAGAGAGAGCGAGAGAGAGACGATCCAGCATGTGGATCGTTCAATAAAATGTCACTTTTCAAAACCATCCTCCAGCTCTTCAGCCCGTTAATCACAAATGGAAGTCATTTGTAGACGAAAGGATTTTTTTATTATTTGGCTAAATTCTTTTTTTCCCCCTCTCACACAAAGCTCCACAGTGACACACACATTGCTGTGCTCACATCACTTGACTAGTCACTTGCCTGCAGGGGTAGATTTCAGAGCACGTCCTGGGGGCGGGGGGGGGGAAACACGTGCTGTCGCTTAGCTCGGACTGTTAATTAGCATGAATTTTTAGCCGTTGAAATGAGTCAAAGCACAACCAGTGTGTCAGTGCTGAGGTCACGCCGAGTGTGTCTTTATGCTTCAGTGTTGACATGATATAGCAGCGCATATAAAGTACAACAGTGCTGAATAAATGACTTCAGGTGCGCTTTATCTTCCACGGCAGTTTCATTTTGCATCACCGTGCGTCATGTTGCCCACAAAATAATCCTTTAACTCTTTCCACACAGAGGCCTTACGAAACCTAGAAAGGCTTCCTCTTCAGATGACTCTTAACAGATTGATGAATTGATATGACGGACGGGACTTGTTCTGTTTTCTTTAGAAGGAAGAAAATATCACTATTTGGGGGTTTTTGTCACTGAAGTTTTGCTTCGCGATTTTAAACCGCCCATTTTTCAATGCTGCTTGTCAAGTTAAATAGAAAGATGGCAATGGGGAATGAGTAAGGGTTGTTTTTGTTGCTGTTTTAATTGCCAATAAACCCCCAGTATGGCACCTTTTTGTGGCTTGGAGGTTATAATCAGCCATAATGGTCACTGTCAACTATTTAACTGTTTCAATGGTTTAAATTCCCAAAGCAATTAAAAGTGTCAGTTTAACTGAAAAGTCAAACTCAAGTTAAGCTCCAAAAGTTTCAGTCTGTCACTCAACCCAGGGGTGCATATTTTCCCTAGAGTGAAATTAAGTGAAATTATTGACATGGCTAATGTGTTGTTGTTTTTTTTTGTTTTGTCCAGCATGTGGGAAAATGTTTCAAATTCAAGATTTTGCACAAGTCATTTCAGATGTGCCCCTTATTGATTAAGACTGAAAACCAGGTCACAGCTCATTAGAGACACAACTTTTCCAAGCGTTTTGCCTCCTCGCTTTGTTGTTGCTGTTGCATGATGACTTTCTGGCTGCTGGCAGGCAGGAACTCACGGTGGTCTTGCACATGGAACTTTTTAAATGCCTGATGGAGTGGACTGTGCTGTCCGTCCGCTGCAACGCCATGTGCAGCCCTCTTGGCGCTGGCCTTGCACACATACCAAGATCCTGTTCAGCTCTTTCATGGCTGAGAGAGTGAAATAGCTCTCAGGAGGCGACCAGAGTGATTTAGCCCACTGCTAAGTTGCACTGCTTTCCGATCGTTCATGCTGACCGTCCCGGTCCATCACATACTCCAGAATGGAATGTGGATGTGGCTCCATGCTGTGTGTCTGATATCTGATGAACACATTTGGTTGGATGAGCTGAAAAGTCTTTCCTGAAACTTTGGGTGAGATGAATTTCAAAGTCTGTCAAGCATTTTTTTTTTTTTTTTTTTTTATTTAAATAGGGAAAGTTATGAAACACTTGTACTTATTGTAAATGCATTACACATACATTATACATTTCGCATGCATTATGCTAATGTGTAATGCATGTACAATATTGAAAATGAAAAATAACTTACTAAACTAAACTCAAACTTGCAAGTCGTGCATTTGAACACTTTGCATTGCATTCTGATGAAGCCTCTGATTTCTCTTCCTCTTTATTCAGTATTGCAAGCTTGTTTTGCAAGCTTTTTTTCTCTTATTCATACAAATTGTGGTTAGAAGTCAAACGAAATGTTGTCGCACGATTCAAAACTCCTATCGGTTCCCCGTCAAACATTCTGATATGGCGGCGCGTTGAGAAGTAAAGTGGTGAAGTGGTGACTCGCGAGAAGACAACACCTCCAACTTTCCTTCCTCTGAGCGAGACCGTCATGAGTGGTGCCTCAGAGGCAGCGTGCGCGTCTGTTTGCTCTTCTTTGTGGTTATGGGTGAGATGAGGGTATTTATCTGCAAGATCAAAAAGGGGCATCCTAATTTAAGAATTCTAAGAAATCCAGCGCTTCGTTAAACGTATCCAGTGCAGTTTCAGGCCGACTGCGGAGTCGGATTCAGGTGCCTCCCTGCGGAGATGATATTCGCACGTCTGTCCATCCGTTGAATCTATTCAGCGCGTCGTCATTAAAAAAAAAAAAAAAAAAAAAATGCGGCAAACCAACACCGTGGGATCCCGTACGGAGTCGCTGCTAGAGGTGTGTTCACATTGTACTGAAAGGACGTCAGTTGAAAAATGTTGCAGCGACAGAGGATACGCTATTACACGATGCTTTTGGTTTGAAAGAAAACAAAAAGACTATTGTGTCGCGAGTAGGGCGGCCAACCACTTCATGCACAAATCTAAAAAAAAAATTTTTTAAATTCACTGTGGGAGGAGCTTTTTTTTTTTTTGTTTAGTTTTTTTCCCTTTTCTCTGTGTGTTCGCGTGCGTGCGTGTGTGCGTGCGTGCGTGTCTCTGTGTGTGTTTGAGCGTGACAAAAATCTACAGAAACGTGTAAAGGAAGTCGGGTGGTTAGAGTCATGTGGTCAAGATGTTTGTCACATCTCTCGCTCCGTCTCTTTCTAGGTCTCTCTCAGCAGGAAGGCTCGTCCCGACCTGCAGCGCTGCAGACTGCCTCTCTCAACCAAAACATGGATTTCCTCTCGTCATTTGTAACATATGAGAGAGGCCGTGCATCTTTGTGCTTTTCCTTCTGCGTCTCCTCAGCTTTCCTTGTCTTTTTATGTGTGTGTGCGCGCGTGCATGTGTGTTTGTGTGTGTGTGTGTGTGTGTGACCTACAACTTGCAGTGCCAGTGCACATGACCTTGCTGAGTAGCATGCGGAAAGCCCCCGAAGCACAAACTGTGCAACCTCACCCAACTGTTTTATCTTTTATTTATTTATTTATTTTTTTTGTTTGCCTTTATAATCCCAACTTGTGACTTTTATGTCTGCACAGAAGGTTAACCATCATTCTCATTATTGACACATTTGTTCTTATTTGTATATTTGTTTTTTCATCGACTCCTCTCTGGATCATTTTCAGTGACATGACTTGTTACTAGCAACTCGACCATCAGGCCAAAACCAAAGCGCTGTGGCTTCTAGCTGGTTACACTGGTTAACTTCAGTCGTCCAAAAACAGACTAAAGCCAATCCCTGTTAATCCCTCTGTTCTTATACCAGCTGTGATGTCAGGGTTAGGGTTAGGCTTAGGGTCTCCAAACTCTGCAGATTATGTTCTGCGCTACTGTAAGCATGCCAGCCTCCTCACAAGTGGATCTGCCCTTTATATAAATATAAATGCTCATCATCCATCCATCCATCCATCCATCCATTTCAATACCCACTTGGTGCTGCACGCTAAATGCTTATCATTAAATATTTAATACATCACCTATTTATTACTTTTAGTGCTTTTCTGACTGTATACATGCATGCATGGCTATGAATGCAACCCACTGGGCCTCTTCTTCTTCAGGCTCTGTGCATTGCACTGATAAACCCTGCGTTAACCAATACGCATCTGCATTTGATAATCTGCAATCCTTGATTCTTGCAAAAGCCTCCATCCTGGTTTTCGCCTCGGATCTCCCCATCATTCGTAACCCTTCCCCTCCCAACGAAATAATAAATAGGAATTCTTTTATGCTGCTGCCGTCATGGATGACTGCACTGAGGTGGTATAGGCTCTGGCAAAGCCAATGATCCTGACCTGTAAACACTGAGAGTTTGCTCTGGCCCATGTGGATCCCAAATGGTCTTCACCCCTTCTGTGGAAAGTGTTATCATGGCTGGATCTCCTTCACTACATAAAGCTGCCTGTGGCTCAGCGCTACCAGGAACCCCAGTCATCAGGAGGCAAAACTGCACCGTAAGGGTTATTCAGACACAATGGTGTGTCACCGGGGGAACAGCAGGGAAGAGGAAGGACGGGGAAAGTTTTGTTTTTTTTTTTTTTTGCCTTTCCTTTTGCTTTTCTTTGTCCATTTTTGAATTTGATTTCCCCTTGACGGATACATAAATGTATGGATATATATTTTACTATCTGGATAGATTATTTTGTTAAGAAGTATTTGCCGTATAAATAATGTGTTTATATAGAGGACGCATATAGATTCCTCGTGCAGAGGAAGGAAGCTTTCCTTCTTCTACCGCCTACGAACATGTGTGCAGTTACTAAAGACACAACACACCCTTAACTGACCACGGAAACACACACACACACACACACACACAACTGACACACATGCATTCTGTGCGAACTGGCTAAGCTTCATCAATGTCAGCGTTTGCATTCTGTGCCGAGAGCATGTGATAGACAGGCAAAGTGCGCTGCAGGAATTAAGACAGAGGGCTTTTTGTTGTCGTCTTCCCTTCATTATTTTTTTTTTCATTGAGAAGCAAACTACTAAACAAAGCATTGCTTATCTCAGCTCTTGTGACTGCTGCAAGTCCTTGGACCAAACTTTAACTCTGCATCCAAACGTGGTGATTATCATGGCGTCTGTAGTATCATAGGTTTTCCTAGAGATCTGTAACTATTAGTCCCCAATGATTTCAGAAGCTATTTTGCTATTTTGTAATATGTACAATAGTTTCTTACGGTCCTTCAGGGGCCAGTAAGGAAACATAGGTTCTTGTTTTTGTGTCATGGTTCAGTTGGAACAGAGTAAGTCCCACTGCTTTCCAACAAGTAGATGACAGCCATCCGTCAGCGTTGAGTGGATTATTGAATTCAACCCTGACCATCGCTGAACAAAGCAACTGAGGGCATTTTTACAGCAGTGCAACCAGAGTGAAAAAGTTGTCTCGAGCCTCTGACGTCTTCTGTGTCGGGTGATGTAACGTTTTACTAATTCTGTCATCATAACCTGCATGTTGATTAGAAGCATGTACATACGTCAACGGGTGGCCCCCAAGGGTCACATCAGTCACAAACATCTTGCTGCACAAACTCTCTCAAGGTGAAACTGGTATCAAAGCTGCAGAGTAATAATTACAATCATTTCCGGTGTTTGTTTTTTTTGTTTTTGTTTTTGTTTTTGTTGTGTCATTCGGGATTAATTAAAAAAGAATTTGAGGGGGAAAAACAGGCAAATGGATTTCACAGGGCCTTGCTGTGGGGTTGCAGTTAGTCAGAACTTGCCTGTCTGCAATCACGGTGCTAAACTTTTATTACAAGTTTGATTTAAGAGTTTGTGAAGAAACTCTAATGAGTGTCACATTTTGCCTCTTCTCGTTCTTTCTTTTCTGCTCCGTCAGGCCGTCCAAGTCGTCGCTCTTGTCTGTTGTGCGCGCGCGAAAACCACAGCTGATTCACTTACAGGGAAGTGCGCTCAGTTCTCTGAATGTGGAGTGCGCCGTCTCAACTGGTGCGTGTTTACCTCGCGCTATATCAGTGTTTCTGAGAAGAGGTGTGCAAAGAGGACAGTGAACGGGCTGACTCTGGAAAGCTGCGTCTCACACACACACACACACACACACACACACACACACACACACACACCTTTCCTAGAACACGCACCTCTCTGTCAGTGCCGGTTTCACTGACGCCTCTGGTGCGCTTGTGTGTGCGTGAGTGCTCGCGTCCGCGTGCCCGCTGCGCACATCCTCTTCGATACCACAGATAAAGGTGATTTGTAAGTGCGATCATCTCAGGGCTGCCTCGCCTCCACCCACCCCACCCGTGCAGGGCCACCGACGCAGCTGCCCTGCGGCTGTCGGAGGCTTTCCTCCTTTGGTTCACGGCACCAAATGAATTAAATACTTTCCCCTAATTTTTTTATTTTTATTTTTATTTTTTTTTGTAAAACGTGTTCGATGAAGAGACGGTAGAAACACGCGAACCGTCCCTCCGAGAACAAATGAAAAGAGTTACGATTTAACGACGGCGTCGTCGATGCTTCCCTGTGAGCTCCACATTTAGTGGCGGGTTTCACTTGAAACACTTGTTGTTGCTCGGAGGCATCGCGATACGCACAGCAGTTTGACAGGCAGGCTCAGGAACAGACGGGAAAAATTCAATCTCAATAAAGATCCGACCTGATCCGTTTCCATAATCAGGATCAGAATCAGAATCAGCTTCATTGGCCAAATCTGTGCGTGCCAAGCAGGGAATTTGACTCCGGTTTGTCTCCGTTCTCTGTACGTAGATTTAAATAACTAACACAAAGACAGCAAACACAATGTGCAACTCACTCGTAGAATCAAAAATATATATACAAATACACATTATATAAAAAGTATAAACACTATAAACAGGTGAGTCTCTATGAATGATGAGAGTTCATCAGAGCAGCAGCCTGGGGGAAGAAGCTGCCCAGTCATGAGAGACGCCGATAAGATGCTTTTTATCCATCTGAAAAAAAGATAACAACGGCTCTCTGCGTCAAACAAGACATCCTAAAACTCTATTTGCAAAGCCATCCTAAGCCGTCTCCCTCAACATTTGAGTGATAGTATTTCCAGAACCCGCAGTACTTAATTGTTTACGCTCCCACCTGCTAAACGTTCCCAATGCTGCCTCCGAACTTGGGGAGCATTCTTTCACACACTCCGCAGCCAAGACTCAGAACTCAGAACTCAGAACTCGCGCGGCTCTTGATTTAACGCAGTCCTTCGACCTCGTGTCGGCGCTCCTGATAAGCATTTATTTCCCGTCTTTCACGATTGCGTGATTTTTTTTAATTATTTTTTTGTGTGTGTGTGTGTGTTGCCTGTTGCAACTCTGGTGTTTGTTTGTTTTTTTTGTTTTTTTAAAGCTGCGGTCTTTGGCCGGACTTGCCTTGGAAAAGAGCTCTTTGTGTCCCAACGGGATCGACCTGTTTAAACAAAGGATAAAATGACTTTTTAAATAAGCATCGAACATCAAACTCAATCAGCAATTGCAAGATGCTTCCCTGCTGAGGTTCCCAGATGTGAACAGAGTATTTTTCACTGTGTGAGTTATGCATATTTCTACACTCTGCTCCCTTCTTTTTGGTCTTTCTCTGCAAAGCACGCTTGGTTGTTCTGCCCCTTTTCGACTGAGTGCGACGCCAGTGGGTTTTAGAACGGTGCCCTCTGAGATAGCCTCGTGTGTTTGAAGTGAAATGTTATATATTTTATGCGTACATACAGTACGTGTGAGTGCAGCTGTTTTGTTTGCATACTCAGGTAGCGTCACTTCAGGGTCTGTGGAGTTTGTCGATGATGGGTTCATCAGTGCAGCTCACGGTGCGACCAGGATGGCTCATTGGGAACACCAGGTTGGATTCCAGGCGTGTCCTCCTGGTGGCAGTGGACATTTCAGTGTAACTAGGTTGGAGGCGGGGGAGCAGGAGCAGATGGATGGAGTGTTTTGTGACAAACCTCATGGGAGAGAAAAAAAAAAAAATCTATCATGGGATATGCAGAAAACATGTGCTTTAATGTTTTTGAGGCCCCATGGTGTTTATCGCTATGATTGAAATTCCTCCGAAAACACTGAAAAATGTATGAAATACAGCTATTTTTATGACTTACTTACTGTTAATATAATTTCTTCAAATTCAGTGGGCCGGATTAAAAAGCATAACAGGCCGCACATGCTAGAGAACACATTTCAAGTGCTTCATTTATAATGTGAGACATGCCAAATATCTCAAGCATGTTTCAGGCTCAAATATTAAAAAAAAAAAAAAAAAATGACGTGAATATTGTCACTCATTGTTCCAATTACAATCGAATCCTTGACTGGCAGACTTTTTTTTAATCCCATTTTGTATGTACTTGTCCATTTGAGATTACACATCTGCTGATTAATATGACGTCAAGACTCAAGTTTGCTCGGTCCATTGAACATTCAGTTGGAAGGAACACAAACATAGAGAAGGCAGTGCATATGTGACGGTCACGGGTGCAGGTGAGGTCTTCTGGCTGGTGGTTGCAGCAGCACCAGTCACGGGCCATGAAACAACTTTTCTGCATGACGTTTTTTTTTTGTTTGTTTTTTTTGGCTCAAACTAATTTGGTTTCCTGGCAAATGCTGACGTCAAAAAAACGTGAGGCAATATTATCGATTTTATCGTCATTGCGTATCTGCTCCACATCACAGGGGTGTGTGTGTGTGTGTGTGTGTGTGTGTGTGTGTGTGTGTGTGTGTGTCTTTGGTTTCAGTGAAACCTGAATTTGAATCAGTCTGAAACAGTTGGAGTCAAAATTGTAGTAACACACGGGTGAAATTACTGAGACGGGCTGCACTGTCTTCACTTTCATGTTTGGCACAGACAGTGACTGTGATCCGTTCATCACACACATCGTTTCATCTGTCAAATTTTGAATTTCACACTTTGGCAATTTTGTTTTTTTTTTTTAGAACTAACATTTGAACATTTCTATGTGGTCGCAAAAAGGCAGACGGGCTGTAAATCATCTTATTTGAATTGCTGAGCTCGGAAATGTTCTTTTTTCTTTTTTTTCATCCCATTTTCGGATCGGAACTCATCATCGCGCTACTGCCTCCAACTGTCTCCGCTGCATTGTTATTTCCTGTATATTACCATGCGGGCCACCATTGTCCCAGGCCATGTTGCGAGCATCAAGCGGTTCCTGCCGCTGCCTGGTGTTTATTGACAGTGTCAGGAGGCCAACGGTTCCACGGGGAGGGAGGAAGTGGAGATTCACATGGCTTCACATGAATGCCGGCAGTCAACAAGAGGCTGGAAGACAACACACACAGCAGGCGTGTGGCCTCGCGCTCCTCTCCAGAAGCGGTCGGGCCGCTAATTTTCAGTGCATAATCTTCCACTGTGATCTCTGCTTTTCAGAATCAAACGGCAGAGGTGGTGCGGTCGGGTCTTACGCAAACGTGAAACATCATCGGGGACATGAACTTTCTCTGTAAAGCTCAGCCGATCGCCTGCTCCTATGTGTCGTCTCGACTTGCTATTACATATGGTATTCTATGTATATAGAAGAAGAAGAAGAAGAAGAAGAAGAAGAAGAAGAAGAAGACCTTTATTGATGCCACAGTAGGGAAATTTGCATAATTACAGCAGCAAAACTGTATAGTACAAAAAGATCGAGAAATATATTTGTAAAAGAAATAAGGCAGTAAAAAAAATTAAAATTAAATATTTGGAGCTGCAAACAGAGTAGAAAAACAAGATATTTACATCTTATGGACAGTTGAATTTACAGCTATCTACATTCTGACAATAAGACTTTATTGCACCTTGAGAAAAATGTATGTAATGTATGTATGCAAAAAAAATATACACACACACACACACACACACACACACACACACACACACACACACACACATATATGTATATGTATGTATGTATATATATATGTATATTATGTGCCAGTTAAAAACAAAAGAAAAAAAACATTAACATGCATTAAGAGCCATTTAAGCAGGTTTTTCAGCTGACACACACACACACACACACACACACACACACACACACACAAAATGTGCTCACTTTATTATGAGAAATTCTTGCTGTATTTTAACCAGGCATTACATTTTGAAATATTGCCCGGCTCACTTCACTATTTACACAATGAGACGATGATCATGCAGTGGCCTTAGTTTACTCTTGCCTGTTTTCACAGCTGCAGGACGAGTTCAGCTGAAGGGTTTCGCTGTGCGTGGAGACACTCACTCCGGCTGAAGTTGCATTTGTCTTTTGTTGTTGCTTTTCTTATTTTTTTTTTCTTGCTTGTTTTTCTTTCTTTATTTTGTGTAAGGAAAGATTTAAAAGTAGCTAGTTTGTTTCCTGTGGTTTCTGTAACGAGGAATTAATTCTCCAGTCAAGTGACTTAACAAATAATCTTTTACAGTATGTGGCCACACACACACACGCACACGCACGCACGCACACACACACGCACGCACGCACGCGCACGCCCACACACACACACACACACACACACACCTTTGCTCCTGAGACCATGGCCCGAAGGAATAGACACATAACAAGAACCCAAATGGGGAAATGGAAGAATTTTCAGTCTTTTGTGGTTGTTTTTCATCTGTCCTGGCTGTGTTGTGTCTTTTTTCTTTTCTTTTTTTCTCAAACATCAGTGTGTCTCTTTGCGGGCGTTTCTTTTTTTTATATATAGCTTTTTTAGTCATTATCCACCCCCTGTTATTTAGTGTAAATGACACATTGTCTTCATATGCTCATTATGCCTCCCATTTTAGATCTTCTTGAAATGTCTTTGCAGCGTTTTTCACTTTTATCTATTCCTTTGTGGACTTTTTTTTCTCTCTCTTTGTAGCTGTTTCCTGCTCTCTTCAGTTGTGTTTCGCCTTTCCTCGAAGTCAATTAGACCTTCCTGGAGCCTTTCGTCTTTTTTCTTTTTGCCGCTCTTAGTTCTTCCTCTGCCTGGGAAACATGTTGGTTTTAATCTTACCAACGCTGGACACTGTTTAAGGAAGTAATTATGAAGAAGTTTAGAAAATCGTCTGCGTGTGTGCATATGTGTCCGTCCTCTCCAGGGACTTGACAGACGACAGTGTGCAGTAATAGGAAATGGGCTGTGAGTTTGAACTTGTTCCCCTGATGGGGTTGATTCACACTCCTGTTATGTTGTTGCTCAATCAGTCAGACATCTGCTGCCTGTTTTTTTTTCTCCCGCTCTGTGTGTGTGTGTGCACGCGCAATGTCTTTGTGTGTGTGTGTGTGTGTGTGTGTGTGTGTGTGTGTGTGTGTGTGTGTGTGCGTGTGTGCGTGCGCGCGCACGTGTCTTGACCGAAGCGTATGGTTCCTCAAACACGCTCTTAGTCAGAAACTCATTCACATTCTCACAATAAATGCCTACAATGAGTCACTAGGGGCTTATATGCTCACCCACACAGCGCCAGATCTCATTAGCTGTCATGCATCCTGTGCTATTATTCTGGGTGTCACATATCTCTTTCTAAGTATTCACACTTTTGAGAAAGATGGACACTCGCACACTAATCTAACAATAGAGGTGGACTTAGAAGGTTTGCAGGTGTGAGGGGTTTCTTTTTAATCTAATTGTTGATCTAGTGTTGATGAACAAATGTGTAACTTTATGTGGTAGTCGTAGTGTCGCTGTGTACTTTCCATGTAGGGATGTTAACAATCGATTATCGATTAATTATCGATTAAGAATTTAATCGATTAAATTAAATTAGTTGAGAAAAAGTTGAAATGTGACCCATTAGAAGTCAACTTAAAGTCAGAGGATACATATTTAGGGTGTTTTCACTGTTCTCTAATGTATGTAAATGTAAAAATGGATCACATTGGACCCTCAACATTATTTAAGGGTGAGATAAATTGCGGCTTATCAATTAATTGTTAATCAATCGATGAGGTCAATCAACCAATGATTAATGAATGAATCGATAATTTGCATCCCTATTTCCATGTGTTTATAAGTTTACAAGTTGGCATGGAGGCATTCACAGAATATGGGACTAATTCTCTGACTTGCCCTCTGTGACATCACACAGTGCTGATTTCACAGAATTGTGGGGTTTAGTTAGTACACACTTGCGGTAAAGACGAGTCAAACAAAAGAGATAAAGGATGGACCTTCCTTGTTTCCGTGGCGAGCAACGACAGGTTGGAGGCTCGTTAGTCAAGTAGCTGGATGAGAAGTCTGGACAAAACAATAAAGTGATGTAGACTTGCGAGCGGGAATAATGGTTCTCAATGAGATTGCGCATCACTTCCTGTTGTTTTGCATGACGTGAAACTCTGTCAGCGTTTTGACTCTTCGACGTGTTCACACCTTCCCCTCTGGGCAAGAGGCTCCTCGCTACCCTAGAAGGGAAGAAGCGTCGTGGCCCATTTCACCCGAATTCAAACAAAAGGGCTCTTTCAAGGAAGGCACCGGGAACCCAATTTGGCTGTGACAGCAATTCGGCAAAAGTTCAAGTTTAGTAGGTTTCTCACTGACTGACTGACTCAGTTGTGTCTGGATGAGTCACCTCCCGCTGATCTCGGCCATATTTGACTCAGACGGACACGGAGTCGACGAGGTTCATTCACATCACTGGCTGGATCTGTGTCGGCTGTGGGGGTGGGGAGGAAGGGGTTCACCATTTTATTAATTGGGTGTGCGCGTGCATGCACCTCGTGTGTGTGTGTGTGTGTGTGTGTGTGTGTGTGTGTGTGTGATTAATGCAGAAATTCCTCCAGCTCAGCCACTGTCGCAGGGGCTCAGACTCATCCAGCACACAAAGCCCTGGAATCAGTCTCAGCCGCTCTTTCTTCTCCCGCTCCTCATTCCTCCCTCTCTCCCACCCTGCACCGTGTTTTTCACTGTCTGGTCCACTTCCTCTCGCCGCTCCACCCACCCTCGCCCCTCCCCCTCCCCAACCACCCCACTCAGTCCCTCACTCACACGCACACACACACACACACACACACACACACACGCTGACTACGTTCACACCCACCCACCCTCCCTCTCCCTTTGTTCTGCATGTGTCGGTCCAATATGTTTGATGTTCTTTTAAGCTACATGTAATTTGCATCAGCTGCTTGTTAACTGAGGTGTTTCCTTTCAGGGCGGGATTGCGGTTTGTAAAAATTCCCTTTTTCCCGAACCTATTATTTCGATCTCGCCACGGTGAAAAAAAAAAAGGCAGTGTTGCGCTAGCGCACATGTCCAAGAAGATTAGCTTTATTGACGTTGCTGAGAGTGTCGGTCTTTTATTGCCTCGAGAAAAGATTGGAACTTGAAACATAGAATAACCTCATTTGAGTGAGCACAGCTGATTTACAAAGAAAAGTACTTCACTGCATGCTCACCCACAAAACAGCGCAAATGAGTTGTAGGCACGAGTTACGTGTCTGGCTGGATTAAAGAGGAACACTTCAGAGATCACCGTACCAAAACACTGAGTTGTGATGTCATAAAGGGCCACAGTACCTCTCCTAGATTAGTCACTGAATCAATCGACAGTGTAACGGGCCGTACGCCACATGTATGAGTTTCTGTCTGATCTGCAGACACACTGCAGACGCTGCTCCGCATCAGGAAAGAGCCCCGGTTATTTACTAAAGCCTCATCCCAGCAACATGGGACGCGTTGATCCGTCAACCACCTGCAGGATTCACCGTTGCCGCGGCGGAGGGCTTTTTCTCTCACTGGCATCCTGCTGCTTTTCCAGCTTCTATAACGCGTGTAAAAGTTTTCGGCTGCAATAAGATTCCATCCTGTGTTCCTTGGACACTGCGAGGCCCCCGAACGTCTCTGAGTTTGTGCTGGTGGAGTCGACCGTGGAGCCCCCGGGAGAACTCCCATCATGCTCCTCTGTACACTGTTTACTTTTCTCTGAGTGAAAAAAAAAAAAAGAGCCTTTTGTCCCGGTGGCTGTAAGGGCTCACGCTCACACATGCATGTAGCCATAGAAACGTGACCCACCATTCATTCCCTCACACACACACACACACACACACACACACACACACACACACACACACACACACACACACACACACACACACACAGATGCATACAAGTACATTCATTTCTTAGAAAAGCAAACACTTTGAAAGATGGAGTAGATTAGAACTTCTTTGTTTGCTTCTTCTGCCTCACAGTTTATTTGATTTATCTTTGTCGCCATCATTTGGTGTCAATTCAATTTTTCCGACTTTCACGCCTATTAAATGTTTTGTCTTGGTTGGTTTTTGTCACTTTTCTTTAGGCCTCGAGTCCCAAGATGACCACTCTCTGCTCAGATATCCAAGAAGTCCGTCGCTGCAACCGTCTGGAGATGCCCGACAACATCAACACGTTTGTTTTAAAGGTACCGGGGGTTTGGGGCAAGACGATGATTACGGTCGGGAAGCTCCACCTACCATCCAACCAGGTTCACGACCTGGAAGTGTCATTGAGCTTCGAGAGCGAAAGGGAACTGGGCAGTTGACAGCGTGTTTGCTGAGCTATTCAGAGTAGTATGTATATTGACATGGTGGGCCGCAACTGCAGCAGATTGCAACTGATCACTGCTTTTCTCTTTGTCACAGTCTGCCGGAGCTACGACTCACAAAAGTCACAAGACTTTTCTGGGGTTATAAGATCAGCGTTCTTCTGGAAATGTCAAACACTGTGTATACAAGTGTCCTCAATGATGCTGTCACATCTTTTACCAGCTTGGTCATGAAGCTTACTAAAAAAAAAAACATTTGAGACGATTATCGCTTTAAACTTCCTTTTATAATTCAGACGGCTATAAAACTTCCCAGCATCCCAGATTTTAATTCCATTATTGTCATTGTGTCATATTTTTCTTTTAATTTCAAATGAAATGCTTTTAAGGCACTTAAAATTATTGTAATAATTTGCACCATGCGCCACAGGTCCGTGCACTGTTCATTAAGTTTGGCAATGATGTGAGAGCTGAGATTGTGTCTGTCTTTGCAGGTTAATCGAGGTAGTCTGATATTCGAAACAGACAATGACCAGCAGGTCAGCTCCTGGACCACGGAGATAAAGGAGTGTGTCAGCAACAGGTGAGAAATCTTTCAGAGTGAATGCATCCTAATACCATGAACCCAGTCTTATTGGAAGTACACCTTTAAAATAAATGTGTGGCTTTTATATTTAAGTGGGCCTGTAAGAGACAGCAAGGTCACACACACACACACACACACACACACACACACACACACACACACACACACACACACATACTGGTGTGTGATCATTCGACTCCTCTCGTGCAGATTTTTCCCTCGGAATCCTGAGGGGAAATATTTAACACGTGGACTTCTCCTCTTTTCACTGTTTGCTCTGGATGTTTACTTGTGTGGAGGTATGTGTTTGCAAAATTGCAAACTGGTCACCGCTGTCAATATTTACACTGAACCTTTGAGATGAAGCTCACAGTCTGCCGTGACGTTTCTCAATCATATCTAAATAATTGATGTTAGAAACTAAATTATGCATACGTATATGTATATATGTGTGCGTGTGTGTGCGTGTGTGTGCGTGTGTGTGTGTGTGTGTGTGTGTGTGTGTGCGCGTGTGTGTGTGTGCGCGTGTGTGTGTCAGCTTGAGGAGAAATGGACTCGGGTCTTCCTGTTATTCAGAGAGTCACAAACTGAAGTCAGCAAGATTCTTGTCCTGCTTCCCTCTTTAACCTTCCCCTTCTCATTTATGTATGACCCCCCCCCCCCAAAAAAAAAAAAAAAAAAAAACTCCCACACACTCACACACTGTGTGCCCTCAGTTTGTGTGCAGTGCAGTGTTGGAACAGTAAGCCTTAGTTCACACCTGAACTGCTAAACCAGCCTGACTTCCTGCCAGTGCTCGCTGACTTAGGGCTCTTTTCATGCCATGAAACCGTGTTTCCCAGCAAGTCTCACCTCCCACAGCCTGAAAACTGTTTCCTCTCTCTGCCGTGGCGGAAGAGAAGCCCGCTCTCCTCCAGGAACCCGTGTGCCAGCTGTTCAGAGTGGGATTTGGTAAAAGGGAATTCCACAGCCATTTTACTTGCCCTTTTTTCACAGGTGGTCTTCACCAGCATAACAATACAGGCGGCCCCGTGGTCAATGTTATATTATTGTGATAGTGTTTAAATCCAAACGTACATAAAAAAAAAAATGCAATGGGCTCCTTGAAGTGCGATTTTTGAATGACTATTTTCTCAACACAACGTGTGTTCTGCAAAGATTTTCCCTGGAGTGTCTTCATTCCCTCATCATTTGTCTCCGACACCAATCCAAAAATATCCTCGTCAGTGTGCGGTGCCAGTTCCTCGTGTTCTGCAGGTCACACTGCAAATTTGGAACAATTCACTTCGTCCTCAAACTCCTGCGTCTCCGCTCGGCTCGCCGTGCCGAGCGGAGACGTGACAAATCCGACTCCAGCATTGCGGTAACATTGTCGCTCCCCGCCAGGAAGCTGCTGCAAAACAGAAGAAAATGTGCGCTTCTGCTGGACGGGACAGTGTGCTGTATGTTATGTTGAAATGCCTGAGTCTCCATCGGGATTAACACACATGCGAACATGTTTTTATCTCCCAGGTCAGGCAGTGTGGATCTGGAGCCTCTCCCCTCCCCCTCGGACACTTCTGCGCCGGCCAATCACAGAGCGAGCTCAGAGCAAGGAAGTCAAAGTGAGTGAAGAGTCCAGTGCTGTCAACGAGATATCATCATTCTCTGCCGTTTCAATCAGACACGTCCCAACATGATCTGTGAAGCTGCGATGTCTCCTAAAACGTTATTCAAGTGGATTCTGTTTGTCCCTCCAGACCCTGTCACTTTCCCCCTGCCGGAGCAGGTCCTCCAGAAAAGCGACCACTTCCTCTTCTCCTACCCATGGTTCCACGGGCCCATCTCCAGGATGAAGGCAGCATACCTGGTGCAGAGCTCTGGGCCCGAAGGACACGGAGTCTTCCTGGTGCGGCAGAGCGAGACCCGCCGCGGGGACTACGTCCTCACCTTCAACTACCAGGGGAGAGCTAAGGTGGGTGGGGTCAGGTCTGAGCCTGGCTGAGTGGTTGGCTTCACAGGCAGGGGGCGCTGTCCTCTCAGCCGCCTCACGCCCTCCCTCCTGTGTTTGTGTCCCCGCAGCACCTGCGTCTCTCGCTGACCGACTGGGGTCAGTGCCGCGTCCAGCACCTGCGCTTCCCCTCCGTCATGGACATGCTCAGTCATTTCCGCCTCTTCCCCATCCCGCTGGAGTGCGGCGCCGCCGGAGCCGTCACCTTGACCCGCTTTGTCGTGGCGGGCTCCAGCCCTCCGTCACAGGGTGAGAGAGTGTCTCTAGTTTCTTGTCTATAGTCCATAGTCACTTATCACTGGTCTCTAGTCTCTTATCTGTAGTCTCTAGTTCCTAGTATCTAGTCTTAAATCTCTAGTCCATAGCCTTTAGTCCATAGCCTCTAGTCCCTAGTCTATAGTCTCTAGCCCCATGTCTCTAGTCCCCTGTCTCTAGTCCCTAGTCCATAGCCTTTAGTCCATAGCCTCTAGTCCCTAGTCTATAGTCTCTAGCCTCTAGTCTCTAGCCCCATGTCTCTAGTCCCCCGTCTCTAGTCCCTAGTCTATAGCCTCTAGCCTCTAGTCTCTAGCCACATGTCTCTAGTCCCTAGTCTATAGTCTCTAGCCTCTAGTCTCTAGCCCCATGTCTCTAGTCCCTAGTCTATAGTCTCTAGCCTCTAGTCTCTAGCCACATGTCTCTAGTCCCTAGTCTATAGTCTCTAGCCTCTAGTCTCTAGCCCCATGTCTCTAGTCCCTAGTCTATAGTCTCTAGCCTCTAGTCTCTAGTGCCATGTCTCTAGTCCCCCATCTCTAGTCCCTAGTCTATAGTCTCTAGCCTCTAGTCTCTAGCCCCATGTCTCTAGTCCCTAGTCTATAGTCTCTAGTCACATGTCTCTAGTCCCTAGTCTATAGTCTCTAGCCTCTAGTCTCT
The DNA here is from genome assembly GCF_046127955.1 of Nelusetta ayraudi. Taxonomy (NCBI): domain Eukaryota; kingdom Metazoa; phylum Chordata; class Actinopteri; order Tetraodontiformes; family Monacanthidae; genus Nelusetta; species Nelusetta ayraudi. The sequence continues at coordinate 512,494 of NW_027466060.1, read as the reverse complement.
AGCCCCATGTCTCTAGTCCCTAGTCTATAGTCTCTAGTCACATGTCTCTAGTCCCTAGTCTATAGTCTCTAGCCTCTAGTCTCTAGCCCCATGTCTCTAGTCCCTAGTCTATAGTCTCTAGTCACATGTCTCTAGTCCCTAGTCTATAGTCTCTAGCCTCTAGTCTCTAGCCCCATGTCTCTAGTCCCTAGTCTATAGTCTCTAGCCTCTAGTCTCTAGCCACATGTCTCTAGTCCCTAGTCTATAGCCTCTAGTCTCTAGTCCCTTGTCTCATGTCTGTAGTCTTAAATCTCTAGTCCCTTGTCTCTAGTCTTTAGTGTGTAGTCTGTAGTCCCTAGTCTCTAGTCTGTAGTCTCTATAGTTTCTGGTCCCTAGTCCTTAGTCTCTAGTCCAGGGGTAAGCAAAGTTTTGACTGGTGGGCCACAATAGGTTCTTAAATTTGACTGAGGCCCTGTTTGCACTCGGTCATTTCAAGTCTTTTTCGGCAAAAATCACAATTCAAGATGCGTACTTCGTGATACGATCCCCAAAAACAGCTGCAAGTGACCAAGTGCAAACAGGGCCACAGGGTCAGGAGCAGATGGATGGAGTGTTTGGTATCGCACCTCATAGGAGGAAAAAATATATCATGGGATATGTAGAAAAGAAATTCCAACAAAATAGGTGTTTTTTTTAAGCTCCACAGACTTTAGCTGTTTATTGAAATGACTCTTAAAACACCAAAGATGAAATAAAGCTATTTTATGACTTACTTACTATTAATATAATTTCTGTGACAGTGATAGCTGGGATAATAGCGGGTTAACAGAGGTCGTCTGAAAGTGTGGAAGTAAAGCTTCCGTGCACACGCAGACAAGAGTCTGGACACATTCGAGTAAACACGACGGCCGGCCGGCGAGTGAAAACGTTGCTCGTTGCTCGTCCCGAGCGAACGTCAAAACAAGCGCTCCCTCCGTCTCCAGAACCTGCTTTTCCTCAGCCGAGCTTGTGACCCGCTGACCTGCTGTCTCCCGGTTCTTCCTCCTCCCCCTCCAGGTGCTCTGCTGGTGCCCTTCTCCTTGCATCGCTGGTGCTCGGAGCCCAGCCTTGCTCACTGCGGCCCGGCTCGCACTCTCGGCCAGCCGTCCGCCTCCTCCGGCTCCGCCTCCCAGCCGGAGAGCCTCCCGTCGGGTCGCGCACACCACCACCATCACCACCACCACCACCACCACCCGGCTCCTGTGGCCTCCCTGCCGGGTCCGGCGCCGCTGCGCCCATCAGGCGAGCTGGCGGGCCGGAGACCTGCCCCCCTCCGCGCCCCCAACTCCCACATGCCCCAGCGGGACTCGGACTACGAGCTGGAGCCCGAGCGCAAGCGGGCCATCGACAATCAGTACATGGTGCTCTAAGCTCCACCCCCCCCTACCCCCCACCCCCCCCACCCCCCACAGCCGTTCCGACACCAGCGTCCACAGTGAATGTATCTTAGGGAGTCTTTCTAATCAATTGGTTGTGTGTTGAAAGAGTGAGACGTGCGCATGTTTGTGTGCATCTGTGCATGCGTGCAGCAGCACTCCAGCCCCCCCCCCCCCCCCTTCCACAAACACACACACACACACACACACACACACACACATTTCGCCCAGCCTCCTCCCTATATTTACATTTTTTTTTTTTTTATAAAATATTTAACTCCTTTTCACTCGCGCACACAAAAAGTGTGCGTGGAGGACACACTCCCCAATTGTTTTTCCTTTTTCTTTTTTTACCCACAAAGCAAAAAGCGCTGCACCACACCGGGTGTACACAAACGCACACACACACACACTCCGTGAAATTATCCCTTCACACACACACACACACACACATTCTTACTTATTTATCGGGACAGTGCCTTCAGCCTTCCTTAGAGAGAGTGCGTTCTTCATTCACGGATTCCTCGGCAGAGCGACGGGAAAGAAAGAAAGAAAGAGTGAGAGGAGCTGCAGCCTCCTTCTAACCTGCTGTGATGCAAACAGAGAACCACAGAAAGAAAAGAAAAGAAGATCCCCTTCAGATCAGCTTTAATCGCGTTTGCTCAGTGTGTGTGTGTGTCTAGATGTGTGTTTGTGTGATGTCTGAGAGTGTCGTGCACAAAACAAACTGTTCAATGAGAGTGACAGAAATACTCAGTGCCCCCCCCTTCCTCCTCCTCTCCCTCCTCCTCTGGAAACCAAAGAAGAATTTTTGTCATATTCATCAGGATGTTAATGATACGCCTTAGCTTTGACCATTGAGATCAAGGGAGAATCAGGAATATTATATTGTTGTTTTTTTTGTTTTTTTGTGTTTTTTTCAAAATACTCTCATGTATTGATTTGAGATTGAACAATCCCGTTAAATGTCCATCCACCATCTGGTCCCAAAGTCGAGACAAAATGTGGTCATTTTGAGCGAAACTCTTTAAAAACTTTAGTTTATTACAAGACATGGAAAACACAGACTATATCCAAATGATGTCACTTCTGTTTTAATTTAAGAGCAGAGAGTTGTAGTTTAAAAATTTACTTACATTTTTTTTTATTTGCCTTTTCAAGATGTGACGTCAAACGAAAAGGGCTCCTGAGAGAAAACAGTGTTGTGTTGCGACTACCAAAGGAAATTAAAAAGTGCAGGTTTTGTTACTTCAAGGCCATGTGTGAAACATGTCAGTGGCATCTGTTGGCATGGAAAGAAATTAAAAAAAGAGAAAAGAAAAAAAGACTAATGTGCCTTTTAGTTACATAGTATCGAAAGATAAAGATCTTTGACAAAGATACAAACAACAAAGATAAGAAAATGGCTTCTTTGTTTCCACCTTTTTACACATATAGCATTACGTCATTTTCTACTACTTTTCTATACAACGTCACCACAGCAGCTAGAAGATGCAAATCTAGCCAGAGCCCTTTTCACTTTCCCTTCAGCTGCCCTCTAGTGCAGAAACATGTCATTTCTAACAGCCATTCTCTTTAGAACAGCAGGCGCACGTGAAGCGTCTACTTGGGTCTCTCTTCTGCTTTAACACTAACGCCAGCAGTTCTTTCAGGCGGGATGTCGGATCTTGCCTCCGTCTCTCAGCCCTGTCCAGTATTATTGTCTCCTCATCAGCGTTTTATTTCCTTCGAGAAACTTGTCCATTCCATTTTGCGTCAACTCTTTCTCCTCCTGCTCCATCTACCAAAGGAACGTTTGTTTTATTTCTTTTTATTTTAACAATGGTTGTCTCCTCAATGTATTATAGTGACGAAGACTGACATCTTGAGGTGGTGTGAAAAAGGGGGAGCGAGAAACAAAAACGGAACAAAATGTGGGTATTTTTTTTTTTGGCAAAAGTACGGTTGGTCTTCCTGCCTCTATGTGCCTGAATCCAAACAGAAGCCTTCTTACCTCTATTCCCCCCGCCCCCTTTTTTTTTTTTTTTTTTTTTTTTTGTTTTACTTCTGCTGACAGAAAGCAACGGTATCAGGAGCTGCCCGTTCTCGTCCTTTGTTTTTCTCTCTCCGTGGGACTGCCTAGGGTGTGATGTGGTGCAGAACTTGTCAGTGCAATATGAGAGAGATGCACAGCGCTTCACACCCGGCTGGTCGGGAGCCAGCAGAGGCTTTGAGGCGGCTGCATCCAGTTGGGTGGGGGTTGAAGATTTGCACCTGCCTCAAGACTGAAAACAAAATATGGGATCAACACCAAATTAAATGCTGTTTTTATTATTATTATTATTTTTTAAATATATGCATTGCATAGCTTCACTCCACTTTGTCACCGAGAACATCGCTTCAGCTCAAAGAAACCCGTTTACCTCAGTTGTCCTCAAACGTCCTTCAGCTCCCGCCCCTGCGTTGGTTGGAAATGTCTCGTCCATGAATGTAGCGTGTTCTTGATACTGTTCATTGTGTCTGTTAAACTTCACACTGTAATCCTTTCAGTTTCCAAATCGACTCTCCCTCCTCTCTTCAGATAAAAGCCACAACTGCTTTTCAGCTCTGCTTTGCATCCTTTCGCAGTCAGAAGCATCTGAATCCTAATAGATATATGATAACTGTATATTTGACGTTTTGTAAAATAAACGTATCCAAAAACAAACAAGTGTGTTCATTTGTGTCATTGGCGTGTATAAAACAAGGCTTCCTATTGGCTCGTCTTTACCTAGACTTCCTATTGACTTGTGTAAAACGAGGTTTCATAATGACTCGTGTAAAACAAGGTTTCTTATGGGTTTGTGGAAAAGCAGAAATCCTATTGGCTCTTTTAAAACGAGGCATTCTATTGGCTCGTGTAAATCTAGGTCGGGGTCGAAGTTCCCGAAATACCGAAGAAAGTGCGTCCCGTATCATTCATTTCGGGACAGATTGTTTAGTTGACAAATACGGGACATTCCCGTATTTTAGGGGACGGTTGGCAACACCACATGTAAATCAGGACTTCGTAATGGCTCGTGTGAAACCAAGCTTCCTATTGGCTCTTACAAAAACGAAGCTTCCTATTGGCTCTTACAAAAACGAAGCTTCCTATAGGCTCTTACAAAAACGAAGCTTCCTATTGGCTCTTACAAAAACGAAGCTTCCTATTGGCTCTTACAAAAACGAAGCTTCCTATTGGCTCTTACAAAACCGAAGCTTCCTATTGGCTCTTACAAAAACGAAGCTTCCTATTGGCTCTTACAAAAACGAAGCTTCCTAATGGCTACTGTAAAATCGAGACTTCCTATTGCCTTGTGTAAAACGAGGCTTCACGACGGCTCTTTCGAAACGAGACTTCCTATTGGCTCATGACAAACCAAGGCTTCCCGTTCATTCGTGTAAATCAAGACTTCTTATTGGCTCTTTTAAAATGAGGCAAAAAGTAACATACAATTAAACAGCCTGCATGTGCCCAACATAACCACCAGATGTGTAATAATTCTGTGTTGACACTACAATGTCTATATAAAAAAGATTTAAAATATACTCATGAGTCCCATCAAAGTAAAAGTCCCACTATCACATCTTAAAGTAATGTACGACATCCAATGAAAAGTATGATCTATACTTTGACTGTTTACATTTTCAGACAGGTTGACATTTTGCATTCTATCACCAGCATCATCAGCAGATAGCTCAGGGTGCAAAATTACTCACTTGTAATTCCTGAGGTTGGAGGTTCAAGTCCCACAATAGGTGGAGCTCCATTTTAAAGTCCAAATTGGTCCAAAAAAAGAAACATAACTTATCTCGTAGACCTCCCCCCACAGACAGCAGACAGCTCAGGTCATAAAAGAACTGCGTTTAAATGTCAAGGTTGCAGGATCAAGTGTACGACAGGCAGAAGTCTATTTTGAAGTCCAATGCCACAAAAAGAAAGACACATTTGCCAGTGGACATAACCCAAGGGTCAACAGGTAGCTCAAGGTGTCAGAATAAACCAGAAGTTTACATACGCTGTGCCTTTTTTATTCCCTCAATGTCCAACTTCAGTGAGAAAAAGTAATATGTGTCTTTTTGCACAGTGTATGTAAAGTTCTGCTTTCATCTGCCGGTAGGGGAGGCAAGACCCGTTGAGAATTTTAGCAGTTCTACGATATGAGAGGCTCCTCTGGCACAATGATAAATTGACTGCATTTACAGAGACAAATAAAAGTTGGAACTGGTGACTCGGCTCCGAGAGAAATGCAACACAGCAGGCAACAAAATTCAGTTTTTAAAACTTTTTTATTGTTTTTAATTTTTTTTGCTCATTTTTTAAATTATTTATATTATCTACAAAGTAAAAGTTTTTTAACTTAAAAGTTACATTAGGGTAGGGCGCGAAGTGGGATCTTATCACCTCAGCCATTAGATTCTCATAAATAACATTTTGTCCTGTCTCCCTGGCTGCCTAGACAAGCTCATTTCACAGGAAGCTCCTTGACGTGTTTCATTTTTTTTTTCTCTCTCTCTTTCACTCTCTCTCTCTCTCTCTCTCTCTCTCCCTCGCTCGCTCGCAGGTTGTTTTTTTTTTTTTCTTTTAGTTTGGTTAGAAACTGTCGTGTAGTTTGCAGCACATAGCAGCAGCAGTAAACAGTAAGATTAATACTGTCTAAAGGTCGGAAGATTTCTCGTCTGGTTCATAACGAGGTGCATACAAAATAAAAGTTCCAGTTGAAATTATCTTCGTCACTCCAACTGATTAGTTTGTTCTCGTTACCTCTCCTCTTTCACATCTTACTTGGCAAGCTGACTCAAATTGCAAATCGGGGCCCCTGGAAGTGTGTGTGTGTGTGTGTGTGTGTGTGTGTGTGTGTGTGTGTGTGTGTGTGTGTGTTGCTCTGGGTGTGTGTTTTGTTTGTCTGCGTCTATGTGTGTGTGTGTGCGTGTGTGTGCGTTTACGGGTGGCAAATAGGAGCAGCCTTGTCAGGTAAAACTCTAGCTTGTTAAAACGTCACTGCATCAACCTGTTATCATTCTCTTATTGCCTATGGGGCGAGGAGAAAGGAAAGAGGGGCGGGGGGCGGGGGGGGGAGGTGATGTGAAGCGTGACGGGTGAGGGAGGTAGGGAGGGAGGAGAGGAGGAATAGGAGAAAAAGGAGGAGGAGTAGTAGAAGGAGGAGGCTCTCATTCTCTTCATGGCCTGGTCATGACGGCTCCGGGGGGTGGGGGGGGGGTCGAGAAGCGCGTGGCAGAACGGGTCCCTCGGCTCGCTGGCGCCCCCTATCTTACAGCTGCGGCTGATGATGAGGTTGCACTGCAGTGGGGGGAGGAGGAGGAGAAAAAGGAGGAGGAGGAGAGAAAAGCAGGAGATATTAGGCACCGTCGATTTCTGTGTGTGTGTGTGTGTGTGTGTGTGTGTGTGTGTGTGTCTCGGTGCCAGACAAAGCATTGAGACGTCGATTGCGTTCCACCGTCCGCCACAATTGGGAGTTTCCGTCGCCGTGCAAAAACAACTGGGTTTTGACGGAGAGACAAAATGAAGTTGGATGAAGCGGGTTGCCGCTGCAATGAAAGACGACGGGACCGGACTGGAATGGAGTTCACACGAGAAGCAGAGGTTACAAACAGGGCACAAACTATGTCATCGTCGTCGCGGCAACGCACAACCTGGCAGAGTAACGACGCTGTGGTCGGAGCGAGGGGTCGGAGACGAGAGAGCAAAGAATATTCTGGTCTCCTAACGGATGAAAACGTATCTGGCTGCTGTTGTCGTCGGCAAATGTTGAGAATGGCAGAGAATGTTTGCGATTCTGTTTTTTTTTTTTCTTCTTCTTCTTCTTCTGTAGTCTGCGACTCCTGATAAAATCAGAGCCATTGCTGTGAATCAGGAAGAGGAAACTTTGCAAACTTTTGAAACTTTGCAAAGCTCGCTACGGATTCGAATTCTGCTGCGGCTGTTGGGAGAAGATTTATCGTCTCACGGTGAAAACTGGCATCATTTCGCTCTTCACCAAAGCCGAGGTAAGCAGTTCTCACTGCGACGCTATAAATTAGAAATGCAGCCCTGCAGTTTGCGAGCGGCTGAAATCCTTTTTCCAATCAGCACCTGCACGTCCAGTTTGCCCAGCGCAGCCAGGCTGCAATCATGCAGATCAAAAGTGCTCTGCTGGAGTACCTGATGGGTGCGCCAGGTAGGAGAAGTGTGCGGTGGAGGAGACGGGGATGTGGTTGAGGGCCGTCTGGGGCATGGGTGGCTGCGGCCCCCCCGGAGGCCCCTGAGTGGCCATCAGCATCATGGTGGGGTGGGTCTGCGCCGGGTGGTGGGACGGCACCATGCCGGACTGCATGTGGGCCTGAGGGGAAGACACAGTGTGAGTGAGTGAGTGAGTGAGTGAGTGAGTGTGTGAGTGTGTGTGTGTGAGTGAGTCAACAAGTGCCAACTTTCAAACCCTCCCTGTCTGATTTTTCCCCCATTAAAAGCCAAAACCTCGTATTGGAAGAAGTTTGCGGCTGGTTCTCCCCGAGGCAATGAAATGAAGATGTTGGCTGCAGGAAAAACAGATTTGAAAACAAAACAAAAACTGAGCAGAAATGTTGCCCTGACTTCTGCTGCTGCTGCTGCTGAGGAAGATGTGAGCTGCAGCAGGAGCATGAGGACAGATGCTGCATTCAAGTGAGTGCTGCTCTGAAGCTCTGACAAGAGTCGGCATTGAAACCACTTCCTGGGAAATTTGTGGAAAAACTGAGAGCGCCCCCCACTGACCACTGGGTGGTGCTGTGCTGTGCAGTGTTATCTCCCAGTCAGCCAAAGCTCTTTGTTCAGCTTAGGGATGAAATTTAAGGATAAATTCATTCATTGTTAGTTGATTGACCACTGACAATGGATGATCGATTGTTAACGTCCCTACATGGAAAGTACACAGCGACACTACGACTACCACGTAAAGATACAGATTTGTTTATCAACACTAAAACTCAGTGTCTGGTTGAGTCGGGGGTGGGGGGACGTACCTGCTGCACGTGCGCCATGTGGTTGTGGTTGTAGCCGTGCTGCACCTGCTGCGGGTGGATGTAGACGGTCTGCTGGGCGGAGGGGAAGGAGGCCTGGGGGGACTGAGGGTTGGGGCCCGGGGTCATGGAGGGGGGCGTGGGCGCCAGGGCCGAGTACATCTGCTGCTGCGGGGGCTGGTTGGCCAGGTGGAGGGCCTGGGCCGCGGCCGCCGCTGCAACAACAACGACAACAAGACGCGGGTGAGTTGACGACCTCGCACCATGGCGCCCCCCTTTGGAAACATACGGCTCGAAATTATTACAGGCCTGGTTAGGAGTTGCATTTTTTGCAAAATAAAAACAACATTTTTAAAATTTCGACAAAGTACAACTGCAATTTGCATGTGTTTCCATTGAATGGAGTGAAGTGCATGAGCAGTAATTGGTTTACGTTTGTTTCCTGAACAAATGGTTGTTATACTTTTCTCGTTGATAACTTCTAATCCTCCTCCGTCCAAACATAATGCGTCATTTTCTCTTGTAGTGAACTGGTCATGTGACCCCGTACATCAGGCCCAGTGATGTGTAAAATCAAAAAAAGTGTTTCATGACACTTTTGCGATATACCTCAATATCAACACATCTGAAAAACCACCTCATCAGAGCGTAAAAAGCTTTTGGTGATGTTTGAGCAGCTTTTCAAAGTTTAGGTGTTTCCATCACCAGTTTTTTATTGTGATATTTAGTCATGGAAACACAGCTAACGATGCGCCTCTGCAGACCCACAGGACGAACATCCAGACCTTCTGTTTTGGTCCTGCATTTCTACACCTCTTCTGTTTTTGATTTTTGCTATAGTGCCACCTGCTGGACACCTGTAAAACTGCAGCTACATCAGCATCCTACTCAAATATCGCTTTTTGTCAAACAAAGCTTGATAAAAATCTAAACGTGGTTAGGAATTGTGTGGCAAACATGCAGCAGCAGCTCAGCTGGAGCACAGCGGCTGCGAGTCCGCAGCCTCCAGCTGTCGGGATGTCGGCTCACCTGCTGCCGCCTGCTGGTGCTGCTGGTGCTGGACCGGGCTGGCGGCCGGGTGGCTCGGCGGACCCCCGTGCTGCGGGGGGCCGCCCTGCTGGGCTTGGCCGGTGGGCGTGGCAGACGGCTGGGGGTGCTGCGGGTGAGGGTGCAAGGTGGCGCTGGGGTGGGGGTACTGCTGAGGCATCGGCCCTGGAGGCACTGGCAGGGTGGAGAGGAGTCGGAGAGGGTTGGAACACTGGGAAACCTGTGTGTGGGCGGGTGGTGGAGGGTTCCCGCAGGTCTACCTACCATACATGGTGTGCGTCTGCTCCGGGTACTGGGTGGTGGAAGAGGAGACGAGGCCGGGCTGGCCGTGGGCAGGGGGCGCCATCATCCTGGTGCTGCTCTGCATCACAGGACTGAACACATGCTGCGCCTGCAGTACACACACACACACACACACACACACACACACACACACACACACACACACACACACACACACACACACACACACACACACACGGACAACATGAGAGCTTCCTCGTGGCTCGTGCAATCGGGGCGTCACATCAGAGCTAACAGCAGTTTCACTTCAATAGGACAGTAATAAAGACAAGATGATGATGATGATGATTGCTGCTTCTTCTTTTTTTTTTTTTTTTTAAAGAAAATAAATAGGAACAGCACACTAAATGCAAGCTAAAGCTTTGTGAAACCACAAAAATACCACATGTCCAGGTGTGAGCTGCCCAATATTGTTATGAGAGAGCAGCTAGCAAACAATACTGTTGGATTATCAATGGGGGATTATTATTATTATTATTATTGTTATTATTATAATTAGTATCATTATCATCATTATTCTGGCTCCTCTGCCTTCACAGGCCGCCATAAAATCCAACTCCCACAGCGTAATGGAAACCAAGCATTAAGTCTGGCACAGCAGGACAAACCCAGTTCCTCCCTAACGAACCCATCCACACACCCCCCCACCGCTGCGGTACGGCCGCCATGGCTGACGCCGCAGTCTACTGCGACTCTCCATCGTTGAGAAGCGATTCCACATCGCAACTCTCCCCGTCGCTCCAGACCAACACAAACACAAGCGAGCTGCGTGAGTCAACATCACACCACCGGGTCCTGTCACGTTAACTGCGACAGACAAGCCCGACCACACAAGCCCAGTCAGGTTTGGACACTGCGACCGTGGGAATTGCGTGTGTTTCCAGCACTCGGGGAACTATCGGTCGTCCTATCAAAAGGCCTGACAGTAAGTGACGCTTTGTGGTATTATTAGGTGTTGGAAGCGAACCCAAGTCGAGATGGTTCCAGGACCGGGCTGATGGAGGTGTCAGGAGTGTGAATATCCAACTACAGCTGTGTATACATAAAAAAAAAATCTCAACACCTTCACTCTAACCGTGCAAGTCAGGAGCGAAGGAAAGCGAGCAGCCGTCCAGGCGGTGGAGCTCACCTGCGACTGGTAGTGTGTCATCTGCTGGACCAGCGGCTGGTTGGTGAACTGCTGCGGGCTGCAGGTGAAGTACTGGGCAGAGTAGGCAGGGCTCTGCGCTACAATGGGGGGCCCAGCCACAGTGGCAGGGTGCATCATGGTGGGCGTGCCCTGAGGGTGGTGCTGGTCTGACCTCTGCTGGGGCATGTTGGGAACTGCAGGGGGAGGGGGAGGGTAGCATGGGGAAGCAGATATTTGAATTGATTTATTTTTTTTTAATGACTTTTTGGGTAAATGTAGCTCAAGTCCCTGAACTTAACTGGCTAAAAGAGAAGGAATCAAAGTGATTGTTCTTCTCACCTTTACCTGGTCTGTAGGGCTTCGACTGGCTGACCGTCATGTGAGGCATCTGAACCTGGTACATAGCAGGAGACTGGAGGGAGGAAAAGGACCACAAGGCAGAGCAGATTAGGAATCTTTGGTGAAGGACACACAAGTGAATAAGCCAGACCTCCTCAAAAATCCCTTTACATTACTCTTACTTTTTTGTGTGGCATTAATGTTATCACTGTCATCTGTGGGACTTTTAGACCCACTAAATGCTATTTTCTTCTTCTTCTTCTTTTTTTTTTTAATCAAAGCCCCTGCGGTGATACAGTCCACCTAGAGACATCATGAGAAGGTATCTCTTACCTGGGACCACATGCATTTTCTACATCTGCTATCTATGAGCCAAACACTGTTTGTCATCCTCCATTCCTTGACCGTTTTAACATTATTAAACCATGCAGGTCTACCACAGTGAAGCAGCGGGAAAAAGGAAAAGAGGCTAAACACGTATTAGATTACAGCAGTTTGCTGAGTAAACAGAGGAAGCCGATAAGACAGAAATAAGATGACGTTAAAATACTCATCCATGGTGACAGTTCGAAATGAATTGCAATAAGAAATTGGCAAACCAACATCTAACGGCATTAATTCAACAAGCAAGCAAAAACATCTCAGTACTAATTGGGCTTCAAAAAAAAGAGGATTTAAAAAAAAATAAATCACAAACCTTCCATATTATGCTTTTCTAATGAAGCGAGGGAGAGAGGAGGAGAGGGAGAGAAGGGGAAGAGAACCACTCTTTAGTTGTTCACCAACGGACCTTAGAAGTTACATGTGCATGATGTTGGATCACCAAGTTTTTCTTAAAGCAACGCTGCATGAGCTTACCCACCGACCTTTTACTTTCATCTTACAGATGAGCTTTAAGGTATTACTTTGTTCACACAGGTTAACATACATGAAAATGCAGGCATTTATAGGAACAATTTCACAAAATATTCCGATCAACAGCGGCGAGTCTGTGCAGATGGCGCGGACAAGAGAATGAGAAGGAAGCACATAATAAGTAAAAAAAACTGAGGAACATATTCTATTCAAAGATATCTAGGAATGCAGAGAGAAAGAAATGTTGAGGTGTGCTTTAAAAATATTAAACAAGCAGAGTAAAGTAGGAATGGGCAAAAATAACCTTGATTTTAAATTACATTTGAAAACCTAAATATTAAATAGCACCTTTTTTCTATTTAAAAAAAAAATGTTATTGAAAACGTTTCAATTCAACTTAGAATATAAACAAATTTCTTATTAAATGTTTAAATCTTTTGAGAGTTATTTATAAATGTTGAAAATCTTGAAATGAAATTTTGTTGGTGGAGTAAAATTATTATTTTTTTTTTAAGTATTTCGAAGAATGTCGGGTACTTTCTTTAGTTTCTAAACCAGACTTCCTGTCCGGCTCGATCTCCTGTGCAGTGAATTGCTGCCTTGTTCTCGAGCCTCCGGCAAAAACAGAAGTCGTGCACATCTGTTACAAAGGCCTCTGGATTGCCTGAGCTGAGACAGAGTAGTAACACAAAACAGCCGCAGCTGCTGGGCATCAAAAACTCAGACTAAAACCCAAAACGTTGGGCTCCAGTAGTCGCGCATGCCGCAGAATAATATGCGTCTCACTTTATCTTCTTTTTTAGAATCGTGAGAAGCCAAAAAATTAAATTAAATTAAAAATAAATTAAAAATTAAAAATCGAAAATTGTAGCCGACACCAAAATCTGATGATCGTGCCCAGTGCAGGAGTCGAGGAAAATACAGACAGACACACACGTGGAGGGTTATCTGAAGAGTTAGCAGCGACGGTCGTTGAAAAGATGGGCTTAGATGAGTTTGTGCACGGTCAGTGTGAGAGGCGGAGAGGAGGTGAGGTGAGATGAGAGGTGAGGTGAGGTGAGGAGAGGATCAGCAGATCCATGGCTAGGGTGCGAGTCTCACCTGCACTCCGGGACTCACAGGTGTCAGAGGATACATCTGAGGGAAGCACACGGTCTGGCCGTACACAGCCTGGGGTTGCTGGACCACGATGGAGGGGCTGGGCTGGCCCTGGGGCCGGGGAGGGGTTGGCGTGTTGGCTGGCTTGGGCTGCAGCGAGAGGCCGGTCAGAGACAGAGCGCAACACAAAGCGTGAGTGCTACAGCTTTAGCTTAGATTAGAGATTTATTGCCATGTGTACGAGTTAAAAAACGGGTTAAAACATGTACATTAGAATTCTTGTGCGTTTCCCTGAGTCAGTGTAAGAATACCGTTAGTCTAATAAAAAAAAAAAACATAATATAAGTGCCTGTACCGCAAAGGTGCAGACGGAGCATAGTGCTACACTTCTTCTTCTACTTCTTTATAGTTCATGTCATTTGTTTTCTTCTCTAGCGCGGTAAATGTTGATGTAATTATGCAAACTTTCCCAATGTGGGATAAATAAAGGCACTCCATTCTATTCAATGATTTGGGTTTTTGTGTGGCACGGCAGGGAACACTGACCTGTGTGTTGAACCTGGGCTTGAACTCGTTGGCATTTGGGTTTAGAGTTGATTTTCTTACTTGACTGTAGGAGGAGAGCAGAGAGAAAATACTTTTATTATATTTGGAGGAAGTGCTCTTCAACTTTTATCTTGCTGGGGAAGAACTGCAGCTGGTGAAGAACTGCAGCTGCAGTTTAATGCAATAAAACCTATGAATCTGCCGAGCTGCCACGGTGCATTGGCAGACGACACAAATCTACGACACAGAATATTTTTGAAAATGAGAAAGAAAAAATTCCAGGGCAACGATCAAATCTGCATGCCTGCTTGCGCAGGACCTGGGCAATGATGACTATGACTGAGAAAGTGTATTGGCTAACACAGGCATGGGCAAATTTTGGTCCGGGGGCCATATGTGGCTCATTAAGATTTTTAATCTGTCCTGTTGAACTTCCAAGAAATTATAATAAAAGTCAGTAAGTCATAAAATAGCCAAGTTTCACCCAATTTTTCAGTGTTTTCAGAGTGATTTCAACAAAGAGCTAAATATACCGCTTTTGTTCATTTTCAATTGACATTAAAGCACGTTTTCTACATATCCCATGATGTATGTATTTCTCCTACGAGGTGGGTCACCAAAACACTCCATCCATCTGCTGCTCCGGCCCCTCCGTCACATTTTAGCACCACTGTGGCCCACCAGTCAAAAGGTTTGCCCACTCCTGGCTAACATCTAGGTCCCAACACCAGCTGCTTCGCTAAACTTTCAACTTGGCATGCGCTCTCTATGGATCCTTCACAATCCTGACACGTGCACAGAATTGAAGTAAAGTTCCGTCTCCAGCTCCAACTCACTCTTGCACCGCCTCCTTCTTTTCCTCCTTCTCCTCGTGCTTGGCGCCGCTGAACGTGGCCGTCGTCTGGACTCCCTGCGACGTCACGTCCAGCGCCGCCCTCTTCTGCTCGGCAGCTGGTGACGGGGAGAGGGCGGCGGGGCTGCCGGGTTTACTGGCGCCGGCGGCGCCGGCCGAGGGCAACGTGGCGCCGATGCCGGGGCCGCCGCCGATCACTACCACGCCGTCTTCTGCGGAGGATTTGTCCAGGGGGAGGTCTTTGGACTTGTCGGCCTGATCTCTGGGAGGCTTGGTCATCATCTGGTCGAAGGGCGGGTCTGAGCCTGAACTGGGCTGCAACTGGAGGGGGAGGATGTTGGGCAGGAAAGTCAACAGTGAGAGCGAGTCTTGAAGCAAACACCACGACCTGATATTTCTGAGACAGAGAGACGCACTCACCCTAAAGTCTACGCTAAATTTCTTTAAATTATCTATTTGTTTTCTGTGGTCTGGTGCCATGGAGGGACCTGCGAGTGGAGAGAAACAATGTTGATGACAGTCATGTGTCAAACATTTAAAAAAAGAAAAAAAAGAAAACAAAAAATGCATCACAAATTTGAAGGTGTACTTTACCTTTACAGACTGGTCTGTTTATACTAGCTGAGCTGTCTAACGGCTTGATGTTCTCCTTGTTTGCTGTGGGAGATGTTTGTCTGGCCTCCTGGACATGACACTCTTTAGCTGCACACAAAACAAAAGAAGAAAAAAAAAACAACCTGTTGGCTGATTCCCAGAATATCAAACACGCAATATTTTCCACCTTTTTCTCTAATTACTGATTACTGAGTGCGCAGGGACTTAAAAGCCTACCGTCTCCTGACGGAGAGGTGACCATGTTGGGGGCGGGACTAGCAGCAGTGGGAGAAGGAGCCGATGCCGGTGTAGTGGCGTTTTCCACAGGAGCTGTTGCCGTCTGCGGCGACGGGAGGGAGGAGCCACCGGGGGAGGCTCCACCCAGGCTGTTCTGGCGCGGGGAGCGAGGCCTGTGAGCTGGCGAGTGGAAAAATAAATGAATCAATAAAGGAATAAAATACAATCTTAAAGGTCCAGTGTGTAAAATTTGGCTTGATTTATGATTTTTATGTTGGCGAAAGCTGAACATACAGCCCATTGATAACTTTGTAAAACTGTATATGAAACGCGTTGTCAGGCAGTCATCCTAAAAAAAAAAAATAAAAAAAAACCTTACACACTGGACCTTTAACAGCATTTTCAAGCCCACAAACAACAGCTATTTCCGAAGCGGAGCAGCGCAGGGACGTCCTACCTCCGCTCACTACCGAGGACCAAGTCCCTCCGGAGGAGTTGCTCTTGCTGGGGGGAGCCATGGGGCCGTCGCCACCGTGAGAAATCAACTCCGCACCGGGAGGGACACCGGCAGTCCGGCACGGCTGCACTCTGTGGGCACGAGGGGTCCGCTGGGACTTTGGAGACATCCTGGGTGGACCTGCGGATCAACATGCAAGGATGAAGACAAGGCAGAAGTCCACCGCGTGACAGTGCCGGCGATGCAAACACACTTAGCAGCCTGTGAATCCTGCCATTTCGCTGTGAGGAAACCGTGTCTCAATTTATTTTCCCCCTCTCTCTCTAGAACACTGTAAAGTTTCCGCGTTGACTAGATTTTAAACGTCCGTCGTCGAGTGAAGTTATTCTGCCACGTGCGTGTTAGTGAAAACAAGGATGAAAGTGATCCAAAGTTTATGCAATGATCATATTTTAAAGTTCATCAGGAAGCAGTGGTATTTCGCAACATGCTGGTTAGTGAAAAACCAAAAAGATAAAAAATAAAGAAAAGGAAAAGGAAAAGGAAAAGATCTTGTAGGATCAAAATCACCGCGCCGTTCAATCTGCGACAGTTTAGCGTGAGGCGACAAACAGGAAGATACTGATGTTGAAGTTCCTCCACACAGCCAGCACTAGGGACACGTTTCACCGTTACACTTACGGATCTGGAAGGTGGGAAGGCAATTCAAAGTAGCATTGGAATTCAGCTCAGTGTTGCATCTCATTTCGTCAAAGGCTTGAACTTTTATTTAGAAGGCTTTTTTTTCTTCTTTTCTTTCTTTTTTTTTTTTTTTTTTTTTTTTTTTACAAAGAGTGGGGTCATGTGGCGAGTCAACAGTGACCTGGAGCTCAACATAAATCATCATTCAGTAAAGGACGTCCCTTCCAAGAGGTTCTCCACTCAACAATAGAGATGTCTTGCACACATCATCTGACTAGCAACCACCAACGTGCATTAATCTAAACCCTGTGTCCTGCTGCAACAGTGACGGATATTTAAGTGCTATTCGCTTATTGTGACGTCACAGTGAAACTGACATCTGCCTTTTTTATAATTCTTTTTAAAGTGACACAGCAAACAGAAGCACAGCAAACACCAAGGTGCACCCACATGCCGAGATGAAACCACCTTCACGTTGAACCAAAAAATCAGATTTGTAGCTTAACAAATTATTACAATATCCAATTGTGTAGAAAGCAGCAGTAAAAAGAAAAAAGAAAAAGTGGTTTCATCTGTTTGTATTGTTGCACACTAGACCTGGGCAAATCTCATTTTCACTCTCTAGGTAGTCGTGACGTTGTTCAAAATGGCCGGATTGTCTTTCGTGGCCATAGTGAGTTCAAAGAAGCCTCGCGTCACGTTCTTTAGTTAGTTTGTTTTTGCCCAGGTCTACTCCACGCTGAGGTGGCTACCTTCTGCAGACATGCGTTTGGGCAGAGTGGGAGCTGGAGACATGGGCCCGTGGTGGGGAAAGGAGGATGGGGAAGAGGGAAAGGAGGGGTGGGACGAATGAGAGGGAGGCCTGGAGGGTCGGGAGGGGGGTCTGGAGGGAGGCCTGGTGGGCGTGGTGGCCCGGGGAGGCAGGGAGGAGGGGCCGGGCTGGTAACGAGAGGAGGGGCGGGAGGAGGGAGACGGACAGGGTGAGGGCCAATGGGATGAACCTAAAAGAGGGAAGGACAACAGTCAAGGATGTCGTCCCCGGAGGACATTCAAAATGGAGAAAACAAAAAAAACAAAAAGTGAAGCAGTATCACAAGGAACCAAAGGATGAATTAACTGGTGAAAGAATGGGAAGAACTCAAGACGCACACATTTTAAATACATGACAAATATCAGCGTTTCCCCAGGATGTGAAAGTCACCACCGGCTTCGCTGAACACACCTCCGTTCACGACCTTCTGGTCGGCTCCGGAGCTGGGGCTGTAGTCGTGAGGGCCGGGCCGAGGAGCCGAGGGACCGCCCGGGCCCTGAGCCAGCCGGGGGGAGTTCTGACGACCCGGTCCCCAGGACATGGGCTCCCTGTTCCGCTGGCTGGGAGGAATGTATTTGTTCTCTCTGCAACACATCAGACGCAACAGCACAGGCACACGGTCGACACTTGAGTAGAAGGAATCAGACTTTTTCTTAAACTGAACATGTGTTTGTGAGTGCAGCAGCAGCAGCAGCAGCATTGTTTCTGTTTTGTTCTACCAGAGGTGGTACGGAGCTGCTCTGTGTGCTGAGCCAGCGTTTCTCAACTGGGGGGTTGCAACCCAATAGAGCTGTTTTGATTTGGTCATGGCTTTGTGGGCAGATTCGTTTTTTTTAAAAGGGGATTTTTAAAATACATGTATTTATAAAGAAAATGTTGGGCATTTATTTTGCAGGACACAATTCAATTCAATAATTTCAACAACTTATTTACTAGACACGATGGAAAGAGGGTTAGCATTTTTATTTTTGTGGCATGAATTTGAGTCTTGACTTCATGCTGGAGGAAAAGATGTGGGTGCTGAGACTCCACCAGTTGAGAACCACAGTGTCGAGCTGAATGTGAAGTGAGTTCACCGTGCCGCCCTCACCTGCTGAGTGTGTGAGTCTCCCTCTCCCCCCGCACCACAGCTGTGAATTTCTCCTCCTCGGAACGTTCGTCGTTCTCCAGGGCCACGCGGGCCTTGTAGGTGGCGCTGGCCTCGATCTCATCCGCCAGCTGGGCGGCGCGCGCCTCCCTCTTGAGGAACTCCTCCGAGTTGTCCCTCTCCAGCGGGACCCTGGGAATGGAGGGTCGCCTCGGGTCAACTGCTGTTTCAATTGGGAGGGGAGCGTCTGCGAGATTTGCAAGCGGCGACTCAACGTACGTGTACGTGGACAAGCTGCTGTCGTACGTGGACAAGACTCCGTACTTCTCCTCGTTGAACTTGAACATGTCGTTGGGGTCCCAACCATTTGACTGGAGCGAATAGAAAAAAGAGGCAGAGACGCAACGTTCAGGACGTCAATGGTTACGATTTTTGCTCAGTGTGCAGCAAGAGCACCTCCCTTCTTCCGAGAGCAGTGCAGAAGCTGGATTTGAACTTTCGGTGCTAAAATTAAACTCCAGAAGTTTAAAAAGGAGGAAGCAATGAAATGCTGACTTAATTAAGTATAAGGTGGATCTGTTACACAACGCTGGTTTCCCAAGCATGTATGTTGACATTTGCTCGAGTCAAGGCCGCAATAAGCCTCAAGTGATCCAATTTCTTTCAGCCTTTAAAACTGCTGTGGTCTGTGCGGTGAAAAATACACTGCTCGCTGCATGTTCCTTGTGGCAGACGAGACAAAGAAGATACAGAAACCATCTGCAGGAAACAATTATGTCTCTGTAGCAAGATACAGGGGTCTGACTATCTGGGTTTTTCCATGTTCATTCAAACACCAAATATGATCAAAAACTGGGATACGGCAATTCTGATCCATGTACTAGAACTGAAAACTGCCAGTCATTTTGATCTATTCAGCATTGGAAGTAAAAAATAAAAATAAAAATAAACAACGTTTCCCACATTCCCACCGTAGTGGTCCAGTTGCATAAAATGGCAGCATTCATACTTTTCCATTTCGACAAACTGGCCGCAGTTTTGCAGTGCCCTCTGCTGTCACGGCAGAAACAAAACAATCTCTTCTGCTAGCTGCTAGTTGGAATCAAACGGGCTCACAGCTGGCGTCCTTTCTCTTCTTAAAAAGGCAGGAGCATTTGGAAGCAAACAGGCATTGTCAGAGGCGTGAAAAGAAAAACCTACCAAGAATGCACACCGTCTCCTATGGCTTGTTTTTTCAAAAGGAACAACACACTGGCAGTTGTGAGCGCTACGTTTGTGTTGTGCGTCTTCCTACCACGTCAGTGTCCAGAGACTCCAGGCTGTCAGAGTTGTGGGTCTCTCCTCCGTCCCAGGGCTCTAAATCTTTCTCTTTGTGCTCGCCATTGATCCTGCCGCCGACAGCAGCATCTGTGAAGTTGTCTGTGACGTACACATAAAACAGAGATTTACGTTGAGCAGCCAGCCGCGGACTCGCTGCCACGAAGGAGCTCGTTCGGGTCACATGGCTTCAGGCACAAGCTCTCACAGCTAAAAAGTCTGCACAAAAAAAAAAAAGGTCAGGGTGGCTCATGAGGGACACGCACTCACACCAACACACAGGCCCGACGGGACTGGGGGGGGGGGGGGGGGGGGGGGGAACTACAGGCCGCAGCTGCTTCCGTAAAGCCACCAAAGATAAAAGGGTTTTGGCAACAATGTGAGCCAGAATGTGAAAACAGACTTGTTGTGAGAGGTTTGGTCCTCCATCAGTGCCATCACCATTATTAGTAATTATCTTGTGTAAATAATATTTATATAATGGAGTAAATGGTCAAGTTCATGTATTCCTCACAGTCTTTTAAGGGATGCACAACACATTCAATGAGCAACTCACTAATATTTCAATGTATTTCTGATACTCTGAAAGGTAGTATCGTAGGAAAAATAACAAAGTACTTGACTCGTGACTCAGCCACTCGAATGCAAGTGCAGCAGTGGAGGAATGTGCACCATTATTGTTGAGGTGCTGTCCACACAAACCAACTGCTGTCGAAAGTCAAATGTAGTGAACAAATGTGGATGATGCAATATTGCACCAGGCAAAGTTAAGGCCCTTTCCTTCTTCTGAGAAATCTTCATGAGCACATCTTGCAAAAAGGGCATTTACAGTGAGGAGATTCTGACACGTTTTGAAACATGTTGAACTTTCCAGTCGTAAGTGACTGTTGTCTTGAAGGTTTTTCGGGCCGCTGAGCTTCTTTAGTGAAAGTAAACTCTTTGGCTGCCCATTATCTCCACTTTGCATTGAGCTCTGACTTTGACTTATCTCCATAAAATCCACTGCCACAGCAGAATACCAGAAAAACATAAGCGGAAGATATTCAAACTAAAAATAATAAACATTTTTTGCTCTCTTTGGAATGACTCATTTCTGCTGTCCTCCACTAAAGACTGGAGACACTAAGCAAATAACAGCAAGTTAACAGAAAGTACTCCGCTGGTTAATTCAGTTTTGCATAATATAAACAGGAAAAAAACATTTTGGTATTTTTTTTGGTAATGCTTGAATTGTAAATATATTGTGCATCTCTTGTCAATGTTTGTGATTTTGAGATTTAAATGCATAAAATGACTACATGGCACTGATGACCGCTCTCTGTTTTGAAGTAACTGGTTTTGTTCAACTACAATAGAGAGTTACATGAAGTTCAACCCCAGCCCCACATCTCTCCACAAATCTGCTTCCACATTCTCAGAAGTGGCACCGATGGACTTTGTGCATAGAGCATAAAAGGCACATGAAGGTAAATAACACAGACATCTAAACTAATTTCACAACACAAGGTGCACTCAGAGATTTCTAGACTGCAAGTTTAGATGTGATAGAGAAAGTCATACTAGGAGACACTTGAGGAAAAATGGCTTAATTCTACTGGTGGAGGCGGTCAAAAGGCAGTATGCACAAAGTAAAGGAACATCTCGAGATCGGATGTGTGGGCAAAGTGAGAGAGGGGAGCAAACATGCACTTAGATAGCAGTCAATTAGAGCATTTCAAAGATTAGTCAAACATGACTACCCGACACCCCCTTTAATAAGACGGAAAGATGAATTTAAGTATGACTCTGCATGAGATTTCTATCTGTTGCTTTCACCAGAATCACAATCAGGTTTTTGGTTTTCCACTTTGGGTGACTTGAACTTTGCTTCAGTCAGGCTGCAAGTCCTACGGCTTGGTGGAATCGTCAGAAAACACGACAGAGATTCCGTTTCAATAGGGAAAAATTACAGACCAAAACATACTTTTTTTTAAAAAAAATGAATACATTATGTGTTGTTACTGCAGGCACATTTGCTACCATTTGCTGGCTGACTAAAGACAGGCCAGAAACTTTTTTTTGATTTTTTTAAAAATCTATTACATTTTGGTAGACAAAAACCCAACAACTGCTGTGCCCTGAAGGTTACCATTTACTCAATTGGCTGAGGAAGGCACAGCGGTATTTCTTCAATGAAAGCAACATCAGGTCCAGACGGTAACAGAGTTGGATGAAAATCTTTTGATTCTTTGTTGATTTTAATATTCCTCATTGACAATGCAGCGATTGTGGCGACAAATCAGGCCCAAGCCAAACAGATCCACATTTTTGTTGAAAGTGCATACAAGGGATGTGCAAGAGGAGGAAAACAGCCATATATTACCTGCGTCAGAGGAGACTAGACCGTCAGAGAGGGGAAACAGACAGATGACAGAAGGTCAGAAGACGGACTGATGGAGAAAATGACTGGCTGGTGACAAGACCTATCAGTGATCTTTAAACACACCACACTAACATATGGATCAAATTTTAAACACAGTCGCTGTTTGCTTGGAAAGTACGATGATGCTACAACCTGAATGGGGATTTAGTCTGTTTTTTAAAATTTTCTAACCAACAAGGCCTGGTAAAGGGATTATAAAACTCTAACGTTCATTAATTCAACAACTCGCTTAAACTAGAGCTTTGTGTGAGCATATTTCAGATCACTTTTTTTTTTTTTTTTATGAGTAAAACAGTGTGATTCTTGAATTCTAATCCTCTCGATTTTCACCAGTTCATTTTCAGAACAACCTACTACACAGTCGATTAACGTGAGAGGCGAACTGTGCAGGTCAAGAGGAATTGGATAAAGCAGATTTTTGTTTCGAACTGCGTGTCCTTGATGCACCGTGCCAACCTTCTGACAGATCAATAGATCAAATCAGTCTTTAGAGACCAGCTGCTCATGGCTGACACTTGGGATTTAGCTCCCAGCAAGGACTCTGCAACATCAGGGTCCTGGATAAAGACTGAGAAAAGATCAATATGTATTGTGTGCGGATGATGGGCATTCATTCGGGCATGTTTATTTTGGTGTGTGTGCCATGAATACAGAATGAGTCAACACATTTATGGCCAGTTTAAACAAAACCAGAGGCCATGCTTGCAAATAAGTTCTGACGGGTCTTATTTCATGATTGTCACTCATTTTATCTGCTTCAACAACATGGCAATAACAGTGTTTGTATTAAAGGGTGGGTTGATACAGTACACAGCCCCAAGACAGATACTTTCTGCGGAACAAGAATCAAGATCTTTGTTAATATGTAACGATGAAGAGCATTTTGAAAACGTGAAGCAACAACATTCCAACTGCCTTCTGTTGGTAAAATTAGTTTTGACAACATAATCTACTGCAACTGCAAAAAAAAATCCTTGGGTTCACTCAGACATTGCCAAACTAGACAAAAAAAACCTCTACAGTCCAGGAACCACTAACATCAAGACTGCTCTTGGTGCAACTAGAAAATAAATGCTCTCACACAAAAAAAAAAACCCTTTAAATTACCTTTTTTGGCAAAATTCAGGTCCACATCTTTGAAGGTCACCGCCACAGCATCTGTGGCCTTGAAGATGATGCTGTCCACGATGTCCTCCTTCCTGGGGGGTATGCTCAGATCCAGGCTCTTTCTGTGGGCTGCATCCAATACCAGGTCACACTGGGGAGGACAGTCATGTTTAACAGAGTTAAAGTGAAATCTGGAACATTTTCAAATCCAAAAAAAACATGGGTGGTACATTAAAATGGTTTCTGAAGACACATTTGATTCTACGTTAAAACATTTTTATTTTTTTTATTATTCCTACTCTATACATTTGTTTTTTGGAACTGGTTCTGCGTAATACAGACTTGCTGGCAATGACAAGCAAACACCAAACCAACAAATAGCCACAAACCCTCTAAGTGTAGGATATGTTGTGCCAGAAAGAAGCCTAAAGAAAAGTAGCAAAGGCACGTCACCATGATTGGAGCAACAATAATGTCTTGCCTGACAATGATGTTGAGGTACTTTAGAATGGTACTCAGGAATATAAGGTTAGCAGTAACAAGTACATGCAATCTGATTCCTGTCTTCCTCAGTCGGGACACAAGTTTTGCTAAAAGGCTCAAACTGGCACTCTTTGGTTCTGCCTGCCAGTTATCTGCTGCTGGTTCAGAAGATAAGATCACACAAACAAATGCCACACACACAAAAGACGATATCAAGCAAAAGGGACACGCCAATGAGCCCAAGTTTCCTGTACACAGTGACGCATAAACAGTAGGTTCTCCGAAAAATCTTCATCCAAGTCAATGTTATTCAACTTCTACAAATATCGTATTAGAGACTTAAATACCATTTCCTACATGTGTAGTGAGAAAAATGACAAGGCAAATCCTTGCCAAATTTACAAAAGGTGAAGACTTCATTTTGGATGAAAGCATTTTTGTGACAGGTAAAGAAAGGACTGTTGAATACTTGAGCCAAAAAAGGAACGATGAACAGCACCATCTGCCTTTAAAGGAAAGACAGGGAGGGCGATCCTAACCTAAACTGCCTCGGCACTGGCTGGACAGTGTCTTCCCAATAAAGCTCAATCACTGCTGCTGCTACTGATGAATCGCAGAGCTGAAAATGTTGATGTTGCAGAGTGTTCATAGTTTACCTCTGGACCGTACGTCTTAAATACTCCTTCATAGACAGCACCATTCTTCACTTTCAGCTCACATTTGGTCCCCTGTAAATTAAAAAAACACCTTTATTAAACATGGATACTGTAGGTATCAATACACACATTTAAAAAAAAATAAAAATACTGGACAAATTAGACAAGCTTTGTTTATAGCAGAGCAGACATTCTCTCACAGCTCATCCAGCCATCACAAATCTGTTTCCAGCGAGCGTGACTCACATTGTTTGAAGTTACATTCCTAAGCAGTAATGATCGTTCTATACCGTTTAATTGCAAAGAGAATTAGATTCAGTATGAAATACTGCCAAAAAAAAGCAGTAATTATTATACATACCACCACTGAAGTCAAGACATGGACCATCCTCGGATTTGCATAAACACCATTGAAAATGACCTAAAGACAGAAAGAAAATAAATAAATCAAAAACAAAAACGATTGGACATTTGGGCTACAACTCCTACTATATTAAACGCTTCACTTATTTACTAGAAGTCATTCAAGTAAAACAAATACTAATAAAAGTATGTTTTTTGTCAGTCTGACTTTAAAAAACAAAAAATAAGAATTCAACCTGGGTTTTCTGTTTATTGTACAACGCACATACAGAAAAAATTCACTGTCTTTGTCAAACAGTTTAAGAATAAAACAATTATCCAGCTACTTACCGCTGCAGGCCCTTTGCCACTGTGTCTGCCCCTAAAAAGAGAAGAGATGCCACTTTAGGTGTTAATCCTGAAATTCTTGGGAGGATGATTAAAGAAAGCAGTGGTGGGAAAGCTGCGTTTTGAATCGTAATAGGAGGTTGTATATAATAAAGAATGAGACATTGCTGCAGTTTTTCTGTACAAAGCAGAACTAAGATTTTCCAGCGATGAAACACAAACTTCTTTTTTTTTTTTTTTTTTGCAGATTCCACCACATTTACGTTAAGAGCACAAAAATAATATGAAACCTTACAATCTAAACCATGAGAGCCACATGTCCTGAAATGCACCTTGCATGGCAGCTGGCACACTGCCTCATGCCCTACATTATATCTGTTGTAGTAAATCAATTATAGGTGGACACGCAGATCCCCCACAAAACAAGAAACACAATCCAAGTTACTTCGGATGCTACCGTAATATCTTACGGTACCGCCACCATCATTTTTCATTTATTCGTGTTCTGCTCTGACGATGACGGTTTCTGACGTAGTGCGCAGTTAAAGTGAACCCTGGCCAAAAAAAATGACGAAGAAGAAGAAGAAGAAGAAGAAAAAAAAAAAAAAAACCCCGATCGCTCGCCCAGTTGTGAATGCGCATGCAGCCCATGCTCCGGCGCTCCGTGTTAGCTTTTATCACCCGCTGACATGTAGAGGAATGTCAAGCTTCAAGGACATAATTTCACGCGGGCAGCGTCAAGGTTGTCAGCCCGTCACACTGAACACATATCCCCTCTTTTTTCCTCCTCCTGTCCGAAACGCACATCCATCCGCCCATTTCCCATCCTGCGCCCACACGCTTTATAGCGATATCTTGCTCTGCTGGTTGCAGCAATGTTGCGGCGCTCCGTCACAGTCGAGCGAAAGCACAAACGCAGTTACCTCGTAACCCGGTTCTCTCTCTGCCTCCTTGCCGAAGCGTCGCCGGGGCTAGTCAGCTGGCCGCCGGTGGTTGTGATAAATCGAGTCAAATGGAGCATGTGAGCTGAATAACCAGCATGGCTTGTCAAACGGCTAATTAGCAAAGGGCTGGAACGGACTCCCAGCTGATGGCAAACTGAAACTGTAACAAGCTGCATCGCCGTTACACACGTGGATAGTAACGTCTGTCAAAGCAATCGTGTTCCGACTGTGCATTAACATTGTTCGTGGAGATATATGTGTGTATAATATTTATAACGCAGGGGACATACCCTGATGTCGGAGTTGCAACATTATTGGAGCAAGGAGAGAGGCCTCGCTAGCATGACTGCAGAACGTTATACACTGGACACACGTCGCAAGGCCCACGAACAGCTCACACACGCATTACTACTAGTTTTCGACCACTTAACGAAAATGTCATCTGCCGCAGCTCTCGACGTTGGAAACAACTCTCATCGAATACGGCAAATTGCCCGCGTTAACACAGAGAAATTTGTTTTACTGCGCTAATTTGACGTTTTAAAAATATCTCACAGACCTGCCGAGATTGTGTCTTCCCCCGCCGCTTCCTCCAGCACCGGAGGCTGCTGCACCAGCGGTGTTACCACCGCCGGGCTTGCTACGATTTCCACCGGCCTTCATTGACATTGTGATCCCATAAAAGACAGCGTGTTAGGACGACCAGCCTCTCACTGCAACTCCCAGATGACCAGGCGGTGGTTGTCAGCGTGACAGTAGAGAGCGAGCTGCTAGCGTGCAGGCTAATGTCAGCAGCGTGTCTCCTGTGAGGAAGATGATGCTAGGCTAATGAAGCTAGCTCACTGACAGCTGCTAGCTCTGTTAGCAAGCTGAACAATTCTTGTAAAAGACAAATAAACTATGTTTTATAAAAGACAACACGTGTCAATCACTCCACCAAAAATAAAAATTGACGTTGAATCTCTTGTAAGAGTACGGTGTTATCCAAAAGAAAAATAATGATTATCTCAAAATTGGCTTTACGGCTATCTCGGGCTCTTTCCGTTGCTAACAGCGAAAGGACCAAAACAGTCTGAAAGGGGACAAAAACAGCGGAGGGATATATGAAAGGCGTATCGGCTCATAATGGCCACAATATCAAAACAAAGATTCACACTTTATATTTTTTTGCATCGACTTTAATTATAGCCATGAATAGAAAATCCTGCTGCAGTAAAATCATTGACTGTCTGTAGTTTTTAAGACGTTATATGCAAAAACAACATGGCACTATTTTCAGGAAGTCAGTGAGTCCTCTGGGCTGTTTTGTGGCATCCACGTGAGCCGGTTAACATGCAACATACGTAAATGCGTAACAACACACAATGAAAATGGACCGCGTGTGCATCTTAATTACAACTATTCAAATACTACAAAATTGTCGCTTCCAATATCCGTATGTTAATGGAAAGTTATTTTGGCCTTCCGTTTTGCAAGTAACAGGTAGTAGTAATAATAATATAAGTATGCGCTAAAGAAAGCCTGCATGCATACGTGCATTGGTTAATCTATGTATGTAAGCATATGTATATATATATATATATATATATATATATATATATATATATATATATATATATATATATATATATATATATATATATATTTATAGTTTTGTCATTGTAACAAAAAAAAAGAGAAAAAAAGGCGTACATCTAAAACACGCCATTCTTTTAATTGTGTTATCAGTCTATCCTTATGCTGACCTTTGCCTTATGCCCACCTTTGCTGCTAAAACAGCTCAAATCAGTCTAACTATTGGGGGAGGGGGGAATATATAGATAATAAAAATAGTATAAGTAGTAGTTTGCTTATTAAAAACATATGTATTGAAGCACCCGGATGTATTTATTTATTTCAGTAATACTGAATTTGATATATTATAGAGACAAAATACTATTCTTTATTATCTGGAATGCTTTGAGCGCCTCCATGTCATGCAAAACATGGGATGTGTCCTGAAAATGTCAGTGAGTTCTGTTGTCATACGGGACTTAAACTTTTGTGCCCCTTTTTTGGTAGGCTACTGGGAACATGTAAACAGTGTGTGTGCGTGCCATTGTGTTTAATGGGTAAGACAAACATTTTGGTTTGTGTCGAAATCATCAGATGAAACAATGTTTCGGTGCGAATTCAAAAATGTATTAATGCAGCTGCCTCTAGCAGCGAGTGTGTATTAATTTATTAATTTAATTTTTTTTTCGTAT
This sequence comes from Nelusetta ayraudi, assembly GCF_046127955.1. Classification (NCBI taxonomy): domain Eukaryota; kingdom Metazoa; phylum Chordata; class Actinopteri; order Tetraodontiformes; family Monacanthidae; genus Nelusetta; species Nelusetta ayraudi. Next base: position 484,202 of record NW_027466060.1, on the reverse strand, counting down.
TGAAATAATGTGATATAAATACAAGGTTTAACAAGAGAACATAATATAGTCACAAACGTTGCGTTCCTTATTTTTTTCCTCGTAATTTTTTTAGTACTATTTTTTTTCTTCTTCTTCTTCTTCTTCAACTCAATTTGTCGTATGCTGCCTCTGGACATTATTCCATTACTATATTTCCGTGCTGCATTTTTTTCCACCCTTTGTTTCTTCTCAATCTCATTTATAAATAAAGCTATTTCTAAAAAAAAAAAAAAAAAAAAAAAAACGAAAATTGGGACCTTATTAAAGACCCCTCAGAGTATGGTAATTTAAGTTTTTTTTCTTATGACATATAAAAAAAAAATCTCATGTTTTAAAAAAAAATACATCCAACAACATACATTTGATGTCCATACAAATATCTGCAGAATTTCTGATATTTCTACATCCGTACAATTTTGAGATTTGTAATGAACGTTGATGATTTTAAGTTGGCGTTCTGCAAGGACTACTACTGCGCAGTCCCAGCTCAGTTTGTGTATTTCCACCATGGATTTCCACTGACACGAAGCTAACGGGTTAGCAAAACAGTGTCGAAATGTGTGTTTGTAGTTGGTGCAGATTGTCTCATCTGAAGGATTCCAGGTTGTACTTTCTCACCACTGAGATGGCGTTGTGTTGACCAGGGCCCGTGAGAGTTTTTGGTGAACTGTCCGGTGGGAGAATGCTAATTTCTGCTGCCCATTTGTCAAGACGAAAGACACACTCGCTGCTAGAGCTAACTCGTTAGCATGTTAGCCGGCTCGGCTCGACGACATAAATAGGCAGCTCGCTTTTCAACCCGGCGCGGGCTGAAAATTTCACGTCCGTGGTCTATCACATCCTTCACATTTCACCCAGCTGTGTACTCATGTGCCGCTGTCGTGGTATGGCCTGGCAGCGGCTCTAACGCAGCCTGTTCCTAGCGTCACTGCAACGATAGTGCAGGAGTTGCTGCTTCTGTCATTGCGCTGGCTAAAAATACACGTTTCTCCTCACGCTCGGTGCCCCCCCAAAAGTGGTGCGCCAACACACTCGAGTTGATCTCTGACTTTTCTGATTACGCTGCTCGGAATCAGACTCTCTTCATGGTCAACACAGTAAACTCAAGACGGCTTGAAGAGCGAGCCGTACCCCGAGGCTGTGAGCCGATCCGGCCCTATCTGACGCTACAGCGCACCGGCTGGTGGGCTCGGGCTCTCCGAGAGAACCAAACGCTACTTTGGCTGGTCGGTGGCCGAAGGAATATTTCTTTCAATGGCTTTGACCTGTCGACAGTAGTAATATAAGGGCCCTCGGTTCAACACAGGGTTTCGGGACCGAAACCTTGTAAAGGTCAGAAAGAGAGAGCGAGAGAAAACAGACGTTGTTTCGACTGTCAACTGTCTGAGATTAGCGAAGGTGGACTTCAGCTCCTTCGAGTCGCCACCATGTCGGAGGATAATAACGCAGACAAGTTCATCAAGGTAAGTTCATACAACGCAGATAACATTCATTCAGTGCTTTAGTGACGGCCTTTGTTCTTGATTTCATCATCAACGTCAAGAACGTGACTTGTTGCTTTATGCACAGTTAATCGATTGTATTATGTGTTGACTTAATCAAATAATTTAGAGGGGAGGGAAAAAAAGATAATTATTTAATATTTTTGTGTTACTGCCTCAATGCGTTCCAGAACATGACTTCTTTAATTCATCAGAGTCTGTTTTTAATGTGATTTTATTAATAACTCATTTATTCTTCAACAACCTCTGGGAAGCACAAATCAATCCTGTGTGATCTCCTGTGTGATCATGTTCATTCATGGCATCCTTTCCTGTTCTGGGATTTGTTCCATGACTGCACTCGTGAGCGTGCGTGTCTCTTTGCGAGGGGATTAATCTCAGCCGTAAAATATGATCTGGAGTAGCCCCTGGCTTTTACTCACGGGTCAGGGTAAGCTCATAATCAGTGACCCCAGGGATTGTTTGGGGGTTACATGTCCGACACTGACGCAGCTTGATTTGTTATCATAGGCGTTGTGTATATAGACCCTTAAATGCTCTTAAACACCAAATCATCAAGGCAACCTTAGAATAAACAACTTTCCCTGCACAGTTCATTGAACTTGGGTGCGTCAACCTGTAACACCTGTTTAAGCACCAGCTTGTATTGCATATCTACGTGTAGTGCAAAGGCATGTATGTTATTTAGTAAATGGACGATACAATGGAACAAAAAGTTCCAAATGGATGCAAGTGTGCAGCAAAATGAAGTCAAACCCAGTGCAAGTCCCTGTGTATTTGTGCAGCAACTATCTGGCCCCATGTTTAATGTTGCGTAGTCACAACAAATCCCAGATTGGTCTGGTTACAGCGGTGGGGAGAAGAAATGATGGTTGTTGGCAGCCAAACATAATGAAAGTCATTGTACTGGCCAAGACCAATACATTCTCAGCAAAGCGCTAATTTGCAAATCTGCTAATCCACAAGATTGTATTGGAAAGTATAAGCCGAGCGTTGGCCTGATAGTACAACGATGTGTATATAAAAGACCCAAATATACATTCTGATTTGTTGTGTATCTAATACTTCACAAAACGCTATTAGTATAACGTTACTGGATTACAGAAGCTGCCTGTGCTTCAATCCCTTCTGAATACCGTCTCAGTCCTATCGTCACAGACAGCCGAGGCTAAATTTAGAAGAGGTCTCGTGCAACAAAACTGTTAATTTATTGTTTATAGAGTTATCTGCCATCTCTTAAAAATATTCTTGAAATAGCAATGTGCCAAACCCTCATATGAGATCACCTACTGGACAGTTTGTTGCACCACACGGAACGCTCTAGAAAAATGAAATACAGCTATATTTTCCAGTGTATATAGGTGTGTAAAAGCATGCTCAAAAGTCTTACTTTGTGCCTCCTCCCCGACAGGAGACTTCCATTTTAGATGAATACAACATAAACTGGACGCAGAAGTTAGGAGCTGGCATCAGTGGACCTGTCAGGTGAGTGAAAAAATCTAACTGATGGATAAATACCTAAAAACTGAAATAATCACAACTATAACACTCTATAACTCTTCCCCGCGGTGTGACAGTTAGTATTCTGGACATTTTTCCTGGTTTCCTGGTTTAGAAAACCTTGCTTATCCCTGCCTCTGCACAATTTGACTGTCTTTTACACATCTGCTTTGGTTGTTTGTTGTACATAGTTGTACATAATCTATCGATCTATTAAAGAAAAACCTTTCTCAGTGTTGCTTGTGTGGTGCCATCTATTGTTTGCAAGGACACAGCAGTCCAATTTATCTCAAGATGGCATCAATTACACCATGTTTGTTGGCAAAATATCCACTGTAGCTCCACAACACAGCGAGCGCTTCTCCGCCATGTTGAAATCTTCAGATATTTTCTCATTTCAGATGTACTGCAGCGTGCAAAGTAATTCTACACACCCTGTCCTCTGTGTCTGTGCCACTCAGTACCTTTTGTGAGTGTGGCATTCTCACAGCAACCTGCTGGGGTGCATGTAAAAGGCTCCAGCTAGTTTAAGATGTTTTGGGGGTATTCAGCTCCACAGAAATCAGCGGTGAAAACCCATTAACATGGCCATTCACTGCCATCCAACACAATTCACTTCTACGTTGTAAAAACACTGTGAAAATTATTATTTTGATGCTTAGTGCCAAACTCTTACTCATCCCATGTTTTATTTTCGAACTCCGCAATTTAACATGATTCACACACAGACCTCTTTTTATGACATATTTATTTTGATTCTGCTTGTGCACATCCTAGTGCCTCTTCGCAACGTTCACACCTTTAACTGGACTCACCTACCTCCCCCCTTCTGTGATTCATTTGGCAGGTGTTGCTTTCCAGTGAACTTTGGCCGATGCTGAATGTTTCCCGCTGTGATGCTTTAAAGTACATTCTGGGTTTACGGGCCAGAGGTTAAACTGCAGAGTTGACTGTTTGCTGCTGAAGCTGGAATATATCCCTGATGTCTCTGTTTTCATGACTTCTCTGTGGATGTAGAAAGGAACAAGACGCAATATGGAGCTTATTGGACTTGCAAAAACGTATTTTGCCATGTCCAGAAATGGTTTTGTAATGACAGTGGAGGTCAAGTCCTCGCTACACCGGTGGGTGCTGAGGAGGTGCAGAGCCAGTTTGTTGAGGTGTGCATGCAGTGCAAAACCACAGCATGTAGCAGTGAAATGATATTGTCTGCACTCCCTAATGGTAGGCAGGTTAATCAAGTTTCATGATTCACTCCTGCATAATTTCTTGCAAACTTGAAAAAGATTAAATAAAGATCTAGCAACTTGCCTGCCTTTTATCCCCTTTGATTTCACTTTCTGTCCATATGCACAGACAAGTTTAAAGTTTCCCTAAACAAAGTGTGCTGATGACAAAACAACACTGCAAATGTGGCATGCGTCTTATTTCATATCTGGGCTTATTTAACCCTTACATTAGATGCAAAATATGAATTGTTCTCATTTTATACAGAGACTCGTGGATTTAAAAATGCATCAATGGATTCCTTGGGGGAAAAAAAAAGAAAAAAAAATGCTTGAACATCTTACTTTAAGGTAGAGAAGCTGCATGATTTGACTTTAAACCTTGGATTTAGCAGAGACACACATATCCATGTTGATTTGGGCTAAATCTGTATTTAATGCAGCACTTGTCTTTTTGCAGTAGTTTAGACATTGAGGCAACATTTGGCCCGCCTGTCAGTCAACGGGTCAATCTTGCTGACTCGTGTTTTCCCCCCTTCTCAGGGTTTGCGTGAAGAAGTCGACTCAGGAGCGGCTCGCCTTGAAGATCCTCATCGATCGCCCCAAGGCCAGAAATGAGGTGGGAGGAACTGGCGATTAACGTCCGGCGTCCATCTGCTTTTGTTTGTCGTCAATACTCGAGGTTTAAACGTGATATGATTTCCTGCCTTCATCGCTTTGTCTCCACAGCTTTTTTCTGCGGGCTCTGCTGCGTGTATTTAAAAAAAAAAAAGTCTCAATCAGCATGTGTAGCAGCCCTCTCCGTGTCATCGGCGGCCGTCTGTTTTGACGGAGCGGCTCACGCAGCCGCGAGACGAGCTGTCAAAACACACAAGTCCGACTCGATGCGGTCGCTGAACTGTGAAAGCCGCCGCTGACAAACAAACGCGTGCAACACTGATATCATCTCTGGACACTTCATCAGCTGTTTGAATGAGGCTTCCAGACACCTTTGTTGCGTGTTTGTGTCATCGACAGTGCACAATTTATTTGAAAGGAATGTTCCCTTTGCTTTAAACATGCATGTAAACAGCCCGAAGTAGATTTTAATCTTATTCCCTCCAAGAAGCAAAGCTGCAGCGACCCTCTGCTGTGCGCCTGCAAAAAACAGGAGGCGAGCGAGCAGCCGCTCTCTCTCCCGGCAGGCAGAAATGATCAATGCAGCGGCTTTATTGCAGCGTTGCTACTCGGACTCTGCAGACTCGTCTCCGCGTGCCGCTGTGCAGACCCAGACGTCTGGTGCCGTGAAACTGTGTGAATTTGTAAGGCTGCAGCTTGATTCTCTCATGCAGGTGCGTTTGCATATGATGTGTGCCAACCACCCCAACATCGTCCAGATTCTGGAGGTCTATGCCAACAGTGTCCAGTTCCCGCACGAGTCAAGCCCGAGGTTTTTCACTCATTCATTCATTTGAAACTAGGGATGTTAACAATTAATCGGTGTCGATTAAGGATTTAATCGATTTGATTAAATCAGTCGCAATAGATTGAACCTTTTTTTACACGGGTAGTTACTATCATTATAACAGTGTAGTGGCAGGAAAGAGCAGTTCACCCATAGATACTGTGATGGTCATAATGTACCTAGAACAGGTTACTTCTAAACAACTTTCTTTTGGGAAAAAAAAAAGTTGAAATGTGACCCATTAGAAGCCAACTTAAAGTTAGTGGATAAATGTTTAGGGTGTTTTTACTGTTCTCTAATGTAAAAATGGGTCACATTGGACCCTCAACATTATTTAAGGGTTAAAATATTGTGTTCCTTACACATTTTCCATTGTGAAATTAGGTTGTCAGTAAAAATCGTCGCTTATCAATGAATCGCTAATCGATTGATAAGGTCAATGAACTAACAATGAATGAATGAATCGATGATTTGCATCCCTATTTGAAACAGAGCCAGACTCCTGATCGTCATGGAGATGATGGAGGGCGGCGAGCTCTTCCACAGAATCAGTCAGCACAGGCACTTTACGGAGAAGATGGCCAGCGAGGTCACCAAACAGGTAGCTGGAGGCGCTCGCAACACACAACTCGGTGCTCCGTTATGTTGCTGTGCCATTTTGCAAATATGGTCAATGGTCTCGTCTTCATGTCCCTGTTTAGATCAGCCAAGCCTTGGAACATTGTCACTCCCTGAATATTGCACATCGAGACCTGAAGCCAGAGAACTTGCTTTTCAAAGATAACTCTCTGGTAGGTGGGCTGCAGTTGCGTAGTGCAGTGCTTCTACTGTAGTGTCCCACAGGTAAAACAAGCTATTGAGTCACTGCATTAGTCACCTAATGCAGTGTAGATTAATTCTTAAAAAGTTTCTCTAGTAAAGCTCCTCTTAAGTCAACCAAGCTCATTTCCCTCCGTCATTGGGGCTTTTCCCAGGATGCACCTGTGAAGTTGTGTGACTTTGGCTTTGCCAAAATCGATCAAGGAGACTTGATGACCCCTCAGTTCACTCCCTACTACGTAGCACCTCAGGTGGGTTGCCAAGTTAGAGTTCCATCCAATCCAAATGTTTATGTTCAGCCTCAGTGTCACTAATTTCCACGTTGTTTCCAACCCCTTACTTTTGCTCAGGTACTTGAGGCTCAAAGAAGACATCAGAAGGAAAAGTCTGGGATTATACCTACCTCACCAACTCCTTATACCTATAACAAGGTCAGACTTTTTGTTAATGATGTATATACATAGATAAAACATCTAGACTGTGGGATACTCGACTATTTCCACATGAGATTCATGACCGTGGTCTCAAACATTTCCCTTCTTTTATTGTCTCGACCCTTCAGAGCTGTGACTTGTGGTCTCTCGGTGTGATCATCTACGTGATGCTGTGCGGATACCCTCCGTTCTACTCCAAGCACCACAGTCGCACCATCCCGAAGGACATGCGCAAGAAGATCATGACCGGAAGCTTTGATTTCCCTGAAGACGAGTGGAGCCAGATCTCCGAGATGGCCAAGGACATCGTGCGCAAGTGAGTCCTTCACCTGCCGCCCCCCCCAGAAAGTTCAACTGATAATTATTTTGCTCTGAAAGATTTTCTACTCGGTAATAACAGTCCATGAAGGCTGTTTGTGGATCTTTTTGTGCCAATGGAGGCAAATTAAAGCTATTAAGTGTCAACTCGGCTGAGTTTGTAGAACTATTGAACTTTGTGTTGCTGCTCTGTTTAACATTGATCTTCTGGCCGCCTGAGACAAATAATATCACACACGTGATATTACTTAAGTCTGCACATTGGGTGCACACCCACCCCCACACGATGGCTGCGTTACATAGTGGAATGTGTTTTATGATAATAATTTTAATTTTTCCATTATTTCACTCTTTGTTCTGCATCTCCTCATGTGAATTTTCTTCCTTTTCCCTTCATCTTCCCATTTCATTCCTTTTCATTTATCCCCTGCCAACCACCATCTGCTCCCTGTAGGCTTTTGAAGGTGAAGCCAGAGGAGAGGCTGACCATCGAGGGAGTCCTGGCCCACCCTTGGCTCAACTGCACCGAGGCGCTGGACAATGTGCTGCCCTCAGCCCAGATGATGATGGACAAGGTGAGCGGGAAGTTGATAGATGCATGTGGGTGCTTAAAGAAAACAAAAAGAAAATGGCCCCATACCAAGCACTGTTTGGAGCAGAAAAACAGGCTGAATAACAGGCTGTGTGTTGGCATCCCCGCACGCTTCCAGGCGGTGGTTGCAGGAATCCAGCAGGCCCACGCCGAGCAGTTGGCCAACATGAGAATTCAAGATCTGAACGTCAGCCTGAAGCCCCTAAATTCTGTCAACAACCCAATCCTCAGGAAGCGCAAACTGCTGGGGTAAGACGGCCTTTGTTGAATTCCTCCCGTCTTCGTGGAGTTAAAATCCCGCCTGTAGTTCCTGCTGAAAGATGTACATATGCTGCAGAGTCTCAGCGGCTCCCTGAGCAGTTGGGTCTCACTTGTGAACTAAGCAAAGTTTGCAATGTGTTAGTTTTCTTCACAAAAACAAATAAAAAAAAATTCAGGTCATATTGCGTAGTTCTGTCATACAGCCCATATGGGATGTAAAAGTGAACTGTTTGGGTTTCCATTCTGCAGCCCCAAACCGAGCGACGGTTTCTTCATCCACGACCCAGAGAACGGAGGGGACTCCAACATCGCTCTGGAGAAACTCCGAGACGTCATTGCACAGTGTATACTACCACAAGCTGGTCAGTTCGGCACGTTGCAAACATGTAGAGGTCCAATGTGTAATATTTGGCTTGATTTAGGATTTTTATATTGGTGAAACCTCAATATACTGCCTATAAATACATTGATAAAAGACTATAATCATAGGTTTGAGTGAGTGAGCCACCGTAGCTCACTGGCAAGCTCAGGAGGGGCACGGAAGGGGAAAGACACTGCAATCTAAAATGTCACCACTTCACCATCTTGCTGTTTCTTCCTCAAAATCTCCAAATATGACACACTTGACTTTTAAACGCACCTCAACGACGGCCCCAATAGGGCTGCACGAGTCACGCGTGTTTTACAGCTCGCGTCGGCCACTCATGAAGTTGGGAGTTCTCTCTCTCTCTCTCTCTCTCTCTCTCTCTCTCTCCCTCTCTCTCTCTCTGTCTCTCTCCCTCTCTCTCTCTCGGTCTCCCTCTCTCTCTCTCTCTCTCTCTCTCTCTCTCTCCATCTCTCTCTCCATCTCTCCCTCTCCCCGTTCGAAAGCGTGAACGCAACATCAATCTATTTTTGCAGGAGAGAACGAAGACGAGAAGCTGAACGAAGTGATGCACGAAGCGTGGAGGGTCAACAGAGACTGTAAGCTGCTGAGAGACGGCCTGCAGGGCCTCAGCTGGGACGGTCAGTGTGGCAGCAGATGGATTCTCTGCACCTCTTTTTTCTTTAGTAAAAGCCAAATGGATGCCTTGTGGAATCTGTAAGTGGTTCCTATAACTCTCAAAAAAGAATGGTTTTTGTCTCGACGTGAGTTAAGAGGCTGAATTTTGCCACTTGTACATCGGCAATGAGCTGCCGCAGCCATTCTGGTGCAAGAGTGGCAGGGGCCGTTGACAGTTTGAATTTGAATAAATATGAAAAATCTGATTAAAATTCAAGTTTTGGATCCCAAGGTGCATATTAACTAACAACGTGTGCAGAGAAATATTGCCATTTAAGCATTCTCCACACACAGAGACCCTGGGTTAGAAGTATGTACCTCAGTCTGTGAGGTTGTGGAATAATGGGCATGTGTCTATTGTGTTAATGTGAATCACTGTCATTACTCTTTGCCATAAATATACATAGCAATCATTTTATTTTTGAAAAGGTGGCAACAATTAAACAATCAAATCAATCAAACTTGTTCACAACCACCTTTTTCTTGAATTGCTGTAAATCATGCAGTGTCCTGCTCCTCACACTCGGCGTCTGTCTTCGCAGGACGAGCCTTTTCTGACAAAGTGGACCGCCTGAAACTGGCGGAAATCGTCAAGCAGGCCATCGAGGAGAAGACGAATCTCCAGGAGTCTCACTAGCGAGCGCCGCCTTTTGGTCTCCTTCTTTTTATAGTCTTTGTTATGACCCTTTTTAACTGGCATCTGTAAAGAGGCTCTTTTTATGAAAAACAACGCGCTACTTTTTCATGGAGTCGCTCTCAAAGATGTACTGTACAGCTTGTAGATAGATTTCAAAGAGGACTCGTTGGTACTCAGATTTTTTTTTTTTTTTTTTAAACGGATGCTCACAAAGACCATGGGGGGGGAAACAATCTATATTTTGAGTTTTGTTTTTGCAAAAAAAAGAAGATAAGCGAAAAAAAATCACTTGAAGAAATTATTTTCTGGGAGAGAATTTTTATTAGCTGCTCATCTAAACACATCCCATGTTTCATCCCAGTTATTTCATTTTATTGTATTTTACTTTATTTTAACCATCCAAAGAATTGTATTTATTTAAAGCAAGAATTTCAATTATTTTATAGTTAACTTGTAGCCCGGCAGTAGGCTCTAAAGCAGAGAAGAAAAGCTGTCTATGAAGCATTTGTTCACCTGTACACACACACACACACACACACACACACACACACACACACACACACACACACACACACACACACCGAAACCTTGGACTGTGTTTTAAGTTCTTTGTGTATTAGCTCATGTGCAACTTTCTTTTGTAGCAGGAACGGTGGAATCAATGTGTCATGAAATAGCCGAGTTTAATTTAGTCACAAAACCCTTTTTATAGAGCTGGTTAGACGCCATCCCATCATTAAACACCAGCTGCGTTTCTTTCTTGCGTCATGCAGATCTAGCGAGTTCCTCCCTTCAGCTTTGTGGAAAGTTTTTCTATATCACGAGATCTTTTCATCTATTGTCCTGCAGCCAAAAGTTCCAGATGAGATTTGTTTTCTGTTCTTTTATTTTAACTTCCTGGGTCTTCTGTGACGAATTTGCCTAATCACTTTAAAGATCAACGATGGAGTTGATGCTGTAACTTTGTCTGCCTGGCAGGGTGAAAAACAGAGCCAGTGTTTCCTTGGTTGTTTTTTTTGTTTTGTTTTTGTTTTTGTTTTTTGTTTTTTTTTTGCAAACGTTTGTCCACGTCTTCCCGTTTGTGTCGTTTCGACAGACGACACATTTTTGCTCCATTTCTGTCCTGTAACAGCGTAGTGCCTTCTAGGATGTATGCTTCCAATCTGACACCAGAGGCCTGTTTCATAACGCGAGTGCAACACGTCCAGGATATCCTCGTCGCCTGACTCCATTATCAACCCCCCACCCCCCACCCCACCCCACCCCACCCCCACCCATCAGTCGTCGCTGCCGAACCGACCGGCACACGGACAGGAAAGAGACGCCGTTTGCCACGGCTTTTGCACCCGTTTTCTCTCCAGCCTGGACTTTGTTCCACCTTGTGCTTTGCCTTTAGAAATATGGAACGGTCATGAGCAGCAGCAGCATCTGCCCGTTTCCTAGGATTTGTTTCATGTATACATTTGATAATCCTTCTGTTTTTGGCCTGAAAAGCTTAGAAAATCTGCCTTGTTGTTTCTACTTTGTCTGTTTTTACTCCAACCTGCCCTCGGCTTCCAAAAAAAATAAGTTCATATTAATGCAAAAAAGAGAATCAGACAGGAAAGGGAGTTGAAAGGGGCTGACTGAAGTTGATTATTTTCCCTCTTCTCTCTCTGCTCAGTTAAAGGTGTGTTCAGTGGAACTGGCACGGCTCAGTTAATATTTAAGCCCTTTAAAGTCAGCAAGCATGTACTGACTTTCAACCGGAACTGGGAAAGAAGTAGGAAAGAAGTTGGCGTGCGTAAACTTTCAGGCTCGGAGGAACGACTAAATTTGGAGGGAAAAAAGGCGCCGGAACGTGATGAATATTCCTGTGCGCAAATTTGTATTCTAGTTTGTCATCAGCATAAAGATGGTGTGATGAGCTGCGAAACAATCCTTTATGGCTGCTGTTGTTTCCCAGAGTCCTTTCATGTAAGAAGAGGTAATTGTGTGAATGGATTTTGGGAATTCTCATTCCCAAAATTGGAATTTGGTTCTTATCTAAAACTTGATATTTGTCCAGATAATTATTTAGATGTTAATTTAATAAGACTGCGATCAAACTTGGAACGTTACACCAGGTCATGTGTTAAAAAAAAAAAACGAGCATAAAAGTGTGAGTTGTGCTGCTGCTGGGCCAGAAAGAATCAACTATTAGTGATAACGATTTAAAAACAAAAAAAATAATAAGTTTGGGTAATATTTTAATTTGAACCAGTAGTTCATTTTTTCATCTTACTGTTTGGTTCACCAAAAGAGTTGATAAATTCAAAATGTAGGTGGAAAAAAAAAAACTGTCAAACTGATATCAGCAATAAAATGATTTCCACCCTCAGATGTTATCTCAATAACTACATGAGTTTACAGCACCGCTCACTATCTACTTTGTCCTCTTATTATTTAAAGAGATGTATATCAGTTAATGAAACATCCTTTTGACCAAGTCCTGCTTTGACACGGCACTATTTTATAAACAGGATGAACCCTATGATCGTTATATGAAAAGAGCTGGGTAATTACAGATATTACTGCAAGCAATCATTGCTTTGAAATGAAAAGTGATTTTTTTTTTTTTCCTCCCTTAAACTGAAGATAAACCAAAGGATTTAAGGACTAAAGTATGCCTGTCGAGAGTGAAAGGAATCAACTTTTTAATGAATATAAATGAAACGTGAACTTTTTGGAGCTGAAAAGAAATGTTTATCTTTGCTCAGAAAAGAAACTTTGATTTCAGAATTTTCCATCAGTCGGTCTTGAGCTTGTCATAATGTAATTTGGCAGGGGGCTGTGAAAATCTTTTCTTGCGGGTGGGGGGGCTTAACTTCATTGTGTTCTGAAATGGTGTCAACATTTCAGTTGTGAGGCAGTGTTGCGGGGGCCTGGTCAGCCTAGAAACTGGGTACCACCACAGAAATACTTTGGAACAAATTATTAGATCTCGTTTATTTTATGCAGTCAAATTGCAATAGAGATGAAACAAGTGATGGATTATCATCAGCTCAGTAGTTTGATTTAGGGACCTCAAAGTTACAACTTTAAACTTTGAATTTCAACAGATCTTTCAAAAATAAATAGACTTTGCATGATCGAAAGAGACTACACTGGAGCCTTTTCTGTTTTTCCTCATTTTCAGGCCGGACGGTTACATATCAGCCCTGAATTCCTTCCAGTGACACAGATTTGCTCACATCTTTTCGCTCTGTCTGTCCTCTTTGGAATGATTCCAATTGCTGAATTTGTAATAAAGAAGTTATTTTAATTTTTGATGCTTTTTTTTGTCTTTTCTTGTCCCTTTGTAATATATCTTACTGTTAATTTCAGTGCACTTGTCTCTAATCTATTCAGAATCGCATTAGGCCAAATGCAAAGGGTTTCCGTTTGCACACATGAACTTGACGTTGAGAGGAATTTGTCTAAGAAGCTTTCAAGTAGTTTACGTGTAATCGTAGGTTTAATATTTGTGGGAGAACTTTTCACTCTAGAGTACTATGCAAGCAATTCTGACTGTTAAAACCAGTTGCGTATTTTAGCCATTATTGCTTGCTGAGTCTTAACGATTCACATGAATCTGTTGACACACAAACACACACACAGTCAATTTAGAGTTCCCAATTGTCCCCACAGAACCTGGACAGAACCCACACAGACGGGGGTAGAACACATCTTGCTGTGAGACACGCACATCGAAAGTCAACTCTTCACAATGGCCAAGGAAGCACATTAAGAAAATTTCTTTGCACTGTTTTTAATTCAATGTTTCAAAACAATCATATATTTTTTGGAATGACATTCTGCTTGGTAGCACAGACACCATTTTAACTTTTAGGGATTGTGGTGAAAAGAAATTTAGAACTTCTGAAGAGGAAGAACATACACTCTCACATTAATTCACACATTAAGGAAACTGTAGATATATTACAAATATATAAGGCACTTTTGTTAAGAAAGCAGCAAATACAACCCAGAAAATTTCTCCCAATATGGAATTAAAATCCATATAAAAAAGCTCAAAAGATGATAAGTTGTAATGTCTGTTGAATGAGAGAAAGGCTTTTTTTTTTTGTCTTCCTCTGAACTGATCCAAGTTCATCAAACCACATTGGAAATGTAATGAAGCAGAGGGTAATGTGACGCATGGACAGAGTCACACCTTGACTGGCTGATGCAAATGTTGTGAAGATTGACGCTGGCGCGGCGCTGAACTCACAAACCAGATCAATCTGTTAATCTGCCGCGGCACTTTAATGCAGCTTCAATGGGTCGGACATAATCTCTATGTTTGGAATGCCATTCTTCCACTTTTGGTCCATTTTCTGCAACTACTGATTATTTTCCCCTCCCTCCCCGCCCCGATACATGGAGTGAAGCTGGTGCTCTGAGATAAATTTTCCCCGCTCTGTAAGAATGCATTCACACAATGCTTTGTGATTCACACAAATGTGCTGCAGAGGCCTGAGAACTGAGGTGTTTTGAACGTGCTGTGGGGGGCAGGGGTGGGTGGGGCTAAAAATGGAGTTACAGCTGGAAAACAGAGCTGTAAATCCATTTTAAGTCCGTGTCAATCTCTCTGAAACCCAGTAATGGAAGACTGCGATGGTGCTGGAACAGCGTCGCCTCAGTCCGAGTCCTCGTCATCCAAGTACTCCTCAGCATTACTGTGTTTGCGGACCGTGTCTGAAACAAGAGAGTCAGGGATACGTTTGAAAATATTAAAAGTTTTTCTAAGTACTCCCCCCCAAATTTAGGACGCACTATATCTTATATATATATATATATATATATATATATACACACAAATATAGGTACATATTACTATATACTGTATTTAGCATTTTGGGTGAAAAAAAAAAAAGTCAAATTGTTTTATTAGAAATTCTGAATTTTCTCTACCTCTATTTGTTATTTGATTTTTATTTATGCAAGAACTTAGCAATATACCTTCTATTCTTTATTTAGAAAAGACCCTATATTTAATTTATAAAAAAGCTTCATGCTGTTGGACATTGTAGTTATATATCTACATATGATGTGACGGTGATTTCATAGTAACAAAACTAAAAACTGATCTAACAAGATTAGAATCATTGTTATCTTCTCAGCTCACTCATAAACGCAATAACGTCATCTTTGCGCGAGTAATGCAATCCTGCCCCCTAGTGTCTGCTCTACTTACTGCCTTCCTGCGCCCTTTTGAGAAGCGAGGCACACCGCGCGTTGGTGGCCATGTCCACAGCCAGCTTGTTCTCATTGTTCCGGAGGTCCGTTCTTGGGTCTGAAGCAAACGTGCGAGCAACATATGTTAAATGTTTATGCAGAAAACCCCTCTGCAAATTTTTGTTCAATGAATTTTGCCACTCACTCTTTTTCAACAGCATTTCCACAATGTCAGAATGACCCTTCCAGGCAGCAGCATGCAGAGCAGTGTCACCCAGTTTATTCTGAAAGACAACACGGGTGAGCGTGCTGAGTGGGCAGACAAGCCTCGACACCCGACTTTTGAAACCAAGTGTGAATGTATCACTGCTCCTTGGGTCCATAGAGTCGGCTGTTTGAAATTCAAATAACTGACGTTCATGCTAATGAGAGTTCCTAATAAAGCAGTGGAAAAACCCTCTTTGCTTTCTTTCCCTGTGTCAAATAATAGAGGCATCAGTATAAAAGAAAAAAAAAAACTACCCTGTAATAAAGCAATGAACTCGACTACCATCTCTGCTGCAGTGAGTTCTGATAGAGCAATCTCAAGAGACTTCAAACAGGAGAGAATAATAAACTTGTGTCAATAAAAATACCTCTTTCATGAATTAATTATTAATAAATTGTTGGCAATACACACCTGAAAATATACTGTTTGATTGATTGTGATTTCAAGATTTATAAAACTCCTCTTGACTCTAGACTAATAAAACCTAAAGGCTTTTTAAGTCAAAAGTTAATAATTCAATATTAGAAAATTCCAAAAAAATAACAAATACACATTATGCAAATTGGTAAACACACAATAAAAATAGCTCCCAGCAAACATAACAAGATTAAAAGCAATAAATGAAACAGACTAAATATGGGAAAGTTTTTCAGCCTGATTGACAGATCTTACCTGCTGGTTGACCTCCACGCCGGGTTGGCCGAGTAACAGTTCCACCACGTCTGAAACATTCAAACCAGGAACGGGATGGATTCAGAATATCAGCGGCTCAATGGAGGAGGATGTTAGGTGTGCAACACTTCTACAGGCCGGCTTCCTACTCTGTCAACTTCACTTCTCGTCAAAACAAACCGGCCATTGTGTTAATAAAAAAATAAATAAATAAACGCTGTGTGTCTGACGTTTACTGCAAGACAATAGCCGTTACCTTTATGGCCTCCGTGGGACGCCCAGTACAGGGCAGTGTTTCCAGCTTTGTCCAGCCCGTTGATTCCAACCTTATTGTCCAAGCATTCCCTCAGCCAGCTCATATTGCCTGTTAAAACCATCACATTTTAGCAGCAACCAAACACATTGTGACCATCAAGTCCACAGAGAGATGTCCAACCTCGTTTGGCTGCTTCGTGGATTGGATTGTCAATGGACTCAGACTTCTCCGCCACTACAACAGATAAAGGGCGCTGTTTAGTGACTTGAACAACAATTGCAGGACAGAAAAAAAGCCAGTCTATGCAGCCCACTCACCATAGTTACTTGGAATTAGACCTGTCCGTCCTTTGCATGTCCCTTTCCACCAGTTACCGTCACTCTGAACAAAGGAGAGGGAGATTTATTTTGTTGTTGTTTAGTTTCATGAAAAAACTGAGCAGAGACAAAAAAAATGAGTGGCAACGTATGGAGGAAACAAGGTAAAGGAGTGAAGTAATGCGAAAATATGGCAAGAGGGAAAAAGGAATGGAAACCGTAATTACCCAGGTCCTGTGATGTGAAAACTGCTAGCGTTACACATGAACTGATTTCTATGTGTTGGCATTGGCAACCTATTCCCCTGCACCAGGCTAGTGCAGGACCTGCACCGGGTTAGTGCAGGACCTGCACCAGGTTAGTGCACTCCTGCACCGGGCTAGTGCACTCCTGCACCGGGCTACTGCACTCCTGCACCAGGCTAGTGCAGGACCTGCACCGGGCTAGTGCAGGACCTGCACCGGGCTAGTGCAGGACCTGCACCGGGTTAGTGCAGGACCTGCACCAGGCTAGTGCAGGACCTGCACCAGGCTAGTGCAGGACCTGCACCGGGTTAGTGCAGGACCTGCACCAGGTTAGTGCACTCCTGCACCGGGCTAGTGCACTCCTGCACCGGGCTACTGCACTCCTGCACCAGGCTAGTGCAGGACCTGCACCGGGCTAGTGCACTCCTGCACCAGGCTAGTGCAGGACCTGCACCAGGCTAGTGCAGGACCTGCACCAGGCTAGTGCAGGACCTGCACCGGGTTAGTGCAGGACCTGCACCAGGTTAGTGCACTCCTGCACCAGGTTAGTGCAGAACCTGCACCGGGCTAGTGCAGGACCTGCACCAGGCTAGTGCACTCCTGCACCGGGCTAGTGCACTCCTGCACCGGGCTAGTGCACTCCTGCACCGGGCTAGTGCAGGACCTGCACCAGGCTAGTGCACTCCTGCACCGGGCTAGTGCACTCCTGCACCGGGCTACTGCACTCCTGCACCGGGCTAGTGCAGGACCTGCACCGGGCTAGTGCACTCCTGCACCGGGCTAGTGCAGGACCTGCACCTTTCAGCGGATGTGTCGCTCCTACTCTCTGCAGGAAGGGAGGCTTGTTGGAGGGCGGAGCCACACCTGGGCCAGGTATGCTCACGCGACGAGTGACTGTCTTTTCTCTCTGCTTGTCCTCTACAGCCCTCAGCACGGCACTGGCACAACGCTGCTTTTGTTCTTCTCCGCCACACACACACATACGTCCCCGCATTGCTGGCTATCACACACCATTTCCACTTGTACTCTAGCTGAACAAACTTCGGCCGCAGCAAACGGCGAAAATAAATGAAAGGATGGACGCGCGTCTTGTTTCGACTTGGTTCACTGACTAGCCAAAAGACACGTGGCATTGTTTGAAAACAAATGGGGCCTTTCAATTCCAGAGAAACGGGGGAAACAGGAAGAACAAAGTAAAGTTTTAAGACTGAAGAAGAGGGGGAAGACAACATTTGGCAGAAATCAATAATACTCACTGTGTCAGAGATGTACAAGATGTCGCCCTCTTCAAAGTAGAGCTCATCCGGCTGAAATGGCAAAGAAACAGTTTGGTGTATTCAAAAACGTCTGACCTTAAACTCACTTCCTTCCACTTTCAGCATCATTGAAAACTCATCTGCTATGGGTCAAAACAAATATAGCTTTGCATTTGCTTTACACTATAAGGGAGAAATCCAAGGCTGATGATTCTTAATGAGATTTCTTTCTTTCATTCATTCATTTTCTATACCCGCTTATTCCTATTCAGGGTCACGGTTCTAATCTTTCACCGCCCCAGCAGAATGGAGACAGGTTTTTTTTATTATTATCATTATTATTATTATTATTATTATTATTATTATTATCGTTTCTCAAATCCAAAGTCAGTAGTTACCTGCCTCCACTGGGTGTATTTTGTGAATTAGAAATAGTCACCAGAATGGATCAACATTAAATTCTATGACGTTTTCCTTTAAGGAGTTTCCTTAAAAGTCCCAAAACAATCCAGCAAAAATGACTAAAACTCATGTAATGACAACCATTAAGAACGCACCGTTCTGTTTTCAAAGGTGTACAATGCTCGGAAGACCTTCACCTGGCCTGTGAAAGAGAGAAAACACAGAAAAGACGGTAAAATAAATATCTGGAGAGCTTCATTCCTGGTATGGAACAGAAGAGGTTTTGAGTTAAAATGCTGCCACGAATCTGGTGTCTCACTGTGACGGCTCACTGTCAGTCAGAGTAGCATTAACCCTGCTGGAATGCTACCAGAGTGGTTACAGCCTCAGCCAGAGAATCAACTTGTTGATGGTGACGAGCAGATGTTCTTACTTTCTGTGCTACAAATAAGGTGGAAAAAGAACTAAACACAACTGGTATTATTACTAGTCATGACAATTTTTCTGTAGCACATGTGTGTGTATGTGTGTAAAACAATGTGTATCTGCAGTCTCTGTAAAGCAGACCAAAATAGGGCTGCATTAACTCGCGGTTCTCGAAAGCCGGGCGCTTGAGACCCTCCCTGCTGAAACTCTGAGCTGCACTTCGACTCAAACACTGTGTCAGTGTCTCAGAATGCAAGGGGGCGGTTGCACAAGTCAGACTCTGTTTTGCCCAGCTAGTGTGCCTCCACTGCAGGCCCGGTCATGTTGCTCGAAACACACAATCTGCCTGTTCTGACCGGCTCCGTCTCTCTGCATTTTAAAGCCACCTGCACATGCAAAGAAAGGTGTTCTAAAAAAATTAAATAATCAAAGGATAAAAATAGCCACAGTATTGACGTCACAAAATTAATCTCAGAACACTGACTGCGTTTCACTTGCATGTGGTTTTGTGATCAGTTCTAGCTGTGTTTGTCTACTGCAGCGTCGGTTCCATGTATGAGTTTATTCTTATAAGTTGTAAATTTTGTATTTATTATATTTTGGGTTAGTTTTTGTTTCACAATCACAATAAATAGGTCAAAGGGATATGGGCAGTGACACCTGGTTAATATAATCACGTGTGCACAGGCGTGGGCTGGCCACAAAGGAGAGAGGGCGAGCGGACGGGCTGCCATATTTTTGGTTGACCGCTGTTTCTGCTTAAGATCGCTGTGATTATTTTTTTCTATATCAATAAATAAAACATCTCCATATATATATATATTTTTTATTTTGAATTAATTTGATACATATATATATATATATATATATGTATATATATATATATACACACACATCAATAAACCTAAACATATCCACATTATGACATGAATTCTAAAACTGCTTCTTTCATATAATGAAAGAATTTGACTATCAGGTCTGGTCCTGTTTCATCCGCTCAGCGTGTTTGTGCATGGTTTTGAAATGTGTCGAAAGACATCAAGTGCACTGAGAAAAAAATATTTCCACCCCCCCCCCAAAATGCTGACTTGACATTTTATATGAAAAAAAAAAAAAAAACATGTCTAGTTTAGTCTGCATGCAAATGCAGTGAAGAGAAGCCGAAGGCAGCGGATGCTTTAGAGTTGTGTAAGATGATACGGCCTTAACTAACACAATTTTTGGTCTCCTCACAAGCCGCCACTTGAAAAATGACCCTTCAATGTACTGACTTCACAGCCATATGTCAGGACAGATGATGTCCATTGCTTTTGTTCCCACAGCAGCCAGGCGAGTTGCCATGGAGACTGTTCAGGACTGACCATGAGGCGTTCAAGTGATCACTGAACAGATTAGAAAATTACACCGGTTTTCTGAATCTTCTTTGCTATACATATGACATTATCTAAGGCACACACAGATGAACTTTGAAAGTTTCTTTTTTTTTTTGGGGGGGGGGGGGGGGTGAAACTTTGATAGCAACAAATTGGACAATACTGCTTCACAATAAAAATTAGCATTGAACTTCTAGTCAATTTCACTGTATTAGTCTCAATATTTCTTTAATTGCTTGACGGTATGGTGTCTCTATCTAATCTCTGTGTCGGCTCTTGTTCACTTATTTCTATTTCTATAGGCTCTTGTTTATTTACTTTTTTACTTTATACTGTTTTGCACTATTTTAGGTTATTTTTATATGCTCTGTTCACTTTATTCTTGTTTGCCCTATCTTCTTGGCTGTTGTAACACCTAAATTTCCCCGTCGTGGGACGAATAAAGGTCTATCTTATCTTATCTTAGGCAAGAACACCATGTCATTTCACTCAAGTGCCAGTTTGTATTTTTGCAACAGTAACACCTTCCTTTGGGGCTGCACAACACAAATGTTGCATCTAAGGAAAGTGGTGAAGGAACGTAAGCTTAATCGACTAACTATGATACATACACAGCGTTCTAAACCCTTTGACGTGCACAGAAATGATGTGTGGGACGGTTTTTTTTTTGTTTTGTTTTTTTTTTAGTAACAGGAAGTGGGACTGGAAGCATTCAGACCCTACAGGCTCATCACCGCCTCTGAACCTCCGACCTAAATCCGCTGGATGACACAAGTGTGGCCGCATGAGTGATGGAAATAGGGAAGTGACAGAGGCCTTCGACTAGGGACCGCACGCCTCCTGTCAGGCAACACTGAGGGCACTTCATGCACTTCTCTGTATCTTTCTGGGTCAGACTCACGGTGGATGTGGTGAAGAAATCCGCGTCTACTGACTTTATTTTAACTATACTGAGCCGGTCGATTGAAACCCCTAAGTTTCGCTTCCACGTACAACTTCCCCGCCCATCAGACCCACACACCCTCGGCAACAAGGTGTGTTGACCTCAAAGGGAAAACGTCGGACTTTGGGCCAGAATAAAACACACAAGACGTCACAGAGTCGCTCTTACCTGGCTTGGCCGGCTTGGGAGGAGGCTTCGACATTTGCGAGTCTCAAAAAAAATGCTCTTTATAAACGCAAAACGGGCGCCGTTGAAGTATTCGTGGCGGGGACGTCACCGGTCCGCGAGCACTTTTGCTGTCTCCGACAATGAGGAAGTGAACCGCGAGCAGGGCAGGCGGAAAAGTTCTTCGACGCATGCGCAAAGATTTATAACTTTATTAACGACTTATCGACTTGACCGTCTGTTTATGCAATGTCGCCAAACACCAATACAGTGTTTGGTGACATTTTAAACGTGTCGTCTTTTTTGTTTTTGTTTTACTTTTTTATTTTAATACCATATGAATGCCTTTGCACTTATAAACTTATGTTATTTAAAATTTTAATTTCATTATACACTCACACGTGAGTTTTATTTTCTTGACGATGATGATGATGATGGTGATGATGATGATGATGATGTATTTAAATATTATAATGTATTTGTATATACAGATAATTATTATGATGAAACCATTAAATAGACAAGTTTTCACTGCTCACATAACTTAAAGTGCATCGGGTACAAAGTTCCCTTTACTCTCTCCATATTTACACATCCCCCTTACTCCCAATGACTCGGTCATGGCCTACGTAGAACTCTCTCAGCCAATCAAGAGTGCCGAAAAGCGGACTGCGAGGAGGAATTTGGGTGCAAGTTGCGCAAAGTTGCTGCAGCAGTGTAGCCACCATCAGGCACCCTTGCGAGTTTAATATGACTGTGAGTTGTTATTATTATGACCTTCATTGAATCTAGTTTTTAAACACTACAACGCTGGGCCGAGTGGACTCAAGAGGACAGAATGAAGATGCTGGTTGTGGGAGTCGGTGGGTGAGTAGAGGAACAAATGGTTTAACAGTGTGCATTGTAAACATTGTGCATGAGACCGCTACGTCT
Organism: Nelusetta ayraudi; assembly: GCF_046127955.1. Classification (NCBI taxonomy): domain Eukaryota; kingdom Metazoa; phylum Chordata; class Actinopteri; order Tetraodontiformes; family Monacanthidae; genus Nelusetta; species Nelusetta ayraudi. The sequence continues at coordinate 461,972 of NW_027466060.1, read as the reverse complement.
GCTAAACATACCTGTTGTCATTCCCTTTTGGGTCATTGCCTCTGGCTATTCTGGCTTCTGGACTTATGGACGGTATTTTTCACGCCATTACCACGCTTGTGGCTGAATGTACCAGGGATAGAAATTAGATCAATACAGCATGTGACAAACATGTGGCTGCAGAGAATGACAAATTACGATTGTGTGACAGGGCTGTCTTCATTTATTTTCATTTTCATTCATTCATTCATTCATTCATTCATTCATTCATTCTTTTAGCGTATGTCATTTTACAAAATGTTGTTTTTGTGATACCAGACTAGCATTTTATTTTTCTTTATTTTATTTTATTTTTTTACTCCAAGCACAACCCATATGTCAGACTGTGTGTACAAAACAGAGTTGTAACATTATGATAGGTGTATATTTTTTCCCCATCTGATTTAGTAGCAGCAAAACAAATTAAAAACCGTCTGAAACAATGAAAATCAATGAAAACATTCACTGAGCATCACATTTAATAATTATAGCAGGTGATCAAAGTACATGCTTGTCTTTTAGGATCACCAATGGGGGAAAATCTACTCTGTCTCAGAGTCTCCACCAGCAGATACCCAACAGCTGCATTATCGCACAGGACTCCTATTTTAAGGTGTACTGTGAAGGTTTCTTCAACTCACATTGATGGCTTTTACACATTAGGCTGCCTTGCATTTGAAGTGCTGCAGAGAGATCACACCATAATGCTTTTTCTCCAGGAGGACTCTGTGGTACCTGTGGACAACAGCGGATTTAAGCAGTATGACAGTGAGTATGCAAAAATTTCTAATCAGTCTTGAGCAAACAGAAACCCTGTGGCTGTTTTTTGTTTGTTTAGTTTTCTTTTTTTTTCTTTTTTTAAGTGCTTGATGCCCTCCACATGGACACGATGATGAGCCACGTTGATTCATGGCGAAGCAATCCTGACTCATTCCTGAGGGAGCGTGGTCTGAACACGGAGCCTGCAGCAGAGCCTGACAGTGAGGAGGTGTTTGTGCTCATCGTGGAAGGCTTCCTCATTTTCAACCACAGGTATAAATGGGAGACTTCAGATACCTGCGCGGGGCGCTCTGTTTTTATTGTATGAAATTTAGAGAGTTTTGTTCATTTCAACGACAGTTCTGAAAGTGTTTTTATTTTTCAAAAGTTGTGGAAAAGGCAACTTTCCAGCAACTTTTTTTTTTTTTACAATATGAAAATGAAATTTCAGTATGATTTTGAAGTTTAATTTGGTTTTCACCTTCCAGGACTTTGAACGAGCTGTTTGACCAAAGATACTTCCTGGAAATTCCTTATGATGTCTGCAAAACTAGAAGAGGGTGACATATTTTTTTAAATTACTAACCTATATATCTTGATATTGGTTTGTCAACATCTTAATATATTGGTCTTTGTCATATTTTGGCATAAACCTTTTTATTATTATGACGCTGCCCAGTTCTGATAAAATCGCCTACATTTTGAACAGACCATGCAATCCTATCCATGAAGTATAATGGCCGGTGCAAATTATGTGTGAAATATTCCACAAGTAATTTGGCCCGATGCAGGTTCAAAATTGCATAAGTCACAAACACGCGTTCATAAAATTGACTTAATGTTGTACTGTAATATACATATATATATATATATATACATATATATATATATATATATATATATATATACTGTAATTGACTGACAGCAATAATAATACAATAAATAATGTTAATATTATTTTGCATGTCAGTACTCACCTACAGTAGTGCCATAATCCTTTTGTGAAACAAGTGATACAAATCATGTACACTGTAATTATTCCTTTTTTCTGGGTTTTCTGAAGTTAATTCACAGCAAATCATATTATTTACATTTAGCCATCTGCTTCTGTCTTTGACAGTTCGAGGGTGTACAGACCTCCTGATCCTCCCGGCTACTTTGATGGCCATGTGTGGCCCATGTACCTGAAAAATAAGTTGGAGATGCTAAATGTGGCTTCTGGAATCAGTAAGTATCCAGTGTAATTCACACTCCGTGCAAAGGATTATATGCTGATGTGATGAAAGTTAATTCTTAGCAAGAGTATCTTAGTCAACGATGCGATTCTTACCAATTTTGCACTCATAGATAATAGAATTGACTGTATTTGTACTTTTTTTTTTTTATTATGAAGTATATCTGGATGGACTGAAACCAAAGGAAGAGCTGCTGGCGGCTGTCAGAGAGAATGTTTTTCAGGAAGTAGACAGGCTCAGAGGTAGACTGCAGTAGAGCTGTACAAGATGAGCCACTGAGCTACGCACTCACCAGATAAACAGTTTTAACTCTTTTTAAGATGTTAACTAACATTTCAGTGGAATGTTCCAAGTTTCTTTTTTTTTTAAGATTTTGCTGTACCCATCATTGTGGGAAAGTTTTTTTTTTTCTTTTAAAGAAAGTATTTATTTTGCTCGTCAGTATTTTTTGACTGTGAATGGAAACTATCAGTAACAAAGCTCTGCGTAGAAAACCTGTTAGTGCTAGACGCAGCACGCACACTTGACTAATGTGATGTTTTTCATTGTCGTACTTCTAATCTCATTGTTTTGTTTTGTTGTTTTTTATACTAATATTTTAACCATTATTAAATTATATTTCTAGATAGTAGAGTATGTTCATATAACAATAACTCTAACTAATAATAAAGGCGTGACCTCAGTGATGTGTTTCACTCATTTTGTTTTTCTATGTATTTGAGCAACTTTGATGTGTAACAATTTTTCAATATTTCTGGGTATAGTTTGATTTTGACTGTGCTCCTCGAGGTCTTGTATTCAATGACAGTTGATTTGTCTCCACCTAGTGGTAGTCTCCGGCACATTGCAATTGGGTCACTGCGGACCTCAAAACAAAAATCTAAAAAAAAAAGAGTTTTAAGAAAATAGAGGCTTTATTCTCGCCTTTAAAAATAACAGTACGCTATTGCAGTACTTACATTTACTAAATTTAATATTAAAATTCAATCACCTCATAGTGAACTTCTGCGGTAAACTTTAACTGAAAGATAAGGACGTGGAAAAAGTGAAGAACAAATCTGAGTCAGCTAGTACTGGAAGTGGGGTCATGTGTATTAACCACACGAGGACGTTGATTGTAATGTCTGGTTCCTCTCAGGGTAGTAAAATACATTAATGCAATTCTATTGAACATTTTTACTTATAAAAACTAAAAAAAAAAAAAAGTTAAAGTTAAATTGAATTTTTTACAAATCATCACTCTTTTACCCTGTGTTATGCCAATTGGCAAGCTATTGAAAACTGGCTGATGACCCGTGTTTGTCTACTTGGTGCAACCTTGTATTCCTTGAAATATCATTCCTATCATACTATCGTCGTGATTGCCGTCGCTCAGAATTAAATATGAGTGCAATCACAGCCTGCAGAAAGTGATGAAAGTGCTGGAGAAGCAAGACAAACGCCTTCTGTGCCCTGGTTCATAATACCAAGTAATACTTATTAAGCCCTGTTTGTGAACATGTGTGTTTATTGTTCTGAGACTATCTGTATATTCTAACTCTTTGCACTAATGTGTAATGTCCAAGTGTTGTTGTCCTCTGTGTATATATCTCAGAAATAAGCACTGTTTAGACAGTTGTAGTGACCTCACAGAACCGAATGGTTTTACCTGTGAATAAATCCTTCTGTGCTGTTTAGTGGTATTTATTTCTTATTTGATCTGAAGCTGATAATGGCTTTCTTGAGTTTTTTGCGTGTTCATTCTTCTTCTTCCTGCAACCTGTTCCGCCCTGTAAATAGAATCACTTCCAAACCTGTTTGACTGCGTGAAAAGGAGCTTGAATGTTGCCACACAGCACTTGAGAGTTGCCAAACCCTCCTTCTGATTCATGGATTAGCACTTCCCATCATTCAAAAGCAATAAGGAATTTTGTCAAAAAGTCCTTTCAGCAGTAAATTACTGTTTACATCAGCAGCCAACTTCCCAGATCGGCCCACAGTGTGAAGTCATGATCACGAACCCTGATTGTGTACTTTCCTCACTTCCTTGTGCTCTACTGTATCCTCTTCTGTCAAATTCCGCACACACCACTCTGCTGCAGCCTCTCGTGTCAGCACCCTGCATAGCTACACAACCTCTGTTACAAGCCTGAGTAAGACTTACTTGGTGGCGGGAAGTCAAACAATTAATGTGGCAGCATGTCCAATGTCGGAGTTTCAGCTTTCGTGTCTTTAATTGTTGCCGGCTGCTTCTGTTCCAGCATCACCATGCCTCAACCAAGACTGGAGGCTGTAAATGACAGACCTGTGATTGGTAAGTGGGACTGTTAAAATACCGGCTCTCTGTTCCATGCTGTTGATTGTTTTGTGCACTTCAGTCTTTGTCGCGCTGAAAGCCTTTGTGTTTCTGCCCCAGGTATTTTGACTCAAATGGTTTCAGACGAACCCATGAAACCATTTGGGAACACATACATACCGTCTTCCTATGTCAAGTACATTGAGTCCGGAGGAAGCAGAGTGCTGCCTATCAGGTGAGTGGTGTGTTTTTTCAGCTACAGCCACTTCAGTCATTACAGTGCTTTTTTGAAATCCTTCCATCGATGAGAATGACTTCACCTGTAAACCGGTTCTCAGAGGTGGAATAGAGAAAGGTTTGTTTATGAGAGCACTTCATTTATTCCTCAATGAGCAAAATCAGACATTACACCTCAACGTGCAAGTAAAGAATGCAAACAATGAAGTTGTTGTAAAAATGCTTCTACTGTTTATTTTGTCAGATTTTAAAACAGAAAAGCTGTTACAATAACCTTTCTGCTTTGTTGCGAGCAAAATGCAGCCAGCCCTAGACATTCCTTATGTCTATATGTATACATATATACAGTATATATAAAGTGAAAAGTCAAATTATTTGCTTATTGCTGATATTTGCTGCTTTTGTTCAAAAGACAATGAATTTTGGACACATGCTCTGCGTGATCTGTGCTGCACTGTTGTATGGAAAAATGGAAAATTGTACTTTTTGCTTCGTGGTTTTGCAGGCTAACTCTCTCGGATGCTGAATATGAAAAAATCTTCAAGCGGATAAATGGGTGAGGATCGATGTTTGGCTTTGACACACCTTAGTTTTGAGTCTATGATTTGCTTCATTTTGAGCAATGTTCTGCTCTCTAGTTTGCTTTTCATAGGTGGGGCTGTGGATTTGTTGGCTTCGGACTACGCCCGGGTAGCTCGACTTTTCTCCAAACTGGCTCTGGAGGTTCGTGTGGGAGAATTGTTTCTATCACGTTTAGCTATTTGTTATTATTTGTGCTAAATTAACTTGAATATTTTTTTTGCAACGTGCTGCTCTCTCTCTCTGTCTCTGTCTCTGTCTCTGTCTCTCTCTCTCTCTCTCTCACACTCTCTCTCTTTCTCTCTCTGTCTGTCTGTCTGTCTCTCTCTCTCTCTCTCTCTCTCACTCTCACTCTCTCTCTTTCTCTCTCTGTCTGTCTCTCTCTCTCTCTCTCTCACTCTCTCTCTCTCTGTGTCACAGGCCAACAATGCGGGGGATTTCTTCCCCATCTGGGGCACTTGCATGGGGATGCAGCTGCTGACGGTGATAGTTGCTGAGAAAAATCTGCTAACAAAAACCACAGCTCAGAACGTAGCGCTGCCACTCAACCTGACCAAAGGTTTGTAGACTAAAACCATGTTTTGTGTTTTAGGGAGATGACAAGACATTTTTTTAGGAGACCACCACTTAACTAATCCAAAAAACTGCATGTGCTTGGCTTTTCCACTTGGTGTCAGCAGAGAGCGCTCAGAGTCGCGCTCTTGTCTCAGATTTAAGAAACCATTTTTGACATGCACTTCGCTCATACTGGGGTCATAAATGTGCTTGCCTATTTTTGAACTTGACCTCCTGTCCTCCTTCAGACGCCAGCACCAGCAGGATGTTCGAGGAGATCCCCAGTGATCTCATGAAAGCTGTCACCCAAGAACCTCTGACAGGCAACTTTCACTACTACGGGGTCACAGTGCAGGTACCACAAAAATATCTCAAATGAGCTGCTTCACTGTGCCCGTTAGTCCTCCTCCAGGTTTTGACTGTGAACTTTTGGCCCAGCTTCTCATTGAGCTTCACATCAGCTTCACATTTTCACCTTAGCTTGAGGCCGCTGGGTTTCGACGACTTGATAGTTTCTCTTTAGGTTTTTTTAGCTTGAAATAAGTAGTGGAAGGCTAGTTTCAATCATCACAAGGCAAACCCGAGATTTTTCGGTGCAGATTGTCTGAAGGTATGATGGAAGCAGTAAGACAAATGTTCTTACAGGACTTTCGGGAAAATGAAAAGCTGAGCAATTTCTTCAACATCCTGTCTACAAATGTCGCAGAGAATGGAGCCGAGTTTGTTTCAACCATAGAAGGTTAGTTGATAAATTTGTGTGAGCTCATCAAACAAAGTTTCCGCCCACCAACAGTGCTATAACACTTCCTGTTTTGCCAGGGAAGAGTTATCCATTCTACGGGGTGCAGTGGCATCCTGAGGTCAACCGTTTTCAGTGGAGCCAAAAGCTGAACTTCCCTCACTCCCGTCATGCTGTCCAGCTTTCAACTCTGCTGGCTGAGTTTTTTGTCAATGAAGGTACTGTGATCCTCACTCACTTTTCGGTACTATACTAAGCACTAATAATATAGTGGTTTGGCATTGAAAGAGGCTGATAATTGGTGTAACATTCAGGGGTAAATAGAAAAAGCCCTCTCTTTTCATAAATACGAATACTCCCGCCAAAGTCAAAATAAAACTGTTTTTAAAGTACAAATAATGTAAAATAATACTAATTTTGGATCAGATAAAGTCTGTTGTTATTTAGGTTGGGTTTATGGTAAACATAGCATGACGTCAGAAAATATATTTAGATTCTCAGGATACAATTTGTTGAATTCCTGTACTGCCAAAAGCCTGCCATTCATTTACTCACGTCTTTTCTTTCAACCACTTGTCTCACATGTTCAGGAAGGAGAAGTTTACATCAGTTTGACAATCCTGAGGAGGAGACCTTGCCCCTGATTTATAACTACACGCCGGTTTACGCTGCAAACTTTACAGCATACGAACAAGTCTACTTCTTCTGAGTGTCTCACCTCTACATCTCCCCACAGAGATGTTCCTTACCACCAACCGTACTCAGAATAAAATATAATTTTCATCAGGCTGCAGAGAAATGTTTTGCAAACACTTGTCATGTTTGGAATAAATGTGCTCATTTGTGTAAATATTCGGACATTTTCCTCATTTTTCTTGGTACGAACTCCTTTAAATTCCCTACTGACTGTCCACTGTTATGACAGTGCTAAATAAAAATACCTGATCGAATGCAACCCTGCTTGACAACCTAATGACATTTCCATGGCCAGTGAAGGGTTAAGAAAATCAGGCTGGAGTGTTTGCTTTGCTTCACATCTATGGTCCAACATAAACCACCAACCCGTGAGAATGAATCACACAAAAGCCAGTAGAGGTAGAGGTGAAAAAGAAGAAAGTCGACCTGGATTAGTTACACCGTAAGAAAAAACAAAGCAGCGATAGTCAAACAGGCACTGGCATGAAACCCAGAAGGAAAATGTGGCAGATGACCTAGAAACACCAGAGAAAATAGGAGTGAACAAGTTTAAGAAGAAGGGACTGATGTGGCAGCAGCAAGAGTAAAGGCACAATAAAGAAAGGTGGAAACTGATGGTCTTGATGGTCTATGTTCCATCAAGGCCTAAATGATCAATTTTTAAAAATAGAATTTTTAAACACCCTGCTGTGTTCAACCAACAATCTGCACAAATAATTTCCAGGCCTCATAGTCCAATACGTGTCTAAATATCAATCAATAATGAGTGCAGGCGCTGATCACCTCTTCAATTGACTGACTTGACTGGACCTCATTTCGGCACCTCTGGGATCCTGAAAGCGCAGTGCGATAGATTTAGTGCCATCTGGTGGTAAGAAAGCATAATGCGAATACATGACGCACAGAGGTCCTGTCTTATTGCCAGAACAGACACACCCCACACCACATGAAGCTGCCACTGCTTTACTCTGCTTTACAATGAACATGCAGAGGCCCCACGTCACTGTACCAGATTGATTTATCAAATCAAGCCAGCATTCTGTATTTAATTCTTCAGGTGCATGACAACGATGAGCTCGAGATCTATGTGTTGTCTGCTTTTTCACCAGTGGTCACCATTCCTAACATGTAGCAGACAACTCAGTACTCACCTGGCATCAGGGACGTCTCTCTTCATCTTTAGCTTGTTGCTGTGGGTTCACTACAGTCTCTCCTTTTGCAGGTTTAAATTCTCCGCAGTGATGCTCTACTACATAAGCATGTCGCGGTGTCACCATGTCGTGTCGACAAGCCTCACTCAAAGTCACCCCAGCGTCCGACTTTGTTGTTCGCTAAAGACAAAATTGGCATCGCCATTTCCTATTGTACATGCCGGGCTCTGTACCTTACTGAAATGCCCACGAGGCGGGAATAGAGATGGAACAAAGCTGCTTCCAATAAGGTGTGGCTTTGTTCCTTGCCACATTGCTTCACCCCGAAAGCATTTCGTCTCTATCAGTAGAATCTGTCCGGGGAAAACCACACCAGTGTAGATGTTTCCTGTTATCTGACATCACGCTTGATCTCACATCTTCCTTTCACAAACTGCGATCAAGTTGAAGCAGATCCGTGACTACATGCGTGTTACTCCTTACAAGTGGACCTACTCCCGTAATTACAGATTTTTTAAATACTTGTACTGAGGTGGCAACTTTATACTTACTTAAGTGAAAGTATGATACTTGTATAAAATAATACTCTGGTAAAAAAAAAAATAAAGTACTGATTCCACTTATTCCACTTCAAATTTACTTGGGTAACATTATTATTTTTTAACCATTAATGAAACAATAGATGGGTTGATAATTTTACAAAAACTGTGACAATAATCTGGACTGAACTGAGGTCTCGCAAGACCAAAATTTGTCATCTTCTGTATCTTTTAAAGACTTTTAAACACAAAAAGTAACCACCGTGGTTTTTTTTTTCAAATGTAAGGAGTTGAAAGTACAGATATTTGTGTGAAAATTCAGGTAGTTAAAGTAATAAAACAAGTTGTCAAGAAAAGAAATACTCAAGTAAAGTAAAGATACTGAAAAAAAAATCTACTTTGTAATTTGTGACTTCTCTCCTCTGGTAGTGAATCATACTGGTTTACACACACACACACACACACACACACACACACACACACACACACACACACACACACACACACACACTTTGTATGCATGCAGATTGCTAGAGGGAGTCCCACACTACAGGCCTATAATTGCAGCTCCTCTGATTCGGATCTGGGAATCGATTTTGTGCCCACGCCGTTGCGGATGGTAGTTGTCTTTAGCTTCCCACAAGCCTTTCGGTGGATGGTGACTAATGGTAGGAAGCACAACAGACACACACACACACACACACAGGCGGGCCGTCACAGCAACACACGCCTAAGCGAGCCAGCAGCCAGTTGCGTGTCGAAAACTGGCCTCAGCACTCAGCAGTGAGTCGCCGCCGCCGCCGCACGTCGAGCAGCGTCAGCGGGGTGGGCGGGAGCAGGAGAGGCGAGCCACTGCTCTAGTTTCCCGCAACGGAGCAGATGCCGCCGCTAGGTCAGTGTTATGCCATCTATTAATAATAACGCAGCAGAAACAACCGGAGCACGGAGCGAGAGGAGGGGAAGCCCACGTCGCCACTTCTGCTTTTAGTGTGTTTGTGTGTGCGCGTCTTCTCCGGTTCAGCCAATCAACGGGACCCAAGCAGCGTGTATACAACGGCACTAAGATGAGATAGCCCTGCTCCACTGGAACCCGTCTTCTCGTTTTTTTTTGTTTAAAAAAAAAAATAAAAAAAAATATCCACCAGGCTTTTGGGGCTCTATTTCTCCACTGGTGCTACTGGTCCGGTCCACCACCTCCCTACTCTGACTCCCGGACAGTCAGAAGCTTCTCTCATGCACTTTTATCGCCGTCGACCATCTTCGGAGGCGGCTTGTTGGTAAACAGTGATCGGGTCCAGTTCGGCGAGGACTCTCCACTCCTGACGCATTGATGCACCCGTTCCAGTGGTGTAACGGTGAGCAGTCTTTATCTAAACACATGTGTTGTTGCATCGTGTCGTGATCAGGCTTGTGCGCGACAGAATGCATGTTGTTTTTGTTGTTGTTGTACGACAGACTGGCTGCCGTCGTGGCAGCACTGAGCGCTGGAGAAGAAGAAGGTTGGTATTGTCTCTCCATCGAGTTCCTCCTCCGAGGGTTTTTTTTTTTTTTTTTTTTTTTTCCCTGTGCCTCTAAATTTAGACATTTCCTTTGTGTGAAACGAGCAGATTGTCACACCTCATCAGTTTCAAGATTTTAATAAATAACTCGTGCGTGTGTCACTGTGAGGAACGCTTGCCATTTCCTGGCAAGACATTGCACTGAGTAAGTGTAACGCAAAAATAAATAATCAAATATATATTGGGCCCCATGAGGCCAAAAAAACTGAAGTTATTTTAAGGTGTCTGATGACAGTAGTCGCATTTGTTGACCTTGTTGCAAAAAAAAAAAAAAAAAGTCAAACGCCGGCCACATCTGCTTCCAGTTCTGTAGATGGAGTGTGCATCGATTGAGATGCCTCACGAAAGGATTGTGTGTGAGGATGAATGAGTGGGTTATAGATGATGGTGGATGGATGGAATTGATGTGAAGCAAGTGTAGAGCATCACATTCAGGGAGTCCAACAAATCGAAACAACACGAACAGAGAACCAGAAGTAAAAGTTTTCACACCTTTTTGCGGGAACCTTTTTTTTTTTTTTTTTCTTCCCCAGTATCACTATTTGTAAAAATGTGTACATTTTCAATATGCCCATGTGAACAAGAGCAATTAATGGCTCATTCAATACCATTTGAAAAGTCATTCACTATTTCCATCTGAAGCCCTCAAATGTCTGTTATTGGCGTAAACCCTGAATAATCCCACTGCCGCCGACTGACACACTGTGTGGCCTCTCACTCCTCTTCTCCCTCGAAACTAAGAGGCAAGTCTTGACAACCTCGCCGTCTCGCTTTTGTCTCGCTCGTGCTAAACACACCCCTCCTTTGCCGTGGCTTGTTGTGTCGGTGCGCCATTGTTGACCAGGTCAACATGATGGATTGGCGGTCGTTTTCCCCTGACTTTGCCTGTTTGAGTGCAGTGGCCGCAGCCGTGGCAGCCTCGTCTGCAGACTGTGATCAGACAGGAACAATTACTCCCTTTGTGTTGCCTGACTCCCCTGCTATTCATACTGAAAACAGTGCCGCACAACCACACACACACACACACACACACACACTCGCACACTCTCTGGAGTATCAAAGAGTGACATTCTGCGAGAGAAATGAAGCGGCATCACGCGGACACAGCTCAGCGTCCGCTCCTTGTGTGTCACCGCTCTGTCACCATGGTTTCGTCTTTTTCTACCCTGACGTGTGACACTTATGACTTTAACGCTGCAGACGAGACGACTTGGGCCTGAACAGGTTTAGTGCTTGAACCCCTTCCATGCAACACCCCCCTCCCCCCCACCCCCCCTGGAGCAGTCATGCAGGCAGACTCGAGTGTTTCCGCGCATGTGAAGTGTTGAATATTTGATGCAAAGTTCTGTCTTCGGTGCGAGAGGCAGCTTTGTGAAAACGTGGCATATATAGGCCAAAGAGCCCAGCAGACGTATTCGTAGGAGCTAACCGGGCGCTGCCACAGTCGAAGCGCGTGTTCACGGCTTCGCGGAGAGACTCGGCTGCCTTTGTGTCGCAAAAAAACACCTCCGTCCAAATGCAGATTCAGAACTTCAGCTAGCTAGCTAGCCTCTTTTCCCTTTTCTCCAGCATCTGCTACACTCAGTGCCATGGCAACGGGCCGCCCTCGACTGTGCCAATATATAGGTCAGCAGCCACGTAGGACTACACCCCCAGCAAAATAGCACATGTATATATATGGCTGTCTACCGGCCATACAAAAGGTGCAGGATAAACATGTAAGCACCCAGCCGTGCAGACGGTTGTCTGGCGCCCACAGACGCTGAATGTAAGTGCCCTAGATTTCAGATTGTGTGTCAGGAGCAGCTTCGCAGGTGATTTGTGCCATTATCTATTCAGTGACATGAATACAGAAACCCCCGACCCCCCACCCTCACACACACACACACACACTCACCTTGCTTTGTGTCTCATTACCTCCTGGTGATCTTATTGGTGCTGGTTCTTTATTCAGTGAAAAAGGGGTGATGGAAAAGCTTTCTTTATTTACATGTTCACCCCATGATGTTAGCCCAGCCGCCATGGCTGACAAAGAGTTTTTTTCCGTCATTCATATTCTGGATTTCTTATCTGTTGGATTCTGGTAATGTAAATTTCTTTTAGCTCAAAGTAGATAGAATAGTTATACGCATATTCATGACTCACTTCTAAGACACTGGAAAGGGTAGTTCCTTGTTCCTCGACAAAGCACAAATGCAATGTTGCATATCTGATTTTCATTATCAAATTCTGTAAAGCAACTGCTGACTGATGACAAAGACAAAAGAGGTTACAGAAAATACACAGATATTTAAAGAGAACCAGTCATCAAGACGGGAAAGCCAATGGTAGAGGAGTACAGTCATAAATGAATCAGTGCAAAGGATTCAGAGAAGCTGACAATATCTGAGAAAGTAGCTGAAAACGTATCTGGAAAATCCATCATCAGAGCTGTCGAGAAAACAAAGACTGAGCCTCAGGTCACGTTTTAGACTCTCAAAACACACTGTCCTATTTTCAATCCAGGCTTTAAACTCACAGCCTTCGCAACCGAAAGCCAATTAAAAAGATTAGAATCATAAAGAGAAGAACATGTTTTGGCAACCTTGTGTTTCTCAAGTTTGTTCATGGGACAAGCCGCCGTTACTCTTCCCTCCAAGACAAGTTGATCTTTCACAGTAAAAGTTGTGTTGAAGTAGAGAACCACATCATGCAAGGTAGTAGATTAAATCTCAGAATTTCTACTGACCACTTGCAACCTCAGAAAGCAACTGACCTCACACGAACTTCAGATGTCACAAACACTACATGGAAGTTATGATTAATGAGGAAATTCTTTTGCATTTTATCTTGACCCTCATATGTATTTATGACCAAGATATGAGATCGGATTGAGCGTATTTGCTGTTTTGGGACTTCAGAATTGCTGTCAAGTCAAAGATAAAACTTTCATTCGTCACTGTGGCTTTGCTTTTGTGAAAGAACAACCAAGTACTCTCAAGGCTTATCTTATCCTTTGAATCTCTAAAAGCTGTAATCTTTACACATATATTATTGTGCTGTGACGACCGGAAGCCTGTGATGCACACTAAAAACAAAGAGTGACACTGAGATGGGCCTTTAAATGAACAGCAATTTTTGTTCAGCAAATTCAAGAGATTGCCTTGTACTCATAACCAATCTGTGCTTTGTTCACACGATTATTTGGACAGTGTTCGCTGAGTATCCACGGAGCATCAAGGACTCCCTGGCAATCGATTACCTCTCTCTGAGAGAAGTTATTTAGCAACAGATCTTGAATGGGCAGCCATCGACAAGGCCCCATAAATGAAGCGTTGCAGCTCATTCAGCGAGAGTGGAGCTGAGAGGTGGGAAATATTGATCCTATCATGGCAATTTCCTCTGTGAGGGAGCAGAAATGTCAAATACAAATGTCAACGTGTCACTTCGGCCGCAGGTTTGACACAAAACAGTACATCTGATTTAGGAAGAAGAAGAAAAATGCGGTGTGAGAAAATAGTGCATGCCAATGGAATCTGACAGCGGTAAAGGTCCCCGTGCATCCAAACTTTCAGGGCCTTTTTTCTTTCGCTCTTGCAGTTTTAATTGTGCTCCCATCAGACGTTTTCCTTTTCATGAGACTGGCATGCGCAGTTGATTCTTATAATCTTTGGACTGTTTTTAGGCACCAAGACTGCCGTGCTCAAGGTTTAATCAGCTGACCTAGCCTTTGACCTTTTGGACCATAATGTCTTATATATTTTATATGAATCATCATGTAGGTGACCTCAAAGGATGTTTGTTTGGCCCTGCCTTGTTCGCTGAAGCATGTATTGACACCGGTATTATATTTCATTGCTGTGCAAATGACACCCATTTAAATGTTCTGGTGAATCTACTAAATACTTTCCAGATGCTGTGTTTTTGTGCCGGATAAAATAAACTCCCTCACCCCGACGCCCAAAGAAAAACAAAACACTCGCTACAACAAGAATTTGCTGTTGTTAACCACAACCTGTAAACACGTAAGACATCTGGGTCGATCAGATTTCAACTCTCTTGCCACTGACCAAAATAAAGGAATTCTAGTGAGCCTTAAATGTCATTGTGTTTTGTCAGAAGTGGGCTTTCTTTACGTATGAAGAGGTCAGTGTTCGACAGAGGTTTTGTTGTGGACAAAAAAGAAGGAAGTGAAACCGCAGAACTTTGCTCTTGACTTTGACAAGATTTTGGTGAAACGCTGCAGTGCATTGCATTCACCCAGTCAACTTCCATGTTTTCTCAAGACTCTCTGTGGATAACCAAAAGATTTAAGATACGGGGCATCTGGTATGACTCTTATAACTTATGCACTAAAATTGTTCAGCTTTGTAAACAACGCAACGCAATGATCATTCCAGAGTTTCCTGTCCACCCGGCCAGCATGTTTTTGTATTGCGCGAGGAACCTTGAGAGACACATAAAGCTTTAGAGAATAAGGAGAGTCTGATAAACATGTTTCTTGCTTCACCCGTTTGATCGCTGAGGCAAATTGCAGCCATTTGGTTTTTGATAACCAAGAATCAGGCGCTTTTTCTTCAATGATTAGACAATGTAGGATCCTCTGTCACTGATTACTACACTGTCCGAGAGAGAAGCAGTGCTCATCAGCAAAATCAGCTTGTGTTTGATCGAAGTGGAAACCTGCAGAGACCGTCTTTGTCTGCTCAGTCGTGCTGCCTATTTTCCTCAGGGGGTTGATACCAGCAGACTGTGGTGACTCCTTCCTAAATTTCTGTTCACTATCTCTGGCTGAGTTGATGTGACCCCTGTTTCAACAGTTCTTCTTGCAGACACTCTTTTTGTGTTGGTGTTCTTGCAGATACACAGTGTATGACAGTGTGCTGGATGGACAATGTCTCTTTGTCTTTGTGTCTCTCTCCTTCCCTCTAATCTTTTGTCTGATGTTCTGTCTTGGAATTAACAGTTCCTTTTAATCTTTATGTGCATGGCGATGAATGTAATGAATACGCCCTATCAAGCACTGCTCATCATGAACCCGCGTGACGTCATGCCACATTTGCTCCTCCGTCCTCACCCACCCTCCCCCCAGCCTCTGCCCCTGACCTTGAGAGCGGCGCTAGAGTGATAATGTTTTCCACGCTAAAGCAAACACATGTGAGTGTAGCGAGGGAGCATGTAGGATGAGACAAAGAAGGGGACTTTTAACAGGAGAACGCCCCCGTGTTTGCATTGGTGCACATTGGAAAGTTCTCTTTGAGTGCACAGTTTGGACATGAAGACAGTTTTTGCATCTGAAATGTCTTTCTACTGTCAGTTTATATATAATAATGTATATATACATATGCATACATAGATACATACGTGTACATGAGATTAAATGTACACTATACAGACAGACAGTGGGACCTGAATTTAACATTACGTTAGAAGGGAGATATGCTGCATTATGGGATTGTGATGAGCAGTAGTGCAAATATCATAGGTCTCCTGAAACACTTTTTCATCCTCTGTAATGTCTCACCGCAGCAATGCGACGGTCTCGTCAAGGGACCCTGCAGCGGCCATCTTTCTTTACCTTATCCGAGTCTCCATGTCTCTGTGTGGTGGCTATTGTGATGCAACAATAGAGATGGCACAGCTGCCCACACTGCTAAAATATGCGCGTGTGCATGTGTACACTCTTTGTGTAAGGTTTTCACTTGTTCTTGGCTAGTGCCCTTCCTGATTTTGAACATCGCCTCTGTCTTTGTTCAGGGTGCTTCTGTGGTCTGGGACTGGTTTACTCCAACGAGTCGTGCACAATGCCGCCCATCACCTTCCAGGACCTGCCCCTCAACATCTACATGGTTATCTTCGGGACGGGCATCTTTGTGTTCATCCTCAGCCTCATCTTCTGCTGTTACTTCATCAGGTGAGCAGGAACAATCCCAACATGATACACAACTAAACTCTAAAGTCCAATTTATTGATATTATTATTGAGATGTCACGATGAAGCAGTGCCGGGGAGGTAGTTGTGCCAGTGTTTTTAAGCATTTTAGTGTGAGACGACGAAATGAGGCATTTACATTTTTCGACAAGAGACTGCATTGTATTTTACGAGGCCCTATCAAAGAGCTTTCTCTTTTTTCAATTTCTTTCTTTACATTTTGGATAATATTGTTTGTGTCCATGTTTAAAAATCCAATGGATTATAGTTGAGCGAAGCCTTCTGACTTAAATGATCTATAGCCTCGTGTGTGCTGATTGTAGACATTAATATGACATGAAAAGTCTATGAAGGAGAGCCGGCATCACATTGAGCACAGTCACAACCAATTAATGACAAATCAGTGATTCTACAGAATTTACTGGAAGTGAATTATATATGTTGTTGGCTTCTGGCTAGACATGATACTTACCTAGAAGTTATTTGTGTGCAGTGTTTTCTGTTAAGGCGAGGAAATGTGTTATGTCACTGCGCGTTCAGGGCAGAAACCGAGTGAGAAGGGGAAGAGGAACAGGGTGACCTCCCCTGCTGTTGACTATGAACTCCCTGATGAGCTGGAGGGACATTTGTGTCTGAAGGACGGGATGTGAGGCAACAGGAAGCAGCCCATCACAATGTGTGAGGACAGCAGAGAGGAAAACTGCAGAGAAACTCTGCTCAGAATAAACATGGCCCGAATAGCACCCAGTGGGAGTTCACACACACGAAAAAAAATTGTGCTAGAATGTGTGCAGTGTTTGAAAGCTCTGAGGGAAGTGTTGTCACATGTGGAAAGGTTTGGGTTTTTTTCCTCTTGGAGTTATCCTCGGAAAAACTGAGAATCTGCATATGTGCAAAAAATGAGAACGATTGACAGAAACCGCAGTCAATCGTTAGAAAAACATCCACCACTGTCACCCAGTGTTGTTTGTTGCGTTTGTGTTGAGCTCTTGTGGAAACAAGGAAGCAAGAAGAAGCTGCTCGGAAACAAATGGCTGAAGAGATGCTGAAGAGATCAGTTTGGACTCTCTTATAGCTGCAGTTTTATCACAACTGGGTGGTTTTCCCATTGATCAGCGCCGATGTCTGTTTTCTGTGGCTCTGTGAGTCGCTTTGATGCAAATTCAGTATTCTCCACCTGGCTAAAGTAGAAAAAGACCACAAAATCTCCATGTTTTTTCTTGAACATGGTAACAATATACTGTAGTTTGCCTGCCCTTTTCTAGACATCCTCTGCAGGCTTTTTTTTTTTGGTAGATGTACATGAGAGAAATTGAGGAAATGTTCCATCTGGTGTTTACATAGCTTCCATACTGAAAGTGTGCAACCCTGCGATGTAAACAGACAACAACACATTCCATCATCAGGGGAGTTATAGAGTCTCATCCAGATGGAGAGGTGAAACAAGTCCACAGTGTTCAGGAAGGGCTCTGTCTAGCTCGCCAGGTCAGAAATCGTGAATTGTTGTTGTGTAACGCTTTTCACAGAACCTCATTTCTAACTTTGGTGAATATAATCTACTCCTGCTACAGCGGTTATACTAAATAGTTAATAATTACCACTAAATAATGAAGTGAAAATGAGTGTTCGCAGTAGAAGTGGGTCACTTGGATTTTACATTGACGCCTCCAGATCACACTTGAGTTATGAACTGCAGTGTGATCAGTCACTGCTCTATAACCATGAGTGTTGGTTTAGTCTGACCTTTGCTGCTACATTGACCGTCGCAATCTGAGGGAAGCTGAGAACTTTCCAAAGAAAAGGAATCCTAACCACTGAGTCACTTGCATCTGCCCCCGTTTATACATGTGATTGCAGGATGGTTTGCAGACAGGGTGATTCATCAGAAGATCAGTGGAGCGGTGTTTCCTTTAGTCTTGCTTTGGCATGGCCTATTTCACCAGCCAGCCAAGTTGCCAAGTTATTTTTTTAAGGGCCGTCTCTATCAGTTCTTCAGTGTAACATTAGCAGACAATACCTAGACTTTCCAAACCTGCCTCAATAATATTTTCAGCTTCACTTTTCTCTAACTGACTGCCATTAGTAATAATCAAAAAATAGTTGTGAAGCGATTTCACAAAGGGCTCTGACACCACATGCTTTCCTCCCTCTCATAAAACCTTTTTCTTTTCTCCTTCCAAACATGTGAAAGCGCAAACATTTTAGCCAATCGTCAGCCAATCAACAGTCATCACAAGCTAGAACCTGTAAGCAGCGGGATAAATAGGCTATTTTATGGAGATTTATAGACACACCAACTGAGTGAAAATGATCGTTCCAAGCTCCTCCGGTGAAGTCCAGGACGAAAAATAACAGTCCTGAAATCTGTATAACATCGGACCTTTGAATTTCAAAACAGGATGCAGAATGATGTTGAATTAGGGAGTGTTAGGCTGTATACACGCAGCTGTATGAAGGGTTCGGAACACAATGGCTGAGCCCAAGCTCTGCCGCTCGCATCATTATCGCGGCATGGGAAACCTCGGCACATGCGGAACGTGTATCCTCACATTGTTCCACCCCGGGGGACTGGCATAAACAAGAAACCGGGCGACAGAAACAACAAATATAGCATCACACCGGCGAGAAGGAGAAACTCAGTGTGGTCACGAGCGAGCAAACAGACGTTCACCTTTTATCTCGGCCTGCTCGCGCCACGCTTTGGCGCTCAGGCTCAAATGTGAGACACGGTGATAGACATTTGGAGTCTATGTTTAGTTGTGCATAAAGCAGGGGTCCAGAAATAGCCCGTCTGAACAGACGCAGCTTGCCAAGTGATAACGATCTGCTCTCCATTGTTGGTTTTGGGGGCGTAGCGTGACTCAAAGGGGCCACACACTTATTTGTCTTGTTTGTGTGTGCGTGGTTTGTGTGCGGGTTAGCGTCTGTCTGCAAGTTACATGATCACTCGCGAGCAGTGTGCGTGTGAGGAGTGTGAGGGTGCAAGCTCTTGAAGGATTTGTGGGAACAAGCACTTGAGAGCACACCCAACAGTTACACATCTCCCATTACACACAGTCCCGTCCTTTAGCCGCGCCACCGAGTCTTAACCTGAGGATAATTATCTGCCGCTCTTAAATTTAACCTGTTAAATTAAGAATTTGCTGTTATATAACTATAAAAAAAAGAACCACATTTCCATGTCAAAGATGGTCCAAAGTAAATTCAGTAAAGTGTATTTGTTTTTAACCTCAAAAGTGCTCATGAAGTCTCAAAGGAGAACACTTCTGACTATGAAACCTCCAGGAAATAAACAGTCATGATAGAAAGAGGCCTCATGAGTGTTGTTTTCATAGGCAGCTCTCAATAGTGGGAAGGGTTTGAATGAAAACTCGGTATTCATACAAAATTCTATGCAAAACTCATCCATCAATCAATTAAAACAGAGAGAGAATGGGAAGTATGACAGATGCATTATTCAGACCAGTATTCAGATCATTCAGAATGTGAACAAAGCAACTTAAAAAAAACGTCTCACTCTGTTCATCCACAGCAAACTCCGCCACCAAGCCCAGAGTGAGCGTTTTGGATACAGAGAGGTAAAACTGAGAGCAGCTGTCTGTCAATATCCAGAGATAAATAATAGATGAATTATGTCCAATCTTTGACCTGGTTTTTCTCTTCCCACCTACAGGTTGTTTTAAAAGGAGACCCCAAAAAATTAAGTCTTCATGGGGTAAGAATCAATTTTTGAACAGATTTTCATCATCTTGAATCCGTCTAAGCAAAGCCATTGACGTAATGCGCGATGATGTCGCTGATCTTCACACCTCTCGCTCGCTCTTTCTCCCCCCCTGTTCTGTCTGTCACACAGCAGACATGCGCCGTGTGTTTGGAGGACTTCAAAGTGAAAGACGAGCTGGGAGTGTTGCCATGCCAACATGCCTTCCACAGGAAGTGAGTACAATTATCAGAGTTTTTCTCTTCTTTTTTTTTTCTTCCCGCGGCGGTCTTGTCTGAGCTGACCTTCGTCCACTATGAATGGAGAGCATTTTGACTGCAGCCGCCGCAGGAGCTCCTGTCTGCCAGCACTGACATTTACGAATGAAAGAGGCGGCGGCAATAGTCACAGTTTTGCATGTTCACAGCTGATGGAAGCAGTGATACGACGCAGGGAAGCATGTCCGCATGTCCGCATCCTGGCTGTCCTCAGAACAATCGCACACCCATTTCCGACAGTCGTGTCAAACACCAAGAGTATTGTAGGGAACAGACGGTGATTTCGAGTTTCCACACAGGAAAAATGTATTCGAAATTGGGGATTTTTCTTGTGGTCACTTAGCAGAAGTATTGGAAACAATGCCCTTTAAGTTCCTCAGGCAGGGTTTCACAAGATAAACTTTGATTTGAATGTCGCATGAGAACGTTCAATTCATAGGACAAAGAGACAATGGCACAAATCTGAACCTCCATCCATGATGATGTGGACAATTGAAATTATTTTGAATTGAAAATTGGTCATTTCACCTCTTTGGTGTCTGTGTTGCAAAACGTGCAGTATTTCACAGGCCACAGTTTCCACATGTTTGAAGTGTCCTTGGGCAAGACACTGAACCCTAAATTGCTCCAAATGGGGATGGCAGTACCTTGCATGGCAGCAGCCACCCATTGGTGTATGAGTGTATGAGTGAATGGGTGAATGAGAGGCCATTGTAAAGCGCTTTGGGGTACCGTGAAAGTGCTGGAAAGTGCTATATAAGTGCAGTCCATTTACCATTTACCATTCAGCATCATTGATGAATTCTCCTGTCGCCCGTGTCCTTCCTGTCAGGTGCCTGGTGAAGTGGCTGGAGGTCCGATGTGTCTGTCCCATGTGCAACAAGCCCATCGCGGGACCCCCAGAACAGCACCACAGCATAGGGACCCTGTTGGATGAACTGGTGTAACCTCTCGCCTCCTGCCACCAGCTGCGACCAGGGGGAGGCGCAGTCGACCTGGGCAAAACCAGCTGGTATATTTAGGCGACTACAGGATGGGGGGTGGGGGGGGGGGGTGCTCTGTTTATGCAGTCAGAATTGTTCTTTTTTTTAAACAGAAAAAAAAAAAAAAAAAAAAAAAGGTTGTAAACAATAATGGTAAACAGGGGTAACCTAGTTGCCATCTAGAGAGGGACTCTGAAAGATGCTGTTGCCTGGCAACCGCCTCCGAGATGGCAGCGCGACACCTTGTAGTGTCTGAGAGATTATCTCCACCCACCCACATATCACCCCCATCTCTCTCACACACACACACACACACACGGCCGCCCCCACACGCATCCTCCAGGGAGGTTAACGACACCGCAGGGTGAAGAGACACCGTTTGGAGATTTCATGGCGATGGAGGACCCCCCGGACTCCCACTGACGGAGCACGTTCAGCCGGTCACTGGCGTGAGACTGAGTCCATCGCGGCTTGTTAAAAGCTCTTTTGGAGAACATGAAACATGCTTTTTTTTGTATCTCTTGGAGAAATTCCCAAACAATACGACCAAAACTACAAGACAGCGTGTTTTCCTTAATGATACCATAACGCCGACGGGATTGTTTTCAAAACTGACGATGGAAATAAAAGTCATTTGAACAGATAAACATGCTTTCAAGAGACCCGAACCAAACGACTGGTGTCAACCCAGAAGAAGCAGTTTCGGCTCTGGTCCCACATGTAGCAGATTGATTGGCGTTGTTGCGCTGACAACACTGAGTTGATGCGCATGCACATCCTCATTGGTGGCTTCACCTTTTCTTGTCCCGGCTGTTTTTGTTGTTGTTGTTGTTGTTGTGTTTGTGTGAAGGGATCTGACACTGCCGTCCTCTCACTTGTTTCAGTTTGGTCCTTATGTCGAGAATTCCTGTGTTATGTTGCACTATGTATTTATATACACACGGACACTCACAGAAACATTCACAATGCCTTTGGGACTTTACGTTGCGGCGCTAGTCCCCTTGTATTTTTATTTGATTTGGCTTTTTGTTCAATCTTCTGTAACAGTTGATGGCATGAGATGCTGCTTTATCTGCTGGCAGAGGGAGCGGCAGTGCGTAGCTGCTGTTTTGTGCTGTGAATTCGTCGGGGATGCATCTCACTGTCATGCGCAACATTTTATTTCGGTGGTATTATTGACTGTGATTCTGTTTGATATTTTTCCGTAATAGTTCCTTGTTTATTTTTGATGGGAGGTGGATTACAGCGACGTCACTGCCTAAATTGTGCACCGAACTCACAGAGCACATTGTCCAGAAACAGAAGCCAACCTTCTCTCCAGTTTCAAGCCAAACACAAGAGTGAAAGAGACGAACAGCAAAGGAGAGAGGGGAGACAGAAAAAAACAACTTATCTACAGGCATTTTTGACAGCGTGCAAAAGGGAAACATTCACTCTGATTCTTGCCACATTCCACATTTTGTAACCCTAGAGATGTAAATAACTTGGTATTACAATAAATGCAGTTGTCTGTTTTGCTCATTTTGTCTTCGCTGTTCTGTGTTGGTTGTCTAGTGCCACCTTCAGGAGGGAGTAGGGAGGGGAATCTTTTTTTTCTTTTTATCTCGCCATTTGTTAAATGCTCAATTTGCATAAGTCCTAGTAACATGTAAGATGTAACATGTTTTAAAGAAAAGTAGTTGATCGGTGGTTTCCGACATCCCACTGGATCTCTCGCCTTTCTTAAACCAGCTGGGATGTCCATTTAAATATGACATAAGAAGCCTTTCAGCTGCATCGTGACAATCTGTTCTTCCTTAAACCACACAATTTTCAGAAGGGACATGGTGAGATTTGGTTTGACTTTCAATGTTTTATGGCCACTGATGACTAAAGACTGTGGTGGTTCCGTGTCTCCCTTAAAAGCCATTTGACTCAAGGCAACTATAATTTTGAAGTAGCGGTCAAAATTCTGAAACACCTGGGCAACATGAGGATAACCACCACAGCAAAGTCAAACCTTTTCTGTATCCCAGCTCAGGATCGAGCGTCTGAATGGAAACAAGGAGATCCTGTATGCTGCCTCATTAAATGGGCAAGGCCTCGTCCTGTTGGTGGGAACCGAGGGCTACCTTGCTGCTTCCCTGCTGCAGGTGGCACGGCATCGAAATTCTGAGGGGCAGATCTCGCTGCAGTTGCCTTCTAACGAGGCTCAAGAGCTGCAAGGGAACTCAAATTTGTCATGCTGGACTACACACACACACATGCACATACACACACGCCATCTAACATCTGCAGCTTTAAAGGCAATTTTGTTCTGTTATCCGGTTTTCAGGAGATACTTTGGAGGAAACGGGATCTTATACTGCAACGTAAACATAAACAGGCTCCATATTCAGTATTAATTCAAACAAGGACTTCTATGAAAAACTGTGAGGTGACTACACTGACTGCAATAACCCCCACCCTAACCCCAAATCTAACCCAAATCGTAACCCTAAGCCTTACCTCAACTCCAACACCAACCCTAACATATCCCTGACCCCCATCCATAACCATAACCCTAACTGAAACTTCAACCCTTCCTCTAACCCCAACCCAAACCCTAAATCCAACCATAACCCCAACGCTAACCCTCACTGTGACCCCTACTGTAGTCCTAACTCCAAGCATAACCCCAACTCTAACTTCAACCCTAAGCCCAACCCCAACCTTAACTCAAACTCCCAAAACTAATCCTAACTCCAAGCATGGTAACTGCTCATTGGTCCGACCTCCCATTAGGGTTAGGGTTGGGGTTACAGCTATGGTTACAGTTAGGGTTAGGGTTAGGGGAGGCCAGACCAATGCCATGCTCCCCCAAGCATAACCCAAACCCTAACTCCAACCATAACCCTAAACCTAACTCCAACTCCAACTCCAATTCTGAAAAAGAGTGAGGGACACACTGGGGAAACTGCAAGAAGAGCAGAAACTGAGAGCTTGTTAGGAAAACTTGCATTTTTCTCCACAAAGGCAGCACAAAGACGTCTGTGTTCAAACAGGAAGTTTGCTTCTGTGGCAGCTTCAAATGGACCTCAGATGAATGAAGTGTCATGTGACTGAAATCACCATCTAATGATGTGAAGCTCATGACACTCTCTGGCAAACAGCAGAGGCAGTGGTGGCAGTGGTCGTCGATTTAGGCTCTTACTAAAACATTTTTGAACCAAATCTTAACAACACAGCGAGCCAGTGGTAGCATCTAGTGGCTGTAAAGTGCATTACATGCAAATGAGCGCCTCAGTCAAATTTTGCAAAAAGCAGGTGACTTCAGCATGTCTCTGTTAAGGTTTTACTTTCAGACGCAACATCGACATCAGACGACATCGCTCTCTAAAGAGTGCCGATGTCAAGGTTAAAGGATGCGAGGGGTCTTGAGAGCTCTGTGATCCTGGTGCTAAAAGACTTTCTACACTCGCAGTGAGTTCTCATCTTAAAATATGGTATAGGTCTTAGCATGCATAGACACGCACTCCCCCACACTCACACACGCTGCATGGGTGGACCTGGAAACATAAGCAAGTCTTTCATGAGATCAGCCTCTACCTGAGCAATAAAGAGCCATCTGTGCTGTGAATAAACTGATGATGGCAACACACACACACACACACACACACACACACACACACACACACACAGAGGCATGCAGGCAGGCTGGAGAGGCACAGAGAAATGCTTGTTTCTGTCACTTCCCACCTTTAGCGTCGTGGCACTGAGTGAATGTGAGGTCAGGTTAGTTCTCATTCTGGGCATTTTGAAGCAGTTCAACTTAAACCTGACCAGTGGTTCCAGCTGGCCACGGCAAGACGAGCAAGACGAGGGACGGCGCCGTTGCGTGGACTGGTCATTGATTAAGCTGCTCGGTGACACCAAGACGAGACGGGGCAAGGTTGGTCGGTTTGCTTTTTTGCAGTTCTACTCTAATTTACATGACAGGGTTTCGTCCTTTCTGCCCTAACTCTGTTATTTCCTAACCTTATTTTTAATTATCTTATTCCAATCTGAGAAAGAAATGACCGTAATGCCGCTTTAACAACAGGTGCATGGCCAAAATTGGACTTGAACATTACTGTTTGTTTTTTTCATGTAAGACTCAAATACCAAAGACCAACTACCACTACCAAATCAAAATACATATTTAAAATGCATTTATTCAACAAACTTTTAAAGCTAATTTAAATAAACTATCTGCGATAATGCTTGAGCTGTAAGAGACATTAACAAGATATACAGGCATTGAAAAATCTGCAAAAAACTCAGAATAGAAGAATTTCAAAAGGAGATCAAATGTTTGTTTTTTTTTGGAAGTCCATCCATTCATATTAACTTGCTTAAAATTCTATTGTGAGACAGTCAGCACTTCACTTGTGA
This sequence comes from Nelusetta ayraudi, assembly GCF_046127955.1. Lineage (NCBI taxonomy): Eukaryota > Metazoa > Chordata > Actinopteri > Tetraodontiformes > Monacanthidae > Nelusetta > Nelusetta ayraudi. The sequence continues at coordinate 436,367 of NW_027466060.1, read as the reverse complement.
CTTTCTTGCTTTAAAGCTATGACAGTTTGGACATCCTACGAAGATCCTGCCAGTAGGATGACATAAGACACTGCGCCATGTTCAAAAGGTGGCTTTTAGCCCTCATTGCCCATGTTGGCATCATCGTCCTGGGCCTGTGCTGCTGTGTGTCCCTGGTCTACCTCCTGGCCTGCAAGCCAGTGTCCTACAGTGGTCGGCAGTCTGCGCCGTGGTCTGGCGGGACTCCCACTAAGGAGGGCTACATGGCCGTGTTGCAAGAGAGGGAAGACTCTCACAGGCATTACATCAACAGCCTGACAAAGCAGATAGCCCAACTGAAGGAGGCTCTTCAGGAGAGGACGCTGCAGCTGCAGGAGTCCCTGGACAAAGCCAAAACCAGAGGGATCCTCCCGCGGGGCCTGGAGAGTCTCCACCGAAGCCCAACACAGGCCGACCTCAAGGTAGAAACGCTAGCGTCTGAATGTGCATCTTCGTCTTTAGGTCTTCATTCTTCATTTCTACCTTCAGGAGTTCTTCCGCTCCCAGTTGAACCGAGCCGAGGTAAACGCGGGCGTGAAGCTGTCCAGCGAGTATGAAGCGATTGCTTTTGACATGTTCACACTGCGCAGGTGAGACCCGGCACGGGGCGAAGCTTCGAGGTACGGCTGTATTCGTTGTAAGTACGTAACTCAGGAGGAGGGTCTCTCTCCCCCTCTGCTGTTCTGTTTAGGGTGTACCAGCTGGAGATGGGGCTCACCAGACATCCAGAGGAGAGGCCTGTGAGGAGAGACCGCAGGGATGAGTTGATCGGTGCCGTGGAAACGGCTTTGCACGTCCTGAACGGACCCGAGCAACGCGCCGACAGCAGCAGGCGCAAACACGCATACTCACCGTCAGATTTCATAGAAGGTGGGAAAAACGAGTCCATTCGCGGTTCGTCACTAGTTTAGACTCGATGCATGAGTCTAAAGAGTTCAAATGATTTCACTGCATGTTTGTCATAATGAAAGTAAAGTGGTATTTCATGGGCCAGCATTTAGACTCTACATCATTTTGTGTCATTTGTGACACATGGTAAATCGCTTTACAATATTCTGAACTAGTTAGTAGTTCATGTGACAACAAACCTCTGTGTTGCAGGTAATCATTTAATGCTGTGTCCATGTTCACAAGTACTTAGTCTGGAACTGCTGTACAGAAATCTTTTATTACTTGCAAAGGCCAAAATTTTTTTTTTTAACAGTCTGTAAAAATATTTTTCTTTCTTTGTTTTTTTTAAAGACCTGCTTTGATTACTTCATCAAGGGGTTGAGTTATTGTGACTGATGTTACCTATCTTTAAAACTATGATTATAAGAAAAAAAAAAAGAAGAAAATACAATTACCTCTCTTCAAACTACCTATATCATGCTTAAATGCATTATTTTCCCCCTAATGTCTTCAGGGTTGACCCGGACAGAGCGGGACAGAGGAACCGTGTACGAGCTGATGTTCAAGGCAGAAGGCTCGCAGGCCTTCAGCCAGGTGGCGCTCTTCAGGCCCTTCGGCCCTCTGGTGAAAGTGAAGAGCGAGTGTCTGAACACGCGCAACATCCTCATCAACATCATCATACCTCTGTCAAAGAGGACGGAGGCGTTCAGGCACTTCATCAGCAACTTCAGGTAGCAAATAATCTGTAAACTCTGCATGACTCCTGAAGCTAAATGCATGGCAGCAGATTATTTCGTCCAGTGGCAGGTGAGCAGGTGTGTGTATGACTGTTTTTGCTGCTCTTCAGACAAGTGTGCATCCATCGTGACGACAGGATTCATCTCACCGTCGTCTACTTTGGTCGAGATCAGATAGACCAGGTAAAAGCAATCCTGGACCAAACAACCAGGTAAATTTTTTATTTAATTCTCTACACCTCCATTACATTTGCAATTTGATAGGCAAATTACCCTTGACAAATCTAGTCTAAGAAACAACCATCGCAAGTGTTGTGTCCGATATTCTTCACAGCAAACTGTGGATATCTATGTCAGTTGATAGCCACCTAACGTTCCACTGTTATCGTATTTCAAATATCATTAATATGTATTCAAAATTGTATTATTTCATCAAAAATAATAATAATATAATAATATAAACAAATTAGAAAAAAATGAGGTGTAACATTCAGTGTGCTGTCCTCTTCCCACTGTCCAATCAGAGAGACCAGGTTCAGGAGTTTCACGCTGATCCAGCTGAACGAGGAGTTTTCACGTGGGCGGGGCCTTGAAGTGGGCGCCAAGGCGTGGAGGCGGAGTCAAAACGTCCTGCTGTTCTTCTGCGATGTTGACGTCCACTTCACGGCCGACTTCCTAACTTCCTGTCGACTCAACGCGGAGCCAGGTGAGTGTGCGGAGGGCTGCATGCGTGCATGCACAAGAGCTTTCACAACAGTTTCACCACAGAGGCGTTGCTCAGCACGCCACAGAACATCATTCTACTGCCAATGAAATACCTTTCATAACACGTTTTCAAATTTGTCTCATGTAATTTATTATCTTGCTAGGTTTGAGCATGACTTGAACAAATATGCTCCAACTACAATTTCAACTTCATTATATGGACCTCTGGTGGTTTTTTGTACTTACAACATGTTTTACAGTATTATTTACCCATTTTTATCCAGATTCCTGTTTTGTTTTGTTTTTACTGCCAGTTATCCTTTGTTGTCTTTGTGGACTGCATCTGTCGAACACATTTCCAAAATTCTGAGGGGACCTTCTTGTCGTCTCTAGGTAAGAAGGTGTACTACCCTGTGCTCTTCAGTCAGTACAACCCAGCGATCATCTACCGCAACCACACGACAATCCCCTCTATCCAGCAGCAGCTGGTGGGTATACAGATCAACAGTATGTCCTCATGAGATGCCTGGATTCACTTTGATTTAGCTAAAGGTTGAACATTTTGCAAAAAAGTTTTCGTTTTTTTTGTTTTAGTTAATTTTTGTAATCATTAACATCGCATCAGGAGAAAAATAAATAAAGGTCTGAAAATGAGTCATAATAAATGAAGACTGGGTATTTTAAAACAACACTGCCCCTCCTTCTCTCGCAGGTCATCAGGAAGGAATCTGGATTCTGGAGAGACTTTGGGTTTGGTATGACCTGCCAGTACAAGTCTGATTTCATCAACATTGGTAATGATGGGGATTCTGCAATCATAGATTTTCCCCCATAAGTAATACGGCTGATGTCATGTTACCCCTCAATAACCTTACACATCTCAATTGTCTCCTCATTTTATTTCATGAAGGAAACCAGTTGAAAAACCATGCACAGGTTTTTTGCTAAATGTGTTTTTCTGCCCACCTGAAAAACGGTTTATTTTGTTCCAACCCTGGCAGGCGGTTTTGATCGCAACATCAAAGGCTGGGGTTTGGAGGATGTGCACCTGTACAGAAAGTACCTTCACAGCAAGCTGATGGTGGTCCGCTCGCCGTCCCGCAGCCTCTTTCACCTGTGGCACGAGAAGAACTGTGCAGATGAGCTCCCTCCGGACAAGTACAAGATGTGCATGCAGACCAAAGCCATGAGCGAGGCCTCTCACAGCCAACTGGGGGAGCTGTTCTTCAAACGAGAGATCGAGCTCCATTTAAACTCCCAGAAACTGAAGAAGACATGGGGAAAATAACTTGTGGCGAACTGTGACAGAGAGAGCAGAGCTCTGCTGACGTCATTTCTCCCTATCACTCTTTTCTGTTTGTTTTTCTTAATCACAGGGAACAAAGTGATTGTGTCAACCCGTATTTATGCGAATGCTCAAAACTTTGGCTTGTTTTTAATGATTCTGTGCATAGTGCCAAACTAACAGCAAACATAGTTGTGGCAATAAACATTGAACTGTGTAATGTGTACTTCTCATTTCTTCCACAGAAAAGACACAGGGTTAATGTGGTTATGCTACTGCTGAAGGTTTACATTGGTAGAATGTAGCACTTCAAGCAAAATAGGGATCCAAATTCCACATCAACTAGACATTGATTGGTATGTTAAAGTGCAAATGCTGGAGTGCATATTAGATAAGTGATAAGTGCTTAGTGGTTGTGTTATTGGAAACAGCCGAAGGGCTTTCAGGAATTGCACTTCGGCACAGTATAAGTTCAACCCACTGTATAAGTTCAACTATTATCAATATTGCACTTGGTTAGTATCCATGATTATACCCATATGAGCAGGTTTGTGCACAGAAGTGGATATACGATAGTGGATACGACTCATTTGTGAGCCTGGACTGCTTCCAACAGCAATAAAACACATGGATTAGTATAGCTTATGCAGAATAACAAATGTGCTTATGTCAGATTGTTGGAACATTCTTGACTGTCTACGTACGTAGTAAAATGAACTGAGGGGAGGCAGATCAGAATTAGAAGTTGTGTTCCAAGTTATTGAGGCCCAGTATGACAACCCACAGCCAGGCCCTTCTTTTAGATGCAATTATAGAATTATAGAAATAGCAAACATACCGGCAATACTTTTAACATTATGAGCTATTTGTAATTTTATATGTGTTCATTTCATATTCTAAATAAAATTTACAATTACGATTACTATTTTACAAATATACATTTTTCTCAGAGTTTGAACAATAACGTCTAATGATAATGCATTTGATTGTGATGAGAAGACAGTTCACTCCTCTATTAATAGACACTGATTTAACCTCATTACTTTGGAGGGAGGAGCAACGCAGCATCGGCCGACGGCAGTGGTAGCGTCAGCACTGTGCGCAATAGGCCCGACACTCCCTTTCCCACTTCCCTATATGAGGTTGTGTTCACGTACACCACAGAAATCGAAAAAAACAAACAAAAAAAAAAAACAAATAAAAAAAAACGTATTTCAGGACTGTTTTGCTGGGGTTTTTTTTTTTGTTTGTTTTTTGCTACACTATTTTTTACTATATTTTTCATAGCATAAACACATTGAAACCACAATGCAAGTTGTATTTTTAGGGCAATATTTTCTTTAAGTAAGGTAGAATGTTGATTGACTGACCAATGGCCAATGTGGAAGGACCATCCCTCTTCACCATCATGAAGTTGTTAAAGGTCTAGACGTGAGCAGGTTTTTCTTGATTTGCTGATTTTTGAAAATTCTAAAAGGGCGCTTGAAAACACTAGAAACATGTCATAGGAGATACTGCACAACAGTAGCAAAGCAAAAAACAAAAAAGTCACTTCATTGGACTAGTACTTGTGACTTGTAGGCTGAAGGTGATAAAAGCGCAGGTGAAATAAGAACTTAAGAAAACAGTCAAGTAAAAGAACAGGCTACATTTGTTTGCCAGCGTTTACCCGGCAGAACAAACCTTTCCATCATTTACATGGCAAGGTCTTAGATAAGAGTTGTTATTGTACACAAGATGGATCCCAGCTTTGGAAATTTCACTGTTGTTGTGCTCAGTATACTACACAGATAATAAAAACCTTTAAAAAAAAAATATTTTTTTGTTGTTGGTGTTAACAGATATAAATCTAGGCCAACCATGTAGGCTCCAGAGACAGAGGAAGGCTATGAGCTGAACTTGTTCATGGTTAAGTCCACTGGCTCTCTCTAGTCTGCCATCACCATTTTATGTTACAGCATACAATTTTAAACAAAAGGTCATTCATATTTGACAACACTACCAAGCAACGTGCTTAGGTTTACCTGTCAAATCTGAGAAGCGATCTTACCAAAGTGATTTACAATTCCCAGCGAAGCAGCCCTAAAAAAGAAAAAGAAAAGGAAAGTGCTAATCCCTGTTTTCTGACATCGCACTTGTTCTCGCTTTTTTGCATATGAGCTGTGGCATGAGTATACAAATCATTAAGCCCTGAGGAGAACCACCTTTTGGGTGTGGTGGCAGAGTACAGCTGGCACTGATAAATGCCAAATGAAAGTCAATTGCTCTTCGGCATCTTAGCACGACATGCATGACTTTTAATCGTTTTATTTGATCCATTTTTTTTTTTTCCCCGTGAATGGTACATATTTGGTGCGTCCGTTACCCTGTCCAGAAACGCTGCTCCACATACCTGGACACATATTTCCGAGCTGTCCGTGAAGGCAGCGTTAATCACAGCAGTGTAGTACGTGCTAGCGTACGTCACCGGCCGCTGTCCCCCTAGAGAACGCGACAATAGTATGAGGGGTAATTTTGATGCATTATGAGGATCAGTGAGCAGCGGAGAGGGTGAGAGGCTCGTCCCTGTGCTGGTGCTAGAGTAGTTTAGTAGTGTATAGCTGACTGATAAAAAATCTATTTTATTATAGCTTTTTTTTTTTTTTTTTTTTTTTTTAGCTTTTTGCGCCCAGACCACCGCGGTAGTTTCTTCTTCTTCTTCTTCTTCTTCTTCTTCTTCTTCTTCTTCTTCTTCTTCTTCGTCTTCTTCTTCTTCTTCTTCTTCTTCTTGTCTCTCGCGCTTCTCTGGATAGTCCCGGGACTCGCTGGCTGGGACAATGACACCGCTTGTGTTTTTAATTTTTGTGATGGTGTAACGAGACATGTGCCGCGGATAAACTGCGTCTCGTCTCGCCCAGAAGTAGCCGGGACAGGCGCAGACACAGGACTTTTCCCCCCTAGCGAGACGGACGCCAGAAGAGGACGAGTCATGTTCGAAGCCACAGGCTTCCCCCTCGTCGCGCTGGACTTCACCTGCCTGGTCCTCGGTGAGAGTCAGTCCTTACTTCCGCACACCCACCGCTGTGTTCCGCCGCTCTTTCGCGCTTTGTCACGCCAGGTCATATACACTACACGGGGCTGTTGGATTTTTTTTTTTTTTTTTTTTTTTTTTAAAGATGTATATATTCTTATAAGCAATGCTGTATTTGTAATCACATTGTACATACGTGCTGCCTTAGTGACAATGGACTAGTTACTCTGCGGCAGGATATACTTCAGTGTTGAGGTTCCTTCAGTAACTGCTGAGGTATGAGGGACGCACCCAGACAGACATTTCCTCCTGACTCATTTTGCCCCTGTGTCTTGCCCCCCTTCCCCTGAGCTGTGTCGGTGCTCCGCGGTCGGTCATAAATGCTGACTGGGCAATAAAAGGGTTCACTTTAGGCAGCAACCGCCGACTCAAACAAGTTCATGGTAAATGTAAGAAGGCCAACTCCATGTCTTCTGCCGTGAATGGGCTTCAGTAAGACCACTTGTGTGAGGAGGAAGGAGCTCTTGTTAACCCCAACATACCATATCAAAATAATGTATCTGCAAAAATAGGCACTACTGACTCAGAATTGCCCGAAATATGCCCCTAAATACTTTCTGGGAGTAACATTTTCTCCTCCATACTTGGTAAAAGTTTTCACATTTTACCAAAAAAAAACCATTCATCTCAACGGGGAAACTTCAAACATGAATAACTTACAATTAAATAAAAAAAAACAACAACAAAAAAAACAATCCTAATCCTAAACTTAACCCTAACCTTTCTTTGACCCTCATCTCAAGACAAAGCGTCTAAAGGCGAGAACCCTAGAAAAAGGCCAGACCATTAAGAAAAACGACAGGAGTGAATCTTAAATTTTCGAGAAGGAAAAGAAAAGTGACAGAATGTGTGATGGTCACAAATGCAGAATGCCAATGTCTATAAATGTCAGTGCAATTAAATGCACATTGATTCCTGTAAAAGTCACCTTTAGTCTTTCAGTGAACGTGCTATGCAATAAATATAGGCTGGCCTTCATTCATTGCATAAGGCTTTATGTCTGCAATATAAAAAAAAGTTTTACATCATTCAACCTGGAAACTTTTATGGGTTTTGAAGTCAGATATACAGTGGATGGTCCATCTCTATCAAGGTTTCTGTATTCTGTGGGCATATAAGTACTGAAACAATTAATATCAATCGATATAACAGATGACATTAAATGCAACATTTTGTTCATAAAAGGGACTTGAGATCATGTACAGAGGTAACAACGATAAACCTATTAGATCAACCAATCAGTCATTCGGATTTGACTGGCACCGCTCCGGTTTGCAAATCCAATTTAAACATGTCCCGACAAAATTACTGTGACCGCAACTGAATCACTCAGTCAAAAACCTCAACCACAAGGGAAAGAATGGGTAAAAAATACCAGGAAGTGAAGCGGCTGTTATTATTCTAATAAGGCAAGTTTGTGCAGGTCCTGACTCTTGTCACACATTAAGTTTACTATTCAAACACTCTCATTCTCTCTTTGTTCAAAGCTTAAACCATGCAGTCATTTGTCAACTTGTTATTGCAGTTGTGTCTTGTTGAATCACGGGTCCTTGGGCATTTTGTTCAGTTCTTGTCAAACTTCACCTTGAAAGGCAGAAGTCAATGAATTTTTTTACATGTGAGTGTAATTGTAAAGTTTTGTCTTTCACTGCCTGGTTTCTCCGGTGATGAAAACATAGTCTGTCATTTTATTTCCTGAACAGTTGGACTTCCTTTTTTTATCCTCACACCTCAACACGCCCCCTTCAAACGGGGTTTCTTCTGCGACGATGAGTCCATCAGGTATCCTTTCAAGGAGGACACCATCTCCTACCAGCTGCTGGGAGGAGTCATGATCCCATTCACTCTGATTGTGGTAAGTACACAGGAGTAGTAATATTCTTTTGCCTGATTGTGTGGTAAATAACCACTTTTCTATTCTTGATTCTTGCAGATCATCTGTGGCGAGTGCCTCTCTGTTTACATGTCCCGCATCAAGAACCAGTCTCTGGGAACCAAGTATGTGGCGTGTGTCTACAAAGCGGTGGGCAGCTACGTGTTCGGTGCCGGCGCCAGCCAGTCCCTGACAGACATAGCCAAGTACTCCATTGGCCGCCTGCGGCCACACTTCCTGGCCGTGTGCAAACCGTCGTGGGATCGCATCAACTGCAAAGCTGGAGGATACATGGAGAACTTCACCTGCACAGGAGACAAGTTCCTGGTAGATGAAGCCAGGTACAGGCTCTCGTTATAGTGCCAAATCTAGGTCAAAGATATCTTTATAAAACCATTAAATATTAACAATCAATCACTAATTGTATATGAGGTATTAAGAATTAAGAACACAACGTATCACTATAAAATTTGCCGCTGGGTCTTCTTGACATGCCTTCCTATCTGCACTTGTGTTTCTGATAGTGAGGCTGGTGTCTAATCTGAAAGCAGAAAAGTGTTGGAAGACAACTGAAGATAATATATAATATTTGTGAACCATATGTAGAACATTTAATAAAACAGTACACTTACAGGTTAGAATAGAATAGAAAATAATAAAATACTTTATTGTCCGTCCTAGATGGTGACAGAAATTCTTCTTCAACAGCGCTCACGAATACATTTACATATTTCCCATCAAGACACATTTTTAAAATGATAAAGCGAATTGTCAAGTATTACCAGTATTAGTTCAGGCTGCACATGCCCTAAAGTAAGTAGTAAAGGACTGAAAGTAAGGCTTTGGGTTAGCACTTAAGTACTGCACCTTCTTCTCATGTGGAGCAGCTCATCACACTGCTGGGATGGTGCAACAGAAATCAGCTGTGGTTTTGAAAGCATTTCGTAACTGCGACCTTTTCAAGCTGCAGTGCACCTTTAGTGCACTACATTTACAATTCCGTATCCCTTTCCAGGTTGTCCTTTTACTCTGGCCATGCTTCCTTCTCCATGTACTGCATGTTGTTTCTGGTGGTGAGTACCGTACACATTTCTACTTCACCCTCATGACAACAACCGTGATAGTCATCGCTTTGCTTTGAATACCTGCGCTGCTTCTGCTGTACCGTGTTGTTTGTGTAGCTAATCGGTTGAATACGCTCTTAGAAAGATAAGGTGTTTACTCGACACAACTCCATTAGTATAGTAGCCGCCGGCATGTCTTCTTTAAATATTCCTCCAACGAAGTCATGTCAGGTATTTACTGTTTTGTCTTTTTCTCCTCCCGCAGCTGTACGTTCAGGCGCGGCTCCAGTCGGAGTGGGCGCGGCTTCTCCGCCCCACCATCCAGTTCTTCCTGATTGCCACCGCCGTGTATGTGGGTCTGTCCCGTGTCTCCGACTACAAACATCACTGGAGTGACGTGCTGGCTGGCCTCCTGCAAGGGGCAATAGTGGCTGCGTTTACAGTAAGTCCCAAGCCAGGTTACCATGTTTTAGGTTCGAGTGCTGCAGATGAAGGCTTCACTTCTCATATCTGTTTTTTCTAAAATAAAACAAGCAAACTGAAATTTTACAAATAAGTATGTTTATTGTAATACTTTTTTTTATCTAGTGCAACAGCGTGATAGAATTACCCAAACAGACAAACCATACAGTTCGCATTGGTGCTGCCTTGCATACTTCCTGTTAATACTCTTGCTTTGCTGTGCCTTCCACGTTTGGAAGGGATTCAAAGACAGGATGGTCAGAGGAATAGAATAGAATAGAATAGAATAGAATCAACTTTATTTATATAGCACATTTTAAAACCCACAGGGGATTTATTGTCATTGCACAGGAGATACAATGAAATGCACAAATGCACTCGTGCTGGGCTCAGTGATAAAAAATACTCACAGTAAATTACAATGAATACATTTTACCATCTCATCGTGACAGGATGGTCAGAGCACAGCTGCGTTCTAGCGCACCCTGTTTGAAAAAATGAAGGAAACGAAAGCAGCTGTGTTTCAACTTCCTCCCTCGCTCTTCCACAGGTGGCCTGCGTGTCCAACTTCTTCCGACAGCCGGTGGAGCCGGTGGTGTCGCAGGAGGAGGATGAATCCCACACCAGCTTACAGGAAAACCCCTCCAACGGAAACCACTACGGCAGCACCGACTGATTCCGGGGGCCTGGGAGACAGAACTCTTACTGAACCTCCTAACTCCAAAAATGGACACAGAGGACCTCAGAGGCTCCACTGAACTGCAAGATTTGACCGTCCGGCTGTTTCTGTGCGCGCCTTCATCCACGTCTGCGCAGCGACGCTGACGCCTGCAGGCTTTAGCTGCCGCCTTTGCTGCGGTCAGTGAGCTCTCATTACCCGACGAAAAGCGCACTGCTGATTACAGTACTCACACTTTACCGAGTCATAAAGCAGCCGGAGGCGCCTGCCAAGTGTTTTTTTCTTCTTTTTCTTCTAATAAACCCACCAAAACGCGTTCCATTGTGGAATGACAGCACAGAATACAGCACGGTGGGTTCACCTTCTGAAAAATGTTGCTCCTACTTTTATTTTTACAGTCTGAGCTTGATGGAAATGTGGATTCTAAATGTGTATGGGTCTGAAGTTGCCTTCGTGAATGAATGAGATTCCTTCTGGCCCGAATATAATGAGAGTCTGTGTGCGCACGGCGAGCAGGCCTGTCGAGAGCCTGGCACCTGTGAAGAAGAAAACCAGGACTGTCAATTTTAGCGCATGATGGAGACTCAATGGAGAAATAATATATGTGACATTGGATTTTTTTTTATATCTTTTATTGTTTTATTGTTTTTCTGCCTAAGCCAAAACATTGCTGCTTGTCACTCTGGAGTCCTTCGTCTGACACCTCTGGTGCATTGTTCCTGTCTGTCTGCCCTCAGCAGTGTGTACAGAAATGTTCCTATGCTTTAAACTGCATCCTTTGAAGCGGCCCTCGCGTGGCAAATAAACAGAGAGGGAAGTGATGCCTGCATGTTTGGCTTCTCGGGAGGAAACTGGGCAGACGAAATGCAGACAGAGCTTTAGTAAGTGCTCAGCACGGAGCAGCCGATTGGCTGTTTTCCCAGTAAAACTGCGCCGTTAAAGAAGTGAGAGTGAGCTGCAGACGTTAACGGAAACGTCCGCTCTAATAAAGGGCTGCAGTTGCCCTGTCGTGCAGCATCCTTGCAGACGGACCACCGACACCACATTCAAGCGATGATCGATTAGTTGTTAACATTCCTAATTGATATACTCACAAACAGGACAACACAATAATCCAACTCCAACGTGGCCTTTCAATTTTGGTTACTAATTTGGAACATGAAAATGGAGTTAAATACAGCACCTGCGGTTGTATTCAAGAAAGAAATCTTTTCAGAAGTTCTTCTCTTTTGGATGGTGACATAATAATTCAATGACTCATTCTTTTGCGTTTTAATGTACCTTCTGCTTTACCTTGGAACAAGCCAGCCAAAAGACACAGAGGAATTTGTCTCACTGGGTTTGACGTTATTTACTTGCAGACAGTGCATTGGCTGCAAACAAGCGTCGGGCTCACAGTTGAAATCCTATTAAAGAGACTGAGAGGATAAAGGGAAGGTTAACACACGGGGACACTGGTAAACCCCTGCCGTCAACGTCAAGCTGTGAATTGAGAGTGCGGCGGAAGATTGTTGCTAACGACAACAGCAAATGAACAACGACACAGTGGATCACAGTTTTGCTTTCCCAATATCTAGAGTGTAACGTCAATTAATGAAGGTTCAAAAGGTGGGTTAAAAATTACAGGAACATATTTAGATGTAAAATTAACTAAAGGGCTCTTAAGCTAACTACAGTGTAGTTTTACATCAAAAGTATATCAAAAGCATTAATGTTTTTTGTTTTGTTTTTTAACCTTGGTTAACCTAATTTGAGAAGACCTGATTTTGAAGCAGCCCACAGGGCCAATGGTTAAAGAACTGTAAAACTCTAGTTAGTGCTTCTTTTTGTCCTCCTTCTCCTCTGACACTGACTTCTTTGGTTTCTTTTGCACCAAAATCAGCCAAGCAAGAGGTGTGGAGGCTGCTGTGGGAAGTGTTGCTGTAAAACAATACTTGTCCTTCTGAGAGGGACAGGTAACCAAAGCTGTACAGGCCTATACCACGTGATGTTGGGAGTCTGTGGTAATGGCACGGCACGGGTGCAGTTCTCCTTGTTGCGTATCAAAAAATACGGAAAATGACAGTGAAACCACATTTTAAGAGGAGAAAAGAAACCCACACAGTGTTGCTTACACAGAGAGCTCTGCTCTTGCATCTTCTCACCAATGACATGGCATGTCTGTCTTCCTCTCCAGGAAGTAAGCAACATAATTATAGGTAGTTGTGGTTAGAAAAGGGTAAAAGTAAACTCAAAACATGCTGTGTAATTAGCTTAACTCAAAAAACACTCACTTGCTTCAAAGTTGCTGTTTCTTTCCCCCAGAAACATGATTTTTATTATGGCCTCATTGTAATCGTAACCCACACTGACTGAACATCAATTCCTGGATTGCAGATTATTCCATCATGTTCTCCTAAAACTCATCCTGATCCCTTGCCAGTTTCATTTCAGCCTTATGCTGCATTTAGGCTGGAAACATGTCAGACGTGAACGTCACGGGAGCTTTTTTTTTTTTTCAATCACCCCATTCCCTCCCTCGTCAACCGTGTGGACTGCTGAGCTGCGTATCTGCGGAAGAAGAAGACAGCTGACACCATAACATCACCTCCAAGCCTGGCTGCCACTCGTCATGCCGCTCATCTGTCTCTCCCTGAGAGCTCCCTGTTGTTGTCTCACTGACACTGACAATAGTCCTCACAGAAAGCAGCGGCCTCCACTCTCACGTCACATGTCTCACTCTATCTGGCCAGACAGTGATGGCACTGCAGAAAGCAGCCACTCACAATGCCCTGCGGGCGGCGCACAGACAGTTTGTGTTCCATTAATCAATTTTCTCTCACAGAGAATCTTTTGTCCGTCACATCTGCACGTGTGGTCGTCCCTTAACTGATAGTCACAAGCCGCACAAGTCAGCAAATAATAGATGCAGACGGAGGGTGAAGAGGCCTTGAACCACACGGCTGTGAGGAAGAAGAGCTGATGGTTTTGTATGTTGTAACAGCTGCTTAGTATTGCCTCTGCATCCTGGAGTACAATTTCAAAACCATGATGAGAAGCCGCCCAATTACCGGAACAAACATTGGTGATGAAATTTCCACTGTTTTCTGAAAATTTAGTAAGCAAAAGATAGAACTTAAAGATAACAAACCCACACTCTTTTTTTTTCTTCTTTTTTATCTTTTTTTTCTTTGCAGCGACTCAAAAACTGATTATCCTCAAAATTAAATGATTTGGAAAACCGCAGCGCTAGCCTTCTGTTTACAACAAAGTTAAATTGGTTTGGCTCAGGACCCATGAGGTAGCTCTCAGAGCCAAAAAGGTTGGTGACCCCTGCTGTAGAACCTGGATGTGTTCGGTGTGCCCTCTACTGGACACATTTTATAAATCGACAATTTTTGAATGTCCTGAATTAACTGACAACCTTTTAAGAACTTTAAATCCAAAACAAAACATACATATATAATCACCTTACTTGCAGCTTTGTACTCTGTTTTAACAGACTGTATTCAGTGAGGGGAAAAGTTAATTTCTGGGCTACTTGTGATCAACAGCTGGATTTGCTTTAAAAAAAAAAAAAAGAAATTTTATATGAAAGAAAACTGGTGACATTATGGCCCAGGCAAACATTAAGGGTCACTTAAAAAATACCAAAGGACAACAGTCAAGTCTCAAAAGATCACAAAAGACACTCAAGATGGATTTAGTGTGACAGTGTCACTTTATTACCAAACATTCCACCCAGTCAGCTCGACCGTTTAAATAATCTGAAAACAGTAAAACAGACAATTTAGGTTTCACACTCTTTTGTCCTCTCTAAACCTGTGTTGATTGACAACTTGTTACAGCACACACACCACAGATGACTGCAGGCAGCATTTCTAATGCATGTTACCACTCCAGCGGTGCTCTGCGACAGTAAAATTCCACAATGCATTTGATGCTTCTAGAAGGAAAGTTGTGTTTGGATTATTCTTCTGGAACTGGCAAGATTTAATTTAAGGGCTCCAGCATAAAACATGAAGCACACCAACAATTTTACAGCTTGTGGAGGTTGTAAAATTTTATTTTGAGAAATCTGTACATGGAGGTTTTGGCCTTCAGTGTGTTCACATACATAAGCGTTATGGGGAGACAGACAGGTAGGTCACTGAAGATCAAGACAAGTGCTAGCCATTACTCAAAACTGGACAGGAAGTTGAGTACTATCTGCTTCAGCTTGGCGTCTGATGCCTCCGAGATCTTTCCGTCGGCCCTGAGAGACAAAACAAAAGTCGATTATCATTTACTCAACTGTAAAAACATTAAGCTGCAATCTAACAATGGAGGAATCTGAAGGAAGCCAAATCAAAGGGTTCTCACCTGATAGCGGAAAGCAGGTCCTGGTGCTGGCTGAGAATGTGCTGCAGGAAAGCCTTCTCGAACTTTGTGATCTTGCTGGGCTCCATCTTGTCCAAGTGACCTCTGACACCGGCATAAATAACTGTGACCTGTTCCTCGATGGCCATGGGAGCTGAAAGCAGAAAGGATTTGGTTGTTCAAGTTCGGCCCTTTGGAAATATGGTTATTGAATAATTATGTGGCCGATACTCACAGTACTGGCCCTGCTTCAGCAGTTCAGTGAGCCTGACACCCCTGTTGAGGAGCTGCTGGGTAGCAGCATCCAGATCAGAACCGAACTGGGCGAAGGCGGCCACCTCACGGTACTGGGCCAACTCCAGCTTCATGGTACCAGCCACCTGCGCAGGAGAAGGACGGGTGTGATAAATAAAAATATACGTGTATGCTCTCATTAAACTGAACACATACGCTGAATATGAATTTTAAAAAAAGCCACTCTACAGAATGTCTAAATATTTAAACTGGAGCCAACTGTTACCTGCTTCATGGCCCTGGTCTGGGCAGCAGAGCCGACTCTGGACACAGACAGACCCACGTTGATAGCTGGACGGATACCCTTGTAGAACAACTCGGTCTCCAGGAAAATCTGAGGCAAACGGACGGGAAGTTTAATACAAGATTACTCCAGTGAAAGGTTTAGGAAGGAACCCCACAAAGAAACCGAGTGAGCACAGCTTTGAAACCGACCTGTCCATCAGTGATGGAGATGACATTGGTGGGGATGTAGGCGGACACATCGCCGGCCTGAGTCTCGATGACGGGCAGAGCAGTGAGGGAGCCACCGCCAAAGTTGTCGTTCATCTTGGCGGCTCTCTCCAGCAGACGGGAGTGCAGGTAGAACACGTCACCAGGGTAGGCCTCACGGCCGGGGGGACGGCGCAGCAGCAGGGACATCTGACGGTAGGCGACGGCCTGAGAGCAAGAGGAGAGGAAAAATTCATTTCAGAATGCTAATCAACACCTTAAAGTGCCTGCCATACAATTTGATGTGTCCTGAACCAACCAAACCTCACCTGCTTGGACAGATCGTCGTAGATGATCAGAGCGTGCTTGCCGTTGTCTCTGAAGTACTCTCCCATGGAGCAGCCAGAGTAGGGGGCCAGGTACTGCAGGGGGGCAGCATCGGAGGCGGTGGCGGAGACCACGATGGTGTACTTCATGGCGTCGGCGTCAGTCAGCCTCTTCACCAGCTGGGCCACGGTGGATCTCTTCTGGCCGATGGCCACATAGATGCAGTACAGCTTCTTCTTCTCATCGGTTCCCTCGTTGAAACGCTTCTGGTTGATGATTGTGTCGATGGCAATGGCGGTTTTGCTGCAACGTGACAGTTTGTTGTTATGACATGCAACCAGACTAACAACTGGGTTTTTATTAGACGTCTAGTTTAACAGCATTTTGGCCACTAATGTCTTTTATAAGATGGATGAAAAAAAAAAGAAGACAAAAACCAAAGAGTGGACTGGTTCAAGGTCTCTTTACCCAGTCTGCCTGTCTCCGATGATCAGCTCACGCTGGCCTCTTCCAATGGGCACCAGACTGTCCACAGCCTTGATGCCAGTCTGCATGGGCTCCCTCACAGAGATACGAGGGATGATTCCAGGGGCCTTCAGACCAACACGCCTACGGGTGTTGGAACCCAGGGGACCCTTAGAAGAAAAGAAATAAGACAATGACCTTCAATAGACATAATCTTAAGTCATACATTTATTTATTAAAATCAAAAACATTGAATTTGTGCTAGAAAACTAAGACGAGCATGACTTAATGCATTAGACTTTCTAGATTCAAGATAGTTTTGAAAAAGTTTAATTTAAATAAATAATCACAGTGATGGATTAGTATTGCTTTTCAAGAGACTACCAATCATGGGTCTTACCTTTCCATCGATGGCATTTCCCAAAGCATCCACCACACGGCCGAGCAGCTCCTCACCGACAGGGACATCCACGATGGCGCCAGTCCTCTTCACGATGTCGCCCTCCTTGATCAGCTTGTCGTTACCGAACACCACTACACCAACGTTGTCCGGCTCCAAGTTCAGAGACATGCCCTGGAGGAGAGTGAGACAAGTTTAAAAATGCATCTCTCCACAATACCCAATAAGCATAAGAAGGTTTCAGTGTCAAAGTGTGATTACAAAGTAATAAAAGACACAAGCAAAGTCTTGATGCATAGTAGACAAAAAACACTTGCATGTCATTTTAAAATTGAGCATGTTTTAGTCTGGGAGTACCATTCGATTAGACAGCTGATTTAACTGCATACCTTGAGTCCAGAGGAGAACTCCACCATCTCCTCGGCCTGGACATTCCTCAGACCGTACACTCTGGCAATACCATCACCAATGGACAGGACACGGCCAGTCTCCTCCAGGTCTGCAGTGGTGTCAGCTCCCAAGATCTTCTCCTCCAGGATTGAGGACACCTCAGCAGTGCCTGCAAGTGGTGCAACATGTTACAGGGTCATAGAATGTCATAACAAAAAAAAAGTCAAAAATGTCACAATTGAAGATTAATGCATAATTCTGCAGTAATGTCCAGATTATGTACACCTTCCATTACAATTAATAGTTACATGTAATTTCAAT
This sequence comes from Nelusetta ayraudi, assembly GCF_046127955.1. Lineage (NCBI taxonomy): Eukaryota > Metazoa > Chordata > Actinopteri > Tetraodontiformes > Monacanthidae > Nelusetta > Nelusetta ayraudi. Next base: position 418,616 of record NW_027466060.1, on the reverse strand, counting down.
GCATTAAGAAACAGCCTTACATCTTAAATCTTGATAAATTCAAAATCGTGTAACTTAAGTGTGCAGAGATTTTTTAATTTTAATGCAAAATTCGGTCTATGAAAATGTACAATGACACAGCTTCACAGATGACCTCGGGGTTCTGACTGTCTGCGTGTAGGACACAGTTGTATTTATTGTTTTTAGCCTTCACACCTGTCTTCTGCAGCCATGGTCTGTGTGTGTGGAGGTGGTTGACCCCAACGCAGGCGGCCGGCAGAGCCTTGGAAACCTGGTTAATTAACAAGAAAATGACATTTAACAGTCATGAAGAGCACCGGTTGGCTCAATGGACGGCAGCGACAATCCGCAATATGCACTTTAGAGCTCAGGTCGCTTGACAGAAAGCAGCGCAGCCAACATGCGCTGTCAGGCTTTCTGACCTTCAACGCATGGCTGAATGAGCTGCTAGCTGTCAGCTAGCATCGGCTAACTTTAGCTTAGCTTGCATCGCGGCAGAGAGAGACAAGGGCAAACTTATCAGACACACTGAGTTCAACATTACGACAATAATACAGCCATTTAACATGTACTGCACGCAGGTAACGCCAACATGCGCATTAAAAATTTCCTGAAACGAAGTTAGCTCGCGGCCTGTGACGTTGACGTTACCCTTCACGCCCATAGTGCTTAGAATTATTATTTTTTTCTATAAGCTCAAAGCAAACAAGCCGGACATAAGACAATAGATAAAGTACTTACAATGCCAGCCCTTCTGGGCAGTGTCCTGACCAAAGCTGCAGCAACTCTCACGGATAACATTTTGTCGGGTTGCTAATGACCTGTCCTCCACCACTTTCGGCTTCGACCTGCCCGTGGATCAGAATGTAATGGCTGAATGAACTCTTCTTCTATTTATGTGAAAAGGCAGTCAAGTTTCCTGCTCTGTGCGCCCCCTAAAGTCACGGAGATGATACTGCAACTAATTATTTGGACATAAGCGTGAAAAGGTCAAGACAAAGTATAACCGTGAGAAGTTACAAATTATTCTGTGAACAGCTGGGGGATAAATCAATCAATCAAGCAACAAATCAATCACATTTTATCTGTATAGTCCACATTGGTTAAAAAAGAAAGAAAGAAAAAAAGACTTATTTCAAAGGACTCCCCAAATTAATTCATTTATTTTCTATTCCTGGCCGTCATCGGAATAATCAAAATAAATATTTTACATCGGTCTCTGAGCTTACAATATTTTGTTACACTGGTGTGTGTGTGTGTGTGTGTGTGTGTGTGTGTGTGTGTGTGTGTGTGTGTGTGTGTGTGTGTGTTATTTTACATAGAAAGAAATCACAAGTCCTAGTCATAAATGTAAGAATGTGTGTATGCATTTGAGATTCATTGGTTTTATTAATGCTGTTAAACAAATTATTTTATTAAAGAATACCATTCGAAACTTTCTCTCCATTATTGAAAGTTGTGAGGTGAAAGAATGCAAACATGGGGAAAGGAAGGTCTTTGAAATTCGAGATTTTGCTGAAAAAGGTTGACTCGAGTTTTATTTATTTTTGGTGACACTGTACAATTTGATGCGTTTAATTGCTTTGTCTGTCAATAATGTGATTTGTTTCAAACGTGGGGGTTGTGACAGTAAAGAATAGTTTAACTGTTTAGTTGATAAGAGAAATTCTCAAAGTAGTCAGTAACATGAGCAGGGTTTGGAAAGAGTGTGCTTTAAACAATACCCTTGGTGTTAACAGTAACTGAGGGCTGTTACGTGAATTTTCTAACGTTTGGTGTGCATTTCGGAATAACAGTGTCGCCTGTAGCGCCTCAATATCGCCCTCTGTCGCCGCAGTCGTTCAATGACATGTCTGCTTTTGTCAACGAGAGAAGCAGGCGAGTCAGACAGTCGTTTGGTTCGGGTTGCCTGTGGTGCTTGTCAGCCAGCAACAACCAGCCGCCTGAATGTAGATCCGCATGGGCTACTACCACCTTTTCTCTCCAAATAACCCATCGGAATCATAAGATAAGGATCCCAGGATGGTCTTAGTGCATGTCGGATATCTGGTTCTTCCTGTATTCGGCTCAGTAAGAAACAGAGGTACGGTATTAATGCTCATATCGATCCAAACCATGTGCCCTGTTTATCTTAATATTCACTGCAGCTGTTTGCAAGCTAGCTCGATCTTAGCCGCGGGGCTAGCTTTGCGCTAGCTAGCTCAGGATTAACGGCCAGATTCTTTGCCAAATTGTTTCTAACGTGACCCTAAATTAATCCGTATTCAGCAAAGATTGGCTTCCAAGCACCAAAAATAATAGTTTGCCCGGTGCAAATTTTGTCAAGTGTAATAGAATAATCGCTGCTAAAGATAAGCTAACTGGCTGAGTGGCTCGGGCTATGTCTTGGAACGGAGATATTCTCCACAAAGGATTCCACATGCACAGGGCGTGCGGCTCCAAAGACTTCGTGCTAGGGCACATTCCATTACGCTTAAAAGTGTTTTGGCGCAGAATTTACTCTATAGCCATTTTATGCGCTTGTTTGTTGACGTTCTTTATAGACGACACCTTGTCGTTTTTCCTCAAGGCGTTATCGTTTCTTTGCAATGCAAAAAAACACAAAGTAGACGCAGCCTTCGAGCCAGTCAGCTTATCTGTGCCTGGGTGATGTCATTTGAAGATCACCTTCTCTGCTTGTGCTCTCCGCTTTTCCACTGCGACTTTACTAATTACGATCCGTGTCAATTGGCCGATGCATACTGATCGACACACGGCTAATTGCCGGGGAGCGTTATGTCTGATCCATTAACCGGATCAGTCGAATTTTCTCTAATTTGCCAAACGGCGATTCAGCAGCTGGTTTGTTTGAAGCTGGATCGCAAGAAAATAGAAAAAAAAATTGAAGAAGCAGAGCATGTGGTCACAGTTAAACAATGATAAAGCTACAGCGCAACATTAATTTCATAACAGTGGCGTCAGTGATTTCATTGTGCTTTTATTTCTGTTCTTATTTCCCTGTTTCATAGTATGGAAGCTGGCTCTACATTCTGCATTTATCAGATCTTTGTCGTCCCCCCCCCCATTGTGTAGCTAATGATCATCTGCTGCTGTGTGGTGTGGCGTGGCCTCTGCCTGTTCTCTGCATTTAGCTGTATTGTGAACCCCTTCTTCATTTCCTCTTTCCATCAGAAGACGGCATTGGTATTAAACAGCACTCCCCTTCCCAAGATGTATTCAGCCATAGACTTTCCTTGTTGAGCAGACTAAAAAAAACAATAGCTAACACGTAGATCAGAGCACCTTTTTTGTCTTTTTTTTCTGTCAAATTGCTGTAGCACTGAGTAAACATTTGAGCTCCTTTTTTTTTTTTTAGATATCAGTTGAATGTCATTGTGTACCTCCCATCCAGTCTTGATAGACAACATGCTGTAAATTCCTGTAAAGTGGATACATTTTGCATGATCTTTGAAATACTGCACTTGCATCGTTGAACACCAGAATTCGGCTCATCCTCCTTCTCTTCACAAAAGGTGCAATGTACACGATCCAAAAAACAAAAACAAAAAACAAAATCCTGTAATTGAGGAAACACAAAGGCATGCAAATTGGGGCTGCGCGCATGCCGGTTTGATAGCCAGCATTTTAGCAGAGGCTGTCTTGTGATTGATTTGACTCAAGTGAAGGTACACTGCACCTGCACACTACAACCTGCCATAACCTGTCTCCATTTTTTGTGTAATCCTTTTGTTCCCTTTGCAAACAAATTCAGGCTTCGAATCACACTGAATTCTCAGGGCTCTTGGTTCCTTATTGACAATGAAAATTCCAAAAGAAAACCTAGGCCAAAACGTGTTCACTGGTGGTTAATCACTTCCCAGTTTTCCCCCTCACTAACATAAGGCCAAAATGCTATCCATTTCACAGGGATGCCTATTTTTCCTGCACTGCTAAAGAGAATCCTCTATTAGTAATAACGTCTTTATTGTTTGGTTGTGGTCTCTCTTTACCTTTTGTTCTGGTAATAGTACTTTTTCCAATGCATGGTCACATTTATGATTCATAATTTTTTTGTTTATTTGTTTTTCTACATTTGACTAGTGAGAAATCCAATGTAATCTTTCTGTAGTAAAGATGTACCCTGCTGTACTGGAATCATGTGCTGTAGCCAAACACGTCTGCTCATTGGATGCCGCTTTTGTTCTTTTTAACCCTATACGGAGCATGGTGGGCCTTGCCTTTTAGTCTATGTTGTTTATTTTTGTTGCATGGATTTATACTATATTACAAACAAACAAGGAAAAGAACACAAATTACACATATACTAATCTTTTTTCAATAAAGAATATAGTGTTTTTCCTAACCTTCAGTGTGCTTCTTGCTGATTTCCATTTATTGTCCTACCTCTCCCTTGTCCCTGCCCCCCACCCCACCCCCACGCACCAAACCTCCTCTCCTGCTGTGACAAAGATAGACAATTTCCACGCTTCCTCCATCATTGGGCCTGATTGAGTCTATCTGCTGTCATTCATGGTGATCGTTTTTCACTAAGACGCTTGAAAACGCAGTTTGCTACTCACATGGTCTAGACCTGAGCCTTTGACCTCCTCCTCCCCACGGCACCAAGATCAGCTCTTGCCTGCCTGGCTGCACTGACGACACGTCAGACCTCTAAAGTATTGCCGTAAATCACACGTCTGTTGCTTACAGGTGTCTCTTGTCTAAAGCCACACTGCGTTTTTCAAACGTACCCCAAGTAAATGCAATGTAGACTTTGCCTATTTCCTCATGGTTATTAAGAAAGAAAAATATTGACACGGTTCACATCCGCATTATTCATGCCTGTGCACTTGCAGAACAAATTGAAATTGTATTTGCTCCATTTCCTAACAACTAAATGGTTTCCAAGAATGCTTGTTTTTGGGCAGGTTAAAAGCAATAGTAATATATTTAGTCCCTCGCTGCAGCCAACCTACTGTTGGATCATTGTGCCAGAACATTTTTAGAGTGTCTAATCAAAGCTTAAATCCTTCAACTTGTCCACGCTTACTTTTCAAGCTTGAATACAGCATTAGGGCTTATTGTGCCCGAGCACATTTTGGACTCCCTTGTCTTGTCGTTTTCTTCCAGTTGAGTCTCCAAGGCGGTCTGTTCAATAGAGCTGCCAAATGGCTGCGGTTGGAGAGTTTTTCTTTTTTTTTTTTTTAAAGCATTTCAGCTATTTCCTCTTGACTCCTAAATGTTCAACAGAGAGGGAAACGCAGAGTCACTTTAAGAAGGGCTTTAGTTTAGAAGACAGATTTCCTCAATGTGTTTTTTCTGTTAAAAATCCAGATTTTAGATGGTAACTAGAATCTGCAAAATTCTCCGACAACTGAGCAGTGTTGAAGACCACAGACTATCCAGTTCACTTATCTGTGACTCTGAAGACCAGAAGTCCACCCAGAGGTTGGAAATGCAATTAAAGAAACAAAAAAACAACAGCAAAAAAAGAGAAAAAAACAAACAAACCTCGTCATGTTCATGGTACTTGTGGTAATCATCATTCTCCCACCCACCCCCTCAGAAGTATTTTTCACTCTAGGTAAGAGGTAGGGCTTCATTAACATGCTATATCACACACACATTTCACCCACTATTAATTCCAGCTAATCTCTGCCTCCTGGCGTCTGACTATTTTTTCCTCCCCTTCACCTCTGCAGGATCCCATTTCAACCGGCAACAGCAGCAGCAGCAGCAGCAACAGCAGCAGCAGCAGCAGCAGCAGCAGCACAGCCATGCTACCTCTTGCCGGCACTTCCAGTTAGGTCCTCAGGCCCCTCTGCCCATGGACTTCCCCATGCCCCACCCAGGGCAACCACAGTCAGGCATTAACCCCCACTTGGCCCCTCCCGGCCAACAGCATGGTCCCCCGCTCCACCCGCCCCTCAACCCCCTGACCGCTCCCCAGTTCCAGGACATCCCAGCCCCTCCCTTCCTACCTCAGGCATTACACCAGCAATACCTCCTCCAGCAGCAGATCCTCGAGGCCCAGCACCGACACATCCTGCCACCGTCCAGGTACAAGGAGCCTAATCGGCCTTTTGTAATCTAGTATAAACTGATGTTAGCAGTGGCATCAACGCTGAATGTTTATTCTGTTTCTTTTTTTTTTTTTTTTTTTTAAAGAAAATCTTTGAAATAATCCATTATCTCTCTCAGCAGGCGCACTCCAGAAAGAGTCCCACACCAGCCACACAGACTGCGACCTGGCTATGAGTTTGCACCCCCGCTTCACGTCCCTCCTCAGCCGGTGGTGCAGCAGCCACGCTACCTGGCTGAGGGAACAGACTGGTAAGCAGCGGCACGAGTACCCAAACTACCAGCTTGGTTCCTATTAAAACAAAAGAAGAGTTAACGTTAGTCCCAGTGATTGTCACATCCCATAGGATGGGAGGCAATGGGTACCATTTTCACTGTCTTGGGTGTCACCTGGCTGGGGAATCAAACCCACAACCTACCAGTCTCAGGGCAGACACTCTACCACTAGGCCACTCAGTGCGTGCAGTGATGTACAATCTAGGCGGTTTTCACACTTTCACCGCTTAAGTAAGTGAGTCCCCCAATTGAACTTTGGGTTCTATTGGGATTTGTTTGTGTGGCGCTAGAGTCCCCACTTCAAAAGGCTATACTGAGAGTTCACTGAAGAGATGGTCCTGGTGCGCCAAGATCAAATTTCAAAGGTTGCTTGCTTATGATGATGCTGCAGGTTTTTAGATTTATTTATTTTTATACTCCACTGCCTCCCTTGCACCGCATTAATAGTTTAGAGAGTTTATGTATGTAATATTAATACCAGAGTTTGGTGAAAATGTGCTGGGTTATTGAATCCTGAAATATTTTTTCAAGCCCTGTGTAATAATAAATACTACTGACTTCTGTGCTCTTTCCTCAGGGATCTAAGTGTAGACGCTGGACTGCCCCCCCACCAGTACCACATCCATCCCCTGCCACAGCACTATCAGCACTACTTGACCTCTCCCAGGATGCACCACTTCCCTCGAAACAATGCCTCAACGCAAGTGGTGAGAACCGTGTCCCTGAGGGCAGCCTTTACGCGTCCACCTTAACGAGCTCCCTGATTATCTCCTCTAAACTCTGTTGGTTAACTCTCTAATTATCCGCTGCACGTCTGATGTCCGTCTCTCTAACCTGTCGCCCTCCAGGTGGTCCACGAGATCAGAAACTACCCGTACCCCCAGCTGCACCTGCTGGCTCTGCAGAGTCTTAACCCATCCCGCCACGCGTCCGCTGTTCGAGAAAGCTACGAGGTGCGCGCGCTCCTCCTCCTCCGTTCTCCTCGGCACACCAACCAGTCCGGACTCGTTTATCATTGTTCTGTGTTGCGAAAGATTCAGTCGCTGGCTGAGTTTCATTCTTGTCCCTCTAAAGACCAAATATTTGCATTTTGAAAGGATTCTTTATCCTTTTCCGGTTGGATATCTTACTATTGCAAGATGCCTTTGACAATTTTTCTAAGCATGGAACAAAATGCATGTTGTCAAAGATTGCTGTAAAAGCCTGAAATACACGCCCATGCATTGTTTGCAGGAACTTCTACAGCTGGAGGACAGACTGGGCAGTGTAAACCGCGGAGCAGTTCAAACCACCATAGAGAGATTCACCTTCCCCCACAAGTACAAAAAGGTAAAAGGCTTGTTTGTGTCCTCGTCATTTGAAATGCTAGCAGAGCAACAGATTGTCTCCATTCTGTGCTCTAATTGAGGCATTAGGTGAATAATAAATCAGGCGGAAGCGTTAAAGGGCTGTGTGAGGTTGGCGGGATCAAAGAAGTGAGATGAATGGGGGTGGGGGTTCAAAGGTCAAACTAATTTCCATTAGCAGATAAGTGAGACAGCAGTAGTTTTTGCTCTTGAAGGCGAGCGATGACTCACAGCTATATGTGGAGGGAATTTTAAGAAGTGTCTTAGAACAATGATCTTACTGTAAAGTCAGATCATTGTTTGTCGTCTTTGAATGAGGTGAAGAAGTGAATTGTCAACATCAGGTGTTTTTTGTTTTTTTAATTTAGTTTATTTAATTTTTTTATTTTTTATTTTTTTTAGAAGGTCTGTTTTTAGATTGTCTTTCGTCCTCGAGGCTGTGATCGGGCTGACTCAAACCTGATCATAATAAATAACACAGAGCAACATGTTAGACTCTAATGACTGAATTGTCTCTCCAGAGAATACCCCTGGACCTGAAGATGTGTCTGGATGATGAAGAGCTTGACACTGATGAGAAGTGCACCATCTGTTTGTCGATGCTGGAGGATGGTGAAGATGTCAGGTACAAACTAAAGCTTTTTTCAGAAGAGACAATTCTGGGTTTTTTTGTTAATCCAAAAATTTACACAATTGACTATTACTAATGATAATACTTTAAAGTAGGTTGTATAAGTGGTTACCTTTTATGCTTAAATGATATTTGACCTTGGTCCAACTGAACAATTGACCTAATATTCTTCCCTAGGGTGACTGCAGTGGTCGTATAGTCACTATTTCTTTCTTCTTTATAATGAAATGTGTGATGTGTAACCTAGGTTACAGTAGTTTTTTCCAAGATCCATTAGAAGATCAAGAAAACTGAATACTTGATCATTTGTTATTGTCATGTGTGTTATCTGAAAAAATGAATTGCCAAATAGAGAAGTTCATTTGAAGTCACACTTTCTCTTTTTAAAATCTCTCTCTCCCTCTCCTTCTCTCTCCCTCTCTCTCTCTCCCTCTCTCTCTCTCTCTCTCTCTCTCTCTCCCTCTCTCTTTCCCTCTCTCTCTCTCCCTCCCTCCCTCTCTCTCTCTCCCTCTCTTTCCCTCTCTCTCTCCCTCTCTCTTTCCCTCTCTCTCTCTCTCTCTCTCTCTCTCTCTCTCTCCCTCTTTCTCTCTCTCTCCCTCCCCTGCAGGAGATTACCCTGCATGCACCTCTTCCACCAGGCATGCGTGGACCAGTGGCTGGCCACCAGCAGAAAATGCCCCATCTGCAGAGTGGACATTGAGACCCAACTGACCCCTGACAGTTGATAGCTCCTGTCAGACCCCCCCCCCCCCCCCCCCCCCCGCAGCCCCGCAGCTTTGGATCGTTTCTCGTGTAATCCTCCATCGCCTCCCGCCGGTGGAGGGGAAGCTCTGCCAAACAACCCCTCCCTCCCTCCACCCCTACTCCCGCCTCCGTAGACCCCTCCACACCCTCTCTGCACCAGCCTCCGAGTCTGCCCTCCGAGACGGCTGTGACGAAAGGGATCAACAAAGCACACTCACCCTGACAACGCGACAAAGTGGGGACGGTTGTGCCGACGCATCGATAGCTAGCTGGACCGCACGTGTGCTCGGCCGGGCTCTGCCACGCGTAGAAGGTAGGAGGACAGAAGTGTCGAGGTTTTCGACACTCTGTCAGATTTTTCCGGAAGTCCGCCGGCACTCATGTTTCGCCACGCAGCTAAACCAAGAGCGGACACCGAACCCCTCAGCCGCCAGCCAGACTCCGCATCTCCCCGCTAGCTGCACTCTCTGCCCAAGTACTCAGCACATCTGTACAGAACATTATCAAGACGATTAGCATGAGGTCGTGTGGTGTGAAACTCTCGTAGCCGAACGCTTGTGGTGTCATGGAATATAGTGCTGAACAAGTATTTACGGAGTAACAGTGTTGTGTAGCAAAGCAAAAAGCCTTTTTGAGAAACGTGTTTGTGAAAAACGAGCCTACGGCAGAGCGCCGACCGCAGCTCAGAGCAGAGAGAATATTATTCAGTGCTATTAATCAGCAGCGACAAAGGGGAAGGATCTGTGTGTGTGTGTGTGTGTGTGTGTGTGTGTGTGTGTGTGTGTGTGTGTGTGTGTGTGTGTGTGTGTGTGTGTGTGTGTGTGTGTGTGTGTGCACTTCTGCGTTCACGGCGAGTCTGACGCTGCAACGAACCACAAAAGCTTTCCCCACGTTATTCACCTTTAAATTGGAACTCTCGAGTCCAGTTGCGGGAAACCACTCGCACCACAGAGCCGACGCTACCCCGGGTTTCAACCTCGGCGCGCGGCTGCCAGTCACATTCCTGTGCCTACCTGACGCCAGTACAGTACAACGAAGGCGAACCGCACAAGGTCCCGTGACGCGTAATTCAAATAACCACGCAGCAAACTTTTTTGATTGGTCCCTGCAATGTCTCTTTTCTACTATTGGGTAATCTTGTTGATTTCTCATCGAGTGCACTAAATGCACCACCATCGGTCACCAAGGGAAAATAAATCGCCCAGTAGTAATTTAAGATACATCATTTAGAACGATGATTAACATCTGCTGACCCAAGCCATTAGCAAACTTGGAGGTTTTGCCAACTTTGTCCTGATGCTGAGTTGCTAACACTGCAAGCGGCCAGGAAAAAAAGCACAAATGATAAACAAAGCAGAAATGAAAAGTAAAGACATCAAACAGTAAAAAACATTTAAAGCTTCACTGTAAGAAGGAAATGCTTTATAGAGACAGTGCAGACAGTGGCGCACTGGAGGTAGAAGTGAGAGACTTTGCAGCGACCAATCAAACGAGTACAGGGCGTGGTTATCCCTATTTCCTCCAAGGGAGAAAAGAAATTGCATCACGCAGCCCGTAGAGCGTGCGCAGTAGTGTCACTTCTCATCACGCCTCTGTGACACACTTAATACATCAGTCCAGCACTTTAAAATGTGCAGTTGAAAGATTCATTATGAACCGCATTTTAGGTTACAGTTGACCTGTCAGCTGTTTACAGGCGTTTTTATTTTGTTGTTTTTTTTGTATTGCGGTCTATGGGAAAAATGCTTTTTGGGTCCTATTGGGTTTTTGGCTGCAATACCTCGAGCGGCCACTGGAAAAAAAAACCCACAACGGCGCCATTTTCCCAGTCCTGGCATCCAATTCTTATAAAACATCCATGATTTCTATGGGTGTTTGGTTGCAGCGTGAGATTTGGCGTGAACGCAGCTTGGAAAAGGTCAAACCCCCCTCTCCCCCTTATCCCTCTCCCCCGCTGCCCCTCCGCCACCCTCGCTCTCTCTCTCTCTCTCTGTCTCTCTCTCTCTCGTGTCTAATGTGGTTTTTGGGATTTCAAGGTCGTAGATGCCAATGGAGAGTAGACGCTAAAGAAAAAAAAAAAGTTAAATAAAAACCCGCTAACTGCAGGCATGGCTTCCAGTGATGTGTGTAGTGTTGTTAGCCGGGGGCCTCGGTGAGTGTGGAGCGGGGGCCCCTGGGATGTGCATGCTGTCTGGCAGGCTTGGGCTGTGTCGTCGATGTCGTGGAGCAGTAGAAAAAGCAGGGGCCGTGTCTGTGCATGTGAACCGTTATACTATGACGATCTATCCCGCTCACTCATAGAGAAGGACAAGGACATACCCCCCCCCCACCTGGTAGCCCTCCACCTCCTCCTCCTCCTCCTCCACCTCCTCTTCCCACCCCACCCCACCCCACCGCCACACATCCTGTGTTGACCGCAGTTGCCCTTAGACACCGATCTCACACCAATGTAGCGTTTCTCTCTCCTCCCGACTTGCTAAAAAAAAAAAAAATAGAGAGAGAGGGGAGGAGGAGGGGGTCGGGAATCTAAAGAGCTGCTCGCGAGGGTCCGTGTCTAACAGCAACGCACTCTGTTGCCTCGCTCGCGGCGACACCAGAGGCCGGCGTGAGACTCGAGGGCGAGGCACCCGAGCCTCGGAGTGGATAAAGCGCCACATTTGTATTACCAGAACCTTATTGCCTATCGAACAAGCACATGTGATTTCTATATATATGATATATATATATGTATGTATACATATTTATATATATATATATATATATATCCAGCGAATTGCCTCCGTTGTTTTTCTCAGCTCCTCCATCATTTCAGTCTGCGTCGCTCCCTGTTCCGACGACGACAAACAACAAAAACGACTGTGTCTGGTGTTACAGGGAAAAATACAAACTAGTTTGCCTGTGATATGTGCTAGAATGTTGTATGATTGTCACCTCCCCCACACGCCCCGCCCCCTGCCTCCCCTCATGGTAGTCGTGTATGGTGTTGCTAGAACAACTGTGACGTGTTCAGTGGTAGAAGCCGTTTTTCTCTACATCATGCATGAACCATGTCGGTGTACGTTCACTTGAAGGAGGGTGAAAGGGAGAAAAAGCCATCCATTTGAAAAATACCAAACAATTATTCTTGACATTGATTTGATTGTTGATCTTTCTTTCTTTTTTTCTTTTTTTTTCTTGTTATTTTTTTTCCTACCATTTCTTTTCTTTTCCTTCGTACTCGTTTTTCTTTTTGCTCACATGCCAATCTGGACATGGTACTAATATGACAAGTCCTTGTCCATTTTAACTATAGTGAAGAAAAAGCTGCAATGCTGCAAAAACATATTTATTGTTGTTCTAATGTAGCTTGTGTTTCTGTAAATGCACTATAATATGGGGTTGCCTGATTTTTTTTGTTTGTTTGTTTGTTTTGGTGGCGTGGGTTCTTCTTGTCCTAAATCTTTGTGTTCCCTATTAAGTTTCAAGTATTTTCATGCTTCCTTGTGTGTTATTGGAGGGTAACTTGACTGTTTGTGTTGCGTTTCTGTTTTTGTTTTTCGTCTGAAGCCTCCATCCAAAAAACTACAAATGGATGAAAATGGAGGCTTGCTAGTTCACATAGAATGCTGTGATTAAAGATGCCTTAAGTATTTAACAATCATTATTTATTACTAACTGTAGCTAGCTAGCTATCGTGGTGGAATATTTAATGTCTCTATCTCATAACTTTGCAATTTAATCAATATATTTATTTAAAAAACACAAAATATTAAAAAAAAAAAGAATACCTCATTATGCATTGGTCGGTGGGGATGCTTTTGCATGCCGTTTGTGTTTTCTTTTACAAGGGAGAAAAAAGAGACATCTTGGAAAATTGACCTAGGGGGCGTTTTCCCAACACGTTTTCTTGTCAGCATGGTGCTGTTGATCTGGATTACATTCCATACGTGTCAGCTTTTGATTTTATGTTGGAAAATGTTTTACACGTCCCGCCTGCTTTAATGTGAAGCAGATGTTAGGGTGCAGACCTTTCTGTCTTAGTGTTGCTCTGCCATCGCCTTGCTTTTGTCACACGATACTGCTTCTTTCCCCCCCCTGGCCCCTCAGATACTGGTTTATATTTGACAAGATTTGTGTTTTTCTTTGGCCATATTCATGATATTGCATCATATCTAGGTCTGGGTTTTTGTGCTTACTATTTTTGGAACCACCCATTGAGTTGAATTACTTGTTCTAGTGTATTGCTGGCAACTGCTTTGTGCGGGTTACTTGGGAAGTATCTTAACACGCTTACTTGAGCCACTGGTCTTATTGAGCAAATTACTTTACTGTGGTTATACAATAATATAGATAGCGTGTTTTACACCTGGGTATAATAAGGTAACTACGTTTTGGTGTGCATTTCTTATTAATACTCTACTAATCCTGCAAATTATTCTAGCATATATTGGATTGGAATGACGCTGGCTGGTCTCCTTCTTGGTATATTTTCATTTTGTGCTCTCACTGGCCTTACCCCATGTTCTCCACAGTGTACTTCATTTTTCCAGAGCGAACTGGACAGTAGCCATAGTATTAACTCAAGCTGATGAACCGGAATGAACAGTAGAACTTAAAGCACAAGCTTTTTAATGCATGTCCTTCTCAGGTTTTCCTATGTGTATGTGGGAGTAGCTCTGTAGATGTGTTTAATATGATGCTGTACCTTCTTGGATATTTCAGACGTTTCTTTGCTGCTGAGAAAAAAAAAAAAGTTGATTATTAACCTGCCAGTGAAAAAGGGAAGTGGCCATCTTTGTACAACAACACTGCTGTTTTGCTGTAACCGCGCAATGTTTTATGATCTTGAGTATTTTATAGAAAAGTAGAAGTATGTATCAATAATATGAAAGCAATAGCTAAATCATAATGAAGAATAACATGATCAGTGAATATTGTGGAAATCTTTAGATTCACGCTGGGTGGATTTTGTACTGTATTTATTACTAATGATGATGCAAAAAGTTGCATAGCTTAACCCAAACTGTTCTGTCTCTTTTTTATTTATTGTCTTGTATATGATCTTTTTGTATGTGTTTTTCAAATAAACTGCCTAAAATGCTCAGAAATCCCACATTTCTGGTTTCATTCGGTGCCTTGTGATTTGCCGTACACGTAAGTGGGAAGGAACATTGGATGAAGGCAATTTCCAGTGAAATTTCGGTGTCATTCAGTTCGAGTCACGTGAACTGTAACTACTGCCCACATCGGCGCCAAATACATGCCCTGAGTATGGTTCACAGTATGGTTCATCTAGATGAACCATACTGTTCTGCTGCCGTCAGTTTTGTCTCACTACATGCTCAACATGTACCATGAATTGCAGAGAAAGTATTATTTAATAAAAAAAAAAAAAAAAAAGCAACTCTAATATCAAATTAAAAAGAAAAGCTGGACTGAAAATGTTATTTCTAAATCACAAGTTAGAAAATCGGAACAACTTATGCAGTTGGCACAGGCATAGAAAAGAGACAATTAAAAGGTGACATGAAAAATTAAAAAAAACAAAACACGGTTGTAAAAAAGCAAAGCAAAACCACAGTGAAAATCTCTCCTCTTTGCTCCATGCACGCTCTCAATATCTGGGGTAGAGCACACGTATGATCTGCCCGTCGGACTTGCTAGCGTCCAGCCACTTCCCGCACTGGAAAATTGTTGTCACCGAGTTGGCCGTGTTTGTCACCTCCGCGCACTCCAAGTACCACCCGCAGTTGGAGCCGCTGTTGTCGTGCTCCATCTTGACCCTCAGCAGCTCCCCGAGGTCCAGCATCTCCAGGACAAAGCGGTCCGTGCGGCCTCGCTCGAAAAGATTGCGGAACTTTTGCCGCAGCTGGCGCCGGCCCGAGTCCCCGTTGGCGCCGTAGACGGTGAGGAAGACGTTGGCGTCGGTGCCCGCACCCTTCACGTCCCCAGTGATCACGATGATTTCGTACTTGACCGGCACCAGGTTGCGGACTTTGCTGGCGAAGCTCTCGACGGTCTTGAAGCACTCGAACGTCAGGAACTGGTCCTTTTTGGCTGTCAGCGGGACTTGGGCGTCGCAGCGGAAGAAATACCTGAAGAGGAGGGGATGGGTGGAGTCACAACGAATCACAAAATCCATGGATGTAAGCCGAAGAACTGGATTCTGGCAGTTCTCCGGCTTACATCAGTAAGCAGTGTGGCAACTTTATTCCAGTGATCACTCAAGGTACTGCTGCCAAAAACCCAATACGACCCACAAAGCTATTTTCCCATAGACCGCAATACAAAAAAAAGCCTGAAAATTGGCTAAACACGGATCATACTAAATCTTTCGATGGAGGACTTTTAAGTCATGGACTTTCATGATTTCTCGTTTTGATTGCCTGATGCATTGTCTGTGTTATAGAGGCATGATGAGAAGTGACACTACTGTGCATGCTCTCTTGGCTGCATCATGCATTATCAACATGGATTCTAAAAACCTCATCGCCGTATTCGCTGGGCGAGCAACTCCATTGAAAAGAATGAGCCGCCACGTTGGACCCTGAGGGCTTGCTGGAGTCCCACTCACTTGTTTCCCAGCTCCTTCTCCGTCACCACCACGTCCAGAACGTGCCAAAAGTCTTCGCTCTTCACCTTCTTCCCGTCTTTGGTGATGTGGCCGATGCAGATGCCCGCAATCTCCCCGAGGTGCTTGGACGTGAACTCGAATGTGTCGGTGGCGCCGCTGCAAGTGGGTGAAAAGAAGGAAAGAAGGAAAAGAAAGAAAATAAGTAGAAGCTACTGGCTGGAGTTCACGCAGGGTTTGATTCCAAATGGTGAACGGTTAAATTAAAAGTTCTTCTGAAGAGTTTTTTTTAGTTTTTTTTAGTTTTTTAATTTATGCCTGTCAAGGGATTAGCTATCCTGAAAGCAACAAGGAGGCAACGCAGAGAGTGGAGCTGCAAGATAAAAACAGGGAGGGGGGGAAAGTCAAACGCACAAGAGGGAAGATTATGTGAGGACACGAAACGGGGTTTAGCATCGAGCTGCGGTCTCTCCCCTCCTCTCCCTCTTGGCAGAGCTACCTTAAGAACTTCTTTTTCTTGTTCTCCAAAACAAACTCCTTGGAACGGGCCTTCCTTCCCTCCAGCACCACCCAGACGTTTTCCACCGTGGAGGCGCAGTCCGTGTCAGCTGTCGTCGTGGCGATTTCGTACTCTGCGGCGACACAGACGAGCAGGAATTAATGGGCCGCGTTCGCCGCCGGTCTTTCGTCCCGTCTCGTTTCTCACTGACTGGTTTTCTCGCTGAGGTCGACCGAGTCGTTGTTGGCACACGCCAGCTCCCTCATTATCTGTCCGTCCTCTTCGTTTTTGGCCAGCCAGCGGTCACAGGGGAAGCGGAACGTCTGGTCCATGGCCTCGTCCCGCACGTCGATGCCCTCCAGGTGCCAGCCGGGAGCAGGCCCTGCAAGATGAGACTTTCATCATGCCTCGGTACAACATGGGGCAATTCGGGTGCGGTACAATGCGGCTGGATGGCTGAAGTTTCAAGTCTTCATTCCCACGTCTCCACTGCGCCAAGTCCTAGGCATTGCATCACAGAGCCATTTAGTTTTCAACAAAAGCAGGGAGTAACTTCTTCTGCGAGCTGTCCTGAAAAGACCCACAAGAAGACAATGGAAAAAAGGGACAAAGCAATTTTGAGCCTCGATGCTGCGGAAGAGACTGGACTGCGTGTTGTGAGAATTTGCAATAAAGAAGAAAGTGGTTTCACTCCTGGCTGGCTTAGGAGTTACACACTACAGTGCATAACAGGACAATAACGCGTGACAAGGTTTAAAGCAGCAGCCACACGGCTCAAGTGACAAAAAAAAAAGTCTGATTTTGAATGTAGCAGATCAATCAGCTCCTTTGCATATTCATGGGCCTGTGAGATGTATTCTTTGGATTTGGGTAACGAAGAAGAATAAAAATGATTTTTTGGAATTTCTTGCAAAGGCAACTCATCAATATAGTCATGTCTTTATGGTCAGTGTAAAGATCGATCTTCCTCTCCTCCTTCCTTACCTTTGTTGTCGTGCCACACTCGGACCTTGGACATTTCGCCCAGACTGAGCAAGTCAGGAAATCGGAACACGTCTTTTTTTTTACGCTCAAACTTGTTCCTGTTTGCCCCCTCCTTCAGTGGCAGCGTCCCAGTGTCGCCGTACTCCCCGAACAGTATGACAAACACGTTGGCATCGGTGCCGGCACCTAATGAAATGAACGAGATGTGTTTGCGGACGAAAGCGCAATCTTATAATGGCTGCAGGAATGAGAGCGTTAGCGTATGAATAGTGGAATCTGTAAGGACCCTGAGCGCTGGATGCTACAATAGTGCATTTAGTGAATCACGTCATCGCACCATATCAAAGTGAAGAGTCCCACCTCCAACATCACTCGTCTGCACTTGAATAATGTAAGTTGTTTTCTCCACCATCTCCTCGTCGTCGACCACGGCTGGCAGCTCGCACACTTTGACCCTCTTTGGCCCTTTGCTCTTGGACAGCCAGTCCTCGTAGGTGAACAGGTACACCTCCTCGGTGCTCAGGTTCCGCATCAGGATCTAAAGGCATCCATTCAGACGTTCAAGGCTACCATAGGTGTACTTAAGATTGCAATTAACGCTCTCTTCTTACACTATCCAGAAACCAGTCGGGGCGACTTCCAGAGCCATCAATCCGAACTCTGATCTTCTTCAAAGGAGCGATGTCATCTATCTCCAGACTGAATGTGTCTTCCTGTCCCCTTTCAAACCTGAAGGAAGCCATTGTCAGTCATTTGTTGCTGTATTGGAATAACAACAACATACGTGCACATGTGGATTAAAGATCTTAAGCTGCTCTTAAGATTGCCTAGCTTCAGCTTGACTGGACCCCCAAAACAGAAGGTGATCAGTCAGAGGAGCCTAAACACACTGACCTGTCCTGGTTTTTGGGCAGCAGCATTTCCTCTGTACTCCCATTCGCTCCGAATACCGTCAGAAAGATTTTGGTATCAGTCCCTGCATCCTGAGTATCACCAGTGACAACTGTGACCGAATAAACAACCTAAAACACACACACACACACACACACACACACACACACACACAGTTGACAAAACAGACATGCATAGACTTTATTGCAAATGTTTCAAACACACACACACACACACACACACACACACACACACACACACGTCTGGACTCACTTTGCGGTTAATGTTGATGGTGCTGGAGTCTAGCACATTGAACAGCCTGGCAGTCAGGCCATCTCCCCTGTCTTTAGCGAGCCAGCACTTACATGGGAAAATGTACTTGATACCTTTGGTTGGCACGGCAACCGACAGCTCATCCACCAACCAGCAGCTCTCTGGTGTGACACCATTATGGCCGAGCTGGTGGAGAGACAGAGAGAGGGGACGGAGCAGGAGAGGCAGAACAGGGGCTTGATATTTCATTTTGTTTGATCCAGGGACCAGAAGGCACATAATGAATTATTGCGCAGCTAAAATGGCTTCACTTCTGTCTTTATTTTTTATTTATTCGTTTTTGAATCAGCGCATCTGAAGAGGCAGCAGCGAGGAACCAGTTTTGCAGACTTAGCAACAGACTCCCGCTCCCAGATTCTCACTTCCACTCTCTTGATCTCTCCCACGTCAGCTCCGTAGCACACAAAGTGCTCCATGCTGCCAGCCGCAAAGGACTTCTTCCCCTCCGGCAGATCCAGCCACAGCCGCTCCGTCTCTGTGTCGCCATGGCCAATGATGATAACGTAGACCCTGGCCGTAGTGCTGGCGTCACGCTCCAGACCCGTGGACAAGGTGAAGTGATATGGGATAACTGGACAGAAGATGGAAAATTGCTTGTGCATTTTTTTTGTATAATAGCTGCAAAACAAAGTGGTTTTAGAGTGAAAGTGCAATTAGGTGATAAAAATGAGGTAATAAGCAACTAAAAACATTATAGGCTGTTTTATTTTTCTTCAAGACGAGCGAGATCCCACTTGTTGCTAGGTGTCGTTAGAGCTGCTGTCTACGACTTGATGCTTATTATGATACTTATTATACAGACAGCCTCGTCATTATTCTGTTCACGAAGGCAGAGCTTCCAACTCCCTGAAGCATTTCTGAGACTGTTGTACTTTGTCAGCATTTAGGGATTCTTCCTTCCATGTGACATAACAATTTTAAACACTTTTTTGTGTCTCTTTTTCCTGCAAGAAGGTGCATTTTTGTCTTAAAAACAACCAGGTGCAGCAGTTGCGTGGCCTTACTTGGGCCGTCCTCCAAGGCTGCCACTTTTTTCTTCTTTTTCTTCTTGTTGGCATTTCGGTCCAGTCCCAGTTTGGCCTGAGCGATCCTCTTGGAATTTGGATCGGGGATTCTTTCGCCTTCGTATCCCTGGGGTCAGACATCGGAAAGACAAACAGCATCGAGGAGTAGATCCACTATTTGCGAGGGGGAAAAAAAAACAACCCAATCTCGATCCAATCTTCCACCAGTGCTGAAAGTGTAGCTGACCTTCACAAAGAAGGCCCTGTCAATGCATTTGTCCTCTTTCTTGGTGGACAGCCAGCGCTCACACAGGAACATGTACACTTCCTCCATTTCCACATCCAGCACCTCCACCTGGTCCAGGTACCAAGCCGCGCCGACCAGTGAGTTGTCGTGACGCACACGGATTTTAAACACTTGTCCCAAGTCTATGGCCTCAATGCTGAACTTGTCCACCTGGGAGTCAAAAACAGGACATGCTTTCATGCACTGAGGCACCAGCAGACACCTTTGATTCAAACCCACTCCCGACTACCTGTCCTCTCTCAAACTTGTTCTTGTTGTTCTCAGACTTGGCCAGTTTGCGCTCTCCTGTGTCTCCCAGGTCTCCATAGATGGTGAGAAAAACGTTGGCATCTGTTCCTGCTCTGTACATGTCACCGGTCCGCACGGTTACCTTGTATGTGCGAACTGCGGGAAAACAATTTCGCAATTGCTAAGAAATTATTCATAACGGCAGACAATTATTTCTTTCCATTTACCACACTGAGCGACAATACAGCAATCTGTCATATCGATGAGAATTCAAGTGGTATTTAGGTTTGCCTTGTGACTTCCTCAGGGTAAACCTACTTTCCAAAGCATCGTCCACCTCTTTCTCAGTCTGTTTCAGCTTTCCGTCCCTGAGGAGTTTCTCTGTGATGATGTCTGAGGGCACGAACTCCCTCACGGTCTCACCATCATCCTCAGACTTGGCCAGCCAGCACTCGCATGGGAAAATGGTCGTCTCTGAACCCTGCCATTAAGCACAAAAGCAGTCTCAATCTGGGCCTCTTTATAAGTTTCTAAGGCTAGAAAAAAAAAAAGAAGAAGCATGCGAGCGATGATTTAATGTGTGGGCAAAAAAAAGCTTTTACATTAATGATGGAACGAGGGCGCAGACAGCAAAACTTTAAATGATGCAATGTGCAGGCCTATTATGGGTGGATCTGGCCACCTTTCCTTTCCTGAGCTGTCGTCTGATCTCCACTCTGTCGAGGTGCCACCCAGGATTGGAGCCCTGGTTGTCGTGTCCTATCCTCATTTTCTCAATCACGTCCCCGATATCCTCCAGCTGGGGAAAGAGCAGCAGAGTCCACAGTGCCGACGGCGCCGCTGCCTCGGGGCAAAGCACTGTGATCGAGAAGCACTCACCTCAACGATGAACATGTCTTCAGCCCCCCTCTCGAAGTACAGGCGTCTCTCCCGCTTGTTGACGCACAGGTGCTTCTGCTGCGTGCACACACCCTTTTGGCCGTACAACACTATGAACACATCAGCGTCGGTTCCGGCGCCGAACACATCGCTGGTGAAAATCTTGATCTCGTACGGCACAACTGGAACGAAAGAGGGATAGATGACATTTTTTTTTTTTAGTTTACATAGAATGGAAATTTAAACTCGTTCATAAGTGTCATGAAAATGTCACGACTTTTTGGATTCAGATGCGGTTCGAGGGTTAAATGTCACCATTTAATAAATATTATCAGTCTGATTCATTTTATGAACAAAAAGGTGATTATTGAAATACTGCAGAATATGATATCATGTGTCGTAACACAAGGGTGTTGCACATCTTTTGAAATTTAAATTAAGATTTACTTTACTAACTTTCCTAACACACCACTTCTATTGGGACTATGAAGCGCGGGGATCTTTCAGGGAGAGATTGCCTCACTCACATGGCGTGTACAGCTCAGTCTGCAACTCAGCGGGATAGAGATCCCTCACGATGGCTCCGTCGTCCTTCCCTCTATGCAGCCACCTGCCACATGGGAAGCGCAGCCTCAGACCCTGCGAGGGAGCGTCCACCTCGACCCAGTCCAGAAACCAGCCAGAGGAGCCCCCTGCGGGTCGAGAGAAGCCAGCGGGTGAACGAATAGTAACACATTCGGCCGCGGCGAGACGTTTTTCCTCCACCGACCTAAGTTGTCGTGCCCGATCCGAAGCTTCTCCAACTCGCCCAGGTCCACTGCCTCCACGGTGAACTCGTTGACCATCCCCTGCTCAAACTTATTCCTGTAGTACTTGCAGGCCTTCAGGTTAATGATCCCTGTCAGTGACAATGTGCCAGAGCCTATATTATTCATTTCATTTCATACCTACACTTTATAGCAACAATTATCTAAAAAATATGCACTATGAACACTATGAATATATACATATGTATATGTTTATATATATATGTGTGTGTATATGTATATGTACATATACATACACATATATATATTTATATATACATATGATGCTATCTAAGTGTAAACATGCCGTGACGGCGTCCTACCTGTGTCATCGTTTTCTCCAAACAGAACAATAAAGACGTTGGCGTCAGTCCCGGCGCTCTTTTTTTCCCCTGTTTTTATTTTGACGGTGTACGTGGTGGACATGGCTGCAAGGCAGATTTAGTAAGTCAGCACTTTTGTCTGACATTAATAAATGCATCCCCTCCCTCGGCTCTTGTCTACACCTGTCTTTTTCGGCATCGCTTAGATAAATACTTGAACAGATTGCAGTTTTATCATCGCATTCATGGACCAGTCCCTCTCCCAAAGTACAAGCCAGCGTTTGAAGGCTGCATTGAATGCTTTGTTACATTTCTGCTCCAGCCCCAGAGCGGGTCCTGTCCCCTCATCGTCCTCGTCCTTCCTCATGAAGGCCTCGTCCACAGGGACGAGCTCCCTGGCTATCTGCCCGTCATCTTCATCCACAGCCAGCCAGCGATTACAAGGGAAATAGTACCTGCAGGCGGAGCGAGAACACCGCCGCTCAGCTGTCTGCTTCAAATTAAAATTCAATGAAATGAGTTTGATGCTGGTGACTTGACGAAACAAACCAATCAGACTATGTGGTGTTTTCACCTACGTGGTGTCATCCTTTGTGTCCACTATCTCGACGCGGTCCAGGTACCAAGAGGAGTGAGCGTGACTGTTGTCATGGCGAATTCGTAGCTTCTTCAAGGGGCCCAGATCAACGCATGTCACTGTGAAAACATCCTCCTGGAGACAAAAGCGACAGGGAGCCCATCCCGTGTTACTGAATTTAAAACTACCACTGCCGCTCTTGATCTCACATCAATCATCCGTCAATATTTAGAATTCTTTCATTTCTTTTTCTCTATCACATTAATGTCTCAAAGCGTAGTCAAATGAAAGCACAGACTCTGGCAGGGCTGCCGGGGACTCTGATCTATTGGAAGTGAGCCGGCTGAGCAGGCATGTGTGTTGTGTGTTCGGACAGAGCCCGGTGTAATGTAAAGATTGAATAATTTAAGTGATGAGTAAAAGTAGGCCAGGTTCGATGACACAGAAGACTCCTCGCAGCGACTCTCGGGCACAGCTGGCTTGCCTGCAGCAGGACAGCCTGTAATTCTAGCAGACGACCCACTCCCACACACACCTTGATGCAGAGCTCATGTTGCGTGAAGCGTGTGAGTCCTTGGCTAACTGCCCCTTCAGTTTTGTGCTGATTACGCCACCCAGAAACAATGGCAGGAACTCAGGGAGACATTCTAAATTTTATTCATGAGAAAGTATAAAAATAGCAGGCGGCAAATGTATGTACAGTGCGTCTGGCTTTTAATGATCACGTCAGCTTCCCGACTTTTATCTTTGGCGGATTTGAAAGAAAAAGCCGCTGCAGATGTCTTTGTCTGATGCGACGTACCTGCCCCCGCTCAAATTTGTTGAGGTTGTCAGAGTTCCTCAGATTGCGCTCGCCAGTGTCTCCGCTCTCCCCATAAATATTAATGAAGACGTTGGCGTCGGTTCCAGCGCCGAGCATGTCACCGGTGAAGACGCACACTTCGTAGGTGTTGACTGTCAAGACAGAAGAGGGGATGAGTGACTAACAACTCTTTTAACCCGGCTCACGCACACACGCACACACGCACGCGCCGCGGGGAAACTGGGTCAAATCAAGCCGTGCTAATCCACCGGAGCAGCACTGAGTGCAAAACATGTCAGAAGACATCGTACAAAATGTCAAATATAATGCATACTGTATATATGTTTATGATTATGTTGTACTTTGGGTAGATATTTTTTAATGCAATTGCATTTAGCTGTATTTTGTATTGCAAAAAATATGAATCTTATACTTTCGAGGTCTTCTGCATCCTCAGGCAGCAGCTCCACCACCAGCTCGCCGTCCTCCTCTCCATTGGCCAGCCAGCGGGAACAAGGGAAGTGGTGGGTCACCACCACCTCGCGCAACTCCTCTCCCTCCTCGTTGCTCTTGTCCTCCTCCTCCTTCTTCTTTTTCTTCTTTTTCTTGTCCTCCTTCTTCTTCTCCTTGGGCACCAAGGCCATGGCGAGGTGCTTGACGTCCACAGACTCCAGGAACCAGCCCGACCCGATCCCAGAGCCGTTGTGACCTACGCGGATCTTAAATATTTTCCCCACGTCTTTGGCCTCGATCTGAGAACAGAGGAGTCGTTAGATTTTGCTCATTGTTAAATCTGAACTCCAGAGATGAACCACTAAACATTTAAAACATTTTACCTTAAATATGTCCGTGCTGTCACGTTCCAAGTTGTCTGACCGGCTTTCCAGACTGAGAACCTCTGTTTTTCCCTTGTCGCCAAAGATTTGGATGAACACTTTGGCATTGGTGCCAGAAAATAGCACATCTCCCGTCACTACTGTTATCTCGTAGTTAATCACTGAGGATGGAATGATAGTAACTGTGTGTTTAGTTCACTATGAACGAGAGCGTGCAGTTTAGCACAGGAAGTCGGTGAAGGTGTGAATGTGAATGCCACCTACGTTGTGCTATGTCCAGGATCTCACTTGGGTAAATCTCCACTTCTGTCTTGCCATCAGCCTCGTCCTCATCCAACCAGCGGTGGCTGGGGAACATGTAGTGCCTCCCATGGACTGGAACCACGATCTGAACGCTGTCCAGAAACCAGCCGGCGCGCATCCCCTCGTTGGTGTGACCGATCATCATACGGTTGATCTGGAACGGAATTAAAGGTAAAACGAATACATTTGATTTAGATTGAGAAGGAAAGATTTACACGTGTTTATTAATGCATTTATAAAGGTTATATGGATGTTTTCCATATTTTTAAAAGCGGTTATTGACCTCTTTTTTGTGGGACATCTGACCACAAAAGTGTAAGTTCACACAGTTGTTTTTTTTTCTTACTTTAAACATACTAAGGAATCAGAAACAGACACACAAATTCTGACTGCTGCAGTTATTCCAAATCACGATGCACTTTTACATGAGAGGTAGAAATCAAGCCTTGGCCTGCGCTGCGTCACCTGTCCAATATCACAGGTTTCTAAGGTGAAGATATCAATGCGTCCCGTCTCAAAGTAGTTGCCCAGGTTGTTGGTAGAGACGACCAGCATCATCTTACTGGTGTCGCCTTTCTCTCCGTACAGCTTGACAAACACATTGGAGTCGGAACTTCCTCCGGGGATGTTGCCTGTCTTCACCGCGATGTGATAGCTGATGTCTGTCAAACAAACAAACAAAGGAATTCACAGGTGAAAAGAAGTTCATGAACTTCACTGACAAGGGCGTGAAGTGAACTACTGACTGTAGAGCCGCTGTCCGTCTGAGAAGGGCACCAGCTCTCTGACGATCTGCCCGTCGTCCTCGCTGCGGTCCAGCCACCTGCGCCGTGCACGATGGGTCACACGCACACGGGCTTTTAATATGTGTTTCTGTTTTTGACTAAAAGCAAAACGAAAAAACAAATCCACTCTCACCTGTTGCAGGGAAACTCCACAGCGTGAGACTCGGCCTGTCCGTCCTCTCTGACGACCACCTTATCCAGGAACCAGCCGCAGCCTCCGCCTTTGCCGTTATGTCCAATCCTCACCCGGCTGACTTGCCCGATGGCAACAGCCTCGATTATGAACTCATCCAGCTGGACACACACAGAAGAAGAGTTTTGAAAAGACAGAAAAGCGAAAAAAAAAAAAAAAGCACATCACTGTGATTGGTCGGATTTATTTGGTTTTATTGAAGCACCGCAGCTTCTGGGCACCTACGTTTCCCTTTTCAAACTTGTTCATGTTGTTCTTGCAGTTGACCAGCCAGCGGTCCCCGGTGTCGCCCTGGTCACCGATCAGATTGAGAAAAACGGAGGCGTCTGTGCCGCTGCCGCCGACGGTCCCCGTGCACACTGTCACTCTGTATTTGACCACTGGCACACAGAGGCACTCAGCGATTAGGCTTCCAGGCCGGGTGACGGGCAGACTCTGGATCAGTACTGGGTACTTACGTGGCAGGGGTTCAGAGATGAGGTCTCCGCTGGCCGGTAGCTCCCTCACGACCTCCTTGTCGTCCTCGTTTGTGTCCAGCCAGCGTTCGCAAGAGAACTTGTACTTCTCCTTCGTCAAGGTCTTCATCAGAGTTGCCTGATGGCAAACGCACAACGCTGCACAGTTAGACACGTTCACTCAGTGAGCGGCATGCAGCTCTTGTAGATACACAATAACAAAATTGTAAAACACCCGTCATCACTTAATCCCTTCATCCCTTGATGAGGCTCGAAACCAATTTCACAGAATCGAGACTGAAAATGATTCACTTTTTCAATTTGCTCACCTTGCTGAGATGCCACCCAGCAAAAGGATTTCTCTTCTCGTGCCAGATACGGAATTTGGACAGTTTTCCCAAATCAGGCAGCTCAACCTGCAAAAACGCAGAAAGATAAAAGCTTAGACCAGCTGAATGTTTCACGTAACCCCCGGCTTCCCCGCATGCGTGAACAGTCGTGTGGTGCGAATACGAGATACTTTCCATGAACCTGTCCACTTGGCCCTGTTCAAAGTTGTCTGTTTTGTTGTCGAGCCTGATCTCGTCACTCTTGCCCCGCTCTCCATAAACTTGAAACGAGATGTCGGCGTCGGTTCCTGCATTCGGTAGGTCTGAAGTCCAGATCCACAGAGACCAGGGGTGCTCTAGGCACAGCCAAAACACATTGTTAACTTAGAAACAAGTATCATAGAATATTGAAAAATTCTAATGTGAGAGGTTAGATAGTTTGTAATTTTTTGTGCCAAGATAGTTATTTTAAAATGAGATTGCTGCCAGTTTAATTAGTTCCACATCTTTGGCATTTCACAGTAAAAACAGTTTTCTGGCTTGTTTAAAGAGTTGATGGCGCACAAACATGACCTGAGGAGTTTCAAGGCTCCCAAACGTTACTTTGTGGGACTGTGAATGGATCTAAATTAAATTGAGCAAATGTGTGTTGAAAAACAAAGTTACGTTAGGCCCATATTCCACTGTTTACCATGTGGGCCAGAAGAGATCTCAGTTATTACTTTCCTTTGAAAGACATCCAGGCCTTTTTATTTGCAAGGAATTAGAAAAAAGGCTCCCCAAACAGCAAAGGGAAGGACTGAGACAATCCCACTGGGTCATTACATGGACATGGAGTAAACACAGCAGTCAAGCTCTCAGCGACACTAACAACCTTTTCTCTGAATTCTCCTAATGACAAGATGATGATAGGTGAGACTAAAAATAATTCACCGCCGCAGCTATTGACGTCTCACTCACTTTTCTGCCTTTTCTGTCTGAGGGAAACCATCTCATAGAGCTCCCTTTCTATCAGTCCATCTCCCTCTTTCTCGTCCAGCCATTTGCCACATGGAAACGTCTGCTCTAGCCCGGTGAAGGGACAGTAGACCACGACCTGCAGGAAGCCACAGGTCGCACTTCAGGTCACAACGAAGGACCAAACGTGAACGTGCGTTGGCGAGCAGGAGCCCCGCACCTTGTCGCAGTACCAGCCGGCGCTGACCCCGTCGTTGTCGTGCCCAATGGTGACTCTGCCGAGGGGGCTGAGGAGTGCTGCGACCTCGACGTTGAAGATGTCGGTCAGGTTGCGCTCAAACTTTCCTCCCACCAAGAATATCTGAAAGACGGAAGATCGGTGGCCGTCACTACCCTCCACGACTGGACCAACACCAAGCAGCACATTCAGAGACTCATCAAGAGGAAAAGATGCAGCCAGAATCTCCCACGCTGTTTACTGGATTGGTTACTTTCGGTGAGTGCCAAGGGAAAACATCGAAAATAGCACCAAAGCAAAAGAAAAAGTTCCAGAACAAACACTGCAAATAGGTGACAACAAAACACCAAATGTGGTATATATATCTTATAGAGTGCTTTCATAAGAAACTGCAACAACTACAGCAACCCTTTTTCAATTACAGTGCAGGTATGCGGGCTTTATTTTTCACCTTGCCGCTGTTCTTCATCCCCTTGGTGCCGTTCATCACTATGTGGATTTTGGAGTTGGTTCCGGCACCTCGGATGTTGCCTGTCACAATCTGAACTTTGTACACAATGCCTGTCGGACAGTTAGTTACATGTCAGGTTAACAGTCTCTCTGCCAGTAATGGTTCACTACTTTCAGTACTTCTATGACTTTCATCTATGAGACAACTGGATAAAGATACTGTATGTGTGTGTGTGTGTGTGTGTGTGTGTGTGTGTGTTTTCCAGTTGTTTTCCACCTGTGGGCTGAGTTCCTCCAACCAAAATGTCTCTCTGGATCTTGCCGTCATCTTCATCGCTCGCAAACCAGCGACTGATGGGAAATTCATACACCGTCTTGTTTCCGAGGTCGTCCACAATCACCTAATCACATTTTTGAAAAATGTATTTAATCATTCAACTCATTTATTTAGAGTACATTGTAAACAGGGACTTCAGTAATATCCCTATAAAACATAAATAGATGGTGTGGTTAATTACGACGCAGTCTGATTTTTATAAATCTCACTTAAAATGGAATCACCTTGTTGTGATGGTCACCAGTGTTAACTTTACTACCGGGGTACCAAACCACATTCAAGGAGCTGACAGCTGTGACTCGGCCTTGTTGTCACTCCAGATCTTTAGTTTCGGTCTCAGCTGCACGCACCGACAAACCCAGTGACTCGTCTCTCTGTTTACGGTAAGGAGACCTGCTAACAAAGCACGGTTTCCCTTTACACCAAAGGTGGCAAGACATTTGTTTGGTGTGCGTGCGCATGCGCGGATGTGTCTGGGAGCGCGGCGTGTGATATTTGGATCCTTAATGATGAAAAAGAGCACGTTGCCATTCACACTGACGACACTAACTCTAAATCATCAATAACGCATACATAGAATCTTTTTGAAGTTAGTTTTCTAATTGTTTGTGCTCTGGTCTCCTCACCTTGTCCACAAACCATCCTGCTGAGGAACCTTTGTTGTTATGGCCCAGTGTGATCTTGCGCACTTTGCCCAAATTCGGAGAATCAATAGTGAACTTGTCCTCCGTGCCCTTTTCAAAGTTGTTCTTGTTATTATCGAGCAGCCTTTCACCTTTGAAAAAAAAAGGAACATCTTGTCAGTATGATCACATTTCCTGATTTATATTAAATGAACAATAAAAAAATGTTTCAACATTATTCAAAAAAACAAAAACAACCTGTGTCTCCAAGTTCCCCAAAGATATTGATGAAGACATCTGCGTCTGTTCCACTTCCTTTCACGTCGGCAGTAAAAACGCTCACTACGTACTTATTAACTGAAAGTATGGAGGACAAAAAGTAACACTGTATGAGTATGTCTGTGTGTATTGTGCAGTAACCCTGTGAAAATAACAATCAAAATTAAATTGCAGTTATATTTTAGCCCCACTTTGAACTGATTCCCTTGAAACTGGTGGAAGTACAAATGTGTGTTGTTTACATACATTTTGGTATTTCCGTCGGGTCCATGCTGCCCAGCATGTCTCTGACAAAAAGGCCATCTCCCTCCACCTTACTCAGCCAGCTGTTACAAGCAAAGTAGAACCTGAGGTGAGGCCTGATCACGTCTGTCACCGTCACTCTGTCCAGGAACCAGCTGGGGTTCAAACCCGTGTTGTCGTGCTCGATCCTGAAGCAAAGGAAGAGCATGATGGAGGTGAAGACATTGTGAAAACAGTTACAAACTCTTAGGAGACAAGACTCTTGTGGTAAAGTGCACAGTACCTTATCTTTTTCAGAGGTCCAACATTGTGGGTTCTAATCCTGAACACATCTGTCTTGGATCTTTCAAACGCTGTGCGACTTCTGAAATCCCAAACGTTTAAACCTTTTACGGCCAAGCTAAGTTTCATATTGTTTCAATGCATTTGTCATTATGGGGCACTTAAATAAAGACATGCTGAGTAAATGTAAAGAAAAAAAAGGTATTCCGCAAGTTTAAGTTTTAGGGGAAAGTAGGAAAAATATGAAAAAATTGTGAAAGGATTACCTCTTCTCTGTGCTGTTGAGAAGAGAGAGAGAAAAATACCAGCGTTAACTTCTTTTTGGGGACAAAAACATAACCAACCTCTGTGGAGGCAACTTACTTGCTAGCCAGGTGAACCTTAGGAGTAATGCCATAGTCACCAAACAGAGAGATGAACACATTGGCATCGGTGCCTGCTCCTCTCTCGTCCCCAGTGATGGTGACCACCTCGTAGACTGGCCCATTCACAAACGACAAACGGGACAAAAAGTGGGAAACAAAACACAAGTCACGTTTGCTGATGACATACTGCTATTAGTTTCCAATTCGCCAAGAAATCATTAGGACTTTTATTAGCTGGAATTTTTAAGTGTTATTTTTAATAAATTGTTAAGTGTATTTTATATATGTATATATATATATATATATATATATTATTTTTTTTTATATTTAAGTAAGTATATGACACAGGGGCTTTTCAGGAATCACGCTTCCAGACAGCAACACTTACAGCCACGTTCAGCATGGCCTCACATATGAACCTTTTCATTCAATAGCTGAGACGGAACTTCAGGTGACCCTGAAGACCTTGTTAGAATGCGAAACCATTGCCGCGTGGAGACCAGTGAGTGGCAGGTGTCACGTAGCTGTTGGCCGAAGGTAGGCTACTACCTCAGTGGTGTAACGTTCCCATGAATATCAAACCAAGGCTGACGACACACTGATATACTGGAATTGTAATTAAGGTTTTAAGCTCTACTCACTGGCTGCGGTTTCCAAACAGCACAGCTCAATCAGCATCACTGCGTTCTCCTAATAACAGCATTTCTTCAAACGGGGTAAATGAACAGTGAGCGGTTACCTTTCTTTTTGTGGTATTCATCCTCGTAGTTCTCCACCTTTTCTGACTCATAGTTGCGAAGCTCGTTCTCGTAGATTTCAACATAGTTTTCGATCTTCTTCTTCTTGCCTTTCGTCTTCTTGGTGTCCTCGTCACTGTCCCCCTTCACCGAACCTTTCTTCTTCTTGTCTTTCTTTTTCTTTTTCCCTTCTTCTTCGTCCCCAGCAGCCTGCTCCTCCTCCTCTTTCTCAGAGTCCTTCTTTGATTTTTTGTCTTCACCTTTGGACTTTTTATCTTTAGACCCCATCTTGTCACTGCCCGAGGACTTTCCTTTCCTGGTGCTTTCAATCACATCAGGGATTTTGTCTCCTCTCTTTTTGCTCTTGTAGTCATTGTTGTTATCCTCATTATCCGTCCCCTGCAGGTCATCGCTCAGCTCATTCTCACTCTCCTCTATGGGATTCTTCTTCTTCTTCTTCTTGGCCTTTTCTTTGTTCTTCCTTTTTTTCCTGGTGATTTTCACGTCAAGCTCCGATGAATCCGAGTTGTATCCCTCTTCATCGTTGTCTTGAACCCTCTTCTTCAGCCGCCCAGCATCTTCTGACTTGCTAACCTGCTTACCTCGATTCTTAAGCTTTGGTTTCGGATCCTCCGAGTCATCGTCACTCACATCTCTGGTTTCCTCCTCTGCATTCTGTTTTGTTTTTTTCTTTTTTGTAGGCATCATTAATTTATTTACTGCCTTGTAACTTTAACCAGTGCCTGTGGTTTCCTGTGAAACTTGACTGAACTGACCTGTAGCTCTGCAGAGGTGACTGTTTGCTGAGAGCAACCGAGTAAGAGCTCAGCAGCTGCTGTTTGGCACAGAGACAGGAGAAGACCCTCTCTGCCGCTTCTCCCAACCCACTACAGCAAATGAAGATCTGCTTGTCACCTGAGCCGAGGAAGAGAGGAGGCATGAAAAAACACAGAGTAGTTGTAGATATTTTTCTTTATCAATTTATTTGTTGAACGCTAATACCGAGAAATGGAACGTTTTCCGAGTGACATGGGTAAAAATGACATTTGCAGAGCAGACGATTGAAAAAAATCTTATGACCTAAAACATAATACTTCATTCAATACAAAAACAAATATCAATCACATCATTACAGGCCGCTAATAGAAAAAGTATACGTTAGGTATTATACAATTATTAAGAGGAAAGATTTCTTCATTTAGTTCAAAGGTAAAATTAAGCAGCTGTGTTTGTCTGTAAATGATACAATAAACTTGACAATAGTGGTATCATTAACTAAAAACAAACTAAAAAAAAAAAAATCATTAACAGATTAACGACGTGGTTGATTAATTTTGGTCCTTGAAGCATCCCATAGCGGATTTTCTTCACCTTAATTTAAATGTCTTGTACATATTGTGTAACAAATACATCACAGCCCCTTCGTTAAAAAAAATAATTTTCATGGAATTCGAGAAAGCAAATGAATTGCAAGAATTCTGCTGGGGAAGTAGGACACAATTTTATGAAAGCATTCTAGGGATCATCTTCAATTTTATGACAGCCGGCTGACACACTTCTCTCTTATTAATTATTCAGCACTGAGCTGTCTTTCAGTCACGTGACGCTATCCACTAAACCAATCAGACACAGTTTAAAAAATGTATGACACTGAGAAAACTTCTTGACAAGTTCCGCCCGAAGGGTCGACATTGAGAGCCACCTTTATTCACCACCAGAGGGAGACATTCCCCTGTGCAATTAATTTCAAAGGCAAGCCAATGAGGATCTATTGAACTACTTATGGAGAGCGGGGACTGATTTCTCTCTTTACTTCTCTCTTTACCGTCCCTCCTCATATCTGGCACGGTTGATGCAAACGGTTCCCTCTAAACTAACAACAACTATAAAAAATGAACAACTTTTGAGACTTTAATTAGACACTTATTCACACACAAATTGGCATCCAGTGAATTAAAATGACAGTGGCAGATAGCTAAAACTTTAAGACTAAGCGAACAATGTGACTCAAATTCATTTGGGTTAGATGGGTTTAAAAAACAGAGTTTAAAAAAAAATAGTTCCGCATTGTCTAGTGTAGTGAACTGTCGTGGAAGGAACTGCAGTACTGTGTACGTTCAGGAAAAGGAGTTCCTTTGTCTGATTTTCTTCCCTTTCAAGATGTTTTTCTTAAAATGAGAAGATTTCAACTTCTTTCTGATTAAGCAAAGGAAGTGTTTTAGATTACAAAGAAGCAGATAGGCTGTTGTGGGTGTATGTCCATAGGGGCCAGATAATGGACTTCAGACGCAGAATTTATCTACATATCCTTTTAACATAGATTCAAAGCGTTTTTAAATCCCAAAGCTCATGTAATCATCAGCTTGGTGTCTTGTTCGGAAAAAACACTGTGACATTTGTCCTTTCATAGCATATAAATTCTTACTTTGTAAAAATATTCTAAAGACATATACCAAACATTCGAAGACAATACATTTGAAGGCGGAGGAGCATTATGACCTAGAGTTGACCCATTCAATGACCACATAAAAGACTGGAAATTGACAACGTAGCATCATTGCAACTGATTTTATTATCTACTTGCAATCAAATGTAATACTTTCCACACCCAACTGTATTAGCAAGGTTAATTAAAAAAGACAAAGAAAAAGTACTTAATGCAAACAATTCTGTTATTTCTTTTATTTGTACGAGTATCATGATGACACATAAATAATTTCTTGTTATTTATTTCAACACATGACTGAATTACCTTTTTTTTTGTTTAGTTTCAGCGTGCACCATGCAACCATGTAAGATAAGATTAGTTCTTTTTGTGGTTCCTTATGAATCACCAAGGTCATTGCAACATACTAATAAACTCTGAAACAAAAAAAACTTTTTGGTGCACTTGACTTTTGCTTACATGTCTTTTATAAAATGGCTATGATAACTAAGCTAACAGGGAAACATTCCGTTGCACTGCATGAAAATCTAGTTACGCAAAAGTAGATAAATATTTGATCCCTGACAGATGAACTGCCTGATATAAACATCAAGTAGCATCTTCGGTGGGAGTGTGTGCTGACTTCAGATCTTCACAGATTATACGTTTAATTGGTTTCCCAAAGCTGCAAATATTTATTTTCTCTCCTGCCCTGAAGGAACCCTGCGATAACATGACGCCGACTTCGTGACACAGAAGAGACACTTTGTGAGGACTGTCAAAACAAACTCGGTGGAGGGTCTTACTGTCCGCGGAGGATGCGCAGAAGGAAATGAAGAGGAAGTAGAGCCACAGCAGGATACGTGAGGAACACAGAGTTCGTGATTGTGGTCAAAATATGTTATGACAAGGGGATCGGATCACGATGAATCCTAAACACTGATTATTTTTGACCTGGGTAAGGTGCTTCGGCCCTTCTCACAGAGTGATGTTTGGTTTGCGGTTATGCAATAGAGGAAAAGGTCCTGGATATAACAGCCCTGTTCAACAGGTGCAACACTGGTAAGATGTGAGAAGGTAAAGCTGCACAGCAGCATGACTTCACTTTTCTAACATGTCTGATCTTTTCTTAGAAGTATCATTTTGATGTTGAGCCTCACAGGAAGTTGCCACCAGAAATAACTAAAGCTAAATAAAGCTAAGCCAAATATATAAATATATAAATAATAGCTCTTTCTTATCTCTCTCATCTTGGAAGCTTAAGAAGAGGTTAATAGATGGACCTTCCCTCCTGCTTTTCTAGAAAGAAAACATGGCCTCTAATTCTGGTTAATCTTGTTATTTCCAACATGCATTACATCCATTTGTGTTTGACCTTATGTTTGGTCTAATCAAGGATTTAGTGCCAATTAGGTCCTACAGCAAAACAAGGTAATTTCTAATTTTTGTGAAGCCAGAGGCTTGAAGATTAAGGCGGCTGTCAGGGCACCCACTAAAACTGCCATAATTTCTTGCACTTTGAGTTTAATACTCATAACTGAAAAGGGAATATCTCGGGCGAAGCTGCTGAATCGTTGCCATTTTTAAATTAGAAACATTATTCATGCATTTTGCTTGAAGGTGTGAACAGAACAGTGACCTTTTGGGAAATATTCTGCAAAAGTCACCTCTTCATTTGTCCTGTAAATTCTTTCTGTATCTTATAATTCTGGCTCAGCATCAGTGGAAGTTGTGTATAATAACATCTTCTTCGACGAAAAAAGAACAAACCATCATCATAGTTCTCGAGCATCCTGTCTTGCATCAGGCGTAGAAGGTTCCGCAGAGGGTTGTGTTTTGGAGCCGCAGTGAGAAGACAGTTCTGCTCTCCATGAACTGACCAGCGACCTGTCATCCAGACAGCATGACCCCTCAGGACAATCCACAGACTTTTCCTAAAGAAACAATTGTCCATCTTTATCACCACACAAAGGGAAGTGTGCGTCTGACGGATAAGAGGTTCCTCCCTAAGCTAAAAGATCTGGTTCAAAAGCCTCTCATTCTCACTAGGCACGTGTCCATCAGCAAAGTGCACGATTTGGACTGAAAAATGCTGGTAGGAGAAAGAACTTGTTGTGCAATCTGTGAAATGGGTATCTGTGGTTTGAATAGCTAACATTTTAATTTAAATATAACATATTTGCACATCGAAACCACCACTGAGATCATCACAGGGTTGTTTTTTTTTGTGTTGTCTGCTATATTATATAGCAGACAGTAAGATGTTAGTTGAGGGAGAGAAAAGCATGGGAACTTCAAAAACCTAAGATAAGATGCAGTATATCTGCTGGTTTATGCCATCTTTGAAATGTTTATGGGTAAATCATTCAGTAGAGAAGTACTTCTGCATCCTTATTAAGCCGATAATTCATAAATAATATATTAGGTATACTATTCATCAAAATAAACATGTGGTGCATGTTTGTTTTCTCACGCTTCAGTTCAATATAATGCCCTCACTTGCCCTGCCAGTGACTGATTGTTGTTTGGCATGGCTCACTGTGAATGTCAAAGCTTTACCAGGAAACTGGAGTAATATCAGATGTCAGAGTCTCTTTTGTACATGACAATTAGAACAGTATGTGAAATGTCATGAAAAATATCATGAAAAAAGCAAATTGGAAGATTTTTTTTAGAGGAAAATTGTACAAAGGTTACATCTGAAGACCAAGTTTGACAAACAATTTCAGTAACAGCACATCTGTTGTAGTTCAGTGAGACTGGAGTGAATGTTAAAAGCCAAGAAAAATAAACCACTTTTTTATTTCCTGCTCGTGTGGCATGATTATAGGGTTGGTAGAATTATTAACAAATGAGGAAATGAGCAACTCTGAACCCACCGACGTTGTTTTAGACCTCAATTAGTTTAAAAAAAAAAAACCCTCAATGAGTAGAAAAATAACATCAGCTCAAACCCAGCTGGAGTGCCTCCCAGGTTTAAATGTCCTGTTCAGCGCTAATGAATGATCCCAGGTAACGATGATAATATGAGAACTGAGTGTATAATACAATAGTTGCATTAAGTTCCTGTCAGCAGAAAATTAAGCTGAGCCTTTTAAGAATAATTGACTGAGGTCCAGAGTTGGCAGGAACGCTGGTGCAAGCTGGGGAAAATGCTGAGGCTTCCAGTATGTGTGCAAACATGTGACTTTTTGTAGGAAGGCCTCTCCGAGGACCTGAAATTATGCGGTTGAAACCATTTACCGTCACATTTCATGCTCCCATCGAGCTCAATCCACATCATCTGGACGCAGAGGTTCCCGGGCCGGCGTCCTTGTCTGACACGGAGGTTGCACCTATTTGATAAATGATGGCGGTTGGGGTATTAAAAGATTAGTTTGACATGTAAGGAAAAACTCTTTCATTCCACACGTAAGATGAGAAGGTCAAAACAGCCGTGTGCGTTTTCCTGACGTTTCACCAGAACACTAGCCAGCCAAGAAATACTTGAGTACATAACTCCTGCCACGATGGGTATAGTTTTAATAAGCAAATCAGCTATTTTGTTAAAACAAGAGAAAGGGGTAGGGTTATATGTATGAAATAATCTGTAAATCAGACAGTTAAAAACCCATTTCATTCCTGTTCTTCTACCATTTTAACCGTTTATTTAATAATTAACACTTAATTATTGCCCTCTTGCTGTTTTTTTTTAAACCCTGTAAACTTTACAATGTAAAGCCTGAAACAATCAGGAAAAAAATGTCCAGATTAAAAAAACAAAACAAAAAAACAACGTATTGTGTTACCTTTTTATTTATCGTTTTACACGGTGTGTACAAGTGGGGCATCTCGCGGTCAGATTTTAGATTGCAGCGCTAGTTCCATAGCCTTCCCAATCCCAAGCATGCTGGTGAACTACGGTGGTCTTCGCACACCAAAAAGGATGTCAACAAGAGCGTGGAGGTTCCCTTTTATAGTCACGTATTCCCACCATATCTTTGTGTTGTTGGCAAAAGTTCATGTCACTGTGTCGCAAGGCAGCCAGCGTCTTTTCGCTAGCAACGGTAGCATTTCTGTTGTTTCGTTGCTAATGAAATGTTACATTACCTACTTCCTTCTTTGTACAAACTATGGCTGCCTTACAAACATGGAGGTGCACGATGGCGACTCCCTTTGTGCAAGACCATTGCTCGATGTACATCAAAGAACCTTTCTAATGGTAGGGAAACAAAATGACTTGACTTTACAGTGACTACACATACTGTATGTACGTTACTAAACTTGTACTTTCGACTTGTTAAAAAGTTTGTTTTTGTATTGTAGAATACAAGAATGTAGATACATTGCAAACTGTGAAAAGGCAAAAATGACCGTGTTTACTTGCGTTAAAACGTGATACATTTGAATACGTTGAATAATAGATAATAGGTTAAGCATTTGAATTGTCATATGTAGGATAAATTGCTTGGTAAATATGCATTATCTCAATGAGGATGATTGATTATTAAAAAAAAAATAAAAAAATAAAAAATAAAAAATCTCTACTACACAACTGCACTCATGTTGATAGGACAGAGCTCTCATAAATTCACATGGCAAATATACAAATGTTTTTTTTTTATTGGGATAAAGGATTAATAATAAACCAGTATGTACATATCTTAATGTTCCCTGTGTGACATGCACTTCATTTGTGCTTTTTGTTTAAATATATGTTCCTCAGAAGCCAGGTAGCATCATTGACGGCCATCGCATTAAGTCTGACTGTCCCAGGACAGACCCACTGCTTTAGTGGAAAAATACTGTGGTAAGTTTCCACCCTTGGGGGGGAGGGAGGGAAACAACCTTTCAGCTGATCTAGAGCTTTCAACGCTGCCTGACACTCCATCAAAGCAGAATGATATAAAGTAGATAAGACTTAAACTTTTTTTGGAAACTATTTCCTGTCGATGAAGATATCTGTAATGTTTATTTAAAAATCGGAATATATGTGTATTATTGGCTCCCTGTCTGACAGGTCATCTCATGCGGCTAAGTTTTTCCAATCTACTGGGCTGTTATATAAGACGCCAGATCAAAGTTACAATTAGCTGCTTGATTTCATGGGAACTTGCTGGTGTACATAGCGCTGCCTTAAAATCTTTGAAATGAACAGCTCTGCATTAAACTGTATATTTGTGTAGGATTTCACAGAGTCATGCGGGGGACCTCTTCCTAGCCTGGAGCTGTGCAAAATAGCCGTCAGATTAAGCACATGGCCAGATGGGCTGCTACAACAAAGACAAAATACTGTTTTAAAAAAAAGGTAAGAAAGAAAAAATAAATTATTTGATTTTTACTTATTTGTCAGTCAGTGTGTGTAGTGTTTGATGACAATTGGAAGTGCCTGGTGCAGCGAATCATTACTGTTGCAAGATTAAAGACAACCTTTTTACTAGGAGTAAATGAACAGTGAATGAATTTTTAATGAGACAGCAGTGAATCTCCTCAACAAATATAAACGTCTCCATCTGACTTACACCTTAAGCTCGAGTTACATTGACGTGTATGCAAACCACATTTCTGGCTTCTGAGTTTTTTTGCTGCAGTGTTAATAGTGAGCAATTGAGAAAACAATTCCTTCAATATCTGTAACTTGGAAGGAGGCTAATGATGGAAGGAAGATGGAAATGTTTTGGGGTGTACAGGAG
This sequence comes from Nelusetta ayraudi, assembly GCF_046127955.1. Classification (NCBI taxonomy): domain Eukaryota; kingdom Metazoa; phylum Chordata; class Actinopteri; order Tetraodontiformes; family Monacanthidae; genus Nelusetta; species Nelusetta ayraudi. The sequence continues at coordinate 379,867 of NW_027466060.1, read as the reverse complement.
CTGTGTTTCCTCACAGAAGGCTCTCAGGGCAATCAAGTCTGAACAGTTTTCCTTGGCAGCGCTCTCTGCTGTTAAAACTAGCTTCGGCCAAAAGTGTCTGAAGTCGCTGCAGAGACGGACAAATATTAAGACGGAAACCTGCCTGCACCATGGGAAGATGCCATTCTGATAATTAGTGAACACAGTCTCTTTGTCCACTTATCACATGAGTACTTGGAGTGTCCTGTGTCACACAGGGCAACGATGACCTTTAAACTAGAAGAGATGTGTCGAGCTCTTAAATTTCACCTTCAGGTTTTCCCGTCATTGGAGATAAAAGTCAAACCGATTCTTACATCGGCAGGAAGCGTTTATTGCTTCTTGTGTCACTTTTGCTTTGGTCCAGGGACCGTTTAGCCTCCCTTTCAACTCTGTGACGCCCGACATTGAGGAGCAGCAGGTGTTTTCTGCTGTTTATCAGTGAACGCACACAGGGCAGGGTGCATGGCGTCTACCCGAGGAGCCTGCTGATGGGAAACAGCTTGTCTGTGTCACGGTGCTGATGCAAAGATGCATGACGGCTGAGCGTGGGCTCCCTTCAGCGTAAAACGGCGGAACACTTCTCAGCTCGGTTGATCACGTTTTGAATCTGTTTAGCCAGTCAGAAGCACTTGTCGTTCATTTATGCATTTAATCAGGCGCGGCTGGCGAGACGATTAGCTTTCTGAGAGACAACGGCCCCGCTGCACACATCACAGAGCCTCACGTTTATTTTACACTGCCCCATCCACTTAGTGTGTGTTGCTCCCAAAGTCTGGAGACACTCTGACACCGTCTTTCACACGTCCACGCAATGTGTTTACCCAAGCCTACGCACTCCGTATCCAAGCTTAATTGCAAAGAACTGAGGCCGAGGTTGTGTTTATTGTTTCGGCTGCGGAGCTCTCTCGGTCAGGTCTACTTCCTCAGACCACTTCCATCTAATTTGCTCTGTTTTTCCTCATTTCTGTGCGTGTCTGACATCAGCCTTTTAATACACACAGCAAGATTTTTTTTTGTTCTGGACCACAGACAAAAAAAATATATGTACAATTTGAGTAGCCATTATCTCATTTGTTTGTGCATGAACTTTGGGGGGGGGGGAGTTCCTCTTGAGGAAACAGTTTGTTTTTTTTAAAAAAAAGGAAGAAAAATGTGCGTTGGAAATGTTTATGATCAACTTCTGCTTTACCTTTAAATCCTGTGATAACATGTCACAGTTTATTCTTCCGTTTCCTGTGATGGCATGTAAATGTTTAACTGGACAATAGAATATATATCAGAGAAAATACGTTTCTCATCACAGCTGCTAAATCTATTTAGAACATTGTCACATTTACAGATTTGAGAAGAAAAACACCTAACATTCTGTGATGGTCTTCTTTCGAGTCCACATATTTAATTTGACAATACAAATACAAAAACAACAATACCATAAAATACAAAATAAAGTGCATAATTCAAAGACTGAATAGACAAATAAATTAAAGGAGAGGTCTTGAGCAAGACTTCAGCAAATTAGCTTGATGCTGCACAACCTGTATTCACAACACGCAATACAGCAAGGCAAAGGAACAAAGAGGAAGGCAAGAATGCAGTCTACAGCCCCAAGCAACAATCTAGAACTGATTGAATGATGGAGAAAAGAGGTAGGCTTAGTTTTACCGAAGCTGCTGATATTTAGACAGGCTGCTTATTTGTGCAGACGGCTCAAACAAACAGAAGTTCAGAAGTTCAGCCTGTTGGAAACAGAAACTGGGCGTCACTGCTTGACATGATAAGATTCCCGAAACAGGAAATTCTTCACAGAACACTGAAATAAACTCCCTCCACCTGCGAAACCGGGAACTAAAATAATCGGTTCTCGGTTTTCTATCTTCAATCTCTATTTTCAAAACTCCTCAAGCAGCTTCAATTTTTTTCAGATGCAAAGTAAATTGATGTCAAATCAAAATACAAAACATCTGATGTGTTAGGGTTAGTTAGGGCAATTTTTTTCTGTCAGTTTTTTTTTTTTAAATCAGTTTGAATAAACAATTATTTATGCATAATCGCGTAAAAATAGTCAGAAGAAAGTTCTCCATTTTAGCCATAACTTACAGAACCTTGAGCGAAAGCGTCTTTGTTAATGCTGCGAACAACGTGCGTACGTGCCAATCAATCAGCTGTTAAATAAGTGCGCACTTTCCATTACAGCTGTGGGTTATAAACCTTCTCCTAGAGAAGAATACGTCAAACTTGCAATACTTTACCTGGTCAGGTTTTCTGACGACAACTGGTGCACTCAAATACCTTGATTGAGATATTTTCCACTAAGCAACCATTTTAATGCACTGTAAAGCCACATTTTCTGTCACTATAAAAAAAAAACTATCTGGTGCTGTGAGAGTAAAGGCTGTGCTTCACTATGGCACGGAGAGAAAACTTTTAAAGGTTTTGACATTTCTGAATGTCGGGCTGTGAAGCAAAAAGCGCCTGAAGCCATACACTAACCAACACATATTCTTTCAAAAACACTTGAACAATATCGCACACGTGCCAGCGATTACTCATACAGATTACGTCCAACACTACTTTCTCTGTGTGACTCAATTATTCAAAAGTTCTGGCTTCATCTAGTCGGCAGTAAATGTTTCCACGTTGACGGAACGGCGATGTATTTTCCATCATTGGAGACACGAAGAAGTGGGTAATTTCCTTTGGAACATAGTGCCCTCTAACAGCCAGAGGTAGCTGGGTGCTGCTGAAGGAGCTTTGCGGTCCCGACTTTGCACAGAACCCCTTATTCGTGATTTTCAGAGCATTGAGTGATGAATCTTGAAGAAGTCATTCAGTAGATGCTCACATGTACCTCAGAGTGAAGGCAGGCTTGGGTTCTTATTCTGAGCTGCTCAGATGCGCTTCTCCTCCACCGTCTCAGTGCTCAGCGACACCTGAAGGCCCGGGTCCTTGCTCGTCCCTTCCCTTGTCTGAGTCTCCGCCTGCTCGGACGCACAGGAGGCCCGCGAGCCCCTCACCGACGAGACGTGCAAAGTGGTCATCACCGTGTGACAGCTTCCCGTGAACAACTCGCTCCCCTCCGGAAAGTAGAGAAAGGCCTGGGAGCTGGTGGTGGCATCTCGCAGGCCGTGGGAGACCAGGGAGAGGGAGCCCTGCTTGGAGATCACAGAGGACTGTCGACGGGAGTCCGTGCGGTTGAGGCTCCCTTGTCTCTGTTGTCTCCTGTTGGCTCCCATCTTGCAAAACAAACACTTGATCTTCTCGATGAGCTTGAGGAGGACGGCCTTGCGCAGCAGGATGTAGATCCACGGGTCGAGGATGGGGTTGAAGGAGGCGAAGCGTATCGCTCGCAGGTCAGGGTTCTTCTCCAGGTTGAGCTCCACCGGGGTTTTGTAGAGCTGGTTCAGAAACACCTGAGCCTGCAGGCGAGGAAAGAACACAATGACGGTGTTTTAATGGATCGGAAGGTAGTATTGATTGAGATATTAATTATTATGACCTTAAAACTTTAAACTGAAATATTTACAATATTTACTTTTGGATTTGGTGTCAACACTGCGCAAAATGTACCCAATTTTCGCACGTGCAGATGTAAGTACATTAGCTCTAAGGGGCAAAATATATATATAAATACACAAACAAAACATCGTTACAGACGTTGCGTGCTTTTGGTTCATCATCTATTCCTATGACTGAACCTTTGTTAATTACACACAAAGAAAAGTTCTGTGCGTAAAGTTCTGTGCGTAACGGAGGAGACTTACAACGAGCGGAATGGAGCAGATGAGCACGACCACCGACGTGCCGATGAGCAGAATCACCATCTGGATCTCGGCACCGGCCAGGCGGCTGAAGCTGCGTCCCCTCTTGCGCGGGTCCACGCCGCGCCCCAGGTCGGTGCCCAGGGACGTCCTGCGCAAGAAGCGCCGGTGCATCCGTATGAGAGCCACGCACACCAGCACGTTGCAGACGACGGTGACGAGAGTGAGCAGAGAGCTGAGACCCGCGTACATGTACGAGTACGCCGCGTCGCTGGTCCGGTTGCTCCTCCACTCCAGGAAGCACCAGGTCTGCGGGTACTGCTTCTTGACGCGGCCGAAGCCCACGATGGGCAGGGCGCAGAAGAGCGCGTTGGAGATGTAGATGGCCACCAGGGTCATGCCGGCCACCCGCTGGTCCACGTAGTCGTTGTAGAAGTACGCGTGGTTGATGGCGATGTACCTCTCCACCGACATGGCGCAGATGATGCTGAGGCCCGCCAGCGAGAAGAAGAGCATGTCGAAGCCGAAGTACTGGCACAGCGGCTCCTCGCCGGGCCAGGAGCCCTTGACGTAGGTGGCGATGGTGACCGGACTGGCGAGCAGGGTGCCCAGCAGGTCGGTGACCGCCAGCCCGCACACCAGCGTGTAGAAGGTGGTCTCCTTCTGCTCCTTGCGGGATTTGCACAGGACCACGATGGCGATGACGTTGCCCACCACGCCGAAGATGAACATGACGGACGGGATGGTGGGGACCATGGTCCTGCCCGTCATCGACTGGTTGCTCATCATCACAGCGGTGGTTGTTCAGGTAAAGGAGGGGGGGGGGAAATAAAAAAATAAATAAAAACTTTCTCAAGAGCGATCCGGAAAGTCAATCGCAATCGCGGTTGAAAGGAACACCTGTGGAGGAGAAAGTTTTGCACCTTCTCGAAGAAGCAGCTCCATCTCCAGTCCGAGAAGGTTTTGCCAGTGCCTCTGGCATCCAGACTGTCCGCCGCCTCTGCAGATTGCAGGGAGTTAGATGAAAGTGGCGGCCAGGGAGCAGCCGCCCGCCGATGACTTCACTGAAATGCGGTTCTGCCTTCGAGCTTCCTGCGTGCGTCGAGCCCCGCCCCCTTTAGTCACTCCTGATCAGATGTTCAGTTCGGTGCAGGAAAGTTTCACAAAGCATCCGGTCGTGTTGAGAGTTCTGCCAGTGTCCAGGCTTCCTTCTTCTTAATTTACAAGTGAACAGATGGATAATTAAAAAGTATATCTTTGGTTTTAATCTCAAGACTAAAATCCTTCACAATGCATCGATCAATTATTTACATTTGTTTAGAATGTCATCAAATTTAGAAAGACTGTCTAGACAACCAAGTGGTGTTAGATTATCTTTTTAAAGTGACCCAGTTACGATGAGAAGCCGACAGTCACTTTTCCGTGCACATTTTATTTAGTGTCTTTGGCCCGCATGTGAATTCTGCATAAGTGAGCTTCTCTTTGTGTGGTCACAAATGACCCAATGCTTCATTGATACTTCTCCTAGGTTCAGAACAATGCCACCAAATGTGGGGGTTTATCTTGTGACCGCCTTGTTTGTTTTTTTCTTTAAGCATCATTTTTGCAGGAAGGTAAAATTGAGTTTTAGCTTTACATTCGCACCAGGGGACCAACATTAGCAGCATTTCTCATTGTTTATTTTTTTCCTTCCACCTGTAGCCGTAAAATTGGTTTGAGCTTCATGTTCGTGCACTGCTGGCTCATTGTACCAACTCCGCTTTGTTCCTGCCTTTTGGACCTTTTTGTGTATGGCAGGTCTTTCCCCACCTCATTATTCCAGCATGGTGTTATTGCATTGTTGGTCAGTTTTATTAGTGTCGCCCCATGTTTGCCTCCACATTCTGCGTACCTGTGGTATAATAACCCTGAAATAGCCTAATCTGTCTGCGTCTGAGCCTGTAAATGAGTGCAACACATTGTTCAAAGACTTTTAAGGAAAAACTGTTTTATTTACCATCCCCTCAGCATCTTTCAGATTTAGATGTGCCGCAAATAATTTTCATTTATTTATACAAAAAAAGACTAGCTCTATCTACTAGCGAGAGACTAGCAGATTATTATTTTTAGCCATTAATCATCCAGCTGACCATAAACCTCACATGTTTGGCATTTGACACTTTACAATTTTTACAACTGTTACGTTTAACGGTTCTCAATCAGGGCAAACAGGTATTCCACTGTGTTTGAGTGGGCGGGGTTGAGACTATGACGCCACTGGCAGTGCAGGGAAACACTGCTGACGGGGTTTGACGAATTGGCCCTGAGCTGTTAGTAGTTAGCAGGGCGCGGTTCAAGGGCAGAATCCTTAACGGGTACATTATTAGCAAAAGAAAAAACCCCAAAACAAAACACTTTGTCAATGGTTTCACGCTACTGACATTAAGTGCGCTGCGAGAACACGTGGCGAGACCCTGAAAGCCGCCAACCTGACGTCAGTCCACTCCACTGACCCTGCGCTGTTGGAAAACACCCGTGTTGTGTCCCGTGTTGTTTTTCTGCCGCCTCGTCGGTGACCTTTTTTCTGAAACAAAATAAGGTGGGAAACCTCCGCCAGAGTGAGGGCGACATGGCCTTGGAATACGTAACGTTTCCCCAGGAAGGCCATGCATACGTAGACCGACTGCATCGGTCGTCGCCTCGGCCGGTCAACACGTTGACACAACTGTTACGCAACGGATTTATGCGCGCGCGCGCGTGCGTGCGTGTGTCGACGCAGACCTCATGAAAAACATGAAGTCAGCCTCCCGCTCTGCTTGTCTGCGCTACTATGTCTGGTTTTAAAGCCACACAGAACGTTCTGTAAGTAGATTCCAAAGATTAGGCTTCTCATGAATGTGCTTTTCCTGGATTTGTTCGTTGGCGTTTGATAACCCGCAGCGCTGGTCACACTGTGACCATCAGCGCTGCCCTAAACACAGCTTACGGACAATTAGCACGCGGGCTGGTCTCTCAGTTTGCGCTTTTGACACACTGGCAGGCTTTGCGGTTCCAAGACATTAAAGTTAAACAACTCTCGAAACATTCCTGTGCGTACATTCCTGCACCAAACAATCACTGCATTGTGTCTCAAAAATGATTAGCGGTTTGTTTCTGTAGAAACCGATATCCCTAACAATGTGCCAGCTGGGAATTGTTTTTCTGTGACTGCTGTCTTGAGTCCGGCAAAGAGGAAAAAAGGGAATTGCGTGGAAATAGGTTTTGTGTGACTGCCCTCTCAGGAATCCATCTGTGTTTTTTTTTTAGTATAGATTTTTTTTTTATTTTTTTTTTTTGTTTTATGTATTTAGCAGAAGCCATGGCTTGCTATCAGCTACCTGCAGAATAAAATCTGTGTGAACAGGTAGAGACACATTCTGTTTGGGATGATGTGGGATGTGCTGCAACGCTGCACATTGCAAGCACACAAAGTCCTTCAAGAGTAAGAAAATTGGCCCAGGGTCAACACGGCCAACCGATTTGTCCACAAAGTGAGTTTCACTTGCTCAACAATTTGTTCCAAAGAGGCATTTAACAACAAAAACAGTGCAGTTCTGTCAGGACAGAAAACAACAGGCAGAAGCTTATCTAAGGTCAAAGTTTTGGGGGGGGGGGAAAGTTGAATGAAAGTAAAATAAATTAAATAAATAACATAGTCAATGCTTTCACACAGTATATGAACAATAAGAATAATTTAATCCTGGAGCTTTTTTTTTGTTCTTGTTCGTGCTGAACATTAGAGGCCATTTTCAAAGGGCCGATATGATGCTCGATTCACTTCACGGCTGATATCTAACAACAATGTTTACTAGAATGTGACTTAACTGCCCAGAAATATTAATAATAGAAATATCCTTTACTTTTGGCTTGCTCCACTTTCTCAGTGTCCTAAAACACACTGTTCTGTAAATTAGCCTACTGTGATGTCACAAAGGACACTGACAAAGTAAATGCAGCATTTGTATATTTTATATTCAGCACTACTCAGACTATAAGGCATTTACGTTGTACTTTTAAAGGAAAACCCGTGAAAAACATCCTCGTGTTAAAGGGATTCCAGACGTGTTTGTGAGTCACTTCAGGTGAACCCGGCGCTCTCCCTGTAAACACAAAGCCTGCAAGCTCCTGTCCACATTTAAAGTTTTGAGAGAGTTTGGTTGTGTTTATCCTGCTGCCCTGGCTGATTTTTTAAGATAACATCCATATGCGACCCCACTCTGCATAACAGAGCGGCACTGCGGTGGATCAGATGTAAACTGTTTGAACTGGCTCGGAGTTTGACACGTGATGCCAACGTGCAAAACAGAAAGACTTTGTCTGCGTTGCGAGGCAGACAAACTGCAGTTCAGATGTGTGGATAATTTTAGTAACTAGGTGTGTAAAATTAGAAATTCACTGTATGTGGACGATGAGAATATGATGTTTGGAGCAAAAACAAAATCACATATTGAGAATTTTGTATTACATTTTTTTTTTTAAATCTAAATCTTTTTTTGTATTTTAAAATTAAAAGATGATGTAAAAAATGCTTCTAAACTAGTAACCTCTCCAGAGAGTTTGTGTTTCTTGGAAACATTGAGTCCCACACTGCTGCAGGTTGCTGTTCCAGTCAACAACTGCATGGAGACATTACTATGGTTAATCATTAACTAGGACAGAAAGTCCAGGATGTGTTAGAGACATTCGCTGCAAATCTTTAAATGGCCACAAGTCACTAATGGTCTAACTGAGCCTGGAGGAAAAAGTTTGCCTGGGTATTGCTGATGGTGCATAAGTTGGAGGGAAAAAAATGCAGTTCATGGCCAAATGAATGATAAATATGAAAAATAATATTTATCATTCATTTGGCCATGAACTGCATTTTTTTCCCTCCATTTTTTTCCCTCCAATTAGCTGATTTGTATCCTCAACATCAGGCGGCCACTTCTGACAAATACAGAACAAAGACTCGTGGTTTGAAATAATCAAGAAGTGAAGTGGAACCCTAGCCCTAACCCTAACCCTAACCCATGAAAGGAAAAAACGAAAAGCATTCTACATCAGATTGGATCAGATCTAGCGGGCCTTCAGTTTTTCCTTGATCGTTTTGCTCTTTCAAGAAAACCAAAATGTTTTCAGATGTTGATTTCTCAGAAATTGACCTTTTAGTCTCGAGATGATGTGGGACTTTGGATTGCAGTTAACAATCAAAGTTTGGAGGATTTATTTGATAGTCAGCAAAAAAATGTTGGTGACTCTGCACTGCTGACACTTGAACACCTAGATATTAAAAGAATAAATCTACAAAACAAATCCATCCCAGTGTGAACAAATCAAATTACGAGAATCACCTCATGACACAACTTTAATTTGTGCACATCCGGATATATAAAAGCCACGCCAAATGAAAACAAACCCAGACGTAAATATCATGTCAAATAAAACATTGTCCATTATCTATTTAAAATTGAGCACGAAGCCGTTGACTGTGATGAATCATGAAAGATTCATAAGCCCGGCTGTCTGTGGAGACGCTGGCCTGGAGCAACATGACCGCAAGGGCCGAGTTTGCTGATTTGGTCGCACATTACCGCCCCTCCCTATCTGAATAAATCAAGGACCGCTAATTAGAGAAACTTATCAGATCATGTTGGAGTTTGACTCAGCGGGGAGGTGAAAAGGCAGCCCAGAAATGTACGATTCAGGCATAAAAAAACAGAAAAGTACGGAACATACCAGACCTGCAAAGATTAGCTGTTCCACCTGATAGTGACTAATGCCTCTGCTTTCGAAATGATGGAGTCAGTCATATTTACTGGAACACACACACACACGGACGCACGCGCACCTAAAAGCCCCTGAGCATCAGATAGCCATTCATGTGAATGTCAAACTTCCTGATGTTTTTGTCACACCTGACCTGGTTCAATTCATCAGTGGTGTTAGTGCTCCATCCTAACAAACAGCCAGGATCATCAGACACCTGTCTCACATCCGAGGTTGTCGTTTAAAGAAGACGAGTAAAGGCTGAGAGCAGCAGATAAGTTGTTTTCCCACTAATTCGAGAGATTAAACGTTTTGATGGATTTCTGCTGCAAACCAAATTCATGGCCATTTTAACATGAGCGCTGATAATCTTATAATGATACAATAATAATCTTGGAGGATCGATTTGTGCCTCCATTATACAAAGTAAACAACTGAAATCAATCAATCAATGCTGTCCATATGCTGCCATAAGCCTTCCTCCCCCCCCACTACACCTCTAAGAGTCGTTGCCGTGGTTCTTGACAAAATCCAAACACGTGTAGATAAGGAAAGGCTGGACACGAACATTCAACACAACAATGTTATCATCATTATACAGATAAACCAGCAAATGTCTTTGTTGGTCCATAGTGTGTGTATTTTTAGATTGTCATCAGGATTTGAAGAGAGACATTTTCCTGATGTACTTCAATGCTTAAACTCTTAAGTCCTCTTCTTCTGTGGCCTTACAGAACCACTTGGTGTCGTCGCTTCCTGCTTTTATCACAGCCGAAAGGAATCGAATGGATTGATTCCTCACAGGCAGTGGCTCCCTTCAGGGTGGATACATGGAGTTCACGTCTTGAAATCTCCCGTCATCCCGCTGCAGGTAATGTCTAAATGCCCCGACTGAAATTTTGTATGACGTATCCTGGATTAAACTGCGCATCCACTCAGAGTGAAGCTCTTCCTACGGTGCAGCACTCGGGATTCAGGAAGGAGCCTGGAGGCCACAATAGTTCTTGTTCCAAGTGTTTTGTATAGCTCATTCTGCCTGGCCTTGCATACCAGGCCGCTTTCCCAAGACCGTGTTCTGAATACTGAATAGCTCCAACATAATGCGGAATGGAGGCATTATGCGCGCCACCACAACAGCGTTTTCTTCTCCAAAAAGATCCACTATCTTATCTTCCTGTGCAGCCAAAACAATGGTCTTTAATCCAGCGGCCAGACAATATGTGCTGCGGCATGCATTAGACGATGCTTTGGGCAACAGTTTCAGTTTCTCCTTCCCAAACTGCACCAAAGAAATACTCGTGCAGTTTTAAGGTAAGAGGGGTGGGTTTTTTTTCTTCTTTTTTTAAAGCAATCCGCAATCTCAATAGTAAGCGGACACCTTCTCAGGTCCCTTGTGAAAAACTGAAATGCAAAAAAGGGGGAGTAAGAGGAGGAGTTGGGGGTCTGTCTCTGACTCACCCTTCCTTTCTCACATAAGCTGCTGCCTGTATCCAGATTTCTGACATACGTTCACACATTCAAAGAATGCTGATGTCCCCCAGCGGCGCCTCACGGAAGCACAACAAACACGACAGCATTTCGGACGGAAGGAAAACTGGAAAGTTTTTGGTTTTGACAATCGATTGCCTCCATTTAATCGTTTGAAGACGGGACAAGGTGGAAAAAAAAAATGAAACCAACAGATCAACAGAATTCCAACAAGAGGGTTCAAATGTTGACAGACAGGAAGCTCCTTTACAAAACAAGTGCACAAAAAACTGAATATACATATTGAGAGCAGAGTTGAATGATGTGAAACGCAGCTAACTGTCGACAGTCTTTACGCTTGCGGGGCTGCGGCCTTCGCCGCTAACCGCTGCTCCCGCTCCTCCTCGGCCTTTGCCCTCATCTCCTCCTCCCTCTGGATCAGCTGCCTCCTCTCGGCCTCCCAGTCCTGCACCAGCTTCTCGTACTGCTCCAGGTCAACTTTCTCGGCCGCTGCCAGGCTCTTCTGGGCGAGAGCGTTCGCCAGCGCCTCGAAGGACTGAGGCTCCGTTTTGCCCTGGGCGCTCAGCTGCTTGCTGAGCTCCTAAAATTGAAGGAGAGGAAAACCAGGTTTATAGAACCCTGCAGTGACCTCATCAATTCACTTACATGAAGAGAAGACATGATTGCCCAAGGTTGATGAAGATTTAAGACTAGAGAGAATTAATCATCACGGTGTTTGAAAATATATCCCTGCTGAAGAGAAAGAAAGCAGTGTTACTGCGGACCGAGTGCGTTGTTTTTTAAAAGGTTAAACAAAAAAGGGCTAATTAATTAGACATGCACTCCGACCCCCCCCGATATTTTAGTTGGACGAATGAAAATTTCCTAACCAACACAATTTGGACCCGTGTGTCGTTAAAAACCCACATCCGCAACACAAATACAGCTGCACCTGATGGATGAGAAGACGGTGCCGACTAATCAACAGCAAAATGTCAGGCTGACTGCCGCGTACGTACGAGGAAGGAAATTCAGTGGAAGTGTTTCAGGCCTCGAGGACATAAACTGTCATTTGGGGAGAAACACTGAATGTAAACAGGAACATTTTACAGGAAAACTGCAGCAGCAGAGCCGCCATCAACTCCTTTCGTTGTCCAGTGATCCAGCTGGCATTTCAAAAACATAAAATATAAAGAATAATAACATATGATGTTTCAGTTTATCTTTTTAGAAGAAATGGCCTTCAGTTTGTTCGTACTGGTAAAACGTTGTGAAATGTCGTGCAGCAACATGTTGCTGTAAATCGCAGGCTGAATCTAGCGATAGTGAGATGGTGAGACCAGCAGAAAACTCGCCCATCTTAAACCTACAAATATCTGTTTTCAGATTCTCATCTTTCATCCCAGACTCCCGTATGGCAACCGTGAGATTACACGAACGAGGATTAGGGAAAGAAGAAGAGAAAAAAATATTACAGGAGGGAGATTTTTATTGAAGTTTTCATTTCAAGTTTTAAGTTGAAAGTTGAAAAAAGTTGACGTAAAAAAAAAAAAAAAAAAAGACAAAATTTTGTGCATGAAGTTGAAATTTCATAAATAAAGTGGTGGATTAACCCAGTTACCCACAGCCTTTCGACTTTATTCTTGACATTTTGACTTACTTCACATTGACATTTAGATTTTATTCACGAAATTTCGTCTATTTTTTTTTTACGTCGACCTTTAAAAAAACTGAGAAAAAAAAAGAAAAGCGAAGGACCGACTTTTCTCACTTCTGTGGACACCCATTAGTGGTAGAGAACATTGGTAAATTCAATTTGACGTAATATGGGATCCTTAAAGTTTCCACAGGTTAAAACATGAACAAATAGCAGTGACATAGTGCACTTGTTCATTATCCTGATGCCTGTAGCATCAAGGTCACCCAATGTTTTACTTTACCAGCTTGATCAGATAAATATCCTGAAGTAAACCCTGTAGTTTAAGGAGGTAAGTCCGCTATGTTTGGTTAACAAGAGATCGTACTGTTCATCACATGAAACTAAACTATATGACTACACTGCCCAAAACAGGTATGTGACACAATACCTGGTAGGACACCAAAGGGCTCACCTTGAATCTGCTCACATACTGAGGGAGCTTGGCCTTCTCGGCCTGATCATCTTCATCCACTTCCTTCTTCTCTCCTTCACCTTCTGACTCTTCTCCCGATGAGTCTGAGTCCAGAGCAGAAGACAGCTCCTCTAGCATGTTGTGAATGTAGTCCACCTACAGGGAGAGTCAAAAAGTCCCATTGAACACATGCCATTTGATTTAGTTTTAAAATAAAAAAAATAAATGAAATAAACATATAGAGCAGCTCTCCATTAGATGCAGCTCCGATGAGACATTATGCAGGGGGGATACCCAGAGATTAGAAAGCGGATGCATTATGGTCAATGAGCGTCTCACCTGACAACACACACTTTTTAATTCCAGGAGCAGGGAGAATTACTGGTGACCTGAGGCAGCAGTGAGCGGGCGTCTACATTTCCGATGTAATAATTCCTCTGTGTCCTGAGGCCCTATCTGCTCTGTCGACATTAATGCAGGCCTGCCGGTTGACAGGGGCCATTTCATTCCTGTGGCAGCGGCTCAAACAGACGCGTCCCTGGAGCTCCAGGGCTCCTCCATATCTCATTAGGGCGACAACCAAGGTGAACGATTGAACCGGACAGCACGGACCTGATTAGGGGCTCTGCATCCGACTGTGTGTTGGCGCATAGGTGTAAAAGTAATAACCGAGTGACTGCGTGCATGCGTGCATGCGTGCATGCGTGCATGCGTGCATGCGTGCGTGTTGCATCCGCAGCCTGTGTCAGACTCAGACACACTGCCTGGACAGTAACAACAAGCCTCCTCTCTTAATTCTAGTGCTGCTAAGATCTCTCTGCTGTGTGTGTGTGTGTGTCTGTGTGTGTGTCTGTGTGTGTGGGGCGCTGCCAGCAGTGACAGTACACAGATCAACCTGCCAAAGGAGCGAGCGACCACTGAAGCTAACTTGATCTTGGGAGGGAAGCAGCGACGTATGCACGTCACCACATGTAGGATCACGTTTGGCAACAAAGGCCTCTTGAGAAGAAAGAATATCTGGTCCATGCGTCGTTAAAAACGTCACATCCTGCTTTGACCTCGAGTAGAAATTTGCCTCTTTCGGCCGTCTTGCACGTTGTTGTTGTTGTTATTTTTTTTTACATAGATTCATAGATTTTATATAGATTGAAAACTGCACCAATGGGACAAAGAAGCACATTTTCGAAGCCATGTGATGTCCCATGTCATTTTCTATGCAAGGTAACGTGACGCCGGCATCGCAAAGCTGCCAAATTCATCGCAAGCCCTTTACGACATCGTGCCTCTCAGAGAAGCAGACACAACAAAGTTAATGAGGACCCTGATGAGACGGCTAATTGATTTAATGGGGACACATGATCTGCCTAATAAGATCACTTAAGCCAAGTTCGACGCCTCAGATAAAAATAAAACGCCTCATAAAAGAAAGCAGAGCAGTTCTCTTTGATGGCATTGCTCTCTGTTCTCAAGGTTAAGAGAAATTGTCATAGTAGACTCATTGTTCATGTTTTGTTTTTTTTTTTGGTGTGTGTTTGATGAATGTTGTTGATGATGTTGTTGTTGATGTTGATGAAAACACCAATCCATATAAAAATGAAGGCACTTCATGTGTTTTTACCGTGTCTTTGGGCAGCTTGACATCATCAGACGCCGCTCTCTCCATGACGTCGAGCGCTCGGCCCAGATAGCCCCGACCCCAGTAGAGGGGCATTCCTTTGAAGACAGAGTGTATCCCTTCCAACATCTCCACCTTGCCTGGATGCGGACAGAGCGTGAGGTGAGTTCACGTGACGCCGGTCCGGCAGAACCAACACTGCGGGGGAAGAAAATACCCACCGAGGAGGGCGTTGCCGAGCAGCTGAGCACACAGTCCCACCGAGTTGTCCTGTGTCAGGCCACAGATGAGCAGCGATGCCCCCAGAGCCTTCTCCTCCACCACCTGAACAGGAGGGAAGGTTCTATTTCAGTCTATTGGTTTTGCGCTGCCGCATCATTCAATCAGTGATCCGTATCAGTCATCCACCTTTTTCCCAAATGGACCAAACCTATTTTTGGAGAATAAATAACCAAAGTGCTCAATCTTTTTTTTTCCTTTCTTTTTTTTTTTTTTACTGTCGGCTCACTCACACTTAGTTGCGGTCTGGTTGCCAGATAATTTCCCAGAGCGTAGAGAGACAAGATCTGTGTGGAGGGAAGGTCGAAGGCCTCCTGTCGCATCACCTCTTCAACCACAGAGCACGCAGCTGGACGATTAAAAAACAAAAAAAAAAAAAACAAAGAACAGAACTCAAACGGATATAGCCGTGCCGTGCTAACCTTTGCATGTTTTCATATAAAACAGGAAAGCTTCTTCAGCTGCAGGAATACATGCATTTGCAGTGTTATTGTTTGCTGAATGTTGATGTTGGACACGTCCTTTCAAAAACATTTACTTTCAAAGTTGCCGTCCTTGATGTAAGAGTCTATGAGCAGGTTGAAGGTGAAGTCGTCTGGGAATATTCCATACTGGACCTGCACACGCATCACAAAAAACAAACGCTCAAATTAAGAAATATTAAATGGGTAATACGTTACTGCATGTACAGCATTCACATTTTTACAAATACATCTGAATACAACACGAAAAGATCCTGAATTAGCAGGTGCATATCAATGCATCACACAGCATGCACAAGCTGTACGTCTAGTTGGTGATGGTATGATGTCTGAGTGGTAGATAGTTTGTTTTTGTTTGTTTTTTTTTAAACTTTGACTTGTATTTTTTTCTATTTTAGGTTGCGCACCTTGTTTTTGACCGTGTACAGGGCCTTCTCCCTGCCATCGTACTTCAGACACTGTCTGATCCAGCTGTGAACCGTCCAACCTCTCAAATACCAACAGTTTGGACTATGACGGAACCTTTAGGGATGGAAAAGAGGAACAAAAAACAGATTTAAAAAAAAAAAAAAAAAGACTCTTTCAACAACATTCCAATAGTTCAAACCAAGTCACTTATTTGTCGCTCAGTTATTACCGAGAAAGGCAAAAAGGGAAATATACTGAATGTTGCAAACACAAGAATGGCGGAGATTGCAGAGGAAGAAGTAAACAGGAAAAATCTGCAGTTGCTCCGAACAAAGACGAGCATGTGACTGAAACTCAACCAAAACAGACAAATCAAACAGGCGATTCATTCCAAAAAAAGCACCATGGTGGCATAACACACAAAAAAAAGCAAGGAAGAGTGCATGTCTGACACGGAAATAAAGATGGGGGGGGGGGGGGGGGGGAAGAAAAAGATTGCGCTCACTTGTAAAGGTAGTACTCCGCTTGATCGACCTCTTCTCGAGAGGAAATGTTGTCGACAAACTGAGACACCGAGAGAAAAAAAAGAAATAAAACAGTTACCACCACATCTGTGACGTTCAGGTTGGAGGGTTGGGACACTATTTACCCGTGACACGGCCAGAGAGCTGACCGGTAGTTTCCTCTCATACGTCCTGTCCATCGTGGTGGCCAGCATAACTGGGAAAAACACAAAGAAAGAAAAACATGATATACAGTAGTTTATCATAAAATGTGACAATTATTCAGAGGGTCTTCCAACTCGCAGCTTGCTGTTATGGTGTTTTTCCTTCAAATATGTCTTACTGTATTGAAACATATATAATAATCGCATTTTTATTATATATTAAAAAGACTTTACGATCATCAACGATTAACCGGATATAATCAAAGTTTCATTTCTAGCGTGCTCAGTCTTGCGGGTTGAATGGTTAGTGGCCCCCTTTCTCTGACAAACACTGCCACCATGTGGTCAACTATTACAAATACAACGAGGCGTGAAGCACATTTGTCGCTCTGAAATAACGAAGTAACAAAAACCCCATGATCATTTCATCGGAAATGTGTAAATGACTTCAGCTGAATATTTATTCAGTTCTATGCAGGTTACTGAATCTTATTGCAATTATATTACATTTTATGCTACCATTATTTATTACACCCTTTCAGAATGTGTTTTGGAGGGGGGGGGGAAGACGTGAACATCTCTATTTAGGACCTTCTGCATATGCATCACATCATAAGCTTGTAGACATGTATTTTCAAATATCTAAAGAAATGAACACACATATTTTGAGGGCCAAACACGTATTCAGCGTATTTCTATTTTCGGTGTAAAACCGCCTCTCAAAAAAAATAAAATAAAAATAAAATAAAATACCAGAATACCTTTCTTGCAAACACGGCTGACTGAACTATTTATTGCACTCAATATGACTGTTTAAGAAAGGGCAGTGAAACTCTTACCGAGGCTCTGAGGGTCTTTCTCTCTCGCTTCCCACACTTTGGCATCTGTATAAGCCGCTGACAGCAACCATCTTCTGGCTGTAGGGACAGACAACCAAACGCGATCTAAATCTCGTTTGAAAGACTGTTCGATCGAGACCAGAACGTTAAAACAAGCACGAACTGCAACTCGTCATCTTACAAAAATAATATCGCGAACACGCAGTTTGCTCGTGAGAATAAATCGCGGTATTCGTTGCAACCCAAATATACAGATGACGACAAAAGACGCTACGAAAACACCACAGATATTGAAAATCCCATCAAAATAAGAGCTGCTGCTGATCCGTGTCCTGTGTAAGATGTGATTTACCTGATATAGAAGGAGATAGACGTTTAACTTTGACAGCAGCAGTCATACAACACTTCCACACGGAGGCTGCCATGTTTGGACGATACCATTTAGCACGTCAGGGACCGGGGTGCTACTTCTGTTACTGCCGCTAGCTAGTGGGACCATACCAAACCGTTCACACTGAGTGGAGATTTATTTTGTAAATACATTAAATACAATCTTTTTAATGTTTGATGAATTATTATTATTATTATTATTATTATTATTATTATTATTATTATTATTATTATTATTATTATTATTATTATTATTATTATTATCACTTACTAGTGGCACTTTTGCGAGGAAAATAAAGGCTTGGGCAAAGAAAGGACAACATCTGTAATATCATGCATTTTACATCAAACTTTAAACTAATGCATTTTTGTAAACTGAATAAGGTTAAATCGAATATAGTAATATTTGAGTCTTAGCTGGAACAACAACAACAACAAAAAAAACACACGTTTGACGAGTTCGTACACTAGAGGGCGGTGTTCATGCAGAGAGAAGACTGGATTTTAAAAATAATACCTCGAGTTTAAATGCAGCATGCTTTGCCCGGCAGCAGGCCACCAAAAGAAGTATAAAGCTCCTCAGCATCATGAAAACCAGTTCCCTGGGCTGTAATGGCCATTTAGTTTGTTCACAAATGCTTGGGGAAAATGCTATACATTTCTTTAATAGTAATGCCGCCTTACAGAAATGCAGGATGGAAATTTGCATCTAAGACTGGGAGCTTGCATATTTGGTGTAAACAATAGTCAAGCCCAGCTAATGACCTCTCTTACCTCTGTGTTTTTGTGGACATTTGTCCTACTGGCGGACAGCCCTCGGCTATAATTACTGTGCTCGTTGGTGTTGGGCTGAAAGGAGGTAACAGGTTGACACAAGGGTGGGACACTTTTCTAAAACAAAACGTGGAACCCTCTCAGTCTGTTGCTGCTCTGCAAAACAGGAAATTACACTACAGAGGACTCTGTGTGTAAACATACACAGCTTGGGATGTAGTTTTCTTTTCAGGAATATACAATGGATGATGTATAATATTTTATTTTCATTTCCCATCTCATTCCCCAATTATCTCCTGTGTATACATGTATATATATATGTGTGTATATATATATATATATATATATATATATATATATATATATATATATATATATATATATATATATATATATATATACATACATATATATATATATATATATATATATATATATATATATATATATACATACATACATATATATATATATATATATATATATATATATATATATATATATATATATTTCAAAAGTTATTAGTGGAGAAAAATGCTTAATATCTTGAAGGAACAATTTGGTTTAACTATAACTATATATGACAAATCAAGCAGGAAAGACATTACCCACTTCATTGAGACTGAGGAGGTCATGCAGCAAGCACTGGTGCCGCACAGGAAGAAAGTTGCAGGTTCAGTTCATTCTGGGCCTATGGGTGTTGGCTCTGCAATATCCCATACATTGCTTATTAGACACTGATCAAAACATTGTTCAATAATATAACATTAAGCCTGTCTGAGGTGTACCTAGCCTTTATCCCCAGGTAGCTGGGATAGCTCCCCATACCTCCAACTGCACATAAAGCATTAATTGGTGAAAACAAATCGACATTATTACCAGACATTATAACAGATTATTCAAAAAAAAATCTAGATATTTAACCATTTACAGTGAATAGGTCCTGTGCAAAGACACATGTACATAAAATAAAATATTTCCACAGGTCCTCAGTTTGCCAATTGTAAGTGGCAATGTTATGCAAATTGTTTTAATGACTATTCCCGCAGAATTCTAATGTTTACTGAATTTCTTTCTCTACAAGTAGCAAATTCTTACATCTGAAAGGTTTGCTGCTGCGGCTGCACCTAAATCCTTAGGCAAAAATGTTTGTCACTTCTGCATAAGAAATGAATAAGACAAGACTTTTGTTGTGAAAACCTTAAAGTGCAAAGTGGACAAGTACAGTGCACATACATAATACAGTAGTTAATTATTGTAGATGCTGTGTGTGTGTGTGTGTGTGTGTGTGTGTGTGTGTGTGTGTGTGTGTGTGTGTGTGTGTGTGTGTGTGTGTGCCCACGCGCGCACGTACGTTCGGTAATTTCCAAACGACGTTCTTTATTACCGTCATTGCTCAGATTAGCAGAACTTGAATCAACTCTCACCGCACGATTCCTTTTTCCAGCGGCAGACAAGGCTACCTGTTCTCCTGCGCTTCTGAGTAACCATTCGATTCTCATGCACGCTGAGGTTTCAGTTCATGAAAAACTCACACCGTCTTCCATCAGACGCCCAAGCTGGGATCGGTTTCGCGGTTGTGCAGTGCGATGCGGACGGCGATGAGGACCGCGCTCACTCACTTCACCCCTGAGTTGGCGGTTGGGATTGAAACGTGTAGGTGAGGAAAGGAAAGGAGAGGAGGATGTGAGAACTTCCTCAAACTTGTTTACAGTTTCGCCTTTTGGGACGCGGTGGTCGTCACACGCTGAAAACGAGAAGCTGCTCTTCTGCATTTCATTTGGCAAGAATTACTGGGCGTTTACCTGAACTACAAGTATAAAGGTGAGCCAAAAGTGAGATATTGAACGGCTGCATGTAACACGGCCATTAATATATTTTTCTCTCAGGCTCCTGACAAAGAAGAGCCATCATGGAGATGTTTTGCACAATGCATTCTGTTTTAAATTCTCCAGTTTTCAAGCACTTAATTCACTGCTATTTCTTTCTCTTCCACTGGAGCTTCTACAGTGAGCAGAAAGAATGCTTTATTCTGAGGCAGACGCATGTAGCCTTTGTCTGGGACACCTACTGTGGCCGTCACTGCCTTTTTTTTTTCTTTTTTTTTATCACAACCTAAAAGAGGGAAGGGGAGAGGTGTTTTCTCTTCCTCTTCCTCTGCTTTGAAAGAGAAGCTGGAGGAGAAAAGGCGAGAAATTATCCTTGACTACTATCTGCTTTGTGCAACAAGGCTTACATTCAACATTGAGGTAGATTTGTCACAGAAATATTTAAAAGGATTTCAAAAAAAGTATGCTGCAGGGTCAGTGTGTTGCTTTATACATTCAAGCTTTTATTCTTGTATTCATCAACTAGAATCATATTGCGTTGACCACTGTGACATTGCAATGTTGACAACAGACAAACGTTTTCTTAACTCAAGTAATGTCTTATGCATATGCTTTAAAAACGAAAATAATCACATTTGAGAACCTTAAGCTTTTTACATACATTATAGCATCATTGTGTCCAGTATTTACACAGAGAATGACATTTTTTTTTTTTACAAAGGCGAGGGAGTGAAATTAGCAGAAATTTTGCACATTTGAAAAAAGTACAGGAAGATCTTGCATATTCGACTTAGCATTTCAAAATGATGTGGGAAAATAAGCACACTTTTCAAACATATGCATTTTAACCTCACTGGAACATCGGAGTCACACGTGTCAGTATTTGACAAGTCCTTCAAATGCAGGATGCTTCACAGCTTTAAGACGTGTGTGCCAAACAAAGGCAGCACATCCTCCACGATGGCTTTTCTCTCAAAGACCTGCAACGCTTCCCTTCTTCCTCAGACCTGCACACTTCCGTCACTAATTAGCACTGCGTCTCATACACATCCTCTCTGTCTAACTGCCAAGTAAAACCAACAGCACTTCTCAAACTGGGTCGCTAAATTTTTTCAATCTCATTTTTTTGTCTCGCTCATGGTGTGAATCTGTTGCTTTTGTCGTTTTCTTCCTTATCGGCTGCAGCTCCCCTACCCTGCGTCGCTGAAATCTCCCGCCTTCTCCTGATTTCTCTTCTCAGAGTCATCGAGCTCTTGATGCGGAGTGTCAGCTTCTGATTCTGAGCTACACGAGCACATTGGTCTTTGCCGCACCTCGTCGCCGTGCTCTGAATCTGACTTATCAGTGGCGCCGGCCGTCCCCTCCGACCGCACACGGTGCGTCTCCACACCTGTGGGCGACTCAGTCCCACGCGTCTCCGCGGGCCGCAGTTCACCTGGGGACTCCTCCTCCACCTCATGCTGCTCCACCTCGGGGCTGTACTGACTCCTTCTGTACAAACTCTCCTCGTCTTCCTCCTGGCACGAGCTCCCCGGGACGCTCTCGCCGTCTGACTGTGGGAGGCGAAGGCCGGCCAGAGTGGGCGATTTCTGCGACAGGTCAAACGGCTGCTCTTGGCTGAAGTGGGCGAGGAGGAGTCGTCCTCTTTGCCTAAACACTGAAACGCAAACAGTCGGAGTCAGCGTGTGGACACTATTTTCCTTATGAAATAAAAACAAAACAAAGAGTCCCAAATTGTGCAAAACTCAAAACAATATTTTGCCCAACAGTGATGTTTGGCCTTGAGAAAAGTCCAGCCTTTATTTCTTCTTTGTGCCACTTCACATAAGCTCCTTGTGATGTCACAAAATGCACACATACATAACAATCAAACTTGCCTCTGATCTGCACAAAACTAAAGCACTAGTTTTCAAACTGTTGAGAAAATACTTCCAAATTGACTTTCATTAAGATTGCGACTGCTCTTTATTTCAGTTGCACTCTGTCATTATTGCTAATCGAAGTGCAACGTTGGTCTGCCGTTGAAAGCCGCATGTGAGATACATGTTTTTTCACAGAACAAAGGAGGATCTAAAATCTCACAAAGATCCTCAACCCTTGTGAACTTCATGCAAATCATGTGACCTGGCAATGTGGAAAAAAAGACGGTTTCTATTCCAGTTCTGCAAAACACACCTTTTCAAATGGCCACAACATCGGCCATTACTACCGCAGGATGGGACATATACACATGTACGACATGGGACATTTTAACGTAAATGATTTTCACATTTGGTGCAACCTTACATCGTTCATCCAGCCCTCTGTCCATGACGCCGTGCTTGACTTTCATGTGCCTGGTGAGGTTCCCCTTCAGCGTGAACTTGCTCGGACAGTAGAGGCATTTGAAGGGCTTGCTGTCTGAGTGGAGATGCATGTGGCCCATCAGGTTGTGCATCCTGTTGAACTCCTTGCCGCAGAGCTGAAAGACAGCGGACAAAGGCGCAGCAATAAGAAGAGTGTTTGGCTTTTCCCTGTGTGTTTATTTGTGCGGTTGCCTGCTGACCAACAAATCCCCCTTTAAATCTTCACCCGTGCAGCTCATATTTGTCTTCAAGGAAACGGATAACTTTAGAACAACAGATGCCAAATGCATGCATTGAATGTTACATGGGAAACCAAGCAGGAAGCAGTTGATTAACCTTTTGGGTTAGTTTTTAACTCGCCTGTACGTCTGTAAAAATATAATTCCTGAAATTCACTTATGAATTTTGTTTATTTCCTCAGTAGTGGCCTCATCTGGCCACTACCAGCAGTACAGTGAGTAAACAGTCAAAACCACTTGTTGCAGTAAACACTATTTGAGGATACAACAACAATAGGCCAACACCTAGTATTTGTCAAAGGCTCCTTTGTGACTAATTTGCAGCATGCCGTGTCGTGGAGAGACACGTAATCATGAATTAATGCAGCAGAGGCCTTCAGACACACACACACACACACACACACACACACACACACACACACACACACACACACACACACACACACACACTCTTTCACCCGCCCTCTATCCTTGTTTTCCTCGTTTCCTCTTTGTCTTCCTCCCCTTCTCTCAGACCCCAACACACACGCACACAAGACAAACACACCAGCGAGGGGGAGAGGAAGTGGCGCGGAGACAGAGCCAGGAGGAGGAGAACAGGGAAGGGCAACTCCTGCGCTGTCCTTCCTCTGCATTCTTTTTTATTAGGGTGGTCCTTTCCTTCAGGAGGAGAGAGGGACTGTAAACTGTCCAAGAGGACCGTGAGAAAACAGGAAGCTCCCTCAAGCAGCAGAGAAAGCGAGATGAAATCTATTTGAGGGCCCCGTCCTCTGGGGAGGCCGAGGGGGGGGCCATTGTTAGAGAGGCAGTTTGTGCGGCGATATCCTTCCTACGAACAAGGAGGGTCCTACTGCAAAAATCCTCCCTGCTATCTGGTCATCGTCTTCTGCGACCAAGGTCAGAGCAGGCAGACATGAAGGAAAAAGTTGTCAAGAACGATTTTAAAAATAAAGAACTGTTATCATTTGTTTGTTGTGAAAAAGAGGAAAAGTGCAGGCCTCCGCTTCTCTTCTCTGCCAAAGATCTATCACATTTCCCATTAAAATCCATCACGCACAGTTCTATTGTTATCCAGAATTAATACATCTGTTTGCTGGTATTCAGTAAGTGACAGATTTGAACCACTCAGTCAGACAACCTTCTTTTTCAAAGCCTTTCCAAATCATGGTTGATCTGTTAAATTATGTAACAGCAAACTGTTTGAAGACTCGCTGGGTGAAGTCACACACAAGAAAATTACTAATTGTAACATGTAACATCAGTGAGGGGACTTCTGCTGTGTCAGCGTAGACAGGAGTGACACCATCAGCCCAGTAGGAAGGAAGGACAGAAGGACGCGGGTAAATTTGGACAAACCTTGCATTTATAGGGCTTGATTTCCGAGTGGACGATCATGTGGGCCTTGAGAGTCTGCTTTTGGACAAAGCTCTTGAAGCACATGTGACACTGGTACGCTCGTATGTTGGTGTGGATGAGGACGTGGCGCTTCATGTTGGCCAGCAGGGTAAACTCCCGCCCACAGATCCGACACTTGTGCTCCTTCACTCCCTGAACGATGACAGATTGTAGAAAGAAACTTAGGGCGTCTTTCCCGCTTGCTGCAGTTTCATTTATGACAATTTTTAAATCTTAAATATTAGATTAATCTTAAACGTTCTTCCACCAAATACAAATGTAGAGCAAACTTCCATGATTGAATATTACAAAAAAAAAAAAAATCTTTGTGGTTCTTTATGACATCACAAAGGGCTGATTTCCCACAATGCATGTGGAACAAACAAAATACAATTTCTGGGAAGCCATTAGCAAGATGCACTGGTGAAATATGAGTCCCTAAAATGCAGCAACGAATCGATCATTCTTCAGTTTTGGTTAATCTGTCAACAACTTCCCACAACACAGAAAATCACTAAACAGACACCCTCTGTGCCACCTACCTTGTGGGTGAGCGTGTGCTGCTTCAGGTGGTGCGACTGGATGAACTCCATGCCGCACTCGCTGCAGATGTACGGCCTGATGTCTTTGTGTTTCATCATGTGGTTCTGAAGCTGGCTTGGGTACTGGAACGTTTTCTGGCACTCGGAGCACCTGCGAGGACGACAGAGACGCTGTGACGTCTGTTTCACTTTAGAAGTGATGAGGTTCAGCATTAGCAGTAAATATTTTGGCAAGTTTGTGTAAGACAAATTAAAAATGTGTTGGAGAACTACAAAGCCTCATAAGAAAGTAGGAAGGTACTTAAAATTGAAAGGCAGTTCTGCTAATCAGTTCAGGTTTTGTGCGCGTGCGAGATGTGACACTTGTCCCAAACTACAGCCGACATTACTGCAAAAAAATGCAAAGTCACACACTCAATTTAAGCTTTGCATTGGTTTGTGAGCAGGAGAAAAGTGGTGTCCTCACCTGTAGAGTGTGGGGCCGCGGTGGGCGGTCAGGTGCCTCTTCAGCTGCGCCAGGGTGGGGAAATCCAGGCCGCACTCCACGCAAATGTTCTCCTGGCCTTTTTCGTGCTTCAGTTCATGGGCGCGGAGCTCGCTGGGGTAGGCGAAGCCTCTGCCGCACACCCTGCAGCTGAAGGGGGGACATAGCGAGCAAAATAGTTGACGCAAACCAGTGTTGGGCAGTAACAAGTTACGTGCAACAGTAATTGTATCACTTAATGTGTAATTAAATTACAGTTACTTGTCTAATTATTAATCATTGCAATTTTAATTACATCAATTCTAATTACATCACATACATTTTTACAAAAAAATCTTAGGCTTTATGTTTAAGTTTGGCCCGGCAATGAACTGGCGAATTGTCCAGGCTGTACCCTGCCTTCGCCCAATGAAAGCTGGGATAACGCTGAGTTCATAACAAAGCAGGTATAGAAAATGGATGGATGGATGGATGGATGGATGGATGGATGGATGGATGTTTATTAATTTTATTTTTGTTGCTTTGCATGGTTTTCTCGTGCACTGCCTTGGCACGAGCACCGTCCTTTTCCGTTTCCCTCCACATGCAAACGTTTGATACCATTCTAATGCTTCTGATTGGATCTTCAGTTTGGAATTGCAGCGCCCCCTACCACTCGTCTCCCAGTTGAATTGTCTCTCTCTGGAGTGTAGTCTGAGCAATTCCGAATTTTCAGCTACAACAACAGTGTTGGTTAAAAACCGCTCCAGTGCTGGAGGTATAAAAATGTATATTTTTCGCAGATATTAGAAAATGTTGCAAATATAATTGTCCAGTGCAAAGACTGTTTGACTGCCTTTGAGATGACGTCAACCTCCAAAATGTCCCCGTCGAACCTCAAGACACATCTGACAGCGTTCAGCTCTATATAGTTGAGAACATTTACTTGAAATGTACAAAAGTAATCAAATTAGAAAAAGTTATTGTAACCAATAACACTTGCAAAGTAATCTTCCCAACACTGCAAACGTAGCAAAATGAGACACCACCAACAGCACCACCCACCTGTACGGCTTGACGTCGCTGTGCTGCATCATGTGCCTCTTCAGGTGGCTGGTCTGGGTGAAGGCCTTGTGGCACACCTGGCACTTGTGGGGCCTCATGCCCTGGTGGGTGAGCAGGTGCGTGTGCAGGTGGCTCAGCTGCTTGAACAGCTTGCCGCACAGGTGGCAGCCGTGCGGCTTGATGCCGTTGTGGCCCAGGATGTGCGTGACCAGGTTGTACTTGGAGGTGTAGGATTTCTCGCACATGCGGCACTTCCACCTCTTCTGCTCGCCCACGTCCACGTAATAGCTCTCGTCCACGTGTACGCTGAGGCTGAGCTTCTCGGCGCTGGTGGCGCCGCCGCCGCGGGGGGCCGACTGCAGCAGGGGCGGACCGCCGTGGCCCCCGAGACTGCGGCCACCACCACGCTGCCTGGCACGGAGCTCCTCCCTCGGGTAGAAAGAGCCGGGCGAGAGGGGCACGACGGGGCCGGGCATGAATATGGGGAAGGGCAGGAGGCCGTGGTGGACGGAGGGGTAGTAGGGAGGGCGGAGGAGGAGAGGGGATGAAGGCCAGATGGGGGAAGGACTGAGGGGCTCCTGTTTCACCTGCACAGGCAGACTGACGGGCGGCAACCTGCTGCGGAGCTGCAGCCGGCTGAGTTCAATCATGCCCGTGACGGGCGAGGGTGAGGGTGAGGCCAGCATGGGGCGAGGCGGCAGGGAGAAGGGGAGGTGGGAGAGATCCACCGTCCTCTTCCTGCCGCTCTCCTCCGCCTCCTCCTCCTCAGGAGAACCGTCTCCCTGGGCGTCCGTCTTGAACGGAGGTCTCTTCCGCTTCTGGGATCCCTCTTTGTGGGAGTAAATGTGGCCAAAGATGGGGAAGAGAGCCGGAGGGCTGAACGCGCTGGGCCTGGGAGGGGAAAATTTTGGGGCCACGATGCCGAGCGGAGGAGGGCCCAGGAAGAAAGAGCGATGCTGCCTGGAACCGTCCCTGACTGGAGGACTCCTGGCCGGCGAGAACGCCATGTCTGTCTTCTGTCTGTATCAAAGAGAGAGAGAACGTGCAAGGTCGTTAAATGTCCTCAGCCAGCCGCGGCGGGGAAACCATTCAAGTGTCAGTACTTGAAGGGAAACTCTCTGATTTTTTTTTTTGCACATCAAAGTGTGTTTACAGGTCTGGAGGAGTGCCGGTGTTTCACAAAGGACGCGAGTTGTCTCTTGTGAATCCGGAGGGACCCGTGTGGAACGATGGGAGACGATTTAAAGCATGAGATGAAATAACAACAACAAAGACACCTTAAGCTGAACTGTCTGCGACTGCGTTGCATTGTGGGTCATGCAGATGCCATGTTTTGATGAGTGGTTTCTGATCTTTTAAAGGATTTCAGTCTTCCTTTAATAATCAGAACTTAATATTTAAATTATATGAATTATTTATGTTTATGTGGAGTTCCTGCTTTTAAAGACAGTATGTGGAAGACACCTGATGGTTGATACATCATTCTTGCTTATTTAAAAAAAAAAAAAGAAGATAAACAGCAGCATTGGTAGGCTTTGCTGGGCTGCTATTGGTCGTGACAGATTCAGAATTATGGAGTTTTTCTCAATATATTGGATGTTCCGATGTCACCGGATGTCTAGTAATATTGGGAAGTGAGAAATAATAACTTGCTTCTGAAACAGTAAATCAATAGAATTGCACTTTGGAGGTCAAATACAATGTAAAATTCACTGCAGCAATATTTTCTAACAGTCGGATGCTAACCTGTCTTGCTGACATAGGAAGTTTATTTTGCTTCATCCAACCGAAACATTTCTGGAAACTAAGGCCTTTGCTCCACCCTCTACCTCTGTCCAAACATATTGACGGTCCAATAATAGCATTGCTCTCGGTAGGAAGCTAAACCCAACATCTTTGCAGTAGGCTTTAAACGGAGGGTTGAATAACATGTTTCCTCTTGAACTATTTGAGACCTCATAAAAAAAAGTGGAAATTAACATGGGACTTTTCAACCTGTGCAGAATATATGCAGGCCGATGAGCTTTTCTCTAATCTTTGCTCTACGTTATGCGAGGCTGCGTGCGTTCCGTCAGTCTTCCGCTGGAAGATCGCATGGACGGACAAACAGCCACACATCAGTCATTACCCGCTGTGAACACCTCCAGAACGTCTTCTGGCATTGGACCTGAAACTGTTTCACTTCTGTCACAGGTCTCCCATCGTCCAGAAATTAGGAAGTTGCCGGTGAAACGTTCATCTCCCCCTCGCTGCTCACTTTTCGCTTCTCTGTGTCCTCTCGTCTGCTCTCTTCTCCTTTTGCTTTGTTTGTTTTTACTTTTGGTGTAGGCGCTGCTCGGCAGGAGGGAAAACCACTTTTCCCGCCTCCTGTTACGACGCTGAACGATGTTTTAATGTGCTGCTGTGCAATCAGACAAAAACTCATTTGTAATAATGGGGAATGTGGGAAGTATTAAAGTAACTGTGTAGAACCGAAGTGATAGACGGGAAGTCAGTCAGTTCTGCACAACATCCAATTGTGTTGAGCAGCATTGTACACACCTATTTCCCCTGTAATTAGTCTGAATTCTGATTATTAGTGTAACAGTAGCACTTTATTAGAACATTGTGTGTCTCTGTTGACTGATGCATGGCAACAAAATAGATACAAAATTCAAAGACTTTCTGAAATATGGTTAAATGTTTGAAGATAAAAACAGTGCTCTGCATTTTTCCAAAAACTTAAAATGTTATTTATTTTTTATTATTTCAGAATTGTGTTAATTAGTCAAAGCATTCTTGATGTTTTGAACTTGAATTGAATCATAATTTGTGGACGTTGTTGCTGTTTTGGAATGTATTTACTGGTGCCCTGTAAGATGCAGTCACAATAACATTACACGTTAATTAATATTATGAAGTTGTCATTGCATGTTGAAAAATTTGCACAAAAGGATGATAAAATCCATGTGGATCACAAAAAATGAGTGGCACAACAGGAAAAAAAAACACTCAAGTAAATTAAATCAGTTTAAATTAAATTAGTTTCCACTGAATTCACTTCTAAAACTAATGAGACGCAGGGGGGGGAAATATGTTCTGATAAACATATATAATAAGCAAAATCCAAGAACAGTGCTTCTCCATTTCTTCAAGCAATTATCCATTCAAATGTCTCTCCATTTTTTTTTTTGCAACCCCAATAATCTCCTGGCTGCCGTCCTCCACATCTCCCTCTGTAGGTGCTCTGTGCGGCCGAGGCCAGCCTGTACTTTACTACACCGTGCATTCCAAACAATCCATTAAAAGTGAAGCCCCTCCTCATGTGCCAAGCCAGTGCCATGTACGCGCGCGTAGCGGCGGCACTGGAGCCCGTGTGCGCCACTTACCCGCCGAGTGGAGCCCAGTGTGTGTTTTCTCTGTGATGCTGCGGCCAAAGGGGGGCTGCGCCGCTCCTCTACCTGCGCCCGGCTTCTCCTTCCCTCCGCTGCTGCTCGCACGGCTGCAGCTCTCCTGACAATGAGCCGCCCGTCCGCGGATAGCATTTGAAGTGACTTAAGAAAGAGAACAGGAACAATCACTTTGTTCTCATTTTTCAGATGAGTACCTTCGGAGAGAAGGAAGGAAGGGAGGGGAGAGGAAGTCAACAAGCCCAGTGCCTTCCTGCAGAGAAATAAGGAAACACTAGATAGACATCTGCATTTCTCCATGAAATAGGGATTTGTGCACGCGTTGTTGCACAAAGACGAGGAGAGCGAGGTCTGACGTTGGTCAAGAACACTTTTTTGATTTGTGCACTTTTGGAGATTATTGTTTAACATTTACAGATGTCCCAAAAGTTTTTTTTTTCAATCCAGCTATATGAAACTGACATTTTCCCCTTTTAGAACAAAAATATGCTTGAACTGTTTTGATTTTTTTTTTTTTTTTTTTTTGATCTTCATCGTCCTTGAAGGGTTTGATTTTCAATTAATTGAAAGTTTCTGATAAAACAACTTCTTGTGCAGAGTGCAATACCAATCACAGTGATAACTACTAATTTCTTGTGTGTGTATCCCTTGCAGCAAATAACTGTGAAACATTTAATTCATTGATTGTTTTCTATATAGTTCCTCTTTCTTTGTCTGCGGTGTTCGCTCACGCAGAAGTCCATCCTCTGTAAAATAGCGTGACGGGAAAAACAATAACTAGCAGTGCAATAAAACTAACTGTACCCACATGAGACAGGAGCCAGCGCAACCACCAGGAGGCACCAATGACTCATCGTCAGACTGATGGCCAGCATCCACCACTGGGTCGTTGTGTTTGACGATCCAACAGAGATTCCAGCTCACTGATGTCAGGCCACAGACAGGAAGTTGTTCAGCCGACACCGCTGGTCCAGTCTATAGCTGAGATGAGGTGGCAGTGTGACTGGATGGCGGTAATTGAGCTCATCTTATTGAAACGGAGCAACCGTCTTTTATGGGTTGTGGCCGATCATTAGACCTGTTAATTAGCTCGCGAGACCAATCGACCTCAGGCGTGGACAATGTGTGCGTCAATTCTGCCTCCCAATTAAGAATTTTAGTGATAGTAAAAAAAGAAATGAAGCGGAAGCATGTCTTTTGGTGTGTGTGTGTGTGTGTGTGTGTGGGTGTGTGTGGGTGTGTGTGTGTGCGTGACCTCGTCATTGTTTGTGTTGGTTTATCAAAGGAAGGTCCAAGCCGCTGTGGTGGAAAAAAGTTTTTGGAAACTACGGATCAGGAACCGTAGGTGCGACAGACTTGAAATCGGAGTATGATGTAGACCAGACCTTCATGACCTACAATCATCAAAACTTTGTAATAGAGGCTTTTGTTTTCATTTTACGGCCCTTCAAAGTAAAGTTCTTTTTCTTTCAATTTTTTTGATATGACAAACAGGAAGTGAGATATTTCAAGTTGTTTGAAACCCCCCAAATCCGACTGTCCATTCATTCACTGGCCACGCCTACACCGTTATTCACACTTGGATAAAAGTTACACAGTTAGATTCCTGAAGACCTTAGCTAAACGACGATACCAATATCTCTTATGTAGAAGCAGAAATGACCGAGTGAGAAGCTTTTGTTTCCAAGTTTTCAAAAGCGGAGCTCACGTCAGCCTCTGCTCTCGATCTCTTGTGTGTGTGTGTGTGTGTGTGTGTGTGTGTGTGTGTGTGTGTGTGTGTGTGTGTGTGAGGAGATGTAGTGAGAGACAGAGAATGTGTTTGTTAAATATGTGACTGTGATTGATAAATAATAACAATAATCTCTCCCATTTATTTATTATTACTTAGTTGATATTGTGTGGATGTTTGCCTGTGTGAGGCACATGGTCACCCGGGTCCTCAACTTTTTTTCATTTCTTCCTTAATGAAATGTGCTCTTTCGTGTACTACGGTTTGTATTTGCCATGAACTTCACCGCACGTCAATGAGCGGAATAATGACTTTTCGTTTATTTGCTCACCTTCGTCACGAAGACAGACATGGGTGACTGTATGAGGAGACTGGGGTCCTGCCAACTCATTGGTTGCTACTATGTCTGCACAAAGGGGCAGGGCAGGGACAATGACTTAATATAAACATCTTGCAAAATGTTACCCTGCTGTTTTATTTATTTATTTATTTTTGGCATTTCCTTTTTTGAAATTCCCACATTTTTATTTACCGAACCATTTCATGTACATAAGGGCTTGGGTGGTCATTCAATGAGGGACAACAACCATTTTCTAACTTCTGCAAGGTAAGAGCACCGCTGAATTTCTTCCTGTACCTATAAACTGTCAGGAAAATAATTATTTACAGTAGACTTGTCAATGTGTGTTAACCTGTAAACTGGTGTTTTTCTACGGTGCAATAAGCAGACACAAGACATATTGTTGGCCACGCCCAGTGTCGGTTTTTCATAGACGACATAGACCATCGCCAAGGGCAGAATCATAGACAATTTTCTCCCCCTCCCACGCACCCATGCTGACCCAGCGTCATTCCAGCGTGTTTTTGGGATTTCATGGAAACCGAAAGAGACGCCATTATTGCCTTCCACTTGAGCACTGTGCAGCTCTGTTTGTCTTTGTACACTGTAAGGAAACGCTTGCCTACCAACACCCGCTTCTTTTTGAACTCACGGTTGTGGGGATGTGCTGGAGCCTATACCGGCCGTCAGCAGAGGTCGGGGTTAATCGGGGGTCGGCGGCGGCCACGGCGGCTCAGTCCCACAAACCCTGCTTGCAGGTTTAATATTTGTTTTTTGTCTTATCAACAATAAACAACATGATTTCCATATCCCCACATTTTCTATTTAGGGTGAACACTCGCATCCACAAGTAAACCAACAAAGATGAAAGTGGACGAGGTGTCCAGGTTTGGTTGCGCAGGCCACTGTAGTTCACTGGCAAGCTTGGCAATGGGAGGGTTCAGAGTCCTCAAGGGGACTTAATTGAAAGGGCACTGCAATCTAAAATTGAACCACTTGGTGTCGCTGTTTCTTCTTTAAAATCTTCAAATATTACACGCTTGACCTTTGAAAATAACCAAAACACACAAACAAAAAAAGCATAGTTTGCCTTGACATAAAAGATACTGGAAGAACACAAAGGAGGGCAATGTGTGTCCTCCTCTCTGTAGTGGCAGACAGACCAAAGTTGTACTCCGCTCATCGTGTCCACTCCTGCCCTGAATAATTTGATCACCGTCATTCTCTTGACCTCTTCGACTTCCCCCGACATCTCTACCGATGCACGGTCACGCGCCATCTGGCCGTCTTTAATCACCTTCAATAGGCAAAGAGCGTGACTGGCTGGACCTCTGACCCGTCTTGCCCAGCGACCACAGCCAGAAGTAACTAACACCGACTCATTAAAGATCTCTAAGTGGCTTCTGGGTTTCTGCGACACTCTCGGACTCGGACTCGGCAGGTATATAAGGCCCGACTGGCTCAGCAGGGGAACAGAAGACGACTTTGCTCCAACCTTGAAGAAATACCTCCACCGCTCGTCAAGGGATCCCAGATCAAGCAACCAAGTGAGCCCGTTTCCGCCGTCCCAATAAGATTTCTTTGTGGTGTTTCTGTGAATTGAGCGTTAGCTGATGTTGTGATTTACGGTGCACTTTTATTTCCCTCACCAGAAATGAGTGGCGCCGCCGTTTCCGTGAGTCTGCTGTTCCTCTTGTCTGTGTGCTCGGCGTGTTACATCTCCAACTGCCCTATTGGTGGAAAGAGGTCCATCATGGATGCATCACAGCGCAGGGTGAGCTGCTTCCGATACACAGATTAAATAACGTCTGTTGTTTTAGCCAGATGGACGTAAATCAGGCACTAAAGGAAAGAACCTGACTGTTAGATCTACTGCACACACACACACAGACGTGTGTTTCCAAAAATTGGAACAGCTAAAGTTACGCCAATGGATTTGGGTTTCTTGGGGTTTTTTTCTCTATTCTGTATTTAATTAAAAGTATAGACAGTTGTGTAAAAAATACTCTGCGAAAAGTAAAAACGTGTTTTTCCAATGTAAGGACTAGGAAGTACAGATATTTGCTGGAGTAAAAGTAAAAAAAAAAAAATCAGAAAAGGAAATGCTAAAGTCAAACAAACAAAGTATTTTTGTACTTTGTTACTTGCCAACTCTGTTTTTCTTGCCCACAGTGTATGTCTTGTGGCCCCGGTGACAGGGGCCGCTGCTTCGGCCCCAGTATCTGCTGCGGGGAGGGCTTCGGCTGTCTGCTGGGCTCCCCGGAAACGGCTCGCTGCGTGGAGGAGAACTACCTGCTTACCCCCTGCCAGGCTGGAGGGAGACCCTGTGGATCGGAGGGAGGGCGCTGCGCCGCCTCCGGACTCTGCTGTGACGCAGGTGAGACAGCGCAGTGCACACCGCGTTCATGGCGAGCGGTGTTCCCGCGCACTTGAAATAGAGTCTTAGTTTTAGGAGTTTGAGTTCAAAGTTTTATCTGTAGATGTTTTACAAAAGATGATTTTTTTTTTATCCTACTGACTGGATGAACAGTGTTGAGTTAAGGTCTTGCAATAGGGAAATCCGCTGTTCCTATTGTCTTTCAGTGCACTGCCTGAAAATGCAGCACTGACTTTGTTTCATGCACCACTTTCCAGAAAGTGCAATTTAAAACCGACAGTTGAGGAACTTATTCCATCTCCATTTCACAAATGGCATTGATTTCTCGCCCAGGTAGGTTAATGACAGCTAATCGGAACCCACCCCACCCTCAGCTAGAGACGGCCTCGTAGCTGCATAGCTGTTTTTATCCCCTTCAGAACATGTGGAAGATGAGAGAAATTAAAACTGAGCCTTTTTGTAGAAGTTTGGGCTTTTTGGCTTCAGGTGTGTCAAATACAAAACGTAAAGATCAGAACTTGGCTATAACACAGGACCCTTAAAAATAAAAGAAGAGGCCGATTGAGGTTTGTCCTCCTCCATGTTGGCTTACAGGTGAATCTTACAGGTATCTTGTTTCTTTAATGACAGTGAACTTTGCTTCATTAATTTACCTCACCCCCTCCTGCAAAGGTTCATGGTCACCACAATTGATAAGGCTGTTGGAAGAACGAGCAGACGGTAGAGTGGAGGGAAGGTTCGAAGGTTAATTTGTGGTGCAGTTGATAGTCGGAGTGGAAGTGTGTTCAAGGCTGAGGGGGAAACTCACACGGGTGGCGACACACACATATCGGCTGTGTCTCAATTCAGGTGCTGCGTCCTTGAAGTGCACATTTTGGAAGGAAGTTGCGTCATAGCACTGCGCGAAGGCTTGTCCCAATTCCCGAGGGTGCTTAGGACGCTGAAAATGCACCCTCGGAAATACGCACTAGTTTTAGCCGATTCCAAGGATGCACCGCTACTATCCTTCGCGCACTTGGGTATCCCATGATGCTTTGCGTGCTGCTGCAAAGCATCGTGGGATCCTGGGAAGTCAGCTGAAATTAGCGGCATGTACTGGTTAAGACACGACATGTAAATCTAAATATTGAAGTTTCACATAAAGTATCCAGTTTTTAACGTAGGATTTTATTTATTTGATCATCCAACGCCATCGTTAGATGGCGAACCAATGGTTAGCTTGATACTATAAAAACATCACTTCTGGGGTTGGCCAGCCGGAGGGAACGGCGGTGACGAAACGAGGAAAGACGCCGAAGGCCAGACCGTCCCGGGTGGTTACCGGGGAGGCGGGGTTTGGTCCGTCCTTCTAGGCTGGGAACGCTTCCTTCAGACGGAGGACACTCGGTCTCAAGGGCGCAGAACCTGAATTGAGACACAGCCATCAATAAGAGGTGACAGAAAACCACCCACTTTTTGCAACTAACTCCGCCTCCTGCCACAGAGAGCTGCGCCACGGACCAATCCTGCGTGTCAGAGGAGGAAACAGACGAGCAGAGCAGCCAATTGGAAGGCGGTGACCCCAGTGACATCATCCTGAGGCTGTTGCACCTGACTGGTCACACTTCTCATAGAATCCATTAACGAGCTGCTGCTGCTGTTTCTGACACCTGATGGTCTAATGAAGAAAAAAAAAAAAACTCCCCTGGCTGACGGGGACCAAATAGGACTTTGTTGTAGTTTCTTGTGGTTGTGTTTTCTTTTTGACCTCATCACTCTAACTTTTTTATTTTTATTTTTTTGCTTCTCGACCCCTGAGCACTTGGTCAGTTTATTTTGTGTACAAACTAAAAAAAAAAGGCATGTAAGTTTCATTACTGACAGCATCATCAAGACACCTGTATGTCAAAATAAAATTTTGAGAAAGAAATGCAGTGTTGCTTTTTTGTGCATATAAGTGGATTTCTTTCTCATATTTTTTTTTTTTTTTTTGCTTTCATTGTTTGCTTGATATTAGAGTATTGAACCAAAGCTGGTGACCACAGTGGTCTTGCAGATGCACCTGTGGTTCACACATGGCTACTGTGTTTAAGGCTGGCATCAGCACAAAGTTTATCAGTCCGCCGCGCTGAATTCTACTATCACTGCCTGACGTCCAAAGCCCAGAGCCGCCTTTATCTGTGAGATACTCAGCTTAAATCTTGCAACAGTATTGGAAAGATTCCCTCATGACCCGATGTGTGTTCAAAAGGGGACTGACATCACCGTTGCGACAGTTGTGACGGCTATCTTGTTTGATTGTTACCTTTGATCAATAAGTTATTGACTCCACCAACCACTTCACATGGACTCCATAAAACTATTAATGTCGCACAACACACTCGGTGTAAATGCGGTCGACATTGTTTATTACTGATATTGGAGTTTGTGCCAGAAAATAAGAAATGAGTTTAACATTTTGACCTCTGTTTTTTTAGATTCTTATCAAACTTTGTGGCATCAGCTGGGTAAAGTACGGCACCTTTACGATGAGATGTCTTGGTCAGTTCACGCTGTCAAGTCTTGGATGAACTTTGGCAGAGTTTCTGACAGACGTAGGAAAAAAATAGTACATTTCAATGTTGCATAAACTGGATTTCATACCGAATTCTTTCAGGTTTTGCTGCTTTTAGTAGAAGAAGAAGAAGAAGTAAGTTTAAGAAAAATAAATATCTTTGCTGGTTGCTGGTGAGCTTTCAGAGGCTTCCATGCAGTCCTGTCTATCCGACTTTGAGTGAGCTTACATGCAAGACCAGTGTTCCATTTATTGTTGGATTTTATGACTTAAAATCATATGATTGAGGTGGTCAAGTAGACATCATAGTCAACTGGCAAATAGTGCAAATCCTGCACAATACATTATGTTCTCCCATCGTATGCATGCAGCTTGCTCCAATACTTAACTGTTGTAAAACTCCAATTTCAGTGGTTGGTGATATTACATTGAAGACATTTGTGTCATATCAATACCAGATAAACGGATAAAGTGATGAAGACAAATGGCTTCAAGGGAGACCTGAGCATTTGTTGCGTGATTTTATTAATAGAGATTAAACAACAGCAAGGTTGAATTGGACAACATGTCTATGGAGAGGTTTTTTTCAGATTCAGCAAACTCTTAATCACTGGTGCAGAGTTTGCAGAAGAAATGGGGAAAGAGGGTAAAAGGGCAAATCAATGCAAAGCGCTAAGTTGCGTTACAGATGACACAAGCACAGCAATAGAAAGAAATAAGTGAATTAAAAGTCGAGGAGCGACATCATGCCCGTTCCTTTGGCAAGTGTGGACTTCTAACTCTGAAAATACAATTCTCATCCCTGCTCAGCGGGATCAGTTGGACCAGACTGGGGCTGTTTTAATTGGAGACACCTGTGGTTAATGATTGCCCAGTAGGAGTTTGTGTATAAAAGAGGCACACTGAGCACCTCTCACTTCACCTTCACTGTCTGTCACCATGTCTTTCGCTGGAAAGTACCAGCTGGAGTCGCAGGAGAACTTTGAGCCTTTCATGAAGGCTCTCGGTAAGAAATAATTTGTATTCATTTGATGCAGTGCTGCCTGTCCTTCCTTTTTTCTTTCAAAAGAAAATGGCAGAAGTTGGGAAAATATTTGTTCTGTGATAAGCAGATCACTAAAATACAATCTAGCAAGTGCATCCACTTTAACAAAGCGGTGTGTTTTACACAGGTCTCCCTGATGACCTAATCCAGAAAGGCAAAGACATTAAGAGCATTTCTGAGATTGAAGAGAATGGTGACGACTTTAAAGTGACTGTCACTACTGGGCCGAAGGTCCTTGTCAATTCCTTCACCATTGGAAAGGAAGCAGAGCTGGACACCATCACTGGGGAAAAGCATAAGGTAGGCAGGGACGCTCAAGCTGAACTCGACTGCATGTTGTCTGTCAGTGTTTTTAAATTGTTTTTAAAAAAATTTTTGAGCCATGGTACTTTTTTTTTTTTTTTTTGTAACGCTGAAAATCTGTCATGGCACGAAACGAATATTATAAAATGACACTTTAGCCTAAAAATGCTATAGAGTTTTGTTTTTTTCAGATCAATTCATGTGAAATTAGATAATTTTTCATGGCACACCTGACATGATTTCACGGTACACCAGTGTGCCGCGACAGTGGTTGAAAAACACTGGCCTACATATCTGGCAAATTTACCCCTTAACTTGTCTATTTTCACCCTTTGGTCATGATTTACATGAAAGGCGGTGGTCCACCGTGAAGGCAACAAGCTGAAGGTCTCCCTGAAAGGAATTGAGTCGGTCACAGAACTGGTGGATGGGAACACTATCATCAATGTGAGTTGACTTGTGACTTGAACAATCTGCAGTGCCAAGTTTCTAAAACTGCTCTCCTTTTCACAGACGATGACTCTTGGCAACATTGTTTACAAGAGGATAAGCAAACGTATGTAAAGCTCTGCACCTGGGATGAATAAATATTGTGAAAGGCAAAAAAGGTTGTTGTTTCTTGGTCTGAAACCGCCCTGTCATACTGACAGACGGTCGGTAAACTTTCATAGCGTTGCATATTTTATCTGAAATGCCAGAACAGTGTGTTCAGCAGCTGAGTAAAGGTCACTTGACTGACGAGGGTGAAATGAGGCAATTGGTGGAAAAGACATGCTGCAAACAACTCGAGATGTCCCGTCATGAATGCAGGACCGTCCCCCTTTTCTGAGCCTGCTGGAAGTGGGTCAAAATAAATGACGGGACAAGGGGTCTTGGCGTATGAAGCAAAACGCACAAGTTCGCATGGCGTCTTTATTAATGAAAAGCACAACTACAAAAAACGAAGGAATCCCATGCGCAAAAACCATCAAGTGTAGGGGAACAAAAAATCCTTGTCTGGCAGCAGTCCTGTCATCACTTTCTCCTGTGGAAGAGGTTCTTGATCCCGTCCTCGACACACTTGGGTTCGTGCATCATGCTCATGGGTTTGTTTTGCAGCGCGGCGTCCCTCATGCTGTGGTAAACATACTCGTTCTGCTTGAACATCCTGAGCTCCATCTCTGTCTGCACGCGCATGGCCTGTAAAAAAAAAAAAAAACACCGCACAGATAACATCCCTGACTAAATCGTGTGATATACAAATGCTACACACCACCTGCTTACAAAGCATCCTAATCAGATCAATCCCTCAGCTGTAAAGTGCATGCAAAATGGGTTGGAGGGTCAATGCAAACGCAAATTAGCAAGACATTAGCATCACGCTAGCTCAAAACAAACGGTTCCTTTCACCCTAATCTTAGACTGAAGAGTTGAACGTTAAGCATTTAAATGCAGCTTTGCCTGCAAATTCTGAAGCTTTTACCTCCAGGTCTTTGGTGATGGGGTGCGTTGGGCCGTGGGTGACCATGAGAATAGCATAGGCCTTGCAGACCATCCCGTGGCCAACCTCTATGAGCCCCGCCTGCCAGTGATTCACGCCGGCTCGCATGGCGGCCATGCCCAGAGCCGCATTGTTGGGTTGGTACAGTTTCCTGCCGGCGGAGAGGACGCAGTTTATTTCAGGGTTTCAGAGGACACGATGATGCACGTTAAAAAATTTAAAAAAAAAAGTGTAACCTACGTGTAGCCGTCAACCATTTTGCGGGCGTACTCAGCAGCGTCGTTGAAGTACTGCAGGTAGGCCTGCACCTCGCTCAGAGTGCTCCAAATCCTCAGCAGGTAGATGTGAGTGTCACCGAGAACCGGCTCTGTTTTGGCGATGCACTCCCTGCAGATTTTCACCACCTTGGCAATGCATTCAAGACAATCAAACGTTTTAATCTGTAATCATAAATGTGTGTGTGTGTGTGTGTGTGTACATGAAAATTCATTTTTTTGGTGAGGGGTTCACACCTTACCTGATGGTAGTCACCATCAAATCGAGCCTTCTCCATCTTCTCCAGCATTTCAAAGCAAGAATCAGTGGCCTCCTTCACCTGCTCCTGTGAGGGCTGCATAAAAAAATACAAATGGGTCAAATTCTAATGAGAAGCTGTCAATTATTAACAAACCAGCATGGCAGTCAACACAGGCTTATCAAAATTGATAAGTGCAGCTTATTTATTTATTTATTTTATCTTGGATGACCTTTAATCTCTGACACATTTTGAGAGCACCAAGACCTTGTTGGAATCATATAATTAGTGTAGATGTTTGTTTATAATAATATGATTAATAATATAGAATTGTTTAAATCATTTGGCTGACCTACTCATAGGGAAAAGGCATTGTTGCAGGAGTCCTACAAAGAGCTCAAGGGAGAACAAAAGGAAGCACATCCCTCACAAACTGGTGACCCTGGGGGACCAGAGGATGGACATCAGAGCTAACTGACTCTGCGACCACCATAAAACTCTACAACCCGTTCATTTACAGGGTAGGGAACTTATGATCCATCGGAGGCACGGGGGAGAGGAACCTGTGACCTCAGGCATGTCGTGCACCATATTGTTTCAACAGGTCACACTGGAACAAAGGATGGATTGTCTGGCTCCCTGCCAAATAAGGACTTGTTTCCTTTCACAATTAGTAATCAGAGACTTGAAATGAAGGCTGCCTCAATATCCAATGAGGCTGGGGTCTGGACACCAGGCATCCAGTCAGAGGGGGACAACATCTGGGAGCGTCTGCATGTTTTCTTTTGTATAAAAGGACTGGGTCAAGGGACAGATAGGAGTCAGACTTAATGCCCTGACAATACTTTGTTATTGCTAGGGTTTTGAACTCGGCCCAGAGCTCTGTATATTTGTATCCTGTGGCGCAGTGGTTAGCGCTGCCGCCTCACAGCAAGAAGGTCGTGGGTTCGATTCCGGGGCCCGGGCCTGGGACCTTTCTGTGTGGAGTTTGCACGTTCTCCCCGTGTCTGCGTGGGTTCTCTCCGGGTTCTCCGGCTTCCTCCCACAGTCCAAAAGCATGCATGTGAGGTCAATTGAACATTCTAAATTGTCCGTAGGTGTGCATGTGAGTGTGAATGGCTGTCTGTGTCTATGTGGCCCTGCGATGAACTGGCCACTTGTCCAGGGTGTCACCCTGCCTTCGCCCTAAGACAGCTGGGAGAGGCTCCAGCAGAACCCCGTGACCCTGAATTGGAATAAGCAGGTTTAGAAGATGAATGAATGAATGAATATTTAAATTTGCATTCTTCTCCTGAGACTCATTCAACGAACACGCGGATCAGCAGCGCGACACAAGAAAATTCTCTGATCCAATAACCTCAATGTTTGTCTTCGTGAAATGGGGAAAAGATTAAGGTTGTAAACTGATGAAAGCAATCCGCAGTCATTAAATCCAACTTGTTGAAGCACAATCTTGCGCCCTGCGGCGCTGCTGGGGGCCAGAGCTTCATCAAGTCGGCAAAAATGCATCGAAAAGACAGACAACAATCAGATTCCATCCAAACACCATGTGAATGCACAGACCGACGTCACAGCATTGCACAACAGAGTAATGTGTCAACAGGCCTTGAGGCATATGATGGCCAGTAGGGTCATATGATCCTACGACCCCTAGTGGGGTTCAACAACACTTACCACTCCAGTGTGGAGGTCCTGTCTGAGTCACTGTTTGCTGACTGTTTTCTGATGCTACTAAACATCAGCATGCACACAGGGGTCATGGACATTTCCCACACTTAATGACTTGTCATAGACATTTCACACATTGCAATTGCGGTTACGTACAGTGATAGCTAAGTCTTTGTTTATGATTCGATTTAGACCACTAGCAGAAAGAAATAAAAGATTGGAAATAAGATTAGGCCACTTTGTTTTGTTCTTGCTTCATCTTTTGCCTCAGTTTTGGCAACCGTGATTCTTGTGGTTCCGTCGGCCCTATTGAGCCCGTTGATGCTGAAAGCGTTGCGAGTTTTTGGCCCTTTGGCAACCATTTTCTCAAGCCACGGCACAAAGATCACCAACCTTGACTCCGTCAACTTCCCTTCCGGCCAACTTCAGGTCGTCTTTAATGTGGTCTTTGCAGTAGTCGCAGGTGCAGTCAAAGAAGTATTGTGTCTTCAGCAGCCTTTGCCTCTCCTCCGTCAAATTCAAGAAGTCCACGTAGGCAACACAGAGCTCCTCTCCCTCCGAGATCTTACCCATGGAACGTAGCTCGATCCTGGGGAGCAACAACACAGTCAATCCAGTGTCCTGTTCACTTAGTTGTTTATTTAGAACTCGACGGTGGTGAAACATGGTTCCATGAGGGCTTTCAGTGCAGCCATTTCGGTTGAACAACTGAGGAGGTTAGTTAATATAAGCCGGTGATATTAGAGGATCTGGTGGAGAGGTTCATGCATACTGATGATGAAAAGCTAGGTTCAAAATCTCATACTTTCAAAGTATGCAAAGTGTGTTCACACAGAGAAATACTGTATGTCCAAATACAGTGTACTACTGGCACGCCCAAAATGCTGCAGAAAGTTAAATGTGGAACCATGGCCCTTTAGTGTTAGCATGTTAGCTAATGTCACTGTCCTCAGGTAAACATACAGCAGCACATTTATATTGTGATGTGTGTTCGGGTGATGTGTGAAAATGGTGAATGTGTTGTCTTCTCTTCCTATCTGTAATTATGTTGCTGTAGAAAGTGTTGTAGAGTGGCAAATAGCAGTGAGCGATTGAGGACAGCACCCTTTCTGTAGGAATTAGTGACGGCAACAACCAGTGTACTGCGTTAATGTATATTTTCTTTAAGGATACTAACATAGAAAAAAAATGCATTTTGGGAAAGAGCTTGAAATGTGACATTATAGAATGTCACATTTTACCCATTCTGGGTCATTAAAGGGGATGATTGATGTGATGCTTTTTTTCTCAATACTTTTTTTTTTTTTTTTTTAACATTTAACCAAAAGTTTGAGGCTAAATTAAACAATGCCATCATGGATATTTGGTTTAGCCCAGTGTTAGAATGGTGTTAGAAATGAAGGACAGTGTCTGTGAGTCACTGGCTGATGAAGACTTGTTCTACTACTGATGGAGCCGAAGAGAAAGCGGTTGCTGGTGAAATATGCTGATAAAGCTTGAACAGTCTAAGTAGTGCTCTCGTAGAGGATGAGGTGACGCACCTCCGTTGAGAATGAAACATAGTATTCACAGCCGATTGACTGAAAAGACAAACAGGAAGCAATTTGACACCAAACGTAATACTTGCTCACGCACACTCGCACGAAGCAAACACACAAACACAAACACCAACTCTGAGAACCTTTGAATGTATTTTGTTAGACACAATTTGAAAGACTAGACACTTGGTACTGCTTATT
The DNA here is from genome assembly GCF_046127955.1 of Nelusetta ayraudi. Classification (NCBI taxonomy): domain Eukaryota; kingdom Metazoa; phylum Chordata; class Actinopteri; order Tetraodontiformes; family Monacanthidae; genus Nelusetta; species Nelusetta ayraudi. The sequence continues at coordinate 336,298 of NW_027466060.1, read as the reverse complement.
GTTGTTTGTGTTTTTGACGTACTTGCCATGGTTGAGGATCACAGTGCAGTTTGGCCAGCAGTCGTGATTCACAAGACACAGGTTCGGGAAGAGTCCTACTCCAACCGCCTGAAGGCCCCTTTGGTCACTCACAGTGAAACCATTACAATTGATCTAGTGAAAGCAGAAAGAGTAAGGGTGATGTTAAGTGTATTCTCAATTTTCCTCATAGTTTTTTCCAGCTCATTTACTTTCTTTTGGGGTTGCGTAAAAAAGCAGAATAACTGCATTTAATGCACTCAATCCATCCTCGGGTGTCATTGTATCGGTTCTCTGCTAAGGAATTTGGGGTCAAATAGGTTAAATGAGATGACTCAGAATATGAAACTAGAATTTTAAAGTGTGAAACTAGAAATTGAAAGTGTGAAAATTAGGGAATGTGAGATCTGCAGGGGTACGCGGTTAAAGAAGAGGGATGGATTGTCCAGTTCATTGAAAAGACAAAGCCCCAGCAAACTGGATTTCAGACGCACCACTCCGAAAATATGTGAGATATCATCAATTGTGTGCTGCTTGCTGGTCCGTGGCCAGTAGTCCAGGAAGTTGTGGATGTCCACTTTGAATTCCTTCAGCTCGTCCTCTTGCATGTCAGAAATGTGGTCCTCCAGCTCCTCCAGCGTGGTCAGCTGCATGTCCGACATCACGCTGCCCTCCTTGTCCAGGCGCCACATGATGCGAGCCACCAAGCTGACCACAAGAAAGACGGAGGAAAGAAAATAAAAAAGAGCAACGCGGGCGACTGAGGAGAATCACCTTTCTTTCCTGCCATCCCTTCTTCAATTCCTTCCTGCTCTTACCGGATGCTCTCGTTTGGTGCTTTGCCATAGGCTTTGATGGCGCCGCACTCCTGCTTGTGTTCAGCCCAACCGGCGCGCTGGCACGTCCGGTCGCAGTAATGGGCAAATTTGCACTGGCCGCACCTCTGTAGCTTCTCTTGTCTGCGGAAACAACTGTGGCAAATGCGTTCCGCAAGGCTGTGGAAAGAGAGACAGGATGTTGGAATAAAAAAAGACTGTATTGTGATGGACGTTATCTTAACAGGCCCGCTTTTCAATAGAAGTTCATCTTCTCCAAGCAGTCATACACATGAGTGAGTTTTACAGTGTGTATATCAGAAAATCACAGCATTTCAAACTGAATTTTGGAAGTTTAGAATGAACTTGTAAATAACAAAATGCTAGTTTTTCCAACCTTTTTTGATGATGATGATAATCATCATCATCATCATCATCATCATCATCATCATCATCATCATCATTCCACCACAAGGTAGAAGTAAAGAAGCACAAATACTTTGTGACAATACTTAAGTATATTTTTCATGTATTTATACTTTACTTGAGTATTTATTTTTCAGACGACTTTTTATTTTACTTTATATTCTACACGTTTTCTTATTTCTAATATTTCTCAACACTTTTTGCAACAGGGACAGCTGGCTTACAATAACCAACGCCTGATCACTGTGACTGGTGTGTTCTCACAAGAGGGTACTGGGCAGGCAACCAAAGTTAAACAGCCCCCACACCAGACCAGCCAGACGCATTGTATCGATGATAAGAGTGTCACGCCCTGTTACACTACAAAAAATCCTTAAAACTACTTCTAAACGATTTAAGGATGGAAAAACTACATAGCTGCTGCTGGAGAGAAGAGAATTTTGCAGAATCGCAGCGCAGATTTCAGCATCAAAGCATTCACTTCCACGAATCACGTCGTTCCCGTACCTGTCAAACACCACGGCTGCCAGACTGGGCTCGGAGAAAATCACATCTCCTGCCCAGAACTCCTTGGTCGCCTTCAGACCCCGCCCTTTCCCAGGTGAGTCAAACATCGCCACGTTCTCCATGTTCGCTGCGCTTGGGGTCCCTGCTTCCTGAGATGCTGGTGAGCGGCGCGTGAGTGCCGAGTGTGTGACAGAGCAGTGGCGATCGGCGGCGAACGGGAGGCTAAATATAGAGTCAGGCAACTCGCAGGACCAATCTACCCCCTCTGATTGCCTCACGGGACAACTGCACATTCTACACCCGGGGTACTAAAATAGCCCCCCAACTCTTGAACTGCTCCAACAAGCACAGAAAACAGGGTGGTCAGTTGTCAGCTGGGAGATAATTTGTCCCAGGGTGAGAGAGTCAGTGGCAGCTCAGCTCTCCAGAGACAACAACCCACACTGTCTTTCATTTGGATTTGTGCTCAAACTTTCTGCTTTGTCGCCTGCTGTCTGGCTGAGAATTCCCCCGACCCCCCGGCAGTGACGTGGTAGGTAGCCGAGCCCTGAGTGTTATTTCTGGCCCTCAGATGTCAGTGTCCATCAGGGGCCTGAGGTGACGTTGGACAGCTGCGAGATGGTTGACAGGAACAGAGCTGATCTCTTCTGGTAGCTTCTCCAACTATTCTCTTGGCTATGCTTCCTCGCAAACACACACACACACGCGCACAAACAGGCACACACCCTCATCATTTTACCCAATCAAACCCCTTCAGTCACCCGTCACTTTTCACTTAAGCCACTTTTAAAGGTTAACAAATGGTCGTTTGGAGTCAATGTGCCACAATTGCTGATGGTCAAAATCACAATGTTGAACACAATATCAGATGTGTGGTTATAATGATGATCGCAGTGACTGAATAGAGACCCAAACAATGCAGATTTGTCGTCAAGCGTAATGATTGCTGTTTTCGTGCATCCGAAATAAGTTTATACATTGAGTGTGCAAATGAACATTACAATAAATACAACTTTATGGTGTTTAATTTCCATTTAATTAGTCTTGATCTGCATAGTTAATCTGTAGAACAAACATAGATAGATAGATAGATAGATAGATAGATAGATGTGTATTTGTGTCACTCTTCGAAGAAGTCGAGGTGAGCTCCTGAGGGGAAGTTGTTGTCCAGAAGCAGATTCAACAGTCTGTCTACCGACTCCCAGCACTGCAGCAGTGGGTAACTGATGCCTGTTTGTCTCTTAATGTCCTTTTGCATGTCAGTGTCCATTGGGCCTGAAGATTAAAAAAATAAATTAAAAAAAAGTAACTGGTTAACTAGTCAGAAAACAGACACACACACACACACACACACACACACACACACACACACACACACACACACACACATGCATATCTAGTCTGTCACTGAATCCCCCCCCCCCTCCCATCCTGCCCAGTAATGAGTCAATTCAGTCAATCATTAACTTTTTCAGCTCGCTTTACATCAGCCACTGCAATTTTACAAAGGGAACTTCTAATCATCCACACATCTTTAGCAGGAATCTACAACTAAATTTGCCTTATAGACTCATCAGGTTACTTTTGTGTAAAATCTTTTAAATAGATTCTAGAAGTGAGACCTTTAAAATGAGAGTTCTTTACCTGGAGAATAGCTGAGCACTTTGACACTGGGCTCTTCCTCAGCCAGAATACTGAACATCATCTTTCTGGCCACTTTTGCCGTGCAGTAGAGACCCCATTTCTGCGCGGGGTTCAGCGCGAACGTGGATGAGACATTGACCACGATCCAGAGCAGGCCCGGCCGACAGGGAAACGCCTGCAGCATCCCGGCAGTCAGCGCCACAGCGGAGCTAACGTTGAGGGACATGTAGGCGTTCAACTTCTCCAGGTTGGTGAAACTTGAAAACTTGGACATTTCACCCAGAGAGGCTGCGGGGGGGACGGTGAGAGAGGAAGGAAAGGGCCCAGGGTGAAATTCAATTACAGTTTTATTTATTGTTTTTTTCTCAGAGTCTGCGGCTGAAGCCTCACCTGCGTTATTGACAAGGAGCACATGGTCAAAGTCACGGTCTGCCTCCTCCCTCACCACCCTGACCACTTCATTCACCCCCTCCTCGGTGGCCAGGTCGACAGCGACGCAGTGAACCGTCAGCGCGTCTTTCTCCTTGCTGCTCTGCAGCTCCTCCTTCAGCTGGTGCAGCAGAGGCCCAGAGCGAGCCGCCAGCACCAGAACAGAGCCGGGATTCATCAAGCGAGACGCCTGGAGGGACACACCACACGCTTTTCTTGCCCCACACTTCCTTCACTGTAACGTGTTTTCTTTGCCAGGTTGGTCACCTACCCCGTGCGCCATGGCCCGTCCAAATCCCTTCGAGGCCCCCGTGATGATGCAGATGCAACGGCCGAAATTCCTGAGGTTTTTGGAGGAAACGTGTGGCATCCTGTCAAATAATCTCTAGTGGTCCACGGGTCTTCGGGTCAGCTCTGGAGGTCTCTTGGCTTGTGAGCACTGAGCTTTATGAGCCTGCAGGAGGAAGAACTAATGTGCATCATGTGCTGTCCCTACAGGCAAAAGACAAATCAGGAGACAAGGGCCTTCTCATTCGTCCATTCATCCATCCATCTGTAACTTAATTGTAGATAATTTCTAAGTAAACTGTGGAAAAACATGACGGCACATTAGCAGTTCAAAAAGCAGGGGTGAAACTCAGATTACTCCAAAGAAATGAACAAGTCACTCTGTATGGTTTGTGGCCTACTAAATAAAAAGCAAGTGAAGTAAAAGAGAAATTGTTTACTCAGATTAAAAAAAGAAAAGAAAAGTTGATCCTTGGTTTTCTACGCATGCAATGAAAATCAAGAGTTATACTCTGGCTAATTACCATATTAAAGGTTAATTAATAAATTATCTTCATTTAAGATATTAAAACACAAAACATAGAGCCTAGTTTCTCAAACAAAATGTCTTTCAAAAATGTTTAATCTGAACCTTAGCTTGCACTAACAAAGTGAGTAACTCGGCCGTGAAGAGTCTCTGGTGGATGAAATCATAGCGCCGCTCAGTGGTCAGATGAAATCATGGCTGGCTACTCCTGAAATCCTGACATATGAGGGAGTTAGTACATCCGTGAGTTTACCCCAGTTCTACTCTATGTAAGGTTGTCAGATAGGCAACACTGCCTCCTGGTGGACCGTTGCAGGAATGTCTGAGCATTTCTACGTGTGTGTGTGTGTGTGTGTGTGTGTGTGTGTGTGTGTGTGTGTGTGTGTGTGTGTGTGTGTTATTTTGAGTGTGTGTGTGTGTGTATTATTTTAAATACGTATAAAACCCATATGTTCACGTAATGTTTAACAAGCATAGTCAAGTACCATCGTACTGGTGTCGAAATGAGAGGGACATGGCATCATATAACAATATAACAAGATACTGAAATTTTGAGCCTAATTCATACGAGTGGGATCAACAAAAGTAGGCATAGTTGTTGGGTTTTTTTTGCTTTGTTTTGTAGTATGACAGTCATGCAGTCGGTGGTTTCTCACAGCAAGGTTAAGGGTTCAGTTCAGCCAACTCGCCGGGTAGAGTTTGCATGTTCTCCCCGTGTCTGTTCCCCGCGTGGGTTCCCTGCAGGTACTCTGGCTTGGACTGTGGGAGGAAGACTAAGTTTTCCCTGAGTGCAACATGCGACAATGCTTTGCGGATCACCGCATACGCAACTTGATTTGATTACGCGCCATCGGCTCGAACACGCTGCTGCAAAAACCCAAGGCGCTCGTCTCACAATGCGTGTAATATTGCTCCTGTTCTCCATCCGGTTTCATCCAACCGTCCATCCACCCATGCCTGGGCCACTCCTGTGGCTCTGCCATAGGTCTCTCCGGAAGGAGCGCTCTGGATGGACGCCAAAAGGGGGCGTTTGCATCATGCAGCCAGAGGGGCGGGGCCAGAGGTGGGTGTGTGTCTCTCAGCTGATACGCGTACCAACCGAGCGACTCCATCATCAGCATCCGACGCTGACAGCGGTCGAAGACAAGCGTCCCTAATAACGCGGCGCCGCGGCAACATCGCGGGGATAATTCGGGCCGGGCGGCACTTGGCGCCGCTGCCTTGTGACAATACTGTTCGCCGAGGCTGCCATCTTACCGAGCCGCCGAGCCGCGAGATGCGGAGCAGCCCTTTGATGACGGACCGCTACCGGGATGCTACGATCGGTAAATCTCACGCTTCTCAGTCGTCAATGTCAATTCCGCCGCGCGTTTGCTCAATTAGACGCCTTCTACTCATGTGTTTGTATGTGTTCGTGTGCGTGCGCGTCTCTCTCTTTCACGACGTGGCCCGCCGAGGGTCGTGCGTCGCTTTCCCCTCGTCACGGGCCTGTATAGCGAGCGGATGGTGGGGTTTTTTCTTTTTTTCTTTTTTCTTTTTTTCTTTTTTTTTGTCGGGAGAGCGGTGCTTTTCGGGGGCTCGATGCGGATGCTCGCTAAAGCCGCCCTTGCCGCCCAGGGATGCAGAGAAAAAGGGGGGAAGACGAGAGAGGGGGAGTCGTGAGGGGAGGAGAGAGAGAGAGAGAGAGAGAGAGAGAGAGAGAGAGAGAGAGAGAGAGAGAGAGAGAGAGAGAAGGCAGAGCAGCAGCAGCAGCACGCAGGGAAGCGGCGCTGTATTTCACTACTACTCCTATTCACCCAAGTGGAAGTAAACCTTTAGTCAAGGGAGGGGAGGTCTACAGACGTGACTGCATCTCTATCTATCTATCTATCTATCTATCTATCTATCTGTCTGTCTGTCTGTCTGTCTATCTATCTATCAATTTCCTCTCATCCACTGTTTGATTTTTTTTTTTTTTTTTTTTTTGCCATACATGTATGCATGCCAGCCAGCTTCTTTTTTTCTTTCTTTTTTTAGCGGTGTAATGTGTAATGCAGTCAAACATATAGAGCCTATATACATGCACAATCTATTGTGGTTTAACTGTGGCCATGACACCAAGTTGATTTTTAAATCATTCTTATTTTTTTTTATTTTTTTTGGGGTACACCTCCCTCTATCAAATGCAAATACATAATCATATTCCTTATCTTGTTTCATGACCATAATATTTCAGAATATATTTGCAGTAGCATTTCTTTTATGGAGGCCAGTGTTGGTGATGGCGACTTGTCTTGTCCTTTTAAAGCCCCCTAACTCACTGGCAATGCAAAAGTACGTTGATTTCAAAGACTAGTTTGAGGTGTTGTGGACCTGAAGTCATTTAATCACTGAGGTGTTTCTCATGTTCTCTCAAACTGTATTGAAACAGGGTCGAACCCTTATTCAGTGTTCTCCATAGGATTCATACCCTCAATTGCCTTGTGTAATAATCATTAATGCACAAACATTGCTCAAAATCTTCATACTTCTTAATGGAATTGCGGTTTAAAATGCAAGTAATCAGTGGCCAAATCTACGAGCTTTGGCCGCTGCATTTGCGCACTCTGCCAGGTTGGTAGTCCAGCCTTGCATTTAACACCGTACAATTCAACAGCACCACCCAGGGGCTCTTCCAGAATGAGCATAAGGTTTAATCAGTGCCTCCCTTGAACCGATTTGACAACAACAACAACAACAACAACAACAACAACATAAAAGCCAACAGTTTTACCACAGTGGCACCAGGATTTACTGCACGGTTTCTGGATCTCATTGATTTCATTTCATTTGATTTTTAACATTGACGTGAGGAAATACAGTGATATTTTGTGGGAGCCTGCACTTTGGCAATATTGGTCAACAGAATACAATTAAGCCACATTTTATATATGTATTATTGACATATACACACATTTAATTATATATGTAGCCTTTGCAAAGAGAATGATGAATGTGCTTTTGATAATATATTGAGATATGAAATTGTTTCAAATGCATTTTTAAAGGTCCCATATTCTGCAAAATTTGGTTTAACCGTGTTTTTCAAAAAATAATATGTGCCTCTGTCCTGTCACTGATCTCAGAGATTAAAACAAAGTCAGTTCTTTACTTCTTTTACTTACTCCACTTTTCAGAAAGTGTGCTCAAACATTTCTCTAAGTCAGTCCTTTGAGATGTGACCAATTGTACTGACACCTCACTGATTCCCTCTCCAGGTTAGCGACAATATCCAACAGCCAGTGTTCGTCCCACCTTTTGAGAGCGATTCACAGCCGCCATGTTTATGCGCCTGTCTAGCAGGAAGCTAAAACTGAGTTTTGTTTGTTTTATATTGCCATAAATACTCATACAAGGAGCATCAGACTCTGAGATGAACAATAACTATCTGAAAAAAATATATATGGGACCTTAAAAATGATGTGTTTTAAGTCAAATAGTTTACCAGCTTAGTCAGTTCTTCTCAAACCTTGTCAAACTGCAAACAGCACCGGTTAGTACAAGACCTGTGCTGTGCAACTGAGCTATTGTTAATTCACTTAAATGCACACAGGAATTAAATAAACCTAGTTGCCAATATCAAGATGATTACTTCAAAAAGGACAGCCGAGGACTGCAGTCCAGCACTGTTAAGGATTTACTGTAATAAAAAAATAAATAAATAAATAAAAAAGCAAATGGGATTAACCACATTTTTTGTCATCACAGAAAAAGTTCTCTGATAGTTTGAGCCCCTGGAAAAGATGAATAGCTGTTTACAAGCAAAAAAAAAAAAAATCATAATAATCAGTTTGGACAGTTGATGATTCTGCTCTATTTGGTAGTTTTGACACATTAAACCCAATTCTGAAATGCCTCACTTTCATAATTGACCAAGTGATCTGTCAAAAGCTGGTCTTTGCAAGACGGAATAGTTGTATTGCTTCTGTCATGTATTAGTCACTGCATTTTGTGTCGTTGCAATAGTTACATTTTCTCACATCTTACCCAATGTATTGATACGTATGAAGTGTGCCATAACGTGCAACCCCATAAAGGGATAGTACACCTCTCTAAATTAGAAATCTTTTCTTGAAGATTGTGATGTTGATCACCGCCTTCACTCCATCACCCAGTAAACATTCCATTAACTCATCATTGTAATACAGGACTGTTGAGTAATAAAAAAAAAAAAAAGAAAATTCTAATTTGACCACAAGTACAGAAAACAAAACAAACATTATTTGATTATCAGAAGAGTTTTATGCCAAGCCTGGTGTGCAGTGCTTGGGTGTGAGTGGCCTCCTCCGTCACCACATTGCCCTTAAGAACTTACAAAAAGCAACTTTCACACCCTTAAAAGTTTGCACATACTCAGATAACAGACAACGGTATAATGATTTGAGCCTCTGTCTGACGGACAGCTCGCCATATGTCCTCACTAGACTTGACTGTCCACACTGATCCATCCAACTCCTCATTTCTCTCATCGTCGGAGGACGTTGCTTTCTCCTTTATGTGGGTTGAAAAATGTTCTACTATTGTGTAACCTCGGCTCGTGCCATTGCAAAAAAAGTTGTGTAATTCCTTCTGTTTTTCTGTGTTCCCCCTAGTGTGTGCCCCCACTACCTGCATTAGGTTGTGATGACCCACACTACTTCCAAATGTATGTGTGACCCTCCCCAATCCTGACTCCTAACCTCTAACCCCTGACCTTTGACCCCCACCCCCCCCCATCCCACTCCCCCCACGCTATGGGCAGTGTTGGCAGCGGGGTGGCAGGAGAACAGGAGTTTGCCATGAAGTCCGTGGGCACCAGGACCACCCTGCCCCGCGCCCCCCCACTGTCCCGCCGCTGCCCCACCGACCGCAGCTGCAGCGCAGAGCGACTGCCCCGCCCCCCCGCCACTATATCCGACGGGACGGCTTCGAGCGACGAGCGAGGCAGCGTCAGCATCGGCACCGGCACCTGCACCGGCACCGACCGGCCCACCGAAACGGCCTCCACCACCAACACTGAATGTACCATGGCGGCAGCATCCAACAACAACCAGTTGGAGTGCGGCAACGGAGCCAGCCGGCGGGAGAGGGAGTGGGAGAGGCAGCGCGAGCGGGGGAGAGACAGGGACCGGGACCGGGACTGGGACCGGGAGAGGCTGGAGAGGGAGCGGGAGCGGGAGAGGAACCGGGAGAGGGAGCGGGAGAGGGTGGAGAGGGAGAGGCTGGAACGGGAGAGGGAGCGGGAGCGGGAGCGAGCCCGGGAGAGGGAGCGGGAGAGGATTGAGAGGGAGAAGATAGAGCGGGAGCGGGAACGAGAGAGGGAGCGGGAGAGGGAGAGAGAGAGGGAGAGGCTGGAGAGCGAGAGGCTGGAGAGGGAGAGGGAGCGGGAGATGCAGGCGGTGGCCGCAGCAGCAGCGGCGGCAGGTCTGGACGTCTGCGGCAACGTGGTGAGTCGGGGGGCCGGCGGCGAGAAGGCCATGAGCCAGCACCACCACCGGGAGATGGCGCCGCCCAGAGGCGATGGCGAAAACAACCCGGGAGGCCACAACCCGCCGGGACACAACCCGCCCAAGATAATGCCAGTGTCTGGGAAACTGGAGCAGGTACTGACACACCTGTGTTCTCCATGTCTCAGTGCTGCTGAGTCAGACTGAAGCCTCTTCCACACCTGTGTAGGTGTTCCTGCTAATGTTGCTCTGGTTAGCCTTTCATTCAGCTGATTTCTGGGGGCCCTAAAAACAGAGCTCATGAGGGTATTCATTCAAGTTCCGATCAATTGGTCAATCTCTCACATTCCAGTGGAGATGCGTCAGATGGTGCTACCAAACAGAGGGCTATTGTAATGTTCAGAAGTAACTCAGCTTAATTTTATGGCCTCAGATTGGCCAGCGTGACCTTACAATTTTTCAATTCTGAAATTTTCAAAGACACATACATACGTGTGGACGAGGCCTCAATTTGAAATTGTCCAATCATTACGGACTGTCGCGGACAAAGCAGAAACTTTTCAGCTTTCCTTTTAAAATCTCAGCAATATTCCTGTAGACTTCAGCAGCAGTCACACTAAAATGTCATAGTAAAGAGATGAGAGTCAAATCTAATCATGGTTACGATCTTTTGGAACTAAAGTAGGCAACTTAAACCCACCAGATTGCCCATGCATTGTCTCTCAGTCAGTAGAAGGGGATTGTGGCCAACAACTCTTTCCTTTGTGCATGTATTATATATTAAATAGTGTCAGTAAGAGCCCTAACTTTACGTGGAACTCATGTTGTGCAGTGTTTTATTGTGTATTTTTCACGATCTGCATTTTTTTAAATCCATTTTCTTTTTCTAAGGCAATGCAGAGCAACTCGGGCCTGGTTCGTCCTTCTGCCTTCAAGCCGGTGGTCCCCAAGAGCTTCCACTCCATGCAGAACCTGGTTGCCCAGGCGGGAGGGGCCGGGAGCGATGGCAAGCCGGACGCTAGGGGCGAGGGCTTCGGTGAGGGCCGGGGGGGCAGGAGAGGCCGGGATGGAGCCGGGGTAGACGCGGTTGAGGTCCCGGAGGCTCTGCTCCTGGATCAGGACAGCCCGGTGAGGATCAGCAGAGGGGAGGCTGGGGGGAACGGTAATGAGGTGGTCCAGGGAGGGATGTCTGACTCTGGGAGGAACTCTCTGACCAGCCTGCCCACGTACACGGGCTCGGGCTCAGGTTGTGGGCCCCCTGCAGTCCTGGGGCCTCTCAGTGCTTCCACCAGCCACATCAACAGACTGGGCATGGTCGGTGCAGCTGCAGGCCTGGACAAGCTGGAGAAACCTGGGTATCAGGTAAGGCCGTCCTCCATGACGAGCAGTTTGTCACCGATTTGTTGAAAAAAGTCTTTCAAGTGTCCTGGTGCTGTTCTGTCCTCCAGAACGGGCTCAGTGCCTCCGACAGTGGCAGGTCCTCTTCAGGAAAGAGCTCGTCCTCCTATCAGAGGCTGAGCCACCTTAGTGATGCCCCGGCACCTCTACGCCCCTCCCCTTCCTCCGATGACATCATTCAGGACCTTGAAGACCGCTTGTGGGAGAAGGAGCAAGAGGTAAGAGGCCAAGTCAAGGTCCCACCTCTTCTTTAGATTATAGTTGTTGTTTTTTTTATAACATGATTATCAACGTCATACATCAGCAACAACAGCACATGTACCCCTCTGTTTACAGTCTCCCATGAAAAAAGTATTCAGTTTTAGCTTTCTCCTAAAACTGAAGTGATGTACCTTCTGCATGTTCAGAAGAGGACATAACAACTGTGGCCACTGGGTGGCTTCAGAGAGCCGAATGCACCCCTAGCTGGTGGTGCTGCCACTTACATTGAAGAGGGAATGTGAAGTTCTTTGTGACATCACAAAGGGGCTGTTTCCAGCGTTTTAACACACACTCTCTAAAAAGTTGTGATAACTAAATAATGATGGACTCCTCATTTCTCACTGTCAGGTGAGAGACTCACATCCAGTGAAATTTGCATTATACAGGACCAACAAACTAACCAGGATTGACAAAATAAAAGTCTGATGTACCTGATCTGACTTACAAAAAAAGAAAATCTATATTTAATTGTTGAGACGATTGCTCTGTTTACTAAGTCTCTCCTCGCCTTCTACCAGGTGCAGCACATGCGCAGAAACCTGGACCAAAGTGAGGCGGCGATCATTCAGGTGTTTGAGGAGAAGCAACGTGTCTGGGAGCGACAGATGGATGAGCTGAGGCAGAACTATGCCTCACGCCTACAGCAGGTGATCATTTCTCTTGTTAACTTTAAGATACTGGGAGTTAAATGAGCTGCATGCAAAACCAAGCTTATTGAAGTTGAGGTGAAACAAGGTCTGGTGCGCGTGAAACTCGTGAAGTAGAGAGTGATGCCACACGCCCCTTTAAACTGCTGCTTTATGGCACCGCCTTCATTTTCAGAGGTGAGAAGTAATGAAGTACAAATACTTTGTTACTGTACTTAAGTACGTTTTTATGTAGTATTTACGTAGTATTTATGTAGTATTTACTTTACTTTTCACTTTGACCCCCCACATTTGTACAAAAATATCTGTACTTTCTCCTCCCTAGGTTGGGAAGTGTTTAAAATATATAATTTCACTTATTATTATTTAGGGAAATAACAATGGTTATTGTTATTAAAGTGTTAACCTTCAGTAATGGCTCACTGGTTATAATGCAACCATTACTGATTACAGTTTGGTTGTGCTGCAGTTGAAAAAGAAAATAGTATTGAGGGTACCAAAGCTGTGAAAATATATCCAGATGATCATGCAAGACCTCTGGTCAGTTCAGTCCGGAGAATTCTGTCAGAACCTTTTCATTTTTGCAAAATTAATATTGTTTCATTAATGGCAAAAACCACCATTTTTACTTTAACTCGTAACAAGTATTCATACTTTTACTTTACTTAGTACTTTGCCACATCATTTTAGAATCAATTCAGTGTGTATCTCTTAATCAAAGAAAGTGTATACATGTAAAGGCAGTAGGTCTATTCAACTAAAAACATAACACAGATCACTCCAGAGCAATGGAGAGGAAATATGTCTCATTAAATGATTGGTATGTCTGCAGCCCGAACTACAAGAGGGTAACATGATAAGTTTGATTATTCCATCCGTCTGTAGGTTACCCGTCGTGCTCAGCGCTCCCAGACTGCCCTGCAGGCCCAGATTGGTCGTCTGTCCCAGGACAAGAGGAGGCTCCAGGAGGAGATGGCAGCTCTCTTGGCCCAGCGAGAGGAGCTGGAGAGAAAGTGTCTGGACTACAGGAAGGAACAAGCTGACATCTTGCCCCGGCTGGAGGAGACCAAGTGGGAGGTGAGACATTTATACCAGAGCAGGCAACCTCCATTTAAAGTATGTTTCGATATGACTGTGTGCACATCCAGACTGTTGTTCTCCTCAGTCGTAGAACGCTGATCAGTTCACTTCTCCATCTTGTTCCAGGTGTGTCAGAAGGCAGGAGAGATATCCCTGCTGAAGCAGCAGCTGAGGGAGAGCCAGGCTGAAGTGACCCAGCGGGCTGGCGAGATGGTGGCCCTCAGGGGCCAGCTGAAGGAGCTCAACGCCCAGCTGAGGGAGCGGGAGGAGACCATGCTGGGCCTAAAGGACTCCTACAGCACCAAGAGTCTGGAGCTGGAGAAATGTGAGGCAGAGCTGAGGAGGACTCTGTCAGAGGTGAGTTCACAGTAATGCTTTGTTCACACTAAGGTTTGGAAAAAGATGAACTTCTGCAGTTTGGTGTGGACTGTAAAATGCTGCAATGTGCATTACAATTACGCTAACACGATATTCACAGGTCTCCAGAGAAACATTATTTTCTCTCTTTCATTAAAAAAATTTTCAACACAATTAAAATAATTGCTGCTCAGTGCAAATCCTCGCGTGAAAGTTTAATATTCAGGAAAGTTTTTAAATCAACCAGTACCAAATCTAGGTGTCACATTTGAGGCAAATGTTCCCTTTTCACATATAAACTTTTGCAAAGGTATAAAGCACTAAAATTGATCTGCAGTTTCTAGTATCATCTTTGTCCTCAGCTCAGAACTGTGATTACGTCTTTCTCTCAAAATATTTTTTAAAGACAAGATTTTATCAGGATTCTCTTTTCTTTGTCTCTCTCAAGTGACTTTAAACATCTATGAAAAGGCACTGATTACTACATTGATTGCTATACAAAACCTGGAATTATATTTTTCAACAAACGATGATGCATGGTTGAGATGCTTGTCACTAATTCCACTTTTTAGCACTTTAATCCTTAAAATCCCGCTGAGATTTCTGAATCTTGGCAAGGAGCGAGGGAAAACTGGGAACTAGGCAGGAATTTTTTTCACTGCTGCCACGGTTTATTTTATTGTGTATGACCTAATAAACAATTTACACTGACAGGAGATTATTAATATGAAAACTAGGCACAACAATTTCCTTCATTTGTCACTATATTGAAGAAACATTCCAGACTTTCTGCAAGTGCTGCTTTAAATGAGTGCCATGAGCAAATCTGTTGAATAAATCATAGACTTAGAATGTAAATGAATTGAAGTTAAATGTGCTCATATAAATTCAAGACAGGACACAATTCTGAAAGTGTAATTGTATGATAGGTTGTGTGCATCCTCACATGCACACACAATCATGCATCATTCTTTGTCACTGTTTTCAGACTATTTATACAACTATAGTACATTCTTTACGTTTGGTAAAGGAAGTACTTTTGATTGTTTATTGATTGACTCAATATACTCAATGTTTTTCACTTTGACAGGTGTCCATCCTTCGGGAGAAGCTGGGAGTATTTGAGGCAGAGGTGCTGAGTTTAAAGAGGGCACTGAACGAAGTTAGCAGAGGGCAGGAGGTTGTTATGAGCCCCAACCTAGCGGCTGCAGGGCTGTTGCCCCCCTGGGGAGTCGTCCACTGCCCACGTAACCCCTCGGAGTCTTTGACCAACTCCCTCACCCCCACATCTGACACCCTGCTGAGCCTTCAGAGTGATGAGGCCAAAGCCCAAAGGCAGGAGGCTCAGCGGCAGGAGAGGCAGCAACGCGAGGAAGCACAGTGGCGCGACGCACAGCAGCGCCAGGATGCTCACATGCAGCCCGACATTCGAATGCGCCAAGATGTCCAGGTCCGACCGGATGCTCCGCACCGTCAGGAGGCGCAGCTCCGCCAAGACGCACACCACCGCCACGAGGCTCAGATCCGTCAGGAGGCTCAGCTACGACAAGAAGCACAGCTGCGTCAAGAGGTGCAGCTCCGTCAGGAGGCGCAGCTGCGCCAGGAGGCCCAGCTACGGCAGGAGGCCCAGCTCTGCCACGAGACCCAAATGCGTCATGAGGCCCAACTCTGCCAAGAGATGCAGCTGCGTCAGGACGTGCACCCTCCGCAGCGAGCGCAGGAAGGCCACTGGGACGAAGCCGGGGAGCTGCGCAGGCAGCTGGAGCAGCTGCAGGCCGCACTGCGCCTGGAGCGACAGCAGAGGGAACGGCAGGCGCTCAACTTTGACCAGGAGCGGCACACCTGGCAGGACGAAAAGGAGCGGGTGCTGAAATACCAGGCGCAGCTGCAGCTGAGCTATGTGGAGACGCTGCAGAAGAACCAGGCTTTGGAGAAACGCATGAGCCAGTTGGGAACCAAACCCACCACAGGGTCCACCACCGCTGCAGGCGCCGTCACTGTCACCACCACCAACACCACCACCACCACCACCACCTCCCCTACCTCCTCCTCCGATTCCCCACCTCCACCACTGGCCCTCTCACCGCTCTCCCTTCAGCCCCCACCGTCCATCGCCCTCACCATCTCGCCTCCTTGTGAGGACCAGAAAGGCCCTTCTTCTCTCCATCAGCTAGCCCCTCCCTGGGCAGGACCCTCACGCCTGGAGAGGATAGAGTCAACTGAAATATAGAGACAGGTTACAAAAAAAAAAATCAAAATGTTCAGTGTAACATAAAATGTCTCACTGTTTTGTTTTGTTTTTAAAGAAAAGAACACAATTTGAATCTACATTGGAAAAGATCAGACATTATCAGCCAAAAACAACTCATGTTAACATGATGTTGAACTCTGCTTAGTACTTTGGTTGTTTATTTCCACTTCTAAAGAGGCAACTTGTGTTACACAATTCAGACACACAGTCAGTGTTCAAAAAAAAAGTGAGCCACATTTAAAAAAAAAAAAAAAAAAAGGGGAGAGAGGAAAAAAAAAGACGCAAGACAATATTCAGATTACAGCCCAAATATAACTTTCTTTTCACTGTCAGGCTAAGAAAGGACCAAGACAATCAGGGATATTGTCAGAATTTATCAACAAGAAGAATATTATGTGATTTATTTATTTATTTGTTTATTTATTTACTTATTTATTGTAAGTTTGTATCACTGGTAATGTAAAAGTAGAAGTAGTAGTCAGAGTGTGTTGTGTTAACTTGCGTTTTTTTGGCCAGAGAACGCCTTACTCCATTCTTTCCCATATCTCTGAAAAGACTAATTTATGCTGGGGGAAACAAAATGGAGGGGAAAAAAGAAATTTAGAGTAATGAATCGTTTTTCACTTTAATGATGGTATCGGTAAACTAGCTACACATGCTATTATACCATGGACCACTCTAGATCCCAGCAAGTAAAGGTCAAGCAGATTACTTCTAGATTCACTTTTCAAGTCATTTCATGTACACTGTGCAAACAAGCATGAGTCTTTGAAACGCATCACGGAAACAGACAGAGTTTATATTTTCTATATATTGAACTGAAATGGTACGTTCAGGAGAACTTGGTTCGACTTCACTGCGGATCGTCTGTGGTGACTAAAAACAAACACTAGGGGTCATCAGAAAGCTTTCATGGCGCACCCTTAACTGGAAATCTTCTTGTTAAACTTGGGGGACTTTTTGCAAGGGGAAGCACACAATTTGAATTTGGTTATTATAATTATGATGATTGTGTTGCTCACTTTGTGAAGTCTGAGAAATATCTGTGACTATCCCCAAACTTTAAACAGAAGTTATAGAATGTATGATATACTAGGAAGAAATGCTTATAATATGAATAGTTATAGATTGTAAATGTGTGTTTGGCTGTGCGTTTGTCTGTGTGTGTGTGTGTGTGTGTGTGTGTGTGTGTGTGTGTGTGTGTGTGTGTGTGTGTGTGAGAGAGAGAGAGAGAGAGAGAGAGAGAGAAAGAGACAGAGAGAGAGAAAGATAGAGCATGTGTGTGTGTGTGTGCAAAGCTCGAGAGCATGTGTGTACACGTATATACAGTTTCACCTTATGAGATTGAGGATAGAGGGACTAGTGGCAATACAGCGAGTGAAGATATATATAGAGCAAAGTGACTTTTTTGGATGGGGGGCCTTTAAGTGTTGTAAGATGTACAATAAAACTTGGGGAAGTAAGACTCATCATTCAGTGAGGGAGTCTGTATATCCAGGAACCATTTATCATAAAGCAGGGGAGACTTAAGTGTAAAAAAAAAAGAAGAAGAAGAAGAAGAAGAAGAAGAAGAAGAAGAAGAAGAAGAAGATGATGATGATGATGATGATGAAGAAGAAAAGTTGGGAGACTGCCTCTTCAAAGTGAGCATTCAGGCTAACTGCACTACTTAGTGTCCTACAACACAAAATACCATGTACAGTAGACTCAGATGTGAATATCATGGCTTTTATATGTGTTGTTTATGCCAGCATACAAAGATGTTGCTCAAGAATATTAACTTATCTCTAAGGTATGAAATAGTATTATTATCATCTTGGTGAAATGACAAAGAGAAAATATATGCCATTTGAGCTTTCATTTATGTGCTTCTTTTTAAAACCATGTAGATAGCCCAATGGCCGACCATTATGGTGCAATCATAGAAACTCTGTCCAAAAATTATGTTCCTTTTGATGTAGGTGATAAATGTAGTTACAGTATTGTTTAGAGAACAAAGATGCTACAACTTTTATACATGTTTCGAAGTTATTGTTTGCATTCATGTTACTACTGTATGGGCTTGTTAAAGACCACCCCTTTGTTAAAGTTCAGAAGAACCAATAAAGATATGTGAAAAATACAGTGTGTCCGTGTTTTCTTATCTTGTGTCTTCTTCGTCGTCGTCGTTGCTGCTAAGAAGACTATCAAAAGGCATTGTCCTTTCCCGGCATCCGTAGTTATGAATGCTAACTCGTTGATGTTGCTCGTTACTCGTCTCTAGCTAACTACTTCTAATTATTTAGATGTCAGACAAAGTGGTCGAAACATTGACGAAGCCTCGTCCTTCCAAAGCTGAAACAAGTAAGCAGGCTAGTTTAAGCAAGTCTCTTTTTAACGTCGTAATGTTGGCATAGCATGAGCTAGCCAACTTGGTAGCTCGGTTTTCCTCTGATTCTTGTCAAACGCTCAGAAATATTTATTGTCGCAAACATTAAATCGCGCTTTATATGGCCTGGGTACGTATATTGTAACCACAAAGCCTTACGCCACAGAAGTGTTGTGTATATATAAGCTAGAGGGATGTTTAACATCGAGGAAGTTGTTTGCGTATGGCTTCAAGCGTTCTGACAAATATGTCTCTTTCAGAGACGAAACCGTTTAAAATATTTGCTCGAGTGCTTAACATATCAAGATACGAATAGCGTCAAATACTATGCTATAGTTTTTTTGTTTGTTTGTTTGGTTTTATATAAAAAATTAAAAAAAAGCTGTAACTGTCTTTACCGTTATGTCCTCGAAAATTGTTATTTTTAATTGTTTGTTCATTCATTGTTGTTTGTGTTAAAATTCAAATTGTGCGTTATTAGTGTTGCACTTGTCCGATATGGCCGTGAGTGATGCCGAATAATTAATTTGCCAGTGTGTAAGACGGCAAAATATAACACTAAAAAAAAACAGTAACACCTAAATGATCTAAATCTACTGTAAATTAAGTTGTTTAGGCTAATTCTGTCCCCATGATAATTGTTTGACTTGTTGACAGGTATGCAATGTCATGTGTCATGGTTTGTTCATTCAGTGTTTGTAATATTCATGTACATTATAGATGAAAATCAAAATCTTCTTTTATTCATCATCTAATTCTTTGTGTTTTCTGACCATAGTCTTGAGCTTCCATGAAAATTGTTTGTCAGGAGCGAGTGAAATTTCGCTATCTAGACCAAAGCTCTTGCACACAAATAAATGCGAAGGCTTTGCGGCGTGCGTTAACCTTCTAACAAAGCACTTCAGCGTGGCGTTCTCGAGTGAGTCAGAGGTGAACCCAAGTATTTACAAAATGCACTGAGCCTTGACCTATCGGCCGTCAAAAGAGACACTATGGCGCTAAAATCGATTTCTACACCCACAGGTTGGAGAACATGGTTGTGAACCTTTGTTTGCCACACTTCCATACCTCCGTTCATTGCAACAAGGTATGACATATTTCATGGAGCGATTACGCAACCGTACCTTCTCACACTCTCATTGTAGTTTATCGTGAATATAACACAGTGTGATCTTTTTAACCAGTGGTGACACAAGGCTTAGACTGAACAGCGATAGAAAACTTCATGCTACCTTAGAAGTTTAAGACCTGGCGAATGACGCTGAGGTGAGCCGCAAAAATCCCCATCACTTTAAAAACGGCAGAGGACTGAAGTGAAGGACTAGTGTGGCACAGTGCAGACGCAGCTGGAAGAAGGGCTTTGTGGGAGACTCAATCCCACACGACCTTGTCATGTTCTTTTAGTTTTTATTTTTGGTAACGTGACAATTGTTGTAGGTCCTTCATCCATGGGAAGGAAGCTGTTCTTTTGCTCCTCCATCCCTTCTCCCACCTTTCTTTCTGTTATAAACTTTCAGAACGACGATGACGCGTGTTTAGATGATGACATGTTGCTGCATGAAAGTATTGGGTGACACTTAACTCTGAGTCACTTTTTAAAGGAATGAATTCCGAAAGCAGTGATTGTTCGGCTGGTGCCGACATGCGATAAACAAATTCCGATTTGAACCTGCAGCTGTGCGCCGATGGCTATGATGTCACAAACCTTGTGTCAGAGGACCCTGTTCTCCGGAGGCGTGGCTTCAAGCTGGAATATTTCCTGCGGCCACCCGTACAAGTAAGATTGGGACGTTGAGTCTCCTTCTATGTATATTCCTCAGATACCTGCGTGCAGCCCTTTTTGTAATCTTCGAGAGATTTTTGTAATCTTCGAGAGATTTACTGTGCCTTGGTGATATTACAACAAACTACCTGATATGATATTAAGCCTCAGGTTATGTTTTTTTTTGTCATATTGTAATTTTCTTTCTGGAATTGATAAGTACGCTATTGAAATATAAAGTTAAGATGGGTCGTGTTTTCTTTGTCCATTGTGTTAATATATTAAAGTTTAGGTTGTTATGCTATAATGAAAATATTAATATGAAATTGAACAAGCAGGAGAAACAAACATATATGTCTTGCAACCACTGAAATATCAGCGTATAGGAATACACTTTCTTTTACATTATCAACAGGTGAACGTGACTTTTTTTTTTTCCTATTATCTTCCCAAGGTGACATTGAAGTTTGGCTTCCAGGTTGAGATCTACCGGGTGGATGTAGAGCTGTGGCCCTGGGGGATGGACCATGGACAGGCCCGGAAGGTGTTGGAAATCAGTACAAGCTCTGATCACGGCCCCATCAGGAACCTCAGCCAAAGAGGCCACCAAAACTTCCAGCAAAGACGCGACACAGCGGCAGCGAAAGATGAGAGCACGCGGCCCAGTGAACGGGTGCGCGGTGGGAAATCTTACCGCAGCAACGCACACCAGTGGAGTCTGCAGGCGCAGCAGTGGGGCGAAGACGCACCGGCTGCCTCTCGACGAACAGCCAGTGAATTTACCTCTCGGACCAGCACTCAGCCTGCTGACCCTGAGCCCGAGTTCAAACTGCTCGGCCGCTGCGACCTCAGGGAGGAAGCCAAAATCTCTTTTGTGCGTTCAAATTTCAGCCCCAGCCCTCTGTTCCCCTCCAGCCCTCCGCCGCCGCCGCCCGCAGGCTGTCGGCAGGAGGAGCTGTGGCGCCGGGGTCCGTTGTCTCTGGGCGCCGTGACGCAGCTCCGCCTCAACGTGCCGTTCGCCAGCGCCGCGTCCGCCCTGGGTCTCAAGACGTTGGCCGTGTGGGGGCAGCCCGCTCGCTGCTGCCCTCCAGAGGAGGTGGAGAAGATCTGGAGAGCCCACAAGGCCTCCCTGAGACAGCCGCCACGGCCGGGACTCTTGGTCCCTTCGGCCAGTCCGGCAGAGCCGCAGCTGGACGCAGCCAGGTTTGTCTTTCATAAATGTTTTAATTGTGGTGATGTATGACATTTGAAGATGAAATTATAACGACGTTAGACATTTTCGCCCAGTAGTGAGCAATGCACTGCAGTGTTAAACCTGCCTTTTGCCAAAGTTAGTCAGGAGCAAAGTGAAAGCATAGTCCCAACACAGTTAAGGGTCATGGAATATCTGACTAAGAAAGATACATTTTGGCCCAATCTTAATGATAATCTACTGGCTTTTTTTTTTTCGTCTCCAGCGACACTTCGATCCCGGAGGAGTTCCTTGACCCTATAACCCAGGAGGTGATGCTGCTGCCCATGCTGCTGCCCAGCGGCGTGTCGGTGGACAACACCACGCTGGAGGAGCACCAGAAGAGGGAGGCCACGTGGGGCAGAGCCCCCAACGACCCGTTCACCGGCGTCCCGTTCACGTCCAGCTCTCAGCCGCTTCCCAACCCCCAGCTCAAAGGCCGCATCGACCAGTTCCTGCTGCAGCGGGGCATGATGGGAAGGTGGGGGATGTTGGGGAGGAAGGCAGAGGGAGAGAACCTCCAGGCCTCCAGACTCGTAGCTGCCGAGGCTGGAGAGCAGTCCCAGAAACCTCCAAGCAGCAGCCCTCCAAACAGTTCAAAGACGATGACGCATATTGAAAATTCCAAATCAGGGCGTCCGTCTGTTGGCACGTGCGGCACGTCTAAGGCGCTCACCTCAGAGAGTCAATCGGCGTTGCCACTTAAAAGGACTTTGAGTCGAGGTCTCGCTGAAGGGACAGAAAGTGAGGGCGAACGGCCACCTCAAACAAAAAGACAGAGAAATGATGCATGTGAGTAGAAGTTCTCTACTTTTCTCACTCTGAAGCGTCACTTTGGTTTCCAATCGACTGATTGCCTGACGATCACGCCTCACTCTAGTCCCCAGCGGCTCCTCTCACGAGCAGCGTTTGTCCGCCAGCTTGGACGAGGCACTGCTCTCCGCCCTGCGGGGCCGACCCTCCTTCACCTCCAACCTCCCCCGGGCCCCTGGGCCCGCGAGCAGCTCGCAGGACGCACCGCCAGGTGAGGAGCAAGGAGGACATTGTGACTGCATCTCAATCTGTAGCGTTTCTCATCTGGTTGGTCACAACCAGGGATGCAAATTATTGATTAATTCA
Organism: Nelusetta ayraudi; assembly: GCF_046127955.1. Taxonomy (NCBI): domain Eukaryota; kingdom Metazoa; phylum Chordata; class Actinopteri; order Tetraodontiformes; family Monacanthidae; genus Nelusetta; species Nelusetta ayraudi. Next base: position 313,727 of record NW_027466060.1, on the reverse strand, counting down.
TTAATCGTTAGTTTTTTTGACCTTATCGATCGATTAACGATTAATTGATGAGCGCTGATTTTTTTCCTGAGAACCTAAATTTCACAATGAAAAATGTGTAAGGAAGACATGGTTTAAATCTTAAATAATGCTGAGGGCCCATTTTTCCATTAGAGAAAAGTAAAAACACCCTAAACATTTATCCTCTGACTTTAAGTTGACTTCTAAATTCACATTTCAACTTTTATTTTATTTTATTTTTTTAACGTTGTTTAATACTAACTTGTTCTAAGTATACACCACCCCATTTACTTATTAAGAACTGGCGACTTGTCCATGGTGTCACTCTGCCTTCGCCCTAAGACAGCTGGGTCGACTCCAGCAGACCCCTGTGACTGAGTTCAGGAAGAAACAAGTCTTGAAAATGGGTGGATGTGGAATAAATTTGCGTGGTGACTCCAAGATAAGGAAAATAATGTGTCCTGAGACTCCACCAGTTGAGAACTACTGATTTAGATCCAACCTGAGAACGTACAGTGCGGCTGCTGGAGCATCTCACATTTTCTCTCTCTCTCTCTCTCTCTCTCACTCTTTTTTTGCCAGACGCGGGCGCGTGCTCGGCGTGCTCCTGCCCCGTCTCTGCGTACTCTACGCCCGCGTCGTCCATCTACCGCCTCACCTGCGGCCACTTGCTCTGCCGCTCCTGCCTGCACCGCCTCGTCCCTGCCACGGCCAATCACGTCTCCTGTCCTGCCTGCCAGAGCCCCACCCCTCGCGGGGACGTCACGCGTGTGCACCTCTGACCTGCGAGCCTTGGAAGGGCTGAAGTGCGTACGCCTCCGCAACCTGTGGAGGTCGTGCGGCGTGACGCTTTGGCCGTGGTGAACTCTGAGCGACAAGGTGAAAGTGTCCGGGTGATGATGAGACCCCGCAGCCCATCCTGTTTACATATTGTGGGACCCTCACCACGAATACCTGCTGTATGTCCCGTGGACCCTGTATATCTGTAACTTTAAATAAAAAAAAAAAAAATCAAAATTTGTTTTATTTATTCACTGCATGTTTGAATGCAGCCATTCAAACATGTCTGTGTGCACATACAGGTCTGTCTCAAAACAACAGAACACTGTAAAAATGTTAATTTGTTTCCATATTTAAATTCAAAAGGGAAAACAAATCTTTCATTCATTTATGACACAAAACATGAAATATTTATTTATTTAGTTATTCTTTGCGTTATTATTATTGCAGCGCTAAAAAGAGCACTGGCCCTTGACTGACCTTTTTTAAATGATTAGTTTGCTCGTAGCATTTTAATATTAGCAGACAATTAGCATTTTTTTAGTTCTCTTCCCTATAAGTCATAATCATAAAGGCTTGAAATAATTAATTATTTACTCAATAACTTGAGAACAAGAATATTAACTTTAAGGAACCAAGGATGCTTTACGTCATATAAATACATACAGTATTTGTCACATTATTCAAATTTTTAACTTGCGCCCCCGTCCATGTGTACGATGATCTTGTCTTGATATTTTCTGTTGTATGTCTGTACCTTCTTTCCTCCCTGAGACGGTGAATTGTGTTTGCAGCCTTGGTTTGTGCAGAGCCTGTGCACACGCATTGAGACAGCACAACAAAGGAAGGGATGGGGGACAGGTTGCAAAAGACCCAAGGAATTAAGGCGGAAATTGAGTCGGTCCAAGGCTGTTTGGTCATTGGGAATGAACTTAAGGGGTCATTGCACAGCTGTTTTTCCTTCTTTTCACCTTCACCATTCACCACTTGCATTGAGTGCAATGTATATAGTGGATTCAACTGTAATTGTTTAATAGAAATTTGTCATAATCTGCTGTGTTATACTTGCTTATCTACATATTTATTATCTTCAACCAAGTGGCCTCTTTTCAGTGGACAATGTTCGCACATCTAGGTGATTTTTAAACAGTGCCAAAAAGGGAATTTATCCAGTGCGGCAGCCTCAAGCACTGCCTTGGTTTCCGTGACAACATTAAGCCTAAACAAGGTCGTGAACCTGTATCCGCTCGCTGGGTGAGCCGTGCAATCAGTTGTTCGTTCTGCATGTGCAGCGGAGACGACAGCGTCACTGTGGCAGGTACAAGTGGTGCGTAAACACTTTGGTGACAAACGGATCTGCTTGTCAAACTGACTCGAGTTCAGCGAGGTTCTGTTCATGGAGACATCTGAAACTGCAGTGTCCCTGAAATTGTATGTCCTGGATTCCAGTGAAACAACCTTACAGAATTGAATACTTTTAAGATGTTATAGGTCTCCAGAAATCAAAGTATTTTTCCTTCTGTTTACGGCTTTCAACAAAAATAGCAATGTTGCCAAAACTGACGCAGTGATGTGCCTTCCTCATGCTCAGATGGGGAAAGTAACAATGCAGTTGTGAAGCAGATCCAGAGGGCAGAAGGAACACCTGGCAGGCAAGGTTGCCAGCAACTTGGGGGGAAAGAATCAGTGCCCTTTGTGACATCACAAAGATGTGAATTCCAGAGCAGTCTGTTGCCTACAGCGGAACGGATGGACACGTCACATTTCCATTGTCGGAGAAAACGCTCGGCATTTAACGTTCAATTTGAACAATAAAACATTTTGTTCTCAATGACGGATTGTTGCTTGAATGCTGTGACATCAATTACCTTCCTTAACTCTTTAACCCGCTGCTTCTGATGCTCGGTTTGGCCATTTAGAGCGACTAATGGGTGAGCTGCATCTCCCAGCATGCAGAAGAATCAGCCCGTTGTGTTTATGGTGATTTAAAATGCTAATCTTGTTGTGCTCGCTAAATGCCCGCCATCGAATCGGAAAGGGCGACCCGAACATGATCCTCATAAAATGTACTTGATCAGCGCGTTTTGCCACGCCTAACCCAATTAGTCAAAGAAGTTGTTGTGTGTTTGTAGCGTGTCATCGACCTCCGAGCTGGAAAATTATTCACGAAAGTTACTTGGAAATGTGTTTTTGCGCGGCGAGGCGCTGAATACGGAAACGGGCATCTGCTAAATGGCACAAATCTCATGCGCAGCCCTCTTCGCTGCGACCCCTGTGTGCGTGCACGCGCGCCCGTGGCCTTCGTCCGCGCGTGGAGAGGGCGCGGGGGACCGCGGCGGTACTTGCGTCAGACGCGAGTGTCAGCGCGCTTTTGTCGGGTCGCCTTCCTGCCGCTTTATAAGTGACGGGATGGAGAGGGTCGTCAGTCACACGGCCACCCGGGCTTCACTCTCCACGCACCAGCAGCAGCGATGCATCGCTCCCCGATCCTCCTGTGCGTCCTGGGACTCGTCGCCCTCTCGTCCGCCTGCTACATCCAGAACTGCCCCCGGGGAGGCAAGAGAGCGCTGCCCGAGGCAGTCAGCAGACAGGTTTGTCATCATCATCATCATCATCATCATCATCATCATCATCATCACAACTTTCTTGCATTGAATGTTGCTTGAATGTTGGACCACCTATTCTAATACTTACTCTAATACGCGCTGACCTCGATGAAATTACATTTGTAGTCAGTGAAGTCGTAAAATAGCTGTATTTCATCCATTTTTTTTTCAGTCTTTTAAGAGTCATTACAGTAAAGAGCTAAATACCGTGAGGCTTCAAATAAATATTTTGTTGTAATGTTTTTGTATATTTTTAAATTGACATGAAAGCACACACTTTCTACGTATCCCATGACGTGTTTTTTTTACCAAGCACTCCATCCATCTGCTCCAGTCCCCTCTGTTACATTTTACAACCCATTTTGGCCCAGCAGTCAATAAGTTCGCCCACCCTTGCTTTAGAATAAGATTGAATCGTTTTGGTTTGTTTTTTTGGGGTTTTTTTTTTACAGGAGATCACCACTGTTCTTCTCTTCTCTCCCCTCACAGTGCATGTCTTGTGGGCCCCGGGACAGGGGCCGTTGCTTCGGCCCCAACATTTGCTGCGGGGAGGGCTTCGGCTGTCTGCTGGGCTCCCCGGAAACTGCTCGATGCATGGAGGAGAACTACCTGCTCACCCCCTGCCAGGCTGGAGGGAGACCCTGTGGATCCGATGGAGGGCGCTGTGCTGCCACCGGACTCTGCTGTAACTCTGGTACGTCTGGGATTCCCAAGGAAACTCAAAATTATTATTATTATTATTATTATTATTATTATTATTATTATTATTATTATTATTATTATTATTATTATTATCTGCTGACAGAGAGCTGCGTGGTCGACACTGACTGCCAGGGGGAGACAGAGTCCTCGGATCCTGCCAACAGCTCTGCGCTGGGCTCACCTGCAGAGCTGCTGCTGCGCCTTCTCCATGTAGCCACCAGGGGGCAGTCTGAGTACTGACGCTGTTGCCTCGGGAAGTTTCCTCTGCGTGGTGCCGCAGGATGGAAAGCCCTTCCCTGATCCGCTTTAAGCCTTAACATCCCAACCTTTATTCCCGTTGTCGTGATATTTCTGCATCTGTCAAGACAAGCATCTCTAATTAAAGCTTCGACTTTACTGATTGGCTCTAATTTACCTAGATCCCTGTGGAGCGGAATCACTCCGAGTTTGCCGTACAACTGTATGTATATATTAATGCACATAGTGTAAACTAAATTTTCTTCCATTTGAGAGAATGTCATTAGCTTTGGGGCTCCATCTGAACTCTAATGTGAAATGGACTGGGAATAGGTAGAGGTCTATGTAAAACAGATTGTTGTCTATACTAGAGCCGCTTGTGTGGTGGAAATGTTACTCTACATTGAAAATGGGAAAATAAAAAACACAGAATCACTGCCAAAACCAGCCTTGGCTGTCTTGTCCTGTCTTGTCACCTCAGCGCACATAATTACACCTTTCACAGATGAATCATGGAAAGTAGTTTTGTCTCCTGGCTTAATGCTCATCTCATTTTCCTGGCGTGTTCACCTGGAAGTTGACCTTTAAATTCATGGTTTCACTTTCTCTATCCTCCCTGTGATTAACGAGCAGGAGCTGACAGTTCTATAAAAGTCTAGTTCCGATCAGTGGTTGCGGCTGACACACGATCTGCAGAGCATATTTGATATTGCGATACCCACAACAAATAACGCTTTAAACGTCTCATTTTACTGAAAGCAAGCACACAGTCAAGGACACATGTTCTGCCCATGTTTACATCTTCACTCTTCATTCAGGTCTGAAGTTAATTCAATGCATGTGAGGGTCTTCATTCGTCAAGGTCATCAAAGTACTTGAAAATTAATTAAATGCAACTGGAGTGGTCATTGGTATCACAAAGACGTTACGCCTCTTATTCGAACGGCCTCTTCAGTTCTAAACAAACATTTTATTTTATTTTTTTAGAATTGAAGAAGCCTTTTTCAGATGAGAGGTGAAATGTCTTCAAGGTACCAAAAACCAGTCCACTTGTATCAACTTCACCTTCAAGTAATAATTCCATGAACACTGTAAACTAATTGTTATTCCATTTGGGTTATTTGGTTCACTCTGAAGCATCTGGATTTGTCAATTTATCTGATTGGAATGTAGATTGGAATGGGGACAAATTGTAAAAAAAAAAAATTAATAAAAATAACTAAAGAATCTGTGTGAAAACAACCTCTCCAGGTTGAGTAAGTCCCTTCTACAATTGGTTTATGGAAACCTGTTAATTGTCTGCCTCCCACTGTGTGATAGAGATAGGATTCAAATATTCAGAAACAAAAAAACAACCTGCAGTGTTTCATAGTTTTCCAATAAAATCAATAATAAAATCCAGTCCTCCAGTCCCAAATCAATCCCTGCAGTTTTGGTGCAGTTTTGTACGCAAAAAACATTCTTAAGCAGCTTGTCACCTGAGCCCAGACTTATGAAGGAGCTGAACTGCCTGAAGCTTGTAAATAGCTCACATCAGTAACCTCTTTTTTTGTTGTCTGCACTTTTTTTGATGTGCAACACTGTCGTCTGTATTCCTATTTTGTATCTTTTAATCAAATGTCTCAGTAACTACAATCTTGACAGCATGCACCATTTTGTACTTTTTTCTCATCCGTGGCCCGAAGTCATGACAAAATCATCAATAGGGGATTTCAAAGTGCGTGTGAATGACCTGGGAGACGGAGATCGTGCCACTGAACTTTTAAGCGTTACCATTCAACTTGGTGCAACATGTCTTTGGATCGACTCCCAGTCAGCAGCACGCCCAAGACGTTGGCTCGACAGTGAAGTCATTCTAATGTTATCTTGCATGAGACAACCATTTGCATTCAGTTCAGTCAGGCAAACTGGGACAGTCAAACCTCGCAAAAGCTCGCTTGATCTTGATTTTCAGTATGAATACAGACCGTGAAAGCGGGGCCTCACGATCCTTCTGACTTTTTGGGTTTTAAGCAGGAGGTGTCAGAAAAGTTACCACAGGGATAACTGGCTTGTGGCGGCCAAGCGTTCATAGCGACGCCGCTTTTTGATCCTTCGATGTCGGCTCTTCCTATCATTGTGAAGCAGAATTCACCAAGCGTTGGATTGTTCACCCACTAATAGGGAACGTGAGCTCGTGAGACAGGTTATTTTTACCCTACTGATGATGTGTTGTTGCAATAGTAATCCTGCTAATCCTGTGAAAAGACAGTTTGATTTATGATGACGGAATACAAAAATGCATTAATCGTGTCACACTTTATCAGTTATAAGAAACAGTTTCTGTTTCTATTTTCCGTTCCCTTATTCCCGTGAAAGGGAACCAAAACACATTTTTGTCTTACAAAAGCAAAAGAGGAGGAGCTGTTTGTGTGCGAGCTGTTTTTTTATTGGACTCAAGCTGTTGGGACTCAATTAGAGATAATTACTTATCATCATAAATCCCAGTATGCGGAACTAGCCTTCAACCGTCTTGAAGTCAGAAACACAACAAGGCACAGAAGACGCAAAAAACGCTGTTGCAATATCACCTGAGGTGCCAAAGGTCAGCCACCCATTAAATGCTGCCTAAGTTATGTTTGATTTATGCTTTATGTGGAATTTATTGCTTGCAGATAGAATATGTTTCAAACTTGTGAGCAATGACTTACCATTCAAATTTAACATTTTCTTTAACCTGATTCCACACCTAAAGAACCTTTGTGTCCCTTCACATCTGTCCGGCCACAGCTACTTCAGCAACAACAAATAAAGTTTCAGCAATAAAGTGCATAAAGTGGTGCAAACACAAATAAATTCTCTAAAGGGGCCCTAAAGCAATGGCTGACTCTCAAACAGATAAGAACATAAAACATCCTTTTAATCACATTTTTAAACGGGAAAGTGAACGTTGTGTCAAAAGAAACAGACCGATACGTATCTTTGCGCATTTCTTAATGTTTGTATGGTAATTCAGAACTTTTTTCTAGTGGCTATACGGCGTATGCCTGTGTATCAAGTGGGCTACACCTGTGATGTCAAATACTGTGCAGTTGATCCCATCGCTAACGTTATATCCTTTATAGGAACGGAGAAAACGAGAATAAGGGAGCAGAAAATAGAAACAGAAACTGTCTCTTATAACTGATAAAGTGTGACATGATTAATGCATTTTTGTATTCCGTCATCATAAATCAAACTGTCTTTTCACAGATGCTTAAAGAAATATGTGCAATGACTAATAAGGGGAGCAACTTAAACAATCCTTTGTCTACTGGTCAGGTGAGGCTTTGTAAGGGGTGAGGCAAGGGGTGAGGCATTCTCACACTTGGCGGCGTTAGAATGGAAAATCCAACCTTCCACCGCCAACAGCGGCTGTCTTCTGTTGTGCATCTCAACTGAAACTTTCCTGCATTCACGCTGACATCCCAGTAGCCTGTCTGTCATCGCGCTGTGAAAGAACTCACTCAGACGGACTGTTCAGTTATTTATCAAGTAATTACTGTGCATGGTTTGAAAAAGAAAAAAAGACAGTTGAATTGCTCAACATTCAGCAGTTGTGCAGGCCACACCTAAACAAACCAACCATGCAAATATTCTTTGTCTTCTGGAAAATCCAGCTTCCTTTCCCAGCAGTTCAATCCACATCGTCAGTTCCAAGTGCATTCACATTTTAGCTACTTTCATGCAGAACATTTGTTCCAATTATCGTTATCTAATCATTTCTAGTAGTTTTATCAATATACTGTAAACAGCCCAGCAACCGCTGCACCTCCTGAGTTCTCTCAAAACCTGTAAAGAGCAAAATCTGCACTACAACCAGTGCCTCACCTAAACTGTCGTTTGTCTTTGTCACTTTTAACCGCATTAGCTGAACTTGTGTTTTCGATCCTTCAAACCAAAAACACACGACTGGTAAAGTGGTAACCAAGCCTGTTGCAGCCTGCAGAGAATCAACCAGTTCATGACAGTCATCCACTTAGGCCGCCTTTGGCATTGTAAAAATGAAAGTACCTCACTTCCCTGAGAACCTCTGGTTCATCAGCAGCTCCTTAGTTGTCAAATTGAAATGTCCTGGCACGCGTTCACACATTTGTGCCCATTGCGCAACAGACGCGTCTCTTCAGAGTTGGTGTATAAAAAAGCCGGGGAGATGTTCCAACCCTTCATTTCTGCTGCACCATCATGGATCTGAAAGCTGCAGTTGTGGTTGTCTGCCTGTGTGCTGTTCTCATCACCTCTACCAAAGGTAATTATCCAGACACAGGAGAAACAGAGGATGGTTTCTTACTATGTGGTTTCAGACAGGTTTAGATAGAGGAAAAGAGTATATTTAATATTCAGTAGATTCTTTATATATTAAAAAAAAATAGGTTTTGGTTGACGTTCTTGCTTATGCAACGGGGACATTTTAAATTGCAGTTCCACCAGATAGTCAGACAGACTAAATGGCCATATGCTTTTTCTGCAGTTTCGCATCATCCAAAATCATAGGATGTGTTTCTTTTTCAGACATCAACTTGAAAATTCTGCACTGTACTACACTGTGCAGCATTGTGTGATGAACTCATTCATGAACAAACTGTCTCTACTAACTGCTGGCTTTTTTTTTTTCACCCCACACTGGCTATGTACACACTGCAGCTGGCATCCCCAAATGCTGCATCTCAACAAGAAAGAAGATCCCTACCAAGCTGCTGCTAAGGCTTCGCACTTGGGACACGCAGAACAGCACCGGTGCCTGTGACATCCACGCTCTGGTGTAAGTCCTGAAGACCCATCATCATTGAATGATCTCATCCATTTCTTCTGAAGTCGCGTCCTATAAATAAACACAACATTAACCCTGAAGGATGAGAGCAGCACATGCATTCCTCTATAATGTACATTTTGTCGGTGTCTAAGACAAAACTCTTTTTCTGTGATCCAACAGGCTGTATTTAAAGAACAGGAAAAGTCCTGTGTGTGCTCATCCCTCGATGGAGGGACGCGTGATGGATGTTTGGAGAAGGGTGAGGAAGAATCAAATGGGATCTTCTATCTGAGCTGTGGAAAAAAACACATGTTGGCCGGTCATTCCGAGGGCTTGTGCCATAAAGATGCTGTGATGGTCATTTCCTTTTGAAGGTCATCAATGGATTAACTCCAAGCTACTTATCAGTCCATTATACTACATTAACCTGTTTTACTTAAGTATTTTGAAAGACCTTTTCCAAATGTATCCATGAGTTGTTGTTTTTTAATGTGCAGCATGCATGACCCAGTAGTCTACAAACCCAGATTTTTGTCAAGCAATAAAGAGTTCCTGAGTGAATCAAAAGATTTTTGTTACAAAACAGTAAAAAAAAAAAAAAAAAAAAGGTCAGTGCTTCATTACAACTGTACTTGAAAAAACGCAACCCTGTTGATTTTTTTTAATGATTTCTTTTACAAGTGTGTGTTCACCTGTCGTTTGGTGTTTGGTTTCCTTTCAAAGTGATGCAAGAACCTCATAGCACCTTACATGTTTTGTTGTTGCTGGTGTTTTTGTAGCTATCTGTTAATTTTTTTTGTTTGACATCTTCCAGATATTTCTCCATTTGCCTCTAATGTATTAAAAGTAACTGTGTGGCTGCTTTGTGGTACAATGGCATGCTTATTAAATCACTGCTTTGTGGTTTACTAATGTGTGAAGACATGAGTTTTTATTTCGTGACCTTTGCATAAATACACACCAGTTTTCACTAAAAGTCTTATCAGTTTTGATTTTTGCCTTTAGACAAGTTGTTGTGCAATTTATAGGTAAGTGAGTGTTTTAGGAATGATGTTGCATAATCAAGTTTTGACAGAACTGTGAACACCACTTGTTTACAAACTCCTATTGCGAGGAAAAGGCCTTGGAAACCTTGATTAGGTGGCTATTTTATCTTTGGCACCAAGAACTTTCATGGGCTGATGAAATAGCTCCCTCTACTGTATTTTGGGGAGTTTCAGAAATTTTGGATACATCTGATTAAGCGTTCACTACAAGCCATTTTAGAGAATAATAAGAAAACATAATACTTAGAAGAAAAAAAAAAAAAAGAAGAAAAAAAAAGAAGCTTTGTGTCTTAAAGCTGAGATACTGCTATTGTATATGACCAAACACGCTTCAAAGACAGGCATATATAATTATTATGCCCTGTATAGGGCGCATTATTACGATTATATTTATGTATTTGGCAAAATTTGCAAATCCACACATTGTTACATCACAGTGCTGACTTGTTTTGTTTACCTCAGTATTAAGGAAATGAAAACGTTAAACTTTCTAAATATTGCTTGAAGCAAACAGAAAGTTATAATGCTAATGTGCTAATGCGTATTATTATTATTATTATTATTATTATTATTATTATTATTATTATTATTATTATTATTAGCGGGTCAAAGGCAGTTTGCCAGCTTTAAACTACCTTTGAAAATTGCTAACTTTTTAAACTTGGGATCAAAGAAAAGGACCCCGACACTCCATCTCTTTAAACACGCGAACAAACCGAGGTCATGTGACTTCCTGTAACTATTGTGTTTGACGTCCGCCCTGTGTAGTAAGAGCCCGGCGGTCCACTCTGGTTAGACCCTGGCTGTCACTAAACCAGGAACTGCCCCGCCGCGGGATACTAGTTTGTATCCCTTCTTTCTTTTGTTCTTTATTTTCCTTCCCTCCTTCAAACCGCTACGATGTCCGCCAAAGGCTGCCAGGAGACCGTCGACCACCCGGGACACCTTAAGTTCCTCTCCGCTGTCTTTTACGCCGGAAGTTCCTTCCTGATCACGGTGGTGAATAAAACGGTGCTGACGAGCTACAGGTAGTCGTACGCCGCGACCTGTCACACACTTACACTCGTGCGCACGGCCACCTACGGTTGAACGGTGTATTTTAGGTAATCACTCGTGTCGCTCTTACAGGTTCCCCTCCTTCCTGTGTCTGGGAATCGGCCAAGTAAGTTTAGATTTGATCAGCCCAGTTCCGTCTTTACGCATGTTTGACACTTTCCCGACCACCCATCCGCTCTGCCGCTTGCAGATGGCCGTCGCTCTTGTCGTCCTGCACACCGCCAAAAAGTGCAAAAAGATCCAGTACCCAGACTTTGACAAGAGTGTGCTCTTCAAAGTAAGCCTTTGGCTTTAAAATAAAAATATAAGTCGCCTTTTTTGTTGTTTTTATCCTGCCATACCCTAACCCTAACCCTAACCCTATGATGTCTTGTCCCATTTGTGGTGTGTTTCTCCTTTCATTTCCTTTTCAGATTTTCCCCCTTCCGTTGTTCTTTGTTGGGAATCATGTAACTGGACTGGCAAGCACAAAGAATATGAGGTTATATCTGCCTTAGTTTACTTGCTTCCACTTTTGACTGTTTGTGCTCAACTACATTGCAGTGCTTATTCATGACAACACGTTGTCTCTCACAGTTTACCCATGTTTACAGTATTAAGGAAATTCACCATATTGATGACGATGGTATTGGAGGTGTATATTCTAAGGTAGGTTTTTATTTCTGTTTTTATTTGTAAATGTAAATGCTGCACATATGATTGGCTGGAGGGTGCAAAAAAACACACACATTTTTTTTTTTTTTTTTGCCCAGTTTGAGATTTTCACATTGTGTTTTCCAGGAAAACATTTCCAAAGCGCCTTGTGTGCAGCGTTATGACTATAGTACTGGGAGCCATGGTTGCAGCATGGTAAGATTTTATATTAATCCATCCTTCATACTAAACACATTTGCAAACCCATTTCTTCGAATGACTATCTATTATCTACCTATAAAAACAGCCTCTACAGGATATGTATGCATATGTGGTCCTCCACTTACAGCCTCTGTCAAAAAAAAAGTTTGTACTAATAGAATTCATGCTTTGTTTTTTAATGATTGGAATTTCATGAGACTGAATGATCTCTCGGTTCTCTGTGCTTTTTAGGACATCACAAAGGGCTAATTTCCCCAAAAAGAGCTGATTTGGGTTTTTTTTTTGCACGATATGGGACCTTTTAATTTGAATGGTTTATTTAGAGACAAGTGCAGATGAGGCGTGTGTGCCTTACTGCTGCCTTTCCATCTCCTCTAGCTCTGACCTGGCCTTTGACGTTGTGGCGTACACATTTATTCTGCTTAATGATGCCTTTACTGCCGCCAGCAATGTGTACACCAAGAAGAACATTGGCCAGGAGGTATTATTTAGTGTCCAAGTGGCACAATGAGAAACGTTTTGTTGTTTTTTTCAAGTGGAAAAACTCCAAACTTGTTTTTTTCTTGAAACTAAATGCGTCTGAGGACGTACAGTAAAAATAAAAAATAACTCAGAACTGTATGTGTTCCTTTTGAGACCTTGCTGATAAACCAAGGTGGGAACAAGATGTTTATATTTATATTCCGTATTCCTGACACACGAACGTGCTCCAAGAAAATTTCACTTTACCTTTCTAACTTTAACGCTACAAAGGCTGAGAAGAAATGGTGGCCTTGGTTTTGTTAATGTCCACCCTTAAGGTAAAAAGGACCTTGAGTGCAGCGTCTCATCACTAGACGTTGTGCGCTCAGACACACAACACAACAGGGCAGCCGTGCTAGACGCACACAAATTCCTTTCAGTGTATTTGGCATCAACCAAGTGTTAATTCATTGCTCTGTGTGTGTGTGTGTGTGTGTGTGTGTGTGTGTGTGTGTGTGTGTGTGTGTGTGTGCGTGTGTGCGTGTGTGCGTGTGTGCGTGTGTGCGTGTGTGCGTGTGTGTGTGTGTGTGTGTGTGTTTTGCTGGTACACGTGTGTGTGTATATTTTGCTGGTGTCTGTGTTTAAATATTGCAATCTTTCTTGTCAAGGGCATTGGAAAATATGGTGTTTTGTTCTACAATTCACTAATTATTATCATCCCAACTCTGCTGGCAAGTGCATTTACTGGAGATTTACACAAGGTACTAACGGTATTTATCACAAGTTTCAGTCAAATTACGCGTCGCTCTCTGTATTCTCTTCCCATTTGACCACCCTGCATGTTGTGGCACCACAGGCAGTCATGTTCGAAGGCTGGGTTGAAGCTGCGTTTATAATGTGCTTCCTCGTGTCCTGCTTCATGGGGTAGGGCTGCCTCAAGTCACACTACACGTGGTCCAGTCACTGCACCGTGCGACACTAAAATGATAATGCCATCACTTTCCCAACAGCTGTTGTGTTCTCTTCCTCTCAGGTTTGTGCTGATGTATTCCATAGTCATGTGCAGCTATTATAACTCGGCACTCACAACCACAGTCGTGGGAGCGCTAAAGGTGAGCGCACACTGATGGGAACGCTGCTTATGGTAGCACATAAGTTGCAACACATAATAGTGAATTGACTTCCTAAAGGTGTTGACACGCTTTCCTGTCAACATATTCCCCAGAAGGAGGAAGCCCATTCTTTGTTTATTTTCACAAAGTGTGTGCACAGATAAAATATGGATTGATATTTATTATATCTGGGGATCACAGGCTGATTTTTTTCTATTTCCTAATTATGGGAGGCTGCTCCAGTGCAGTATGGAAAAAATAACATATTAGTAACAGTATCTTTCCGTTAGAGCACATAGTGTAAATCACTGAGCTCATCTCATCATTCTCTCTCTTTTTTGCGAATAAAAATGATCCTGAAGTCTTATTGAAATATTTTACCTTCAGAATGTTGCTGTGGCTTACATCGGCATCTTTGTGGGTGGTGACTACATGTTCTCTTGGACCAACTTCTTGGGTCTCAGCATTTGGTAAGATTTTTTTTTTTTTTTTAAATACATTTTTTGTGCTCCTTTATATGCATTAAACATATTTCACACAATGTCAGTAAGAGTTGTGCCTGAATACAACAGAAACCTGTTAGTGGTCGACTTTTACTCGATTTAGTGACACCTAGGGGCCAGGATGCATGTTGCAACACACTCGCTGCAATGACTAGTCAGTTTTGTCCTCCGTATTTCAATGTTTTTTCATTCACGTTTATTAAGATTAAGCCCTTGAGAAGGTGGATTTAAAAAAAATAAGAAGAAAATCATGCACTCTTTAGAAGTTTATAAAATGACATAGTCAGAAAAGTACAATATTGTGACCTTGCTGAAAATAGGTTAAAAAAAATTTGCCTCTCCATTTTTTTCACATCCTTAGTTAAACCTGAAGTATAAAAGCCTGCGTCAAGCATGTAGATTATACCAGATATATTCCATCAGTACTTAAAGCAGGTTTACAAAGTGTAAGTCAGTCATATTCTGAAGCTGTCTGAAGACACCGAATCCTCATGTGTTGCTTAACTGACAGACAGCAATATAATGTTAACATTATATTATTGTTTGTCAATAGTCACCTATTGTCATAACATTTGTGTGAAATGTTTGATAAATAGCATATCCTCTATTTTGGGCTTGTTTTTCTTTAATTAAAAATATTCATTTTAAAAATATGAGTGTTATGTTAAAGTGATGATGTAAAAAATAAACTTGTTTAGACTAAAGCTTATTTGTTGAAAGACTGAAAAATGCATTTCCTTTTGCAGTATGGCAGGCGGACTAATGTACTCCTACTTCACCTTTAACATCAAATCATCTCCACGTGCTACAGAAGTACATGAAGTGAAGATTCATGTCAGCAACGGTTCAACACAGAAGTTCTGACCAAAATGGACTCCATGCACTGACCACTTGGTGGCGTTGTTCTGCTCCATATTGGAGCATGAGATTGCTGCAGTCTTTTCTTACTAATTTATCAAACCGTGCATGGTTCCCTTAATCATGTGGGCCATGTTGTCTTAAAACTGAATGTTAATAAGAAATTCTACAGAATTAAATTATGTCAAACAGACAAAAGGTGAAGGTTCTGTGAATGTTTATTGAACACATATATGTGTGGACAGGCTGTCAGAGAAAATGTGAAATGTGTAACAGAAAGTCTACCAAGCCAGCTCTACTCATGTCAAACTATGGAAACTGTCAGGAGGATGTTAGCAGTGGGAGGGGTGGGGGGGGGGCAAAACTACAACTTGACGCCGACGCTCTCCGCAAGTTGTGCACAATAAAACTTCTAACACAACGCGTAGATATACATGTATATATTAAATGCCTTACTCTTCTCAAAGAAACAAAATAGACTCAGGGTTAGAAATGCTTAAAAATACACTATAAG
The DNA here is from genome assembly GCF_046127955.1 of Nelusetta ayraudi. Taxonomy (NCBI): domain Eukaryota; kingdom Metazoa; phylum Chordata; class Actinopteri; order Tetraodontiformes; family Monacanthidae; genus Nelusetta; species Nelusetta ayraudi. The sequence goes on along the minus strand of NW_027466060.1, from coordinate 298,225 downwards.
TTGGGTAAGAAATCTTTTGGCGTTTTGATAATCAATAATTTACTAGCCTTCCAGTTCCTCGCAACTTCATATGGGTGATATTTTTTTTCTTCTTCTATGAAACATTATCAATCACAGCAACATATTTCCCCAACAATAGCCAACATCAGAGCAATGAAGAGATCTTCATTCGGGTCTTGAAGGATGTAGTGTTGTCGTCAAGGAGGAACAATTATCACTTACTGGAATGGAAAACCTGATTTGTGGACACGTTCGACCGATTTAATCGTCAGTGCATCGCAAGCTCAATCCAAGACTTTGTGGTGATGTAATTGCTTAATCAAAGCTGATGCTGAAATCGGAACAATTCTTTCTGAGCAACTTCTTGCCAAATATTTCACCGACAGTTTAACAGGTTTTCACATCTTTTCTGTTTGTGCCTCGATCTCTAGCCACCTTTTAATATAAAAAGTGACCAACGTCACCCGCCAATTTGAGAAAAAATATTTTGACTGCCGTTGGCAGTGAAACTAGAATATGTAAACCGTAAAATGTAAATGAGACAGTCACTTGTTTTTTCCTAAATACCAGCAGAAGGCCGGGAGGACAGGACGATTATCGATTAGGAATCTTTTTGTCAGGTGATGCAGCAAACATCCCCTGAGCCTCCTCACTAAGCCACACAGTTAAAACTTGGTGGCTAAAATGTGAAAAGGCAGTTGTACACTTGGAACCGTCAGTAAGTCTTGATCACTAACCTGCCCTGAATTCGGCTTGCAACGACCAACTCTCGTTCAGATGTTCAAAAAAAAACAAAACAAACAAACTGACATCCATTGGGGTGCAGCGACCCTTCCCGTTTCTGCCTGCCTTTCTTCCACACGACTGTAGAGTGTTGTACAAAGTGTTGTAGAGTGACAAAAGAACCCCACATCAGTCTGTTTCCTCTCTTGGTGGCAGTCAAACTGTTTCAGCGATTCTGGAGATGAAATCTTGGGCACACGATAGGAGTCCATGTGACCACACCCTGTATCACTCTGTCCATCTGAGCTTAATCCATATATACACATCAGTCACACTCTGTTACACTCACACCATACTTATAAAAAAAAAAAAACTGACAAAACTCGTTACCGTCAAAGTGCAAACAAAACTTAAACATAATAGGAACTCTTTCTTTGCCTTTAGAAGACAGGAGAAAGAAAACATTCTTCATCTTGTCAAATCTACGACAATAGCAGCCTAAAAACAAATGATAAATTGGAAGCTGAATAAGGTGCTTTAGCTTGTGCCTTCCAGGCGTTGTGTTGGGCTGGTTCGTCATGCTTGACCATAAACACTGATCTCAGGCCAATTTAGCTCTCTCCCTAGGTCTGGTTTCGCAACTCGATGGAATAAACTAAACTAGTCGACGATCTGAGATTATGAGCAATTTCTAGCGACAGCACGTAACGGCAGGAAGGCAGTATGGGACTGGAGGTATGAAGAGGGAGCGGGGGATGGGCGGGGTGTTCAGGGCGACAGGTTGTTGGCCAGGTCGATCAGAGCCAGGGCGCCGTGGAGACGCTCCCGCTGCTCCTGGAGGCGTCGCTTTGCGGCACCTCCGGCCTGGCTGCCCTTCTCTTCCTCCATGGCCTCCTCCTCTTCGTCAGACTGGAGGAACTCCATGGGATCCTGCTGCTCCTGGTCCTCTTCCCTCGTCTTGTTTTGCGGCTTGGTCTTGGTGGTAGTGGGTGCGCGCTGCTCGCGGGTTTGCCAGTACCTGTGCAGACACAGAGGTGACTTGAGTGGTGTGTTGATAAAAAAAAACAAAACAACAACAACAAATAAAACGTATCATTTCTGTCTTGTCGTGTATTTAAAGGAAGTCTGTGTTTCACTGACTTTGCCAGCCACTCCGCCACAGCCTTGTTGTCAACTGACTGGGCTTTGCCCTGGCCCTCCTTCGGTTCTTCCCTCTTCAGTCGTGAGAAAGGGTGGCTGGGACAGTGACGGTTAGCATGCGTGAACCGGTTGCCACATCCTGTCGAGAAAAGAATAATTAGCACTTTTCACTCACTGCACATGATCATAGCGCTCACCCAAGTTTGTTTTTGCAGGTACTTCCCATATGCATAAGACCTCTTGAGTCTCTCTCCCTGACTGATTAATGTTGGAAATTACCTTAAAGGCCCAGTATTCAAGACTGAGTATCTTTCAAGGGTCAAAAAAAATAAATAAAAAAGCCTATTGCAGATAATATCTGTTTCCTGTTGATCTCACATCTTTCTTATTCCAGCTGTGATGTCAGGTTGAAAGGCACAACGTCATAAGCTGAGCCCTGTTCTCACCTCAGGTATCTACTGTATGTATTAGCACAATAAGCAGAGTGGACCTGCTCTCTATGTAAATATAAAATCCAATTAGACAATGGCAAAGAACAGTTATTTTTAATCTACTTTATCCAGCTGACTGCACTTTATAGTAGTACCCCATCAAATGTTAGATACTGTGCTTTGCTGCTTTTTTTTTTTTTTTTTTTTTTTTGCAGTTCACACCCATGCTGAAATAGTCAGCATTTCATAGACACACTTTGAGCTCACCTTTCTCTGAGCACACGAAAGGTTTCTCTCCAGTGTGCAAGCGCTGGTGCGTTTTTAGCTGCCCACTCTGGACAAACGCCTTCCCACAGTTAGGGTAGTCACACAGGTAAGGTCTCTCACCTGTAAAGAAAAGGGGGTCGCGGGGGGGAGGGGGGAAAATAAATTTTGTAAGTAATAATACAACTAGGGTTTTACAATACAGTCGTTTAGTTATAATAAACTTCCCATGAATTATTAGCTAATGCACAATATTGTTCAAACACTTATAACTCGGACCTGTGTGTGTCCTCTTGTGGGCCTGAAGGGATTTCTCTCTCGGAAACACTCGGTTGCAGATGCTACAGCGGATTCGGCTGGATGAAGTCTCCCCCTCGCTGATGAGTTCCCGGACGGTGTCCGCCCGTGGACGTCCTCTGCGAATACCATCCTGAGAGCGAGAGTAACACGGTTGCGGTCAGGAAATAACTTGCAGAGGCATAGCAGTTATAGTGGGGTTAAAAACAATGGAGTGTGTGATCTGAGTCCCTTTATTAAGCAATAAGTAATGAGTAAGTAATCCTTTTTTTATGAACAATGGATTGAGCCGGCGCTCACATGGCAGCGGCTCGCTCACTCGTCTATTCATTCACTTCCGGTTACAGTTTTGGCGCGCGGGGAGACGTCATGTATGAGCAGCTGCGGCACAAGTAGGAAGTAGGTCTGGTTTAAAATCCACCGTGTCACACCCTAATGCGCGGGCGTTTTTTTAAAATGACTCTCAGTCGCAGCCATGTTTGGGGCACACTTTACTGCTGACATACACTCAATTTCTAGCTGTAATACGTCTCTGCTGACCCCCTTTTTGACAGTCTTTTCCCCGAAGAAAGTATGTCAAATTCGCCACAGAACGTATCGTACATATCGTAGCTACTTAGCTTGTAGTAGCAGCCGGGACTTGCTTTGCTCTAAACAGTCTTTTTTTTTTTCTTTTTCTTTTTCTTTTTTTTACTATGTCATACCACGTTGCAAATATTTTCAAAGTTGGTTAAACTTACCCTTAGCTGGTCGGGAGAAGGAGCCGTGTCCGCTTCCCCTGCAGTCTGCGTCCCTGTGGGAGACGAAGCCTCGCTCGTCGAGCCGGGGCTCAGTGTCACGTTGTGGGCGTTCTCGCCCCATTTCCACGGGTACACCATAAAGTCGCTGAAACCGGGGCTGGTCGGCGTCATGTCCTCGGCCTTCCTCGGTTTGATGGGGGTGGTCTTGATGACGGACACCAAGACTCGCTTGGGCGAGTCGTTGCAGAAGATAACACGCGGATGCTTATTGTCAGCCATTGTACTGGGTGGATCACCGACCTCCGGTCTCAAGCCCCGAAGAAGTACAACGTTGTTTGTTGGGAGAAAAAAAACCAAAAAAACAAAGATGGTGGAAGGTACGAGTGGTGCGCCTCTCAGTCTGGAGTGAATATGTCCTTCATTTCCAAAGGCGAACAGGAATAGAAAGTAGTCCTTCTTCACCAAATGGTCGCAGAAGACGTACACAGTTAAGTTTCCGTCTGACCGCAGAAGGTCTCCTGCACTGAAAAAGTGTGCGAGCCCACAGGAACGTTGTCCCGCGTTGCAAATCGCGCCTGAGCGGCTGTGTAGCCAATCAGCGTACAAAGTCTGGGACCACCTTTCGGATGTAACCAATAGGAGCAGTCACATGGTTTCATACAGTACACCCGTAGGGCCAATGGACACAAAGGGGGGTCTTCTGGCTTAATGATTGGCTCATGCGCCTTTGGCCAATAAGGTTTGAACACTTGCCGCGCGCTCTCGAGCATTGACGATTAGATTGGGCAATAAAGTCCGACAGTGCCCACGCTTGGCTGCAGCAGAGCCAATGGGAGTGAAGGGCGGTTAATTTTTTTTGCATTGAGGTCGACCAGATGGCGCTTTCCCGCGCTGTAGCGTCTGTTTATGTTATTACATTTAGTCAATTTAAAGGGAAAAGAAGCAGAGGCCTGAAGGCGCCAAAGTTACGTAATTATTATAGGGCGGATGTACTTGGACAAAGAGCACAGTGTGAGGAAAACAGAAACTAAATGGGTTTGACTGTATGAGTGCTAATAAAACACAAATCAGTTCCACTCTTAGGAACTATGCAGAGGTGAATCCCTATTTATTTTGTTGCTGAAATTGGATTTATAATCACACATGGTAAAAAAAAAAAAAAAAAAAAAAAAAAGTTGTTTCTGAAGTGATATTAAAAAATGTAACTTATGACTTTGATGTCAGATGAGTTCTCAGAATCAGAATCAGCTTTAATGGCCAAGTTTGTGCATGCCAAACAGAATTTTATTTCCAGTTTGTGTCTGTTCTCTCTACTGAGGTAAAAACAAACAAAAACAACACAAAAAATATAGTCAGCAAAAATAAAAAGTAAACAAATGTGCAACTTGTGATGAAATAAAAGAAAACATATATATATATACTACTATATATTATATAAAATATAATATATGCTATAATCAAGGAATTTTTTCCTTTAACAATTGAGGTTTTTCTCAGACGGGTGTAACCACTGTGCTATTGTTCTCGAATTTGTATGATTGTATTTGGGGACTGTCTCTGTCTTCCTTTGAAAATGTTGTATGTCTCAGTGTGAGAGGTACGAAGGACTTGGTGATCGATTGTTACTGTGGAAAATAACCCCTGATGACCAAAAGGTTCCTGGGTAGGAAGAGTATTTGATTGAATCTTTTAAATATGCAATTTAGAAGTGTCTCTGTTCTGGGAGGATATTTCAGGGAAAGAGCAGGAATCTCGGACTCTCTTTTTTCTTGGACTCTCCTTTTTTCTTTGACTCTTTCTCTCTTTCTCTCTCTCTCTCTCTCTCTCTCTCTCTCTCTCTCTCTCTCTCTCTTTCTTTGGCTCTTTCTTCTTCTGTTCTGTCTTTTTCTTTGTCTTCTTGATTTGTTTACCATCATTTTTACACAACCGGTCTGTTACAATTTTGCTGCATTTTTACTCTGGACATCACAATAAACTTGGTATGTTATCCATTTCCCTTCAATATCAACTTGTTGAGACTTTTGTTCTATGTGGAGAACAATCTGACATCAGATATTGATTTAGTCTTCAGTTATATGGTAAATTTATCCGAGTAATGCTTGTACTCTTTACCTCTGAGTTGAATAGAAAAGATTGAGTATCATGTTTTTCTAACTGTTGAGTTAGATGATATAAACCTCTGAATATCTCAACCTAGATGTCTGGGCTGTTCCTCCATGTTAAGAAGGTCACTGAATGATTTGTCTATATCTGCCATCACTGAACTAAGATAAGGATTAATCAGAATCCCAATGACCTTAGTTATGTGGTAAGTTTCAAAGGACATTATTCAAACCCTTAACCTCTGAGTTGGACGGGTATCATACATATACAAGTATACATGTTGTAGGGGAGGAAATATCTAGGCACATATAATGATATCTCCCCAACACGTATTCCGTCGTTTCGGTATTTAAGATGAGGATTTCAAAGTCAAGTATATCATAATTAATTTAATCTGACTCGATTTGATAATTGATAGTTGCTCTTCTTACTTGGGAATCTTTTGGTTATCAGGGGTTATTTTCCAAGATAACAGTAACAATAGATCACCAAAAAAGACCGTTGTACGTCTCGCACTGAGACTCACACATTTCAAAGGAAAGTTAGGTAAACAAAAGGCAGAGGCAGTCCCCAAATGCAAATCAAACAAACCCAAGGAGATGCTTTTTGGCCCTCAGGGGTTCCTTTCCTACGACATGTAAATCACGTTAGTTGGTTACAATAGGTGAGATGAAAACAGTTGTTTCACCCGTCTGGGAAAAACTTCCATTGTTAAAATAAAACATTTCAGGATGTGGATTTGACTGTCTTACAGTGCAACATGTACCTAAATACCAAAAATATACAATAAATATATACAAGTCTACATTGATGTACTGTACAAGAAAATAAGAAAGAAACATAGATGCAGCAGTAGTCATTGTGACAATTCCTAACTGCACAGATATTAAGAAAACAGTAAACTTCTGATATGCTAACAATAACATTTAGCTGGCTTAGCTTATCTTAATTATCCAATGTGATATTTTCTTTAACATTTAGTTTGACTGCGATACATAGGTGCTTAAATTCACTGCAAAAATCAAGAAATTAAAAGGAGGGTGACAGAGGTGGCTGGCGCTTTTAAATACTTTCTTCTTTTATACAAAGTCCAAGGTGACAAAATGTTATCTAATTAACAACATACATTGAAAGAGGGTGATATGGTCAGCAGTGGTTAGTGCTCTTGCCTCACAGTGAGAGGATCGCAGGTTTTGTTTCCTGGGCCTTTCTGTGTGGAATTTGTGAGCATGCATCTGGGGACCAGAGGGCAAATTGGGAACTCTATGGAAATCTTGGCTCCAAGTGTGAGTGTTTATGGTTGCTTGTCTATATGGCCTGGCAATAAACCGCCGACTTGTCCAGGGTGTGTGTATCGTTGCACAGGATACACACACCTGCACCAGTTCAGTAGCCCTGTGGTAAAGACTGCGACTGGTACGTTGTGGGTTTAATCACTAGCCAAGTCATACCAAAGACTAGGAAAATGGTACCCATTTCCACTTCCCTACTTGGCACTCTGTATTCAGGGTTTGGCTTAGAAGTTAGATCACTCAATGATTCCCACGCGTGATGCCACTGGTGCCCTGTGCGCCCTCAGTGGATTTGTCAAATGAGGACAAATTCTGCATCCTTCGGGTTCTGACAATCGGTGGCACATTTAACTTTTTAACATTGACTTTTTACCCTGCCGTTGCATGAGAATAGATAGGATTGGCTCCAGCAACCCCTGTGAGCCTGAGTACAGGAGAAGCGGTGATAGAAGGTGAAATTAAGTAGTAAAATAATCTCCTGATTCGGCAGGCAGTAAAACATTTCAGTATTCGGTTTGATGATTTGATTTTAATCATGATGATGTGTCATTATCTGAGGCTCTGGGTTTAGCCATTTTTTTAAAACCCACAACTATTTAAAAACGAAAGTTTAAAAATCATGAGATAAATTCCTCCACTGTCTTCATCCACCCTATCAGTCATTTCTAAAAGGAGAATTAGCCCTTGACTCTTGTCTATCCAAATTTTTCATTAATGTCAGACGTAAACTGAAATAGGAATTATTACGATGTTTTGCGATATTTTTAAGCAAAATTAATATATTTCCCTCAGTGCCCATTACCAATTTTTAGCATTTATGTTAAAAACAAAACAAAACAAAACAAAACAAAACAAAACACAATGTTCCCTTTTTTTTTCTTCTTCTCAAGACAGATCGTCCTGAATCAGCATAAATTAGCGGAAGTAAGCTTTAAAACTGAATATTAATTGTTGAGTAGGCCATACGTGCGGTCGGGGGCGTGACTTAAATTGTCCAAACAGGTGAAAACAATTACGCATAACCACTGAGCCGCGACCATATCTCCAATGTGTTGTAAGGCCTGAAAGAATCTGGATTCTAGATCGGCAAACTGTGTTTTCCCGGACTTTTCGCCCAGTTATTATGTTTTAATCTTGAGGAGAAACGTTGGTGAGCGTCTTCTCTCATCTCTGCAGCACACACAGGCTGAAATATGCTGCCCGAGGCCTACGGATGCGTCGTGGCCAACAGGTTCGTGGACCTGGACGGCGATGTCGACCCATTCGATTTGATGACGGAAATTCAAATGGCGCAGGAGAAAAGGAAGAAGAAAAAGGAGGAGGTAGACAAGAAAAGCAAGAAGAAACCTGGCCAGAGGGAGACTCAGAAGGACAGGCGCTTCCCCATCGCGTCAGCTGGAGGTGACTCGGTTCCAGGTCAGCGAACACACCCAAAACTAGCACCGTCCCTTTGCACGAGAGCGACAAGCAACATGGTGTTTCTATCAGTTTTAGCAGCATCATTCTGGTCTCAGTGTCTAACAATATCTTTAAGTTGGTGTGTGTTTGTTTTTTTAAGATGACTTCTGCTACTTGTCAATCCAAGCAAACCTAGGTGGTTGCCACCATTTGGGCGCGCAATAGCGCCAATTTGAATTTGGGAACAGAATTTAAGGCTCGTAACCTGAATATCTCAGGTTATGACCCTCTGTTTTGATTCAGTCCGCAAGCAGCAAGAGCCACAGGAACAGGGCCGTCCTGGACCAGTGACGGAGGAGGTCCAGGGGGCCAGGAAGAAAGCTGTGTTTGTGGAAAGAAGGGCCAACCAAGATGCAATCCTGCAGGAGTTCTCCATTCCCAAGTATGGGATTTTGTCAAAGCCAAGGATGCAATGCCACAACCTGCAATACAATAATGATTAGGAAAAAAAAAAAAAAAAAAATGGTACAGGGCCGCTAACGCTCTTGACAATCCATTTACCTCTAATTGCATCGCTTCTCAGGCCGCCTGCTAATGAACGCCCTGACTCCCGACCCAGAGGGACTTTTAAGAGTACGGGAAGTAGAGGCTTCACAAGAATCTCTGACAACTTCAAATCGAGGGGCAAGAGAGAACACGATCGACGCAGTGGATCGTAAGCCTCCATCGTATTTTGAGTCGCTCTCAAACGGCTATCTCGCTCTTTTATAGCATTGATTTGTGTTATTGCCAACTGATTTTTAACACTAACGCAGGCACATATCTCCTGAAGAGAAAAGAGAAGGCAGGGGATCCTGGAACTGGGGCCGCGTCGAAGAAGCGTCTGGGTAACTGAGCATACATTTTAATGACAATTTTTGTCGGACAGTAGAACCAATTTTCTGTTTGTCCTTGGACATTCTGGGCAGCGATTCAATGGAGGCGATATCGGATGTTTCAGTTAAATCTGAGGACACACAAATGCAAGAGGAGGAAGAGAAGCAAAATGGGTGAGAGACATGTAGCACCTGTGTTCTAATTATACTGTAACTGGGATTCTAATGTACAGAGGTAAAATGAACCATTAGTCTGTATTGACCCATCAATTGATTGAACCATTCAAACACTCGTCATCCTTATGAAGAGATGCCATTGACTTTTGAAATTCCACATTTTCATTTGACATGACATCTTAACAGTTTATGACAACTTAATGGTGTTTTATCTTGAATTTAGAGCACAGGAGAAAGACGGAGAGTTGGAGGTTAAGATTGATGTGGAGATGTCTCTTGATGAGTGGAAGGCCCTGCAGGAGGTGAGTCGTCCCAGGGTGGAGTTTAACATCCGCAAAGCTGAGGACAAAATTCCCACCAAAGCCAAAGTCATCCATCAGTCAAGGCAACAAGAGGTGAGAAATCTGAGGTCTTTTCAGCGTTTTCAGCTGGAGCTCGGTTGACATTTCAAAATTCACTTTAACGTGATCAGTTCTTTGTTGTGCAATATTTAGTTAATAATAAGAGTAATCCAGGATCATGTATTTTAAAATCTTTTCGAAGGCTTCATATCGGCCTCAGATCCCCCCCCCCCCTTTTTGTTTAATGCTGTAACTCATACACTGCCTAAAATATCAGAAACTCAGTGGGATAATGGAGTGCATGGAGGACGGCAACTTCCTCAGGAAGTCTGTGAATGACATCACCTCCCTCATGGACATCAATTTTGGAAGTCTTGGACGGTCCAGTCGTAAAGGAAAGGGGTCCCAGGGGGGTCCAGCCAGTTGCCCGGAGAAGGCCAAACCCGTGCTGGAGAAGGTGAGCGCACCACTCTTGGTCTTAGGGAAGAAATGGTCGACTAGAAAGAAAATGCTCTGGTAATGTGATTGTCAGTAAATAACATCTGTATCTTAGTCAGTAATGTATAGTTTTTAAATTATGTATATATCAGTCAGACTGATGGGTCAAATTAGTTGTCCTGCAGATAGCTACATCTGTGTCAGTTGTCGCTATGCACACACACACACCATTATGCCCACATTCCCTTGTTAGAAATTTTCAACTGGGAAATATCACTTCAGTTCCACTTCATGCCATTAAATGACAAACATTAAACCTTTTGATGAAAGCAAGATAGAATTTAATGAGTGCATATTGCTGTGGGGAAAAAAAATGTGCTGCAGAGAACACCTGTGAAAACCTGTACATTTTGCGATGTCACTCAGCCTTTCCACTGCCTGTCTACTAGCAGGAGGACAAAATGGTTATAAATCCAAATGACCCAGATGAGTTCCCAGAGCTGTCAACGGGAAAATAACTGCAAGGAAGCAGCCGTTCCTTCCCATCTCCCGTTGGTTCACTTCACAGGAAAGGTCTTCCTGTTTCAGCTGTTTGTATGCTATGGGTGGTTTGTTATGCTTTTTGTTCCTCACTGTTCAGCATTTGGCAAAGAATAAACATTTTTGAAAGCTTATCTCTGCTGCATTCAAGTTAAACTGTTGCACCTAGGAAGAAAGTTGTAGGAAGCTTGAAAGTTTTGTGCTGAAGAAACTTGACTAAAGTTTTTTTGTTTTTTGTTTCTTTTTTAAGGTAACTGCTTGGTCCTTTTAAACCATGACAACAGCAGGCAATACTGTGGTCCATTTAAGCAGATGATAGACTTGACAACTTGAGGTATGGGTACATTTTATTGAAAAAAAAAAAAAAATCAAATTCTACTTGGCGCAAGCAGACTTCCAGTCTCTTAACAAGGGTTAGTCATGATTGGGCCCCATTAGGACCACTGGCATTTCACTTCGTGGTTTTAAGCATCGTACAAAATATTTAATAAATACAGAGTATAAAATGTTGGCATATTTACAGTCTTTACTGACACTGTGTGGAAAAACAAATGTTAATCTGAAATAACAAGCGTACAGCCAGGTTTTGCTGTGACTTTGATTGCATTTCTTAAATCAGTGGCCAACTCCCCACAAAGTACATGCACATTAATTCAAGTGATTATCAATATACCAATGTACCAATCGTATCTGAAGGAACAGGAAGAAATCAATATGATGCTGGCAGGTGGAGTATGATGTCAACATGCTTGGATATAGTAGAAACAAGGGAATGATAAAATCAATCTCACGACGCGGTGTTTGAAGTGAATGAAAAGTGCCTTTTTATAAAGTCTCTTATGTCCATACTGGCTATTTATCCATCCTCTTTGTTATATATATATACTGTATATGTACGTAAAAAAACAAAAACAAATCTGTACAGTCAAAAGTTAAACAATAAATCCCTTTAAAGATTTGCAGTTCCACAGGCTCATCGCAGTAGAGGAGCTCTAGCTTTGGGGATGGAGTGGCTGTGAAGAAAGAAAAAGTTACAATTAACAGAGTTGGACTTCACTGACAGTATTAAATGACTTTATTAATGCAAAACTAAGTCATGCCCAAAGACAGATAATTCCAGATATGCATGTGAAGGAGATAGGTACCATAGCCTGGCACATCGAACAGGCTGCAAAGAGCTGCGAACTTTACGTCCTTTCGACGCAGCATGTCTGCGGCGTGTAGTCGGAAGAGAGGAAGAAGGAGTGGGGTGGAGGGGAAGATGAAGAATGATGAAGGCGCAGATCAGGTACAGAGTGTGGCAGAGGCAGAAGGACACAGAGTTGAGAAGAAACTATAGCCGGTCACATGCCTCTCAGAGGGACAGCTTTGAAAGGAAGCAGCGAGTGCAGTTTCACTTGGATAACAAACAGTGGGGCACTGAGTGTTAGTCCTGGACGGTGTCAAGCTATGATCAAGAGTTCGCCAGAGAACATGATTGACAGTCTACCACAGAAGTAGGAGTGAAAGCCAAGGCTGAGTTGCAACGACAAAGTCTGGGTATAAAGACGAGCGGCTCACTTTCTGTGTTTTAAAAAATAAACAGGTGATGGATGGAAATCATTGACATAACTTTATTCTAAGCTGCTTAGAATTAAAAATCAAAATTAGTCTACTGGCACCTTTAAAAATCAGGGTGCCTGCCAAAGTCAAACTTTAATAAAATCTCTGAATCGCTGAAAAAAAGCAAAAAAAAAAAAAAAAGCACTGACATTCAATTCAATGCTTGTCGATGCAGCCCAGTCCGGGTAAGTAATTACTGTGCAATTACTAGGTAATTACGGCGCAATCGCTGATTAAAGCAGAAAAAGAAGAAAGGATGGGTCTTTGAATTTTCACAAGTCCCAGGTTAAGTGTGACAGATTCTTTAGCCGCCAGTTGTGAAGAGAAGCTGTTTAAATCGGGCGTTTGCTTGGCATAGAGCACATTTGACACTTCATCATAAAAAAAGCCATTTGTGGAAATAGAAACTGATTCTGTCTATGTGTACATGCAGTCTCCATGTGGCTCACAGGGAGTCTGTGGGAGCTTGCCTGCAGGTGGGGCCATGTTTAAGCAGATGAGGGTGCCTGTGTTGGCTGTGGCACTGGCCCACAACACATTGGGTCTCTGCTGCCAGTCACTACATGCAAGTTGCCTAGAGACCTGACCAGTCTGCCGTGGCACAGGGAGCTGGCAGAGAGAAGGGAGGCAGTTAATGTAGGTACCACAGGGACTGGTGAGCGGCTATAGCTTCTTGGCGGCGTCTCGTCTGTGCGTCAACTACAACAGGTTTTAATGCAATGAAATAAAATTAAAAAAAAACTGTCAAACAGCACAATTCTGAACTTTAAAAAAAAAAGAATTAAATGTGTTTTTTATTTTATATATATATATATTTTTTCATACACACAAGAAGGCCAGCACAGCGACAAACTGTGTTGGACCAAAAGTTGGTAAAATGCTGTAGTTTGTGTTTCAATCTGACATTTTCAAACTGACCTCAGACTTGTGTTACATTTGTGTCACATTCCCAGTCAACATTTATTTTTAGGATTTTTTAAAAATGCTTAAAAGGCTCTTCACAGCCTTGCCCCAGTTTACAGAAATGTTCTCTATCACAAACCTCTGTTCTAAACACTTCATATTTTAAATGCACAAATAAGCACTTTTGCATGCTACCACAACAAAATAGTCCAAAAGTTGAAAAAGGCACCATGGAAACACGTCATGACTGTTGTTTTTGTGTTTGCAGTTTTGTTTAGATATTTCTCTTCTCATTGGATTTTCTCTTCTAATTTTACCTTCACCATAATGGCTAGAACTCTTTAAAAAATAGTGTTGGAAGAGTGCTATTTAAGTCAACGGTTAAACCATGGCGCTAGTGGGTGAAGCTGTATTTTAAATAACCGGGCGGACGCTATATTCTTGGGACTGACCTTCCACTGGCATTGGTGGGAAGTGAGCTCCTGGATCTCTTCCTGCTGTCCGAGTGCTCGGACAGAGCCAGCGGGCTCACGCTGGTTTTACAGCCCTCAACGGTTGTCTGCAGGATGACCGGGCTGCAGAGGACACAGCTTCATTTAACCAGATGGAAACAACGGGCAGCATCAGCGTGCAGTGTGGCGCGCGAGGAGAACACACTTTACCTCAGCGACTGAGACGACGACCGCGTGTGAATCTTATTTTCTTCTTGTCTGCGGAAGACACAAGAGCGAAGCGATGAGACGAAACGTTGCTTCCTTTGATCTGATGGGCATGTGACGGCGGAGCGACTATGGAGACGTTTGTCACAGCAAGATTCAGTTAGTAAAGCCATGTATGGAACAGGGACGGCCACTTGGTGGCAGTATTCAACCTTAGAGGGAATCAAACTATTTCAGCGTATTTATGCGTATTTTTAAATCCGTGATGGGAGTGCAGTCAACACAATAGCAAAGCGCGATGTATAAAGGTGACGAGATGATGGACTGGATGGTAGAAAGCAAAACATGTCAGGGGGGCTGTGACGTTGGAAAAGAGACTCGTTTAAGATTCATCGGCTTTCAACGTGCTGCGATTACAGAATTGAACCAGACAATTTGAACAGACTCCTGATTTGGTTTGGCAATTGAAAAGAGACTGGGGCCTCACCTACAGCATTTTCAGTTTGAGCTCCAGAAGGGGGCTGGGGAGGGGAGGGGGCTGGGCAGGTTTTTATGGGGAGTGGGGGGTTGCTGCCGAGCTCATTCAAATCCTAACCCGTCTATACAGAAATGCAGGACGGAAGGAGGGAAGCCATACACAATCCACCACAGGGCAAGGCTACACAGGGAGGAGAGCAGCATGGCTACCAGCCATCTGAAAAGTGGACAAATCCAACAACAAGAGCATACGAGGGGAGGGAGAGGGGGAGGGTGGGGGGAGAAAAAGAGGGAGGGAGGAAATAAAATGGAAGGAGACAAAAGGCGTCCAGGCTGGAAACACAAAGCTTCCAAAGTTCTGCTTTTCCCACTGGGAGACTGGATGAGACGCCTTCAAAGAGCTCAGCAACCACCAGCAGCACTTTCTGTGTGCGTCTGTCCTTCGCTTCCTCTCGTGTGCGTGTGTGTGTGTGTCGGCTCTTCCCTGAACTTAGAATCTGGCCAGTGAGAAATTTAGCGAAAAGAAAATATGTGAGAGCTGATGGCTTCCCTTTGTAAGCCAGTTCGGCCGGGCCTGTTCAGCTCTTTGTTCAAAAAGAGAGAGAAAACTCAAGAAGTGTGTGTGTGTGTGGTATGCGTGCGCTCATCCAGTCGCGGGAAAACAGCAGGCAATAGACCTTTTTCACAGCAGCCATTTTGGCTCAACAAAAGTTCACGTCACCCACGTTTGTCTGATCATACTAATCCATCCGCTCTGTTCAGTTCAAGCCCAAATAATATGAATGTGACTCTTTTCGGTTCATTTTTGGGATGCAAATTATCGATTCATTCATTAATCGTTAGTTGATTGGCCATTTCGATCGATTAACGATTAATTAATAAGCGGTGATTTTTCCTGAGAACCTAAATTTCAGTGAAAAATGTGTAAGGAACACATTATTTAACCCTTAAATAATGGTGAGGGTCCAATGTGAACCATTTTTACATTAGAGAACTGAAAAAACACCCTGAACATTATTTTTTTTTAACATTTTATACAGGTATACAAGTATAAACCACACCATTTAACCATAAAAGACAGGTGTAAAAAAAATTCAATTAATTGTGACTAATTTAATTAAATCGATTAAATTCTTAATCGACAATTAATCGATAATCGATTAATTGTTAACGTCCTTAGTTCATTTATTTCGGTTGTCGCTAAAGGTAGCCGGCAAAGTCAAAGCTAAGGCTGTGGTGAAACAGGTCTATTGACAACACGGAGCCAACATACATGCGTACATGGGTGCGCAGGTCAAACATTTCATGCCTGTTATCGTGCATTTAAAAAAGAAAAAGCTTTAAATGTTCTCTTTTGTCATGCCACTGGGATTCATCATGCACGGCGTCTTGAACAATACAGCGAAAACAGCCAGATGCTTAGTTTCAGGAGGAAGTCGGGTAACTGGGTCGAAACACGTGCTGATAAGGCATGCGGCTTTCAGTGCAATAGGATCACATGTATCGGCTTCTTATTGTTGGAAGTAAAACAGAGATCAGAGGCCTGGGCTGCAGAGCGTCATGAACGGTTGGTGCATGGTTGAAGATGTTCAACTTATGCTTTGATTTGTTACGTTAAGGCCTTTTAAAAAATAAATTTAAAAAAAAAGAGAATTTTGTCCCTGAACTAATGGGGCTCAAACCTATATCCAACAAGATCAAATACGAAAAGTAGAACAAATATACCGATAGGTCACGCGGTAGTCAGTTTAATGAACTTGATATGTGCTACTAAATCGTCAATATCCTGCACGCGTTTGTTTTTGTTTTTTTGCAAAGCTACGCTTCCACCATCCTGACTGGATGCTGCAGGTTATTATTATGCAGTGCTGGTCTTAGCAGGGGACAAACACATTTCAACCAGTTGGGTAACTCATAAAGACTCATGTCAAAAGAGAAACCCAATACCTCGCTGGTCGTCACCATCACCAAACCGGTTCTCCTGCAGATCAGAGCACTGCTAAAAATAATTTCTGGTAAAGTGCCAAGTCAGTCATGCTTGCAAAGCAAAAACAAAAACAAGAAAAATTTAATTCAGCTAATCGCATACAAATGCGATTAGCCGAGTGACTGGTGCTGCCTGCTGGCTGCTGCAGGAGGCTCAGAGAATCTCAGAGAACATCTCAGGCAGCTGGGCCTCGATATCAAAGCAGAGCAGCGTCCGCGAGAGGCGTGCGGCGGCAGGCAGGTTTGTGCATGTGCCGCAGCCACTAAAGTGCATGTGCAAATCACACCGTTGACATCCAAAGGTGGGGGGGTAAAAAAAAAAAAAAAAAAGCAACCTGAATTCAGCCATATCATTCAGTGGCTTAGCAACCACGCAACGCATCTGCAGGAAGAGAAGGTCAGCTAGAAAAGGAAGTGACGTGCACTTACCTCCGTCATACAAAACCTCACATCCTCTCCCCCACTCTCTCTGTCTCTTTTCCCCTCTCTCAGCCCCCATCTGTGCTATCTTTTGAACGGCAGGCAACACATAGGCCACGTCTGGCCCATGAGGCTGCAGCAGAACACTAACACCTGCCTGACATGGGACAACAGAAGCCAAAGCCACGTTTGGGTACATTGGCAACGGCTGGCGGACCACCACTCATCAGGCATGCCCACACCCGAACCTCACACACATCAGCCGCTGGGCAGTTTCCTGCCGTGAACCCATTACAGGGATGTAACGGTGTCAGAATCGTTCAAAGACCGGAACAAAGTATACCAACTTCTAATCTCACTATAGTCTTTTATTCACTTTGAACTGCTTTCACAGACCAGGTTTTGAACTCCTGGCTATTGCCTGACTTGTAGATTCGAGTTTAAAGTTGAAGTTCGGTGCAGGCAAACCATGACATTGAGACACTACAGAGAGTGTGAGCTTGCTGAGACCGTTACACCCCTGCGGTCTACCTCTGCAACACACACCCCACAACAACGACTGCAAAGGCATCTCAACACTTTTATTAAGAATGAAAGATGTGATTTTATTGCTCGAGCTGTATCTTTTGTTAATGTTAATATGGCGACATGATTCCGCAGCAGGTCTCTCAACTGCCCACATTAAAGGAGAGATTAAATTAAGTTGGTGGTGGAAGAGTGGGAGGGGTAACTTTTTTCCAGCACAAGGCTCAGGCGCTCAGATGCTTTAAATGGATTCAGCACTTAAACTGCTTTTGTAAGGGATGTGCAGAGTGCAGACCCTTCTTTCCTTCTTATTCATACACTCTGGATTTCTTCCCTTATATTTTTGAAGTATGAGCACTTCATTAATCTGGCTTTTTGCAAAAACTCGAAGGGAGCCGACCTTTCATCTCAGATTGAAACAGTTCACTTTTGAACCAAGGGGCCGTTTGAAAACTAAGAAATTGAATAATTTTCAAAACCAAGAAAGGGCATCCTGGATGTCTGAACCCCATTTATACACCAATGAGTGTTACAAATGTTTAGCTTGGAAAATACCGCCGCATTCCTCAAAAGGCAGATGTTTAAGATAAAATCTGCAATGCCAAATTAGAAGAGGAAGTCTATTTTTTTTAACATGTAAATATGACGCAACGAACGAACCCAAGTGCAAAAATAAGAGAGATCAGCGAGTCGAAATTTCAACCCTGTCATTTCAAATCCCCACAGTGGATGAGAGCGTAATGACTGGCAGTACTGAGAGGGAGAAGCACCGCTCAGTAGCAGACCTGGGCCGCATAGGCGCCGTGCATGATGGGGAATCAGTGGATCATCTCGGGGAGGGGGGGGACTTACGATAGCGAGCCCGAGGACGACCTGGACTGCCTCTTGCTCTTCAGCGCTCGCAGTTTGTCTCCCTGGGTCAGACCGTTTCGCTCGTCGTCGTCGTTGTACTGCAGAGCAGGCAAAAGGCAGAGCGCAGCCAGAGGGGTGAGGCTGGCACTCAGCTAGAACGATGCAGGGGAGGGAGGTGTCGGGGGAGGGGGGGAATGCTCACCAGCTCCATTTCCTGTTTCTTGGATGCCCTGTTCTTGTTGCTCCCGTTGATGCTGATGTCGTCCACCCCGGACAGGATCCTCGTCACCCCCGCCTTGCCGTTCTCGCACTCGTTTTGCATTTTCTCCCGGAAAACGTGTCCCTCGGCCCACAGGCTGTTCTGCTTCCTGATTCCAGCAAAGCAACAAAATAATTGACTGAGTTTCCATGCGTCTCATTCAGTATGTAGGTGAAAGTGCTGGTGAAGCGCCGCTACTATTATGCTATTACAGTGTATTCATAACAGATAAGTTTGATTTAGAACCAAGATATTTATATTTTATAACCAAATATTTGGTTGCGCCACCTGACACTTTGGGCAGTGTAGATAAAAAAATAATAGTATAAATAATAGATAAAAATACAGTTAAAAATGAATTTCAAAACTGAATTGTTATTTAATAAATGTGGCTTATTTCAACACATTGTGACAGTTTCAAAAATATGCCGCACATAACCTTTGAAAACGTTCTTAAAAAATACCTTTTTAGAAGCCTTACTTGCCATTGACCCATGTTATATTATTATATATTATAAAACTTTTTGAAAAATCACCGGTTGAAATCAACACGTACTCTTCCACAAAGTTCTGCTGAGGCCCGATGATGGACCCTGGTCTGCAGATCCGTATCCAGGCTATGGTCTCTGCCGCCGTCAGGTTGTAATGCTTCATCATGTAGCAACCAATCAGAGTGCCCGTTCTCCCGAGACCAGCTATATATGAGAAATAAATTAATTGATATAGAGCTGCAGCTTAAAAGGGATTAATTGAGGCATTGGAGATTGAACAGTTAAAGCCTGCGTTGCATTGTCTGAGCTCAGAAGAGAGAGAGAGAGAGGGAGAGAGAGAGATCCTTATTGATGAGCACTTAATGATGGTGTAGGAATCTGACCTTTGCAGTGCACGGCGACGGCTCCTTCCGCATTCTCACAGATATTGAGGAACTTCCTGACGATGGAGTCGTTTGGCGTGCTCCCGTCCACAAAGAAGAGGTCGTGGTGCTCGAAGCCCACCTCTGTGAAGCGCCTGGCGTCGTACATCTTCTTGTTGAGTCTGACAACGGCCGTGATGTTGTGCTTCCTGAAGTACGGGATGTAGGCCTCAGGAGCGTGCAAAGGGTAACCTGAGGTGACAAAACAACGACGACACAAACACTTGCCAGATTAAGAAGGGCTTGGCCGTCGGCTGCAGGGACACACCTTTATAAATGACGCCGCGCCTCACATACCGTTTTCTATTTTGCTTTTTGGATGAGGCCCGCTGAAAGCGAGGAACTTGCCCGGAATGATCCAGTTGAAGTCTCCGTTCTCTGCGCGCTCGTAGTGCTCGTATTCCTCCACGTCAAAGTTGGAGAAGTCGAGCCAGCCGTACTGCAGAGCCTGGCGCAGCGCAGAGGGAAGGCGTCTCATTAATGCCATAGCGAAAAACAAGCAGGGAAATTAGACTCAATTAGACTCTTAAAATGACCCACTTTGTGGACGGCACGAAGGCAGTCGAGGATGTCCAGATTGTACATGCATGTTCCGAATGAAGCGTCTCTGAAAAATAATCGACATTATTATCTTTGTAACAATTTTTATTTCCTTCAAAATAAGATGCAAAGGCATTTCTCTGTGTAAACGAAGATGTGCGATGCAAAAATCTTGAATCAGCCTTAAAATAGCACTCGTGTCCAGGCCAAGATGCACGTAACCAAATGAATGAAGTCGTTCACCAAATTGTTACCTGAATGGCATGTATGTGGAATTCTTCGACACCAGCAGGTCGTGGGCCTCCTCTGGCATCATGTTGAGATTCATTACCTTCAAAACATTTCACATGTCCAGTCAGCAGGGGTCCGACTCGGATTAGACCGCCATAAAGGGAACGTCTGTGTGTGGCTTACTGCATATGATCCAATCAAGTAGGCGGCGTTGACTTGTTTCTTCTTATCGCCACAGGTGTAAAATATGATCTTCTTCCGTGAGAGTGTAATAGACTGTGCAAAAAATATTAACAGTGTAATAAGGGAAATGTGTTTATCAATGTATCTGATACAAATAGTGACTCAATGTAGAGATTCCCCCACTTAAAGTGATTCATTGATTAAATTTCATCTATTTTCAGATCTTTATTTTTATACACAGACTCCAGTAAAACAGTTGTAGCTTCCTGATAAAACTAATCTGAACTTCAACATGTTGTGGAGTGGAGCTAAAAACACTTTTCGTACCCTGACAACCTAAATTACACAGTGGGGTTCGGTTAGCCAGAACCAGGCCTGTTTAACATAGGGTACCTTTACGAATCAGAATGTAAAATACAATAATAAGCCTGCTCTATCACATCCCACTTATGGCAGGTATAAAAAGGTAATGATTAACACCCCCACTGCCCCCATTCGTGTCTTGCGGTGAGCGGGGCCAGAGGCAGCGGCTTTACTCTACCTTGAGCTTCTTTGTCAGCTTGCAACAGAAGCGATAAAACATGGCCAGGTTGAGGGGACCAAAGTCCGCATAGAAGCTGAGAGGAAGGGTAAAAAAAGAAAAAGAAAAAAGGAGGAGTGTCACGTTGGCTATTTATGCAACCAGCTTCAGTCTCTGGGGAGGGTTCAGTAGATGAAATAAGGACTTTGAGATAAAAACAAAAAACGCAAAACTATATTTAGACTTATCAGATGTACTTAGATGTATGTGTTGAAAGGAGACACAATGCTGCAAGGTCCTTTTTTTTTTTTTTTTTTTTTTGCACCACTTGGCACAAAAACTGTGAGGAAGGTGCCCTCTGCAGAGGCTATAATCTCACAGCTGCATAGTGAAACAACCACGCCAGCAAGTGCAACTTTGTGTAGTTTCCGACTAAATAGTGGTGAATCGGCCACGGTGATGCACCGAGTTAACCGACACTGCAGTGTGCGATGTGGCTGCGCAGGCCTCCTCGGAGTGGGGGCCATTTAAATACATACAACAAGCCAACACAGTGGAAACCGCAAAAGGTCCAAAGACTTTCTGGACTTACTTCTCGTAGGCCAGCTCGTCGTCGACGCAGAAACAATGTCGATCAGCCGTGCTCCGGATTTTCTGCTTGAGTATGGCGAAATACAACTGATCTGGAGGATGAAAAGGTGATGAGTCGATAGAAGAAGGGGAAGCGGCGGTTACGTGCTTACTTTCGTCGTGCGTGAATACGCGGGTGCATACAAGTACATGTACATGTACATGTGCCCCCCTCCCTTCCCCCCTCAGTTCCCACAGATCCACCCATAGATCCCCGAGAACATTGTGCTGGACTTCCTGTCTACTCACCCTTGATAAACTCAACGCATCTTGAGGACACATCGTCCGCGGTCATGTTGCTCACACTTTTAAACATGACGCGCGCTAAGAAACATGCGATAAAAGCTAGGAAAAACGATACGAGCGATGGGTAAAAATAAATGAAAAATAGAGAGGTATAGCTGTTTCAAATGTAAACAAATTAAAAAGCTCCTGTGTGTCCTTGCAGTAGAAATCCGAGGGAAAGTTCGTCCCGGAGCGCGAGGGAGTTTTCGAAGGAGAGTGTGCACGATGCTAAAAATATTTCCCACCCGGCTCCTCCCCTTCAGCATTTCCTCACATCCTATTGGCTAGCGTGGGTACAGGGTGTTATACAACTGGAAGACGGCTCGGGTTGTCCCGCCCAATTTGGGTTTAAACTTCTCCTTCCGCGACACGCCATAGGCCCTGAGGAATGCTGCCCGGGCGGTTGCTAGGACGATGCCTTAGCCAATCAAAGACGCGAATGTCAGTTCGGAGGGGCCCTCCCTCTTTTAGGTCTAAGCTGCGCATTTTATAGACCCAAAACAACGAAGGGAAAACATGCGGCGAAATAGGGCAACCGTAAAGGAGACATATAGACGTTGGCTTGGCGGCGGATGTTTATCGCTGACATTCGGTCTGAAAACACATCCGCGCCTTTGGAGTGTCCACAGCGAAGGACGGAGCTCCGATGCGGCAGACCAAAGCAAAGTTACCGCGTCACGTCATTTATCACCGTGAAATAAACAGCACACGGAGGCGGAACCGATTAGCTGAGCGGCGTTGGTTCTGTGCACGGTGCAGAGGCAATTCCTCGTTAAAACAAATAGAACAAGAAGAAAACCAAGTGCGTTCGCGATAAAAGGGACATGCGATGTCGCCATATTAGATCAAAGGTGGTGGAGGGGCGGGGGAAGAAAAAAAAAATGTAAAACACTTATAAACAGCTACCCTGGTAATTTAACACGCTGCACCGGTGCACGCAAACTGCCGCCGACTCGAGTGCGTCCGCAGCAGCGGTCCCGCCTGCTGCCAACTCTTGCTCAAGTTGAGCGGGTTCAACTGCGTAGAGCCCCATTACCTGTTATCGCAATGTAAACATCGCAGTTTGGCGCCGCCCCCGAGCTGGTCGGAGCTGCACAGCGCTTTTTCCTGGACTCGGATCGCCTCCTTTCACTCTTGCGCTTCATTTTCCCCCCTTGTTGCTGTTGCCTTCAGGTGCGTCGGGTGGGCATTGCTCGCCAGCTGGCACGGACAGCCAGCATCACAGTGTGGCGCCTGATCGCTGCCCAAACGCCGATTCCGATGCCATGTCTCGGCAGCGGTTGGTAATCTGCGTATGTCTGCGGGAAGTGTGTTCGACGGTATCAGCCGAGTTACAGCACCCAGGGTCCAGGCTGTGTGCTGCAGCTGCTGGTGACGTTGCGAACAGGGGCAGTCTCCCCTGCAAGTGACGTATCGGGATTAGAAGCCCAGTGCCCACCCTTCACTCCTCTGCAGCTGTGGAAAGTCGTCATGTCGGAAAAGTAGACCTTCTTCCATGTTCAGCTTTGTTTTTTTTGTTTTTTTTTTAAAAAAAAAACATGGTTATTAATCACGATGCAATGCAGAATCCAATAAATAAACTTTATTCGTAGCATGGACATGAGAGGATTGTGCAAATAAGGGAGAGTTATAGTAGACAGCTGACATCCGCGCACAAGTTTTTAAAGCGTTAAATATCAATCACATGAGTCATGGGTCTTGCTGCAAACATGAAGGCAGAATCAAAGAACACTGAAACAACATTCATTCCATTTTAGACACTAGGAACAAAACTCATGCGCTAAGGAAGGGGTCACCAACCTTTTCGAACCTGAGAGCTACTTCAAAGGTACTGAGTCAAATGAAGGGCAACCAGTTAGCTACATTCTCCTGAAATGACACATTTTCTCAGTTACCCTTGAGTAACATGACTATTAATGACACTGTTCTTTGTGAAGACAATAATCACATTAATAAGTAGTCAAAAATGATCAACAATGACTTAACAAAGTTGGATAAAATTGAATTTTAGATGCAGCCCAATGAGTTGTGCTATTTTTAGAACAGGTCTGAGGGCTACTCATGTGGTCCTTGGGGGCAACTTGGTGCCCACGGGCACCATGTTGGTGACCCCTGCTCTAACGCAATGTTCATAAGAAACAACAACTTTTTTTTAATACGCTCCATCCCACACACACACAAAGGTTTTGGTCCATGTTTCTGTGCTATTTGCATAACATTTATATTAACATTTGCAGTCACTGCTTTCTCTACCATTTGTAAAAAGTTTTTCAAAACATCTATTACCACATTCTTTGAAATTACATATATTAGAATTCTAACTAAAAAATCAGGCTGTCAGTGTTTTGTGCATAAGCATACAATTAAAATACTGTGATGCAGATTCTTTCACGTCCCGCTCTACAAATGGATGATCTTTGGCTTGCTGCTGAAGTCCACTGTGTGATCAACGCCGGCGTGCTGTAGCAGCCAGTTAATGGGCATGTGATCCAGGCGGTTTGTGTCAAAATGGGCATAATGAACTTGTGTGCCTATGTGAGGGGGTTGGGGGGATGGCAAAACATAAATACACTGTGCTTTTGAGACAGATAAATTACACAGGAGACAAATGCCGAGAGGCAGTTTACCTGGTCCTACAATGATAGCGCCACCTTGCTGATGTAGGTCACCTTGGAAGTCAAATGCTGGGCTGCTCATGGCCCTCCATAAGCTCTTCAGTTGCCCCATAAATACACCAGACTTCACATGGGGACTGGGATGGGCTAAACACGCAGATGTGCATATTTAATTATCGTGATACTATATCTATAGGCCCCAATATCTCTGCTGTATTACCTGAGTCGGTAAAAATTTCCTCTGTCTTCATCCCAAGCTTTCTGTATATGCATCTCTCTGGGTCCACATACATTTCATATGGATATCCAGTAAGACAGCAGAATGCCTACATGACAGAGACAAAATGGTTCTTGTGCAGTGGGAACTTGTGAGGCACATTGTTACAAAATTAATCAGGCTAACCTCTATATGATGGTGAGCAGACTGACCAATCACAACCAGCCTAATGTTGGCACCCTGCAATATGAGACAGCACATTTTCAATATTTAGGATCCATCAAAAAATGCAAATTGTGTGGGTGTCTGCTGTGATTTTTCAGCCAAATTAGCCTTCAGGAAATCGGTGTTAAGCCTGTTTACAAAAAAAGAGCAACATTTCATAAAATGGTGAAAAAGTTTATAGAAACTGACAGTTCAGACTGCTTAGTTTCTTCCTGCACTTCAATTGCATGCAACTATTTTGCCTCTGGACGTGCAGGACTTACCTTTACAACGTCTTTAGGTACTTTGCTTAAGTCTTCCACATATTCTTTACAGCTGTAGCACAGGAAGTTCTGCAAGTTAACACAGTACACTAGTGTGACACTTATACAACTACATAAGACAGTTAAATCGCACATATTAAGACAGAAAGAGTGAAAACATTTACACCAAACCTTTTTCTTTTGCCCCTACCCGCACAAAAATGATGACCGCTTTCCTGTCTTGGTACAGTTCCTTGAACGGGACAGAAACTCCACGTCGGTCGTAGACGAAACAGTCCTGCACGTCCTCCAGGGGGATATCAACAGGGGAACGACTGAACTGCCGGGTTTCCACCGTGACTTGTCGAGTTATTGGCGACACTTCAGCCATCTTTATTTTCCTGGGGCTTCCCGATTTCGCCTCGCTATTTTGGGAGTTTGTGTGTTCAGGGTGGAGGATAAAAGAGGCTGGAAATTCACGCCCATACACCGAGGAGTGTGCGTGTGTGTGTGCTTGTGTGTGTGTGTGTGTGTGTGTGCGCGCGCGTGTGTGTGTGTGAGAGAGAGAGGGAGAGAGAGGGAGAATGATGCTTTAATATGTTGAAAAACGTACATTAATGCAAGTCTTTTTTTTTGTTGTCTCAAAATCGATTAAAAGCATGATATGCTTTTTTGGCTAAACATGAAAACACAATTCGATACTGTACTGATATTACACATTTTATTTGATTTAACATTAACGTCAAAATGTGATATGTTCATAATATATTATCATTATTAGACATTATTGTCGTCTAATATTATTTACTACCATGATTATTATTGTCAAGTTAAAAGTTCGTCATAGTTCTGCCTGTACTTGGCTGTCTGAAACCATCAGTCAAAAAATTTATAAATCACTGTGTTCCTCAAATTACATAATATATACACGGTATATTATATACGATATCGTTAGGTAATGTGCAGTTTCTCTCTCTCTCTCTCTCTGTCTTTTTTAAACAAACAAAACATAACAATAATTGTAAATGATCCTCGTCGGATTCCGTCCGGCTTCCTCCTCGTTGCGGAAATGCTGTGTATGAGCAGCAGCAGGGGCAGGAGCAGGGCTACCACTGTGTGGATAAACACAGCGCTAGGTCTGTAGCCGCTATTCCCGCATCCGCGTCGCTCCCACGGGCACCCGTCACACCTCGCACCTCGGCCTGCAGCACAGCAGTATTATGAAAGCATCGTCCGGTGTGTGGGAGCACCGTGTCAAGTGGTGAGACATGTTCCTTGTTGGCCCCATCGCTAAGTTAGCGGCTAGTAATGGAGAGAGCTAGCCTGTCAAAGAGGTGAACTGTGTTAGCGATGACAAACACGGCTCTGAGAGCTTGTGCCTTCTGAAGTTGCAGCCAATATTTTTGCACACGGCGATCACGCATCTCAAGGCGAAAAAAAGTTAATTGTGCGTGCGCATGTGCGTGAATTTAGGTGTGTGTACTATACAAATGACCACCTGTTCACTGTTTACATCTTTCCATTGTGCATCCTCCAGGTGTTTGGGTTTCTTCTTTCCTGCGTTACCTGAACGGAGCTGTTGACCTGACTTATCTGCATGGTCTTTCTGAAGTTAAGCGCGTGTTACACTCCAAAAACAAGAGGCATTGATTGAAAATAGCAATCACGTAACACATTGCTCAGTTGTAAGGAATAGCCAGCTAGCCCAGTTCTCATTGATAAAACTGAGAAATGACATCTGTCTGTGTGTCCACATTGCTGAAACGCTCCTTTCATGCATTCAATATCGGTTTTACAGCGTTCACAACATGCCTTTAAGAATGTGTGTGAAACAGGCTTTTCTTTGTCTGTACTCTGAGGAGCATTTGTTTGAGCGACATCTTAGTGAAGGACTTGCAATGTTTAAGCAGTGCCCAACCTATGTGCTCCATCATTTTAGAGAGAAGTAATCAATGTATCTTTCATGCTTTTATAGCAAAGTGTAAATTGATCTGGGCCTTTGAGCTTCAGTCAAAAACGTTGTGTCTTAAAATATTGATCACCTCTTTTTTTGTTGAGAAAAATTCAGGTGGTCAGGGTTGCTACAAGTACTTCTTGATTTGTCTCTTGATTTTGACAGTGTCATTCTTTGTGGTGGTGGTGGTTGGTGCTTGGTCTGCCTGCATCTGCCTGATATGAAAAAATATGAGAAGGACCCCTTCTCAGTCATTTACAAAATGAAGACAGATTTGAAACTCTTAGATTATGGCATTTTATGACAAAATTGATGGAGTCTCTATCTGTGTAAGATCTGTGTACTGATGTAAATGGACTCACTGAACTGGTTGTTTACGGTGCAAGGGATATTTGTTGATGACATTATTCATTTCTGATGAAAACAAACAATAATGGAACTTAATTATTTCCTATTGTTTGTGCTTGTTATTTGCACATGGTGTTAATCTCTGCAACACTAAAACGTTATTTTAATATTGGTCATAAAATCTGATGCAATAATGACAACTTGTTTCTGTTTAGACGGTGCCATTGATATTATATGTCTGTATGGTTCCCTGCAATATTCTTTCCAAAAGGTTTACTTGAATCTTTGTTTTTGTTTTGTTTCGCAGAGTTTCGTTGAGTCATCTATATGGGCCATCTTCTCTCGAAAAATGGTCATCGCCTGAAAAAGAGGACTCGCAAATTGCACCACAGGAAGAAGAAGAAAAGGAACTGCTTCCTGCAGCTGCCGTGCATGCTCTGCTTCATCGTTCACAGCAACGGCAGCGGTCTTGAGGAGGACAGCGACCACTCGGAGGCCGCCGCTGACGGCAGTAGGCGGCACCACAGCAGCATCGCTGGAATCGGTGTGCCGGGTGTCGGAGCCGCGGCTGCGTCGAAGCTCGCCGAGCGATACACGACCCTCACGTCGAGCGAGGACTGCTCCAAGTTCCTGCTGTCGTCCCGGGAGCTGGCGGTGTGGGAGGGCCAGGGGAGAAGCCTTCTGTCGACGGTGCCCACAAAGCTGATCGCACCCCCAGTCCTGTTCCGGACAGCTGGGGTGTCTGTGACTGTGCCCATACCCGTGCCTGTGCCTGGCTGCACCAGCGACTACACCGAAATGGTAGGCAGGATGGAGAGGACCCGTGTTTCTCATGCAATCAATATTAAACATGGAGAAAATACAACAAATACAGAAGGTCGTAGAATCCTAGTTTCCTGACCTTTTTAATGACAAAAAGTGCAAGCCGCCCTTCCGTCATTGAGCCTGGCCTCATCACAGATGAGCTGCTGTGATTGGCCCAGGCTCTACTAGTTTGGTGGAAATAAAATTCACGTTGGAAAGGAAAATCAAGAAAATTCTTATCCCAAATGAGACTAAAGAGTTCATTTCAGACTCAATATTTAAAAAAATGTGGATTTTTCGCCGTCTCCTTTGGACTGTTAGGCAGCCAATCATCTGCCACCATCTCACTCTGTCCTCTGCATCCTCTTCTCGCACCTCTTCGGTCTTCCTCCAGGCCTCCTGCTTGGCACTTTCAACCTCAGCTTCCTTCTGATATTATATTCACAATCATCCTTGTACATGTTGGTCTCCATGTTTTGATTTGTTTGAACATTCTCTCTTTACTTGTATATCATTGTCATTATTAATCTATTTCTTTATTTAGCTTTCGTGATGCCTGTAGGAAAGGTGTTTCCACTTGACTGATGTGTGTCTATGTGTGTCCGTGGATGCAGGTGTGTAAGCGGAAGTGTTCCGACTCGCAGAGGTGCACGCCGTGCAAGCAGCCACGCTGCTCCTTCGCCACCCCAGATGCAGGCCTGGACAACAGAGGAGGAGGAGGAGGGGGCGGAGGAAGTGAAGGAGAAACCGCCTCCAACTCTGAAAGTGGCCAGTGCCACCTCCCCCTCTGCCCACTCCCCTCCTCTTCTTCCTCCACTTCCTCCTCCTCTTCCTCTTCCTCCTCGTCCTCCCTGCCAGCCGACGGCTGCTGCGGGATGGGCCTGAGTGCGGATTTGGCCCACAGCTCAGACTCCTCCACCTGCTGCCTGCATCACTATGGCGAGCACCACGCGAGAAGTTCTGACACAGATCACTTAAGTATCAACCACCTGCCTTCCTCCATCCTGCTCAAGGTCAGTGCTCATCAGCTGAATCCTGTCTGCTTAAATCTCCACTTCATATCAATTCTGGTTTAATTGAAAATTCTGTTTTTATTTATTTTCTTTCTTTATTTATTAAGGTGCTGTCCCACTTGACCGTGAAGGAGCGCTGTCTGTGTGCCTCACTGGTGTGCAAGTACTGGAGGGATCTCTGCTTGGACTTCCAGTTCTGGAAGCAAATCGACCTCAGTGGCCTTCAACAAGTACGTTTTTTTTTTTTTAGTGCTGTCGTTTTTAATGGAGCTGTTCTCAAAGTGGGTGAAATAATTTGATAATCATTGGGAAGTTCCTATATTATGTATAAAAGTATAATAGATCTGTGATTAAATGTGAAATACATCGTCAAACACACATTATCTCTTGGTTAGATTGGTCAGTTGGTGTTCCTTGCTACAAGTCTCAGGAAAAATAAAATACACCTGGCAGATGTCCCTCCCATCTGTTGAAGCGCTCAATCAATGCCATCATGTTAAAAAGTTAGAATAGTTATAGAAGGAGGGGACAGATGAGGAAAATTAGTTATCCTTTCAAGAATGTGACATGTTTGCAAATAAAAAACTTTTAAAAATATAAAGAAATTAGCATTCAAAACACATTGTTTCACACATTTTTTCTGTATCCCTACTGACATCAACCCCTGCTGTTCCTGCTCCAGGTGAACGATGATCTCCTGGTGAAAATAGCGTCTAGGAGGCAGAATGTGACCGAGATCAACATCTCTGACTGCAGAGGGGTCCATGACCACGGCGTGTCCTCGCTGGCCTCTCACTGCCCCAGCCTGCAGAAGTACACAGCGTACCGCTGCAAGCAGCTCGGTGACGCGTCCCTGTCAGCCCTTGCTGCACACTGCCCTCTGCTGGCGAAAGTGCATGTGGGCAACCAGGACAAGCTCACGGACGAGTCCCTGAAGAAGGTACACACTTATACGCCGGGTTGTTTTGTCGTCTGACAGAGATGCACAATATTAGTCCACTGTATAATCGCTCTCTGTTATTTAATATATAACATTAATAGACGCAATTAGACATTATTGCTACAACAATATCTTCATAATAAAATTAACATCTTTGTTGTTCATTTCCTGACTGCTAATTTTGCAATTCTGAAATGAATTTTAGTTTTTAATCAGCGTATTAATGATCCCCCCCCCTCCAGCTTGGGGAGAAGTGTGGCGAGCTGAAGGACATCCATTTGGGTCAGTGCTACAGTATCACAGACGACGGCATGGTGGCTTTGGCTAAAGGATGCCGCAAGCTGCAGAGACTCTACCTGCAGGAGAACAAACTGGTCAGTCCCACACGCCTGCGCTCTTATTTGTTGTCTTTTCCTCGTCTCCCACTTTCTCTGCCGTTTAAGTGTTTCTTTTCTCTGCCTACATTGTGACTCTGTTAAAAAAACCAACAACTGTCGGCACCGATGCTGTGTCGTGATCTTCCCTCGCTGTTCAGTTTTGGTCAGCTGTCACTTGAGAACTTACTGAAACATAGTGTGTATAGTTCTGTCTTAAATGTCCGTCACTACAAGAATTGGCTAATCAGTTGTGGCTACAGTTGGTGTCTATTGCAAACTAAATGCGTCATGTACGTGTGTGTGTTTGTATGTGCTTCACTATTGTGAGCTTGAAGATGTGACTGAGATAATGTGAGAAACGACATCCTGAGGAAAACCCTGCGTGCTTGTGTACTTATGCTTTGTTTAGGAGCCATGTTGACCACTAGGTGTCACTGTGTTACTGGTTTGCGCAACTTGTTGATACCAATGCCCAGATGTGCTCTTGTCAAACCACACATCCTGTGTGGCTGTTGAGCAGTAGAGAGTTCTCCTGTTATGGTCCTTTTCTCCCTTTTAATTTTACCTTGCGGTGAGAGATCGGAAGCTCGATCGTTTGTCATCTCTCAGTTGTTAAAAACAACTCTTGTCTGCTAAAGCCCATCGGCTGTCTGCTCATTATTGGAAGACATTAGCGATTGTCATGATGCGATTGTCAAAGGAGCAAAGAAAAACAGGATGAGCATTTCTGGAATTTTTATGCTCAGCTGCTCCAGTATTTTAAGTGTACATATTAAAGTGTTTTCCAGGAATTAGGAGCTCACGCGTTCCTTCTCAGAGGCACACATTCTCACTCCCTGACAGATGATGAAGCAACTGGAAAATTGGTTGTATAAATATGCTAATTTGAAACTTCACGAGGAGGCCACCTCGTGTGTGTGTGTGTGTGTGTGTGTGTGTGTGTGTGTGTGTGTGTGTGTGTGTGTGTGTGTGTGTGTGTGTGTGTGTGTGTGTGTGTGCGCTCGGCTAATAACAAACAATCCAACTGCTGCTGGATGTGCTTTTAAGGTCTTCCACAGGCAGTCCTCTGCTCTCCACCACGTGCACACCTCCATAAATATTTATCTCCCCCCCCCCCCCCCCAACCCCCACTTCCCTCTTCCTTGTAGTTGTGTCCATTTGGTTCCTTGTGAAGTGACTCCTCCGTGCACCTGGACCACGTCCAGCTGTGGAGATTTCTCAATAACCTCTCGTCCTAACCCCGACGATATGCCCCCCCCCGTTATTTCTCCTCCCAACATACCACATGGTGTGAAAAAGAAAAATATCAGCCAGCGGTGTTAATAACAGTTGAAAATTTATAGCGTGAGATAATGCAAGTTGTGCGACGGCGGATGACGCCGCGCCATTAATAACAGACTTGAAGGGAAATGCATAAATCCAACTGGTGATTATCGCGCTAAAGGCCACACCTGTAAGCTCCGCTGACAAATGGCTGTTGAAAGTTAACAAATGTCTCCAGCTGTGACAACTTGTGTTCTGAATACATATATGTATTTATATATATATGTATATATATATATATATATATATATACAGTGTATGTATATGTTTTATTTTTTTCTTTGTGTTTACACTTGACGAGTTGACAAGTCGTCCCTCCTTGGCCGGGCGATGCCGAACCAGCCCGCGGCTACAGATAACCCTGAGACGGGCTTGTTTTGTGCTCTCCGCCTCACTCTGACACCCATCCTGCATTCTTTATTGCCGTTCATCCACTATTTATTCCAGGCACCGGTTGCCTTTTCAACGCTGGTTTTCATCATCTGAAGTTTTTCTTTTTTTTTTTTTCATTCTCCTCCTCTCCATCCCCTCTTTATTCCGTTCTCTCCCACCATCCCAAAGGGCGGAAGAAAAAAAAAAAGAAGAAGCAAACTCCCCCTTTTCCTTGTCTGGTTGCAGCTCGCTGTAGGGTAGTGTGCGTGTGTGTGAGTGTGTCCTGTGTGTTTCGCAGATCAACTGGTGAAGCAAGTGTGAGAAATATCCCCAGCGTGGCTCTGCCGTCCCTCTGCGACTCGGGTCCAGCGTTTCTTCAAATCACACCGACGTTGGAATTTTAATAACATTTCAGCTGCGGAAGCACTTTTTTTTTTTTCGTCTTCTATTTTAAAAAAGAAGTGTTATCTGATCTTCTGCCTCCTTAAAACCACTTATTCCGCCCCCCCCCCTCACGGCAGCGCGATGAGTGGGATCCAACCACCGTTGCCTGGTGTCAAAGTCACCGCCGACGCTCAGGCACCCGCGGGCGCCCGCCGGTTATTTACCGTTTTTAATTAGCGCAAAAGTGTGGAAATGTAAATGGAATTGGAGATGACCTAACACAGATTACCATATGCCCCCAATTTAGGAGTAATTACTGCGCTCGTACAGTCGGAGCCTCCATCTCTTCCTCCTCTCTCCCGTGCGTTTCTGCCATGTCGTCCAGATCTGTTGCCGAGCCGCCGCAGGAGTAAAAGACGAGACGACTTGACGTCAGCCAAGTGTGGGTGTGTGTGTGGTAGGGATGTTAACAATTAATCGATTATTGATTAATTGTCAATTAAGAATTGATTTGATTAAATGAAAGTAGTCACAATTAATTGAACTTTGTTTTTACACGGGTAGTTAATATCATTATAACAGTGTAGTGGCAGGAAAGAGCTGTTCACCTATTGATACTGTGATGGTCATAATATACCTACAACAAGTCACTTTTAAACAACTTTAAAAAAAAAAAGAAAAAAAAAGAAGTTACCGTGTGACCCATTAGAAGCCAACTTAAAGTCAGAGGATAAATGTTTAGGGTGTTTTCACTGTTCTCTAATTGTAAAAATGGGTCACATTGGACCCTCAACATTATTTAAGGGTTAAATAATGTGTTCCTTACACATTCTTCATTGTGAAATTTAGGTTCTCAGGAAAATTCCCTGCTTATCAATTAGTTGTTAATTGTCATAAGGTCAATCAACTAACAATTAATGGTAATGAAATAATCGATCATTTGCATTGCTAGTGTGTGGGAAGGTTGGTGGTTAGGGGGGGCTGGCAAGGGCTCCCTCGCTCCCATCAGCCGTCCCTCCAACTTGTCACTAGTGGGATTTTTGTTATTATCATTTTTTTTAACCAGCAGGAATAACAGCCAAGTCTCCAGATAGTTGGACTGTATATTGACATTAGCAGATCCAGTTAGCGGGATTAGAGGCGGCGCAGGCGGAGGAAGTGATAATGATAGCTGTCGGTCGTCGCAGGTCAAACCTTTTGACATGAAACAACACACACACAAGCCTAATTTAAACATTGGGGAGCGAGTGCACACACACATGCACGCACGCACGCACGCACGCACAAACATGGAAGGGATCAGATGGATTGAGCCGCTGCCAGCTGTAGCGGAATGTCATCTGGAAACTCTGCCCACGAATTTGACTGCAATTAGAGATAAATAGATCGGAGACGGGCCACACGAACGCACACAAACAGCATTGTCTGTCCGACTCCCCTGCGGTCTCTGCGTTCAGGATTTAAGACCTCTGAGGATGTGGAATGATGTCTGCAGCCAGTTTTAGCTGCGGGGTCGTGTCTGTCGCCGCTGCTCCCGTCAGGAAGTTTCCAGGCTTTCGTGCCGTCCGCCAGTCTGTTTGGTTTTTCTCGTCTTTTTATCCCCTCTTTCCTGTTTTTGCCAGTGGTAATTTGATTGCTAGTCCTGCGCAGGCAAAATCAAGACGGTATTGATTCCATGAATCTGTTTACACGACTTTGTCTCATTCTGCTGGAATGCAAAAACTGGGCTTGAATCGCTGCAGCGTTCCCCTATTTATGGTGTCTTATACCTTTATTATGTTCTTATATCATTTCTGAACCATTTTCACATGATTTCTACAAAACTAAATGCTTTGTTTCATTTTACCAGCTATATATTTTATCGTCACCCCCGTAACCCCCCCTTGTTGTTGTTGTTCTGCCAAGTTCTTAGAGGAGCAACGAATAAATCTGACCACTACTCAGGAAGGGAATGAAGAGCTTTGAAGTACCTTGTTTAAGTGGACGAGCGTTGTTGATAGCCACTTGGCTTTTTTTTTTTTTTAATCTTACCTGTTTTTATTTGTATTGTTCAAGTTGATGGGCTGGCTGAAGTGTTTCTGAGAAAATGTGCTGAGGCTTTGTGTTCCAAGAGGACTTTCATTACATGACTAAAGCCCGAGTGCAACAACTTTCATCCGTTTCAACTTGACTCTTCCAGACGTGCGGTTTAGAGGACGTTGCCGCGTGAAGACGTCGGTTGAACGGACCTCGCTAACGACTAAATGTTGCCACTGCTGTCGCTAAGTAGTCACCAAGTCAACCTCAGGTCAAATCCCACATGCTTTTGCACTTTTTTTTAACAGTAAAGTGGTCAAAACACACACATAACCCGCGGGACAAGAAACCTTCACGTCAGACAGCTGAAGCTACAGGTCCGATCCATTGTTTAGCTACATGTTTACATATTCTTCTCAGTGTGAGTCATAAAGAGTAGCTTCAATGCTTTTAAGGGGACATTTGCAGAGTTCTGTTATCTCCCCCCCCCCCCATAGTTTTCTCTGTTTGCGTAATTGAAGATGGTGTGTTGTGTAAAACCTTTTTCTGTTTGTCGCTCTTTTGAAGTCCTCATATTGATCGATGCCCCCGAAAGAACTCCTGTGTGAGTCAGTAAGTGTGTGTGAGCGCGCGCGCGCGCGCGTCTCTTTGTTGTGCATTGGCCTTTGCCTGAAGAGTAATCAGATGCATTAATGAGTCCTGACTTTAAGTTAAACAGCCGCCTGCCCTCAGACACAGACGTTGTCAATATGTTCCCTTCTGCCGTCTGCTCGGGAACAAAACAAGTTTCAAAGAGAAAAGAATTGGAAAGGAGGTGCTCTCTCTCTCTCTCTCTCTCTCTCTCTCTCTCTCTCTCTCCCTCTCTCTCTCTCTCTCTCTCTCTCTTCCTGTTCACCACCGAAAGGTATTTCACCTTGCTTGGATTTCTTTTAAGAATGCGAAATGTTCCGCAGCTTGATTTGGAGTCTTTTTTAGAAAGCTACTCACAAACGGGTATAATGATGTTCAGAAGAAGACCTTGCCAGTGGAAAGGCTCTTACAGTAGTGAGAAACATGTGAAACATTTTTATGCGGCAGATAAAAGCATTATATTTGGCACACATGTCCTTGGGTGGCCCTAAGATATCCTAAAAGCTGTCAAAGGAAATAAACTTGAATGGCAAACAAGTTCTGAGACAAATGAAACAAAAACTATTATATAAACTGTATATAATTATATATAAGTGTCAAGTGCTGTTTCTTCTTTCAGACAGTATTAAGAGGGCTGTGCAATGTTTTTTTAATACATAAAAATAAAAATAAAAAACACAGTGAAAATATAGTAAGTGTAGGTGGTAAACCTGTTTGTAATATTTATTTAGATGTTTTAGATATGTTTTGACACAGTAAATATCTACAGCATCAGAACTGCACGCGTTCACCAGTGTTTAGTCCTCGCCTGAAGTGTGTCTTCCTCACCTGCAGAGGGCGCAGCAGGACTGGAAAAGACTTGTGGCGCAGCAGGCTGCTGCTGTGTCCACATGCCTTTCCACTTAAATGTACTAGACACCCGACAGTCGGCATACGCCTGAAAATATACGAAAACTCTCGACATACATTTATGTCTCTTTGCATTCAATGAAAAAAAATGCTGCAGATGGAAATAAAAGTATAACAAATTCTTTAAAGTGGGTTTTATTCATGCGGCACGGCTGGTTTATCCACAGCTAATAAGAACGTTTTCCCGCAGGGACACGGACGCAAGAAGTGGCTGGCAGCCTTTTTGAACTCTTCATGTCCTTTCTGAACGGCATTTAATCTGAGCTCGAATGTGAGTGGCGCTGAAATGAAAATAAAATTTATCTTACCTGTAGCAGGAAGCTCCGCGTGGCCTTTTTGCGGCCGTAACGCATAATCTCTGCAGATGTTGTAGCAGCACTCATCTCCGTGACATTATCAAGCGTTTGCCCGCAGCCACCACAGTTCCAGGGAAAGCACCGAAGAATGTTAATGTGAATGTGACTTGCATTTCCATTCCATTTTATGTCGTTTCATTTCATTTTTTAAATATTTTTCCGTACTCTGGTTGCGCACGCAGAGGGACCTTGCCTGAAATGGCGGGTAGTGGGGGGGGGGGGGGTCGTGAGGGGCGGGGGGTAAAACGGAGATGAAACCCACCTTGGGTTTTTTTTTTTTTTTTTTTTTCTACTTTGAGATTCATTTTGCTGTTCAGAAAGTATCCAGCCGTTAGTGGAATGACTCACTGTTGACATATTTTAAAATACTGGTACTGAAGGTCAAGCTAGTTTTCCCATTCGTTTTCCGCCCTGTGCAAAATAGCATCTTCTCAATTCCTGTCGTTAGCAGGTGACTCTTTTTATTATTATGTGATGGTAAACCAACCGTAGGGGTTCTAGTGACATTATGTTCTGTTTTTAAAGCTTTTGAAAGTCTATTCTTTTCACATGTGTTGCAGAATCACTGTGCAGAAGCTGTAGCTTTCATGATTGTACCTCACAGTTCATGCTAATCGAAATGATTTGAAAATGAAGAAAAAAGTCCATTAATTTCTTTTCACAAAGTGAAAAATTCAATTCTACATTTCCATTCATTCCAATAAGTGACTGATCAGATGCCATGCGACCTGAAGATCGCAACTGCCGGTCCGACCCTGCAAGGGTGTCAGTGGCGCTGATGCAACAACCCGTAATATGCCACCACTTGTGATTCTCCCACGACTCCTGGCGTGGCTCCGCCCGGCCCAAGGTTGGGGAAAAAGCATCGCGCTCCAGGCCCCTCTTCTTTTATCGGGGCGCTGCTCAGGACAGCAGCCGCCGCTGACGCCCAGCCGGGGACGCCCAGCTGGGGATGTCAACGTGATTCATGGCCCTTTCCCACACCCCGCTCACTCCTCTGCTCTTCTTAATCTCTCGCCGCTCCCTTTCCCCCTTGCACGGCGCTGATGAGTTTTCCTTTTTTTCCCCTGGACACGGCCAGAAGTGATGTCATCATCACAGAGCGGAGACTGAGGCTCAAGGTGAAGGCCTTCAGTTTACAGGGCCTGTTCATGTGCGGGGCCCTGAAGGGTCAGAAGCTGTAACGCGTCTTCCGCTGTTGTCCATTAGATGTATTGGTCGTTTGAAAAATAAATAAAATAAAAAAAAGGCCACTGTCATTGTCTGTAAATGCATTCTTGCTTGGACTTTGCTGCTGCCGTGTTTTCACTAAGACGAGCGCAGCTGGAAGAACTGGCCGAGAGGTCGGAAGCATCCCAGTGTAACAGTAATAGTTTAATTGGTCCTGTTTGATATTCATAAGGTTGGATATTAAAAAAAAGGCTTGCAAAGCTCAGTGATTCACAATAATAGGATTCAATTTAATACCCGCAGTTACAAAGGAAAAAAGGGAAAATCTATCTCTTCACTGGAGGCTGTTTCCTCTGGCTGTGCGGTTGTGCAGCTGAAAGCTTTGTGCGTTGGATAACTTGCGCTCCGTTTTTTTTTTCACTCAATTCAACATTTGTTGTATTTAATATTTGCTGTGTCCTCAATTCAGCCTTCCAAGTAGCCTCTTGGTTCTTCCACCAATAGGAAGAATTCCGCTTCTATTCATATTCAACATTT
The DNA here is from genome assembly GCF_046127955.1 of Nelusetta ayraudi. NCBI lineage: Eukaryota > Metazoa > Chordata > Actinopteri > Tetraodontiformes > Monacanthidae > Nelusetta > Nelusetta ayraudi. The sequence goes on along the minus strand of NW_027466060.1, from coordinate 260,049 downwards.
TTTCATGCTCAGACTTCTGCTTATTTTTCTCCATGTAAAGAAATTCTTTTCACTTTTCCTCTTCCCTTTCCCAGAAAGGTGAACATCCAGCGGATCATTATTAGGTGTGTGCTTATGATACCCCTACCCATATCTGCCCCCTCTCCCTCCACTCCCTCTGGTGTTGCCTTCAGGGCCGGCAACGACCACTGCGGCAGCTCGATACCGCGGGGTAATGAATGTGTTTAATAAGCGCAGTGGGTCGATGGGCCTAATGAAGGTGTGACAGAGGATGGCGCCCGCAAAACGCCACCATAACAAGACTCTAATGAGGCTGCGGGGTTAACGAGGTCAGCGGCTCGTCGGGATTCCCTCACCTGGGCGCTCGCTGCGTCCGTCCGTCTCCTCTATTTGTTCCCCCCCTCTGCCTTTGTTTGCTTTGGTTTAGTTTGTGTGTATTTTTTTGTTTTTACTGATGTTGTTCCTTTGCCACCCAGCTACTGCGTGTTTTTCTGTCCGTTTCTATCACCTAAGCTTCAATCCTGCTGCAGCCGTTTTCTCTTCAAGGACGGCTGTGCGGAGAGACGCTTTCAAAAAAAGAGAGAGAAAAGAGCCCCAACGTTGTAAAAAGCTTCTTTTTTTTCCCTTCAAAGAAAAGGCTTTCCAAAAGGCCGGCAGAGCTATTTTTGGAGTCTCCGAGCTTTTATTGCAGTTGGTGCTGATGTCATAAAAAGCTACACGGCGCTTCTTGCTTTTTGCTTTTTGGAAGCCACTGTAAAGCGCTGAGAACAAAGTCTGTTTAGAGAGCAGCCTCTTCTTCTGACAGCATTTTATTTTGCTACCAGGATTTTCTTTTTTGTTTTTGCTTTTTTCATTTGGCACTGTCGGACTGTTGGTTTTCGTTCTTAAATTGGGCCAATAGGAATTTCATTTTCCCTGCTAAGTGTGCTTTTGTGTGGCCCGTCAAAACTGCTGCAATTAATTTGGGGTTTGATTCAAAATTTAATTAACACTAGGGAATAGTCACAAGAACGAATGTAGCTATTTAAAGAATACAAACAGTATAAAACAAATAAAATCTCTACAGATGATTAAATCATTACAGATATTGTCTCCCACATTTTTTGCAGTTTGCTGTTCAGTAATTTTTTTCAAGGTCTTGGTATTTTCTTTTATTTGTAGGCTTTAAAGACGCCTTTAATTCTTATTAAGTTTTGCCTTTTCCTCAGAACCAGAAATAAGAGACCACTTTACATGGATAATTCACAGGGGAGTGAGCATCATGCCTGTTTCTTGCTGGGCCAGTGTGTTCCTGTTCTGTTTTCTAGTTGAACTTTGCTGTTTTAGTAGCTGGTGTGTTCACCCCTCTGCTCTGCTCCGCTCATGGTGGACCTGCGAGGGTATCGCTCTGACTTTGAGTAATTAAAGCACCTTGTGTTTGTTGTGAGGGATTGTTGTTTTTCCTGGTGATTACTCCAACAGCAGTTAAAAAAAAAGTTCAGATTATGTCTCCCAAATAAATTGGAGATATTAGTTGAACTAATTGTAAGATAGCAGTTGTCACAAGGTATATAATAAGTCTTCCTTATGTTTTCTTGTTTGTCTATTTGTGATCTTTCAACGCACTGCATTTATTTTAAATATATTATGAAAATAATAGAAAACACAAGTGATAATTTTACTGTAAATAGCGAAGTCCATAGTGTATTTCTCCTAAAGGATGAAGAAAACAGCCGTCATCAACCAATTTAAAACCCTCAATCCAAATGTAAATATAATAACATTTCTATACAACCTTCTGTTCAAAAAAATTCACCTTTAAATTTGTTCCAGAGCATCTGTTGAAGGCACAGTATTTACTTAGAATGGGAGTTCTGTTTGATTGACAGTCACATTGAATCAATTCATCTTTTGCCAAAGTTAGAAGTTAAACATTTTTTTGAATTATTGTTTCACAACTACCAGCCACACCTTTGCCTTTGAGAAGCAGTTGCCAGTCCGCTGAATCCCTCCGTCCACCTGTGCTCCGCCAGTGCTGAGAAGTGGACTCCGTGAACTTTGCTTGTCTTCGCCCGGTGCTGCCAGAGTGCGAAACCATTATGAGATATAGCGCTGGAGACAAGCAATCGATTAATGGTGCACTTAGCCCGGCTAATTAACAGCTATGTAGAAGTGCAGAAGGCATCAAGCAACGTGGGGAAAGGCTTGTTTCCCCGGCGCTGAAACCCGCGATAACCTGTGAGCCATAGATCACTTTACAGGATGCTCTACGTCTGCCATCGGAGGTCCTGGCAGCTTTGTAGGCACCATGCATGTCAACTTTTTTTTTTCCTCTCCAACCCCCCTGGGAAGGCCGGCTCACATCATTAATGTCAAGAACCCTTCAAGTAGCATTTTCAATAGCATTTTGTCCGTTACTGGTTTAGCATATTCAGACATTCTGATTGACAGTGCTGACAGTGCTGTTTGAAGAATCAATGTAATTCAGAATGCACAATAAACAAGGAACACCACCCCCCCTCCCTCCGCCACCATTTATTTGTGGGTAAATCGAATTATCTGACACAACAATTATAAAATAAAAAAAACCTAAGGAAGGGACGACATAACGATCAGAACTCTGCTTATATTTTTACTGGATGAGGTCATTTTTATGAAAATATTAAAACTTAATTTGTCTTATTAATGTTTAACTGCCGGCCTGCAGGCTACCACCAACTGCAGGCTTCCACCTAAATAACACAAGACACGGCTAACCACTGGTTGTCATGTTGAGAGGAAAAGAAAAAAAATGCGCTGGACATCCTAAATGCTACCATTTCCTAAAATGCTGCCTCACCGTACAAAATATCTACCATTTTCGATGCTTTCCCTCCTCCTTTCCATCACTGGGGCCGTTTCTCGAACAACAGATTTCACTGTCACCTGCCACTCCTAATCCCACTCCCTCTCCTTCCCCTCTGTCCTTGAGCCATCCCCTCTCCCCTCTCCTTCCCAACCCCTGCAAGCCCTCATCCCATTTACCTCCAGTGCGAATTTGGCTTAGCTAAATTAGCTCTCAATTAAAAGTGAATTTGGTGGAAATGAGCATGCTCCAGAGGGCACAGATAAAAGGGGGAGAGGCAGAGCCAACGGGCAGCCCTGATGCCTCACTAGCTGTCTGTCTGTCTGTCTGTCTGTCTGACTCGCCCTCTCCCTGGCAGCGCCGTGTGTTTGGGGCGGGGATGCAAAGTAAATTATGAGTGTGTTGTTGAGCGAAGACAGCTGATTTCCAATTAGATAAATCCCCAATGGAAATGTGGTTGTCATGGAGATGCAGCGGGCTGGATCCAGATGCCCCTTTCCCTAAATGCGCTTCACCATTTGAATGCACCTACGCCTGCAGGTGAGGGTTGGCCACCGTGGAGCAGCGGGACCAGTTGCTCCTGGCATCGCGGTCAATGGTGGTGTTTTTTTTTTGTCGCGCTGCTGAGGTCTGCTTTTGAACAAAGCCAGAGCTTTTTATGGTAGCAGAGAGGTTAGTATCCTGGTGACACTGTGCACTGTACGTGGCAGCCAGTGTGACAAGAACAGCAGTACTCATGGTGCGTGTCTATGTGTGGGTACATGTGTGTGTTGTTGTGTAAAGCATGTTTCAATTTTATGATTTTGAATTTTCATCCCAGAGCCCAGTGTGGCACCCTTTGCATGATGAATTATGCTAAAGAGAAATTGCATAGATTTCCAGGGAAGCATCTTGTATAGCATCTCTTGGTTTTAGCTTCCTGCAGAACTGATGTTTTGTTGGACCTTCTTCATCATCTTTGGAAGGAAATGAAAACAAGGCAACCGTAAAGTGGGTGAAACCTCTCTTTCCCCCCCGGCTGAAGCTGCTTCCATTAGCATTACGGAACAAGTATCTGTAAAGTGTCTGAACCCTTTATGACATCACAAAGGGACACTGTCCACAACCTAGTGTGCTTCCTGAAAAGTGGCACAAAGAAAAGGAGCGAATGATTTCATTTCTGAGGAGTTCATTACGCATATTGTTTTTACGAAACGCTGGTCATGCGATTTTTGAGAAATACTGTCACGCTTTTGTGCTTGCCTCATTACTATGTGCATACAATATATATTGCAATCAACATCAAACCCTGTGACACTACGTGATGAATTCACCATTAATCAATCACCTTGCAAGCGCAGCGGGATGAAGGCCGAACCTGTGATCAATACCTGATGATTAATCAGGCGTCATCTCAGCCAATAGTTGCGTCAGGCTGTCGGGAGCTCTGTTCTGGGTGCTTGATGGATTGGCAGCGGAGGGATGACACTGACACTCAGGCCGAGTGTGGCCCTTCACGGCTATAAATATCATCATCCGTGTGATGGTTGAAGGTCGGCGTGGGCAAGCGGCTGGCTGAAACACACCTGGTTATACCGCGTTTGACTGCATGACAGTCTTGATGTCATCTCACATTCTTGTAAATGTCACCGCATGAGCTCCTTGCTCGCAGTGTGGAGGATCAGCATCCCGTCAGCGGGCCCGCGTCGGGGATTTTAATGCAAATCTATTGAACGCAGGCATTTTGATGTGCAGGAGAGGTCGCGAGCAACACAAGGCTTAAAATGTGAAAGTGGATGTTTTCTCACAACTGTGTTCCAAGTGCCACACCATGCAAAGTTTTATTTTGTATAAACTACAGCAGGGAGTGTGCCGTCGACGTGCTTAATCTTTAGGCTCAAACATGTAGGGACTTGTGTGATATTGCCTCTCTGACAGTATCTTCTTTATTCTGCGCTGGCCACATCCACACAAATGACATATAAATATTGGATATTTTCTTAATTTTTTTTATTATTATTTTTATTTATTTATGTTTTACCATTTTCTCCTTTTGCTTTTTGGCTTGCTATCGTGTGATTAGAATGAAATGCTTTTTGGCTGACGAGGGTTTCAAAAAAATAATTTCTTCACAGATATGGTTTCCACCATCAAATGTTCCCCCGTGGGCAATATAAATGAATTTGAATCTTATAGGTTTAGGGAAATGTATGTAAACACCAGTCCTTCATCTGTTTAAAGAAAAACAACAAACAAACAAACAGCGTTGTGCCGAACTGATTTCCCTGGCTCGACTGTGTTGAGGCAGACTGCAGGAGGTATTAAGGAACCTCTTTGCTGTACCTCCTTTCACTGTACTCCCCTCCATTGATCTCTTTCTCTCTCTCTCACTAAATCCCTTCTCTATGAGTAATCCATTGTGGTGTTCCCATGTCTGCTGGAGCCTTGCCAGAGTAGCGTGGGATTACAGCAGGCAGGCAGGCACACACACACACACACACACACACACACACACACACACACACACACACACACACACACACACACACACACACACTCTCCTGCCTCGGTGATGTGGGGTACCACAGGAATGTGCCAGGGGATGTCCATCCACGTTGACTTGCAGAGGACCTCTGTCTGCACTGGAGGCCAATCTTCTGTGTGGCACTGGGTCAAGGGAAACTTTCTCCCCCCCCCCCTCCACCCTTGCCCTCCTACGGGTTCTATCTAGGGAAGATGAATTAGTGGGAAATCCTTGTCTTCTGACTCACTTTCTCACACCCAGGCAGCTCCAGAGTCAGGCAACTTGGAGAAGAAGTGATGGAACTTGTCTAGTCAGTGGAATCAGTTTGGCAAGACAGAAAAAAACGTAGACGAGGACGAGTCAGCGGCTGCTGGTCTAAGTGTGGATTTTTTTTTTTTTTTAATCTTTTTTTTATCACAACACAGACAAAATATAACATCAATGAACATCCATCCATCCATTTTCAATACCTGCTTCCTCCTGAGCTCAGGGTCACGTTGGTCTGCTGCAGCCTCTCCCAGCTGTCAGAGGGCGAAGGCAGAGTGACACCCTGGACAAGTCGCCACTTCATTCGCATTTACACACACACCTGCGGACAATTTAGAGTTCCCAATTCACCTCACATGCATGTTTTTGGACTGTCGGCCATCAATGAACAGACATATTTCCACCTCCTTTTCACGCCCCACAAGGTCAAATAGATTGACTACACAGCTACATATTCAGGTGCTTATGGCAGGACAACGATTGCACAGTCATGAACATTTAACGATCGATGTCTCGCTATCCCGTCGTCCCCATACATACATGCATACACACCACCCCAGATCTTTAAAACAAACAAACAGAAAAAAATTAATTAAAAATGATCGTGCTGCACACACTCTTTCACCAAGTTCTGATCCTCCTCACAGGCTTTTATTGTGTGAAGGCTGGACCTGTGCATGCGAGCCACTGACCATTCCATCATGACAATATCTAGGAAAGAGGACAATGTAGGTGTAGAATTCTAATTAGGTTTAATTCATTTATTTTGCTTGCATCTTCTCTTAAAAGTGAACCAAGTCTGATATCTGTAGTTACACTTGCTCCAACTTCTGAGCAAGTGGCACAGTGTCGGGCAACGGAAGCAAACAACATTTTGCAACGGGTGTCATCATGGTGCTCGAAGCGGCCGCTTTCTGAGGCACGTTTCGCTTTTTAAAGCACGTATTGAATATTATTTGCGCGGAAGCGTTCCAGGGGTGGCTCTGAGTGGAACTAGATAATGCTGCCAGTGCCAGCTGATTGTAACGTTCCAGAAGAGTGTCGCATAAAGCCGTGGCTGTGGTTTCACAGCGTGGCTGTCTTCATCGTAATATATGTGGCTGCCTGTGAAGAGTAGAACAGAATGACGGCATTAGCATTCTGAGGAGGCGGCGGCGAAAGGGGTGAGGCCTTAATAAGGCCGGGGGTGGGTGCAGCGGGGAAGTGCTTTTAGAATGACCTGTCGACTCTGACAGTACATGTCCTGTTATTTCCACATGTGAAGGAGGCTTGATTCTTGCATATCTGAAAATAGGCAGTACACAACATATTGTGTTCCTGTTTGTTGTTCATGTTGAAATTCTGTTTTTTATCCCTCACCTACGGGAAATAAACACATTTGCTGTAAAAAGGTCTTCGTGTCAGATATGCTACCATGTCAGTAGTTAGTACCATATCTCCAACCCACCTGTTTTTTGTGTCAAGGGAACTGCTGAATGTGTAATACTTCATTTAAAGTAGAAGAGAGTAAAGACATTTTTGTCACTCAGAAGTTTTTGAACATCTAATGGCTGTTTTAAGATTGTGAAATAGTTTCTCCTGCTCTCGCCTTTTATTGTGGACCACTGAAGTATCAGCAAACACCCAGCACTGTTTTACTTTGTATGTCTGGATCTTTCTTCCCACTTTCCCTGGACTTCGGTGCGACTATCTCCCCCCCCACCCCCCCAACTGACGCCAGAATCTTTACATTAACGTCCATTACCTAATCCCACCCGTAAATGAACTATGAAGTCATGCTTGGCCTACACAACCGAGGGAGTGACCATCTTTTGGCCGTGAGGTCCGACCAGATTCTACAGATGTCATCGTTTACCACCCCGGCTGTGAAACACACGGTCCCACGCTGTGAGCGGTGGTTTCAGCAGTGACCTGCCGTGCCGTATGGCGGGCTGGCTCTTTACCTTGTCAGCTGACGGTGCGTGGTGAGGGTGAGGTGGGGGAGGGGGAGGGAGCTGAAGCTGACAAGGAGGAAATGGAGATCTCGGCACTGCCGTACGGGATTCAGCAAAAACACCCAGAGCCATTCATGGCTTTCTGTGCGCGTGCGCTTTGAAAATGCAGATGCAATCTCATCCTGTCTCTTTATTTTACTTCCTGTGCCCCCCCCCCCCCACCCCAGCCTCCGCCCCTCCTCCTCCTCCTCCTAGTCCTCCACCCTGTCTTTCTCACTGTAATAAAGCAGAGTATTTATTTCCCCCTCCTCAGCGCTCAGGTCTCTTAAAGGGAGTTCGGGACTGAGCTCATATTAGACAGCATGTGTGTGTCTGTATGTGCAACAGTGTGTGCGTGCGCGTGCATGGGTACGTGCGTGCGCTCGCGCCGCCTCCCCATCTCTCATCCTCACTCTGCCGCTGTCTGGCCCCCGTCTCACTCCCTCCCCCTACCCCCCACCGCCCCGTCCCCGACGTACAGTTGCGTCTTCCTCGCGTGCTAACACACCGAGATTGAAAGTTGCTGATTTGGAGCCGCGGGGACTCGTAGAGGAGAGGCCTCTGGCGGGAGCTGATTGAGCTGTGCTGAGCCGAGGTAGAAAAGTTACAGTAGCACGCCATTACCTCGCCCGGCGCCGGCGGACTTTATTAGCATTGCAGATGCGCTCCGGCAGAACTCGGCGCAGCCAAGCAAATAATTTTACGACTCTGGACCACGTGGGAGTTAAAGACTAAAAAGGTTTGTCTCATTTGTGTCAGCGAGGTGTCGGCTGGGCCTTCTTTGGGTTCCGCGAAGCTCGTTTGAAGGGACAGACGGATATCTCCTCTTTAGCCTCTGTAATTATAACCCCCCACACCGATGCACAGCTGACTGGCTCTATTTCTTAGCCGGTCGTCGATGTCGGTCGCAGCTGCTCACACGGGCGTGGCGTTTTGCGGCTCTCTCCGACGTGCTTAGGCAGCAGGGCAGGGACTCGTCCAGGGGAATAAGCCACTCGCAGCTTTAGGACGGAGGCTGACACTTAGCACAGCGCCGATGATTTATGAGCGGCCAGCAGTGTCGGAGATGGATGAGGTGAAACAACTTTGATCAAAGTTGTCCCCAACAACAGAAGTAAGCGCCCCCTCTGTTGATCACAGGAAGTTTCCCGACTTTAATTTCCAGAGAAAAACAGCCGAGTCTTTCAGCGCGTTTCAAGGTTGTTCATTACACACACACACACACACACACACACACACACACACACTCTCTGCTCAGACAGCTACAGATGTGTATGTGCATATGAAACACATTTGTCGCAGTTGTGTATCGCAAGTCCAGTTGTGTATGTAGCTTTTTTGCAGCCTGGTGGACATTTGTTGGGTATTTAGCAGCATGTGTTTACATCTCTCGCAAATAGAACCCCTTGACGGGCTTCGTGTAGCAGCACATGTTAAAAACAGAATCATGATGGTCTCAAGAGTATTTACAAAATATGGATTTAAAAAAAATCTGCAGAGAAAAGCAAAAATTGGTTTCCAGGGTTGGATGTAGTGTCCGAATAAATAGCACAAAAAAAAGAATATTACAGTCAATTTATCTTTTTGGCTATGACAGTTTACTCTGTGTTGGTGTGTTTGAAGGAATCACTTTCAGCCCATAACCATCCGTCCAGAAAAAATATAAATAATCACGTTGGAACAGCCATCATCAAAACAACAAGTGTTTTGTTAATGTATGTTTTTAGCTTTGTGTCTTTTCTTTGACTGCAGCTCTGCCCTTTGTCCCATCCAAATTCTCCAATATAAACCTTGACCTTGATCATTTACTTTACCAGTGATTTCTATAAACTCGCCATCCTTGATACTTCTCTGGCTCACTCCACTCTTTAGAAAATGGAAATCTGCCCCTTGTGATGTCACAGGGTGGTTCCGCCCTCTGAGACTCTCGGCCCTTGTGGCTGCTATGGTTGTGTCAATCATAGCAGAGGTTGAAGACTGTTTTCCCAAAGGTTTCTGGCTAAGTGCATAAAATCCCCGGTCGTAAAAAAAACAAAACAACAACAACCAAAAAACCAAAAATAAGTTACATATGCGTCCACCTCCTTCCAGGCAGCACAGAGACACGCTTCAGTAATTGGCCACCTGCAAAGGCACGGATGTGCTGCTGTGCGCCATGACCTCTTTCAGGGCTTAGACGCTCCGTTGCCAAGACTCCCGCGTCTCTCTCCATCTCGCCGTGTGTCCATCCCTGCTCATCTGCTGCCTTTCCACAGGTCAAAACCCTAATCCTGTCAAGGGGCTCTGGGCCCTGTTGCCCAAAGGAAGGAGCTTACTGTGCTTGTCTCGCAGGGACCAATCAAGAACGGCCTCTCTGTCATACAGGTTTTTATGTCTGTTGTGAGCAGGGGGGTGGGGGTGGGAGGGAAGAGAGAGAGAAAGACGGCGTCATGTTGGGAGGCTTCACAATGTCCATTAAAACGGGAGATTGGGAAGAAGAAATCCAACATGGATGAAGGAGACGCGCGCATGCACACACACGCCCGTAGACACACCTGCCTTCACCATTGCCGTCTTTCTTTCTAGTAACGTCTAGCGGGGCGTCTCATGTGTCTGCCAGCGTCTGTGGCGCGTTGTCACACTGCCAACTGCAGGCCTTGCATGCGTACTGCAGCGTATTGCAGCGTTCTGTGTGAGCGTGAGATTGCAAAGAAATAATTTGCTGAAACGCTCCAATGATGAACTTCCATTAGTAAGCTATCTGAACAGGAAGTTTTGAGGTTCGATTGTTGTTCCAGCGGCAGAGACGGAGCTCCACTGATACTGTCCGAGCACTGAACCTTGTCAATAAATGTTAAACCCATCTGTGCCCTATTGTGATACTTCAAAAGGTACATCTTAAAGGGCTCTTTGTTGCTGTTCGACAACAGCGAAAAAAAAAAAAGAAATCCTTCTCGAGATGCTTGTTTGTTGCTTGTTTTTCTTCTTCTGCTGCCCCACTGAGAACCCCTTGAGTGTGTCTGAGCTTTGGAGAGCCTCCGTCTGGTTCTTGTCTGCCAGGGCTCCCATCGCACGCACCCGCCTACCCAACCTCCCTCTGCCATGAGGCGCAGGCCGACCTGGCACGTAGTCCCACACACTCCACCCGCCCCGCTTCCCCCACAGCATCTCCCCCAAATCCCACTTCCCACTTGCCCACCGCCTCTCGGCGAGGTCTTGAATCCACCATCCAGCCACCTCTCTTGTCTGGACACGAAGCCCAAGCAGGTCCCTTTGTTCTGACTGATAAAAGGAAGAAAGCCGGCTGGGGGAGGAGGATTAATTTAAGCACATCTGCTTGTTGTGTCCGTGTCTTCCCGCTGCCTCCCATGGTTTCCCCTTCGCTTTGCTCCTATTATCTTCTGGTGAGAGTGGAGGATATTGGTTGGAGATGCACGGTGGACCCTCAGCGCCGTGACACTCCGCTAATCCGCCCTCTGTTCTGTCTTTTGCCCTTCCTGTCCTCCTGCTGTCCCTGGCCCAGCCTTACCCCCTACCCGCCTTCCCTGTCCTCCTCCCTCACTTCATTCCAGTCCTCCGGCTTCGCAGTGTCGTAAACTCCACCTCTTCTTCCCTGAAGACGCCACCCCTTCCTTGGCGTGAACGTCGTAACCACAGCGTTATTTATGATGATGGAACTCATGTTTTTGATTAGTGTAACCCTTTAAGTATACAACAAACTCAGTAGGCTGAGCTTGTTTCTGTCACTGTCTTGCTTTAAAATAAAAGCTGGTCTACTTTTCTGTCTCGCCTCGTTCACCTTGGCTTCCAAGGTATCTGCCCCCTCCCTCCAGCCTTCTTCTGACCAGTCAGTTTATTGTCCCAAGTCCTGGGTCATGGCCACTGGTCCATGTCAGCTCTCCCAGTAGGCGTGTTTGACGGCCTTTCTGGTCCGCTGACAGCTCTGTGGGTCAGCCGAGACAAAGGCAAATGATGGGAAGGGATTAGCCCTTTATGCATTGTCCGGGCATTTTTTGCTGGAGAATTTGCAAACGTACAAGCGTGAAGATGCCCCCCCTTTTACCCCCCCCACCCATCATTATCTCCTGCTGATCATGTGAACATGCAATACAAGTGCTACCCGGGAAAACAGGAATGCATCCATGTGGACTTGCAAAGGGGAATGACCTTTAACCCCGACAGGGATCTTTGGCTCCGTAGGTCACTCGCAGGCAGTGTGAAGAGATCTGAAAGGTCTCTGATCGGACGGGACAGGAACTTGGGTCAGCGGGTCGGCCCCAGTAATATCCTCTGCCTCCCGCTACAGCTATTGTCATCCCGCTTGTTCGCATTCCCCCTTTTCATAATCCTGCACTCCCGGACTGCGGCACCAATGGGGAATACGGTGCGGGAGCCGGGGAAGGAGCAGGTCGGAGCAGGAGGAGGACGGGGGCGGCCCCGTCTGGCCTGCGCTGTCACTTCACGCTGACACGGTGCGAGGCGGAGTGACACTAAGCTCAGCCGCGATGTCTGGGAGCAGTCTGGCCCAGGCTGTCTGACCTCGGTGACCCTCCCTCAGACCAGTGGGACAGACACGGGCTGTGGCTGTTTGCCTATTGTAAATGTTTGTTCGGGAGAAAGCGGGAGGGGAAGAATGAAAAAAAAAAACAAAAAAACAAAAAACTGAGCTTAAATCTCAGAGGAGAGACTTCCATCTGCAAAAGGCACAGATCAGCGAAGCTCTGCTATTTTATACAATGGAATAATAAAAAAAAGATGCTTTGATGAAATTGGTGGGAAAATGCTGGCTCAGAGATTGTGTTGAATACTTATAGTTCACCTGCAGCTGCTGTTTGGGGTAAAAAGCTACTGCTTTATTTGGGATAAAACCCAATTTTATGGTTTTCTTCCAAATGCCTATAGTCAAATATTCTTTGCTTTGGAAGAACAAAACACAAGGCTTTTTTTTTTTTTTTTCTTTTTTTTTTTTTAATCCAAATCGTAAACAGGCTCAGAATAGCCCATGTGATTCTAATTTATTAATATATTTTTTGGTCCTGTGACTCTTCAAAGAATCTGCAGCAACTTTCATATTGGAGAAAATAACAGAACATTTTTTCCCACTAGTTTCAATGTGGACTTTGCACTTTCCAAATGTTGTAATTTCATGTAATTCCTTCACAACTGAAAGACAAAACTCACTGTCTTGAACATCTCAGCTGTGAGAATTTATTTATATTGCAGCTGCAGTCCTTGTTGTTGATGTACCTTGCTGGCACTTTACAGGTACATTCAGCAGCTTTTTCTACAGCTGGGATGTGATCTCCAGTTGCTGTACTGTTGTATAAATCAGCCCATTGTGATGTCGCTGAATCTTCTTCTGGGTCAGGGTACTGTACTCTGAGGCCCCTGTCTTGTTTCTGTCTGGTTCTGGACGTATGGATGCTTTGACAAAACAGTAGCATTAGTTTTCACAGGAGACTGTACGTGATAGTTAAATATGAACTATTTTGGAAATCAACAGAAGTTTTTTGGGGGTACAACGAATCAGGTTAGGCTGCTGCACCAGGCTGTGGGAGGAAATTGTTACAATATAGGACCTTTAAAGTGGGCTATCCTGATTTAAAAGTTTCTATATTAATCAAATTATCCACACTTCAAATAAACAACTCCCCAAACCCTGAAAACATCACAGTCACAGAAAGATTTTAGATGGCGGTTGGATTTCGACCTGAAGCAGTTCACAATTGTGCATCTGTCTCTTGACCTGCGATACTAGTGAACACTCCCTTCCCGTTGCCTCCATTGTCGGCCTTGGACTTCGCTGACACCCCATTGTGGCCCGGTCCCCGGTGTTTGTATGCGCTTGTCCACTGGTGCTTTCTGTGGGAGCTGCTCTGAAAGCTTGAAATCAAGTTGCACAATAACACTGACAGTCAAGTTGGCCAGCCATTTTGCCCCAGTGAATAAGGAGTTCAACCAAAAAAAAAAAAAAAAAAATAGTGGAAAGGAAAAATGTGTGAAAATGTAAAATAGTTTGCAAGGAAAACTCAGCAATCGCCAAGTAACTTTCCAAACGCTCTTGTTGGTGTCCAGGAGAGTGAACTTTCTTTTTTGTCCTGCACCGGTGGGAAAAAAAGCCAAGTCGTCTTCACTTTTAGGTTTCCCAAATTTCCCTCGTTTCTCTTTCTCTCGCAAGGGCCGCAATTTCTTTTTTTTGCCAGGACGCGCTACGTCTCCGGCCACTTTCACAAATACGCAGGCGTAGTGGTACCTCTCCCCTCAACGTCCTGTGCCTTAACGACGTGGCCTCCCTCAACGCAAGGTAAGACAAATGGAATATCTCCTCTGCACTTGTTTACGTAAGTCCCTCAGAAGAGACGGCGACAGCGGAGCTCCAATTACGCCCGGCAATATCAATGCGACGCCTCGATTGTAGTCTTGACTCCACTTACAGCTGATGGCGCTGTCTCTGAGGTCGTAAGAGACGCTCCTGAGGTGTAGCCCGCCGTAATAGATGAGTTAAGTTTTACCGTCGACTTGGTTTACACACCGCGGGAGCTGACAAAAATTATAGAGCGGCAGTTTAGAGGTGATAGCCGCCATTTGTGTGCGTGTGTGTGTGTGTGCGTGTGCGTGTGTGTGTGTGTGTGTGCACATGAGTGCCCAATTTCTGCTTACCATCAACTTTTACTGTTTGGATAGCCTTTTTTTTAACCTAAAAGAAAAGTGCATATGTGGATGGACAGAAATGAATTTTGTTTAACTGCAATCACCACTTTTTGTTTTTAGGTTTTTAAGTTGTGACTTTTTTGTGGGTTTTTTTGCCGAAAGATTTTGACAAACAAAAAGCAAATTATGTCTTCGTTGAGTGTTTAATGTCCTGAATCAAAAAAGAAAAAGAAAAAAAGCGAATTCAACAATCTTTAGCTGCTTTTAGGAGTCGTAATTTCCTGGAGGTGCTTTCCGCTGATGCTGTGTGAAAAGCAGCGGCATGAAAAGAACAGCCGTAATGAACGGCGCGGCACAATTTAACAACAATACATGTGCTCAGATTACTTCCCCCGCAATATTTCCTCTCATCACGCACTTGTACCAGTGCTGCTGTTGTTGTTGTTTTCCCCATGGAGACCGCTGAAGCATTAATCAAGCGCTTATTTTCTCCCATAAGAGGAACTCATTTACTGCCCTTCAGTTTTCTACAATAAGAATAAGTATTCACAGAAGCATGAATATTGCTTTGGCAAGGTAGTCCATCAGAGTGAATAGAAAACCTTAATTTGTTGTGGTTTCCACAAGCTTCTGCACTGGAAAATGTCGCATTCATTTTGGATTCCGTGCAGATTGTCAGCCTGCTCACAAGGACCAGTTGAAATCTTAGTCTAACAACAAATACTTGTAAATGGGTCTGGTTTCTGTAGTTGATCTGCAGAACATCATTGCTTTTACTTGTGTGCTTAATATTTTAAATATCCATGTGAGCATATATGAAATGTCTCTAAAGGAAATGATTAAGCCTGTCTGAACAAAAACGTTCATCTCAATTGTAAAATTTAAGCCTTTGACGTAACTAAATCTTTGAAATATTGCTCATCCATTAAACCAAGTCCCTGAATAGGACAAGAAGAGAAAGGCCTGCGGCGGCTAAAGATATTAGCATCGATGCTACCAATTGCAGAAATCTAAATCTCTCTTTTATTTCACAATAAAAGATAGAGAGAACGGAGAAAATGGCACTTTGAAGGGCTCTCACTTTACTCCTGGCTGGTTTGGGAAAGTTCTGTTTGTCACTGGTGCCCACTGACTTAGCACAGGTCAGTGAATTGGCTAATACCACCGCTCACACCAGTAGGAACCCACCGCTCGTAGCTAAACAAGCTAAACTGGCATTAAAACAACCTGATGAGTCTGACTCATGTCACAGACAGAATGTTTTTTCAATCACCCTCCAAGTTGTGCCTCCTCTTTCCAGATGCTTTCTCCTGGCACTTCCCCAGATGTGAGTCAAACCCTGAAGGATTTAGGCGACATTCCATCAGGCACGCCAGGCACCTTAAAATTTAAAACTAGATTTCTATTCAGCGTTGAGCTCTAGCAATTTTTACAGTGCAATTCATCTTAAAATGCCTTTTAAGGCGTATATTTCACAATGATTGGTACCGGGATTATGCATCCGTCAGGGCACTAAACCACAGTTTCACAAGCTTCCCCTGATGCTGTTAGCATTAAATATTAAAGCCAGAAATGGCGTCTTTCCCTGAACAGTATGCGACACGATCAGATTTAAGGCAACGGAAAACATCGTACAAAATACGCCAACTGCGCAAACATCCCAGTAGTAAATGCAAGAGCGAAGTGAAAAGTTCCTGGACGACTCAATAACTTCCCGCGTAAAACTTTATTTGCAAGGCGGTGCCGCCGCGGCCGCCGCAGCCGCCGCGAGGCCTCTGAGTGCATCTTTGCGACCAACGCCGCCGCCAGTTGATGATGCTGTCGGTGCGCTTTTGCGCGCCCCCCCGCTCATTTCCCGGAGAACGCAATGAAGTAAGCCATAACTCCATTTTTGCTGAATTTGTGCGCGCGTACCGACTCACCTGAGTCCACTCCAGCGCCGCCGTGCCCCTCGCATCAATCCTTGAGGCACTCTTGTGCGGCGCGCGCGGCGGTGCGCCCTGTCGAGATGGAGCACTTAGTCGGAATGGACAACGGGCTCTTTGCCTCAGCCTGGACCAATTAGGCAGCAAAGCAAGACTAATGATTGTGGTTAACGTGGCCTCAGAAAAATAGAGCCCTCCCTGCCGGACTCTCCTCTTGGTTGAGTGACCGAGCGCGAGCCGAGGCGTTCCCACATCTTGACGGTTAGCGCCGGCCAGGGGTCTGAGCGCTGACAAGCGGATTCTGAGATGACAGACAGACCAACGGCTCCCCGGTGGTGTCGGCGCCGGCCGGACGTGCACCTGGATTGGCGCAGCCGGCAGGGGAAACGAATTTCTACCACTCCGCTCCATTTTTAACAAACTAATTAGGCGCCGCGTGCTGCATCCTGAGGCAATATTGAAATGACTCAGTCACACTTCAGTAATGCCTCTAATAGACAGAGGAAGGAAGGGAGCTCGGGAGGCGGCGATGATGGAGGGAGCCGGGGAGCAAGCGGGTGGGGGAGGCAAATTAGACAGAGCTGGAACAATTGTGTGTACAAGATCCCAACTGTATTCTCCAAGACGGGCCGAGCAGCGAAAGGCAGTCAGGCAGAAGCGCGCTAGTCCGGCGGGGAGTCGCTAAATAGCTGCATGTAGCGCCACTCCGCAGGAGCGTCGGCAACCACCAGGGGGTGGTGTCTCCTGTGCTAACAATGACACATTTCTTTAAAAAAAGGTCGTATTTTCTCTCCTTTGCTTCTGTCCTTGTCTCATCTGGACTTGTTTGGCTCGTGTCGCGACCTTATTTTAACACCTCCTCGGCGAAACTCTGTCTCTGCCCCGCTTCTGTGTCAGCCAGGCTCTCTTGTGCAGCCGAACAAAACAGACCGAGCGCAAAAAAAACCCCAAACAAAACATTGTGTTTGCTTCTTTTCGTCTGAGAAAAATCTCTTTTTGGTCCAGACTGTGGCTGGAGGATTTGCCTCGCAGACAGCCAGCGTGTCTTGGGTGAATGTTTGAGGAAATGTTTCGGTGCAGTGTTGAGAATGTGTCTAACCTC
Organism: Nelusetta ayraudi; assembly: GCF_046127955.1. Classification (NCBI taxonomy): domain Eukaryota; kingdom Metazoa; phylum Chordata; class Actinopteri; order Tetraodontiformes; family Monacanthidae; genus Nelusetta; species Nelusetta ayraudi. The sequence continues at coordinate 242,825 of NW_027466060.1, read as the reverse complement.
ATGGTATTTCCAGCAGGCTCTGTTTTTTTTTTTGCAAATCTCTGGAATATCCTATAATTACCCCCCTCCACCTTTTTAAAAAATAAATAAATAAATAAATTAAAAAAAAAAAAATCAAGAGACATTAGAATGGCATCTGTTCATCCTCAGTCTGCCACACATTTCCTTAATGGTGAAATACAATTTGTCAAGGTTCTTCCAATAAGTGCGGTCAGTATTGACATAAGAAGTAGTAAACTTCCTGGACAACTTCTTTTTCCTCTGAGTTTGTTAAAAGTCTCTAATTTGCAACAAGCCCTAATATTTCTTTATTATAATTATAATTATAATTATTATTTTTTTAAATCATATAAAAATAAATTAAATAAAATTATTTGTATTTACAAATACTGAGAAATAAAAAGATTAATTAGTTAATAAAATATAATTGTTCTGTCTTAGCAAATAAGAGGAAACAACTCTTATTACGTTAGAATAATAAAATAACATTCTAATATTTTTTTTTACAATTATATATATGTGCGTTTTTACATTAATAAGATTAAGAAGCTGTGCTATCAGCAAGAATGTACAATACAGCAAAAACATAAAAACCAATCATGCAACTGATGACTGCTGAATTAATGCAATCTCTTGTCTGTTGGGAAAAAAGATGAAACCGGTTACCACAAGCCCGAACCCTTCGCAATCAGTTGTGGTGATTCTTTGTGTCTGATTTGTTTGCTTTGAAACGTCGCTGTGGCTGTTGTGTCTAGACGGGACTTACAAAGACCCCGTCGTCTTGGCACGGGTGCCACTTTGTGTTATCGACTTCAAAACAGCAGACATATTTTCCCTCTTGCTCGGCGAATATTTTACCACACCAAAGTGCATATCATTAGAGCGCCACTAATTAGACACCTTCATGTGCAGATCCGAGGACGCTCTCCTGGGAGCTGCTCTCCTCCCTTCGTGCGGATTGAAGAGTCGTTGGATCATCTTTTTTTTTTTTTTTTTTTTAAAAGAAAAAAAAGAAAAGCAACTCCGTCCACATAGGCGCCATTCACCACAGTCATTGTGCCAGAAATATACAAAGACCACAAATTTTATACTATCTGCTTTTACATTGAGCTAAAAAACTAGAATATAGACTTACACACAGCTACATTTAAATTAATTTCTTTTTGTGAAGGACATGACTGTTCTGTTTTTTATTTAGCAGAAAATCAAGTGTTGTTCTTCTTTAACTGTCCTGGTGAAGGCTCACACTCCACCTAGCTAGCCTTAGCTGGGTGCCTAGCTAGTTTTAGCCAACACTGAAGGCAGAAAAAGGGGACTTGAGTCATTGTTATTTCCAAGAAAGGTCACCCAGATGTGTGAAAACTGTGCAGCCCAACTCTTTAAACCATTGTTGAGGTCCAGCAAGCAGGATATTAACCAGCCTTTTAAATCCCGTGCAGGGAGTGCATTATGGGAAATTTGGCCCGATGTGGCGTTTTTTCAGACGCTCGCTCGTGGCCGCTGTTGGGGTTCGAGGCAGAGTGGAAACACAGTGAGCACGACTCGAAAACAGGTTCGCCTGGCCCCGGCAAGGTATATTGTATGTAAATGCAGGTGTGTGCTAATTGAAATTCAATACCCTTGATGTCAGCAGGGGTTGGAAGGCCTCCACAGCCGCATTGCTTTCCTGGCCCTGCTCTCCCTCTTCTTCCTCCTCCCTCTACTCCTCCTCATCCCCACCACACTGGTACGCCCGCCTCCCTCCTCTTAGAACCCTCCCCAACTGCCGCCAAAGCAGGTCTTTAATTTAGAAGTAAGCACATTAACTTTTCTCTTCAAAAACAGGTTGGATAAAGTACCTCTTTCCAGCAAATGAATAAATGGCGGCATAAATAACCTCCCTTCCTCCCTCCTTCGCCTCTTCCCCGAGCACACAAGCGCACGGTGGAAGGGGTGGGGGGGTGGGGGGGGGATCGATAAACAGCGGTATTGAGGCATCTCTCAAGGTCTGCGTCTGGGCTCGGTGTGGCGGCTGATTTATTTTGTCTTTGCAAGAAGCGGTAAATCAGCCGCTCGGCCCTCGGGGCCCGGCTGGGCTCCTCGCAGCCGCGGCGGCCCTACTTAGTGTCACTCATCAACCCCGCAGGTTTAGTTACCCGTCCACTTCCCTGTGCGTACTTTAATGTATTTCAGCTCCCGCACGCAGGTAAGATATGAGTCAGGGTGCGGCGGCGGCGGCGGCAACAGCCGCTCGCAACGTTAATATTCAGCGGCGAGGAGCGTTGCTGCGGGCGTGTTCCGGCTCAAAGATGCAGGAAGAGGAAGTTTGGAAGGAAGGTGGGTGGGTGGGGTGGGGGGGGTGGGGTGGCTGAGAGGAGGTTTAACCTTCCCACAGGCTTTTTTTTTTTTTTTTTTTTTTAAGGCGCTGACTCTTTGTGTGCCTCTCCCCGGCTCCTCTGCTCTCCTCTTCCGCTCTCTTCTGCCCTTGTTCTCCTGGAATGGCCCTGAGACAGGAGGCAGGACGCCGGCTGTCCTCGGTGAGCGCCACCGATCACCGCCGAGACCCCAAGACTCCCCCACTTCAAAAACCGTTTTTGAATTATCTGACATTTCCTTTTTCGCCCCCATTGCGCAATGTTTCTTTGTTTGTTGAAATGAAGATATGTGACCTGGGGCCAGTTGTCAGAAGACAAACCTGTTTGCCTTTCTAAAAGTTTAAGATTTTTTTTTTTTTTTTAACAGTTGCAAGCTTTTAATTGAGGTTGACCTCGTGGCCAAAGTCAATTAGTTTAACCCAGTGAGACAAAGGCACAACAGTATTTGGGATGTGGCCATGAAATAATTTGACTGTTGGTTTAAGAAGGATGAGTTTTGTGCGGGTGGATTACTTGGTGAAATATTCCTCAAATTCAACTTCTAGCTTTATCAGAGGCATTGCTGCTCGTAAGCAGAGGATAATCCAGCTGAATCAGTGTGCAGGAGGCTCGTTGGAGTTTACTGTTTGTGCCACGGTGGGAAAAAAAAATGTGGATAGAAAATGCAACCCAGCTGAGCACAACCCCCCTGGTGTTTATTTCATTGGCCAGTATTTGACTTTTTGAGCGTAGTCTAAATTAGAAGCCTGGTTTTTACACCAATTTAATATTCTGTTTAGATGCTCAATTAGATCTGTAATTGCTCCTCAGGCATGATTGCATCTATACTGGCTAAGTTCATTAATACTGTGGGAGCCTGATCCGTGGCCAGCATTGCAGTAAAAGTGAAATTAAACTGCGAACACAGGGGTTCAGGCAGGGTTGAATATAGCATCAGCTGAGCTCAGGGATGTGTGACTCCAGTGACAGATTCAAGGTCGCAGCTGCTGCAAGTTCTAATGAGTACTCAACTTTTTTTTTTTTTGTTTACACAAATGGAATGGGCTGCTTTTGGAATTGATAAAAAAGGGAAAAGCTCACGTTGAAGGTAAATGGGAAGACAAATTGAAAGAGATTTTGGTTTGTCGTTATTGATTTGTTTAGCTGCACAGCTTTGTTGGAATGATAGCTATTCTCTCTTGAGATTTCCATACCCCAGTGAAGGCATCCTCATTCCCCAGTTCCCTCATTAACGTCGCCATGTGTTCCGGAAAGGAATTGCGAAACACTTGCGCTAATGCACGAGAGAGCCACACGATAGTGCGGCGGCTTTGTTCATTTTTACCCCTGGATGGATCCGGCAAGAAATCAGAATAATTGGCGAGCCTGGCAGTTTAGTCACAGCACCTGGGCGGAGTAATGGACACGTTGGAAGTGAAAAAACTCAAACCGTTTAAGAACTGAAATGCATTGAAATCTTATGATTAGTCTTCCATTTGGTTGCATCTCAAACACCTTTCCATGGAGCCACTTTAGCCCACGCCTGATAGAAATTATTTTCTGCGTGAGACTTCTTTGTGCCCATTTTTATGAAATCTCACCCTGGTCGGTCCAATGAAATTTGTGTATTTTATTCCTCGGAGTCTGAGCAACAGAATGCACTTTATCAATTCCATTGTTACTCTCCAAATAGTCATCACATCTCGTTTTATTGCTCCTGTCTACGTTCCATTTTCTCGAAATGAGATTTTTACCACACAGTGACCCGCTAAATTGTCCCTAATGCAAAATGTTTGTGCGACTCCCCCGTGCCTTCTTTTGCATGCCAAACCTGTGATGGCGGCGTGAAGTCTTTTTTCAGAAAAGTCCTCAGCAAGTGATTACAGAGCTAGCACAAACAAATAAACATTCAATAATTCCCTCCTTTTTTCCCTTTTCTCCCAAAAGCCTCATCTGTTTGACTGCCAACTGTGGTGCGGTGCCAAATAACTTTGGCACTCATTCTCTCCCCAGAAGGGATGGACAATATTGATGAAGCTGCAGTTGACTTGTCCGTGTCCATTTGTGGCTGGAGGTCGGTGCTGCTGCTGGATCCGTGAACTTTGGTCTTTTTCTGGCTTTTTTAAACTGTTATAACTTTCAATCATAGTCAAGAGTGTTTTCATTTTGTGTGAAGATATTTAACACAAAGGAAACAAAGGATGCCAAGCACACACGTTTTCAAATACAATTTCTTTTTCCAGTTGCTTTCCATCAGTCTGTCTTTGGTAGCTTGTGAGGATGTATGCCCTGAATTGTCAAGCTCAGAAGAAGGGCGAATGTACTGAAATGTTTGGTCCCAGCTGACTTTTCTATAGTAAGAAAGGCCTTAGAAGTCGCTCCTCAACAGCCCAACAGGTTTCTTTTGCAAGGGTCCAAGATACCAAAATGCAGTCCCTTGTGGATGAATACACTTGGCCGTACAGAAAAAACACCTTTCAATCAGTCTTCATGCAGTAATACGCAGGTGGGGTTTTGGAATGAGTCAATGGCAAAAAGATGGTGAAGTCCTGACTTGGAAAATGCAGAACAGAGCGTCGCTGAGAGGAATGTCCTGCCTTCAGTGCCAGCTTGGCTTCCGAAGACAGTTGCTCCCTGACTCAGCCCCTGAAGAACTGGCACCGCCGAAAGTAATCGTCTCTAAACAGTGGATGGCTTGCACGAGAATTCTTAAGAAGGAGTTATTGTATTATCAATTTACGGGCTTACTGCTAATACGGTATTGTAACACGGCCCCCGGCTCCGGAAAATACCTTATCAGGCGTTCTTTCGCTCCTGGAATGAGATTGCAGGAATGCCGACTCGCTCTTTATTGCCTCCACTTTCCGACGGCGCTCGCAGGGATATTATTTTTCCAGCTATCAAAATGTAGATGACTTCCATATTGCGTCTTTGTCAGCTCCTTTGCCTATGCGCTGCAGGATTCCGTGTATTGCTCCCATACAAGCTGTAATTGTATAAACCTCTTTCCCCCCCACTTATATTGATAGAGGCTGATTGAACCATTGGGCTGGTTGGAAATGAATGGCCTCTTGGATCAGTTTCCTGACTGAAGACCAGGCCTGCTTTCCGTCAGACAAAAGGAAAAACAACGTCTTGCTTGTGTTAGGGTTTTTTTTTTTCCTGGAGAGTATAATTTAATGGAGAGCGTGGCAGGGAGCGAAATAAAGTTTTTTCATCTGTGCTGCGGCTACAGTTCTGTTTCATTAACGTCTGTCTTGGTGATGGAGCGCTAACGATGGCCACAAACACTCCCTTTGTGCCCACACGACCAGGCTCCTGTTTCTGTGTATTTGTATGGGATTTGGTATTGATTGGATATTTTTGGGCTCTGCTATCCAACTTCGGGGTTTTTTTTTTCTCCACAAGCCACTTAAATTATGTTCAGATAATTACTTCATATTCATCCTTTTGGTAAAAAAAAAAAAAAAAAAGACTGATTACAGTTTTTGTGAAGCACGTAATATCTCATTTGGGTTTGCAATCGTGGAATCGCCTGAGATGAAGATTTTCAATATAGTCCAAAAATATGTGTTTTTTTTTGTCCAGCACATTTATAATGTCACGTGTGATTTGGACTCATTTCAAAGTCATTTTGCTGTGTTACAATTGGATGTTTCAGAGTTGTCATTTTTTTTTTAATTCAGAAGAACATTGACATAAAATCAGAAGAATTCCTTAAAACCATTTTTTTTTTTATTATTTCTATATTATTAAGTTTGGTAAATTTGATGGTACTGGGTCACATGACATGGCACCTGTGGGGGAAAAAAAAATCCCTCATGTATTTATGTTAACTATATTTGCATCAGCGGGAAAAATTTGATCGATTTTAATATATTAATCACAATTCTCCCTGCATTTTCAAAGCCGACACGAAGCTATTATGAATTGAAATTGCTTCGCGTCATTCCAAAAATGGATCTATCATTGGTCACTATTAATGGAGCCTCTGCATCAGCGTGAGTGCTGGCCCGGGGAGCGAACTGTTCCCATTTGGCCAACAGCCTCTCTTGTGACGCAGCAGTGGCCGTGATTTGTAACGGCCACTCTAAATTCACGTTGCGGAGACGTTATGGTTTTGTTATGTTTTGTCGTTTTGGCGGCTTCCGTCCTCTGGGTGTCCAAACTTGCGGTCCGGCGCACTTCCTGAAGCAGCCGCACCTCACCGGCGCGCGTGTCCCACATTTCGAGGAGCTCCCTGGTGCAGACAGTACAGTTTACCCACAAGTCCACCCTTAAGGCTCAATTACACCTCGCACGGTCTCAGTGGCATCCCCGCAATTGTTAAGTGTCCACGCACAACTGCAGGCTTTGTGTATTTATAGTTTGACATCATGGCTGGGAACGTCTCCTTGACCCCCCCGTGTGATGACGGCTGTCACCGTGGGATTTGTGGTCCCCTCTGAAGCGTTTCCACCTGGGGCTTTTGTGCAGAAGAGTACTTGAAGAAATTCTCTGGTTCTGCCACTCGAAGGGCAAATGGGCGACACTGATTCCCGAATGATTCAAAACTTGCTCCGCTATCCATTCTAACAATAGCATGAGTCCGCGGCCTGTCGATAAACTGTTCAGGTGTGAGGAAAGTTTCTCCCTTTTTCCTCCTTTACGCGCACCGCTTTTCAACAGGTTTGTACTAAAACACACAGTTCTGTGTTTTGGCCCTTTGTGATGTCACAAAGACTCTCACATCTCACAGGTTGTGGCACCATATCCAGCCTGGTGTTTGTCCCAACCAATGAGACCACCATCCTGTGTTTGTCCTGGATGACAAATGGAAGGTCCAACAAAACGACCTTGTATATACAGTATGTATGTATGTATGTATGTATGTGTAAAGGGTTTTTGGAAAGGGTCTGTACCCTGTAGACAACATATTATTTCTGCATGTATTTCTCACCATTAGTTAATCAGTTTGGGAGTTTTGAACGGCTTCCTCCATATGTCAGAACAACTTAGGTGGCACGATTGTTCGTACTGCATCAAACGGCTTTCATGAAAAACCTGCGTAGCCAAAGAGCTGTTTTGTAGTTTTTGCCGCACGGATTAGCGCGCGTTGTCCCCCTTTCCCTTCCATATCCCCTGAAAGATCAGAGAGCAGGAAGGAAGAGGAGGGAAAACATTCCACCGGTAATTTGCTGGCATGACGTAATGAATAAAAATAGATGTCTGGGTTGGACACCTCAGGCCAATGCTTGGCGTCGGTGCACCTTCTCCATGCATGTTAATATTTTTCAGTGTTTCTCTGGAAATCTCTACAGAGAGGAAGCAAAAAAAAATGTGATCTATTTTGTCGGTGTTCCCAATTTTTTGGGGAAATAAAAAAACAACATGCATAAAAAAAGTAATGTTGGAAATCTCACAGTATTTTCAGGTCCCTCGTATTTGTGGGAGAGATAATCGTGTATTCTATTTATTTTGGAGCTGTTCAGGTTGAAGGATTTTTTTTATTTATTTTGAAGCGCTTCAAAATAAAAAAGCAAAACAAAACAAAAAAGTTTGCAATTGTGGAGTTTTGAGTGGTTGCGGTTTGACCTTGTTTTCAAATCAGAAATCAGCACTACTTCATAGTGTAGTTTTTATTAGTTACCTCCTTAATACTCCTATTGGATTGTTGTTTGTTTGTACTGAAAGTTCCAAAAGGAATTCTTCTGATTTAATTGAGAGTCTTTGGTCCGTTACTTTAAAGACCAAATTCACTTGAAGCTCCGTCTTTCGTCGCTCCACGCTCCCGCTGAGTAATTTATTTGGGGATGGAGTTCTGCAAAGGGAATAAAGAGAATAAACGCCCGGTCTCACGCTCCTCATCTCCGCTGCGTTTCCCATTAGGCCGGAGTTTGGAACTCATCTTACTCTGATTTAAAGTGGAACGATGGAAGCGGTGACATGCCTTTGAAATATCCTGCTTATCCCCCCCCGCCAATCGTGTTTTTTATTCCAAACGTGAGGCTTTGCGTGTTTCTCCTACTCTGAGGACAGTCTCCAAACTTTTTATTTGGAGCAAGAACTGGCAACATATTGGTTTTTGGCAGCTGCTCCCTGCAGCCCAGCCCGTTGATACCTGCTCCGATACCACGTGGGGAAACAAGAACGATGGATGTACGACAACGCTGGGGCGCTCACTGCAGGCGCTTTCCACATTTTCCCCATGCTTCCCTCCCTGTCCTCACAATGAGGGCTCGAAGTCGTGGGCGTAGTGAAGTAAAGTTTAACACGGCGGTGGGGGATGTGTGTGTGGGGGGGGGGGTCGTGTTAACACCTTAAACTTTAACGTCCCCCGCGGCCGATCGTGCCGCGTTAACTCAGCAATTAGAGAGGTTACGAGGAGCCATCCAGAGCCGCTGCCGTGTCATCGTCTCCGCCCATCCCTGCTTTCATTTCCCCGCCCGGACGTTTAATTTGTTTTTTCACGCCGCAGTTTACTTGTTAAATCTCCCCTCCTGATATTTACCGCAGTAAAACACCGTGATCTCTCGCGCTTCGGGAAGGATCCGAGCCCCTTCCAGAACCAGCCTCGTTTTTCATATGTCAATAAGCCGTGTTATATCTCCACCCACCCCCCCCGGGGGTCCGGCTCCAGCACGCACTCGCGGGCATTTGCCCATCTTGACACTTGAATCTGCACGGACACTAGACGGCGCAGACGCAACCTCGCCAACCTCCCGGGCAACACACACACACACACGCGTACACGTGACCAGAGAAAGCTTTTTCGCATTCTATTTGCCCATTCCCCTCCAAAATGGGTAGAAAATGGAGGGGCTGGCGCCAAATAGGCAGCTTGCCAAATCACCCAAAACTCCCAAATGGTCTCCATTAAAGTTTCTGGGCTCTGAGCAGAGTGAGGCCGCGGCGTATGGAGGTCATTTTTAAAAGCCCTGTGGAAATGCGTGCGTTCCCACCACCACCCACCTCACCCCACCTCCTCCTTTCAGCCATCTCAAGCCTTCCTCTGTGTGTGTGTGTGTGTGTGTGTGTGTGTGTGTGTGTGTGTGTGTGTGTGTGTGTGTGTGTGTGTGTGTGTGTGTGTGTGCGCCCGCCTGCCTGCGCGCGTGCCAGTTACCGTGTTCAGGCTTTATTAAGCTTCAGCGGTGTTTGGACAGCCGGAAGAGTAGTACTAATAGGACAGAATGATGCAGAAATGGACAGAAAGCCCCTTTGGAGTTCCTGCAGCTCATTTTCTCCCTCCCTCCCTCCTTCCTCTCCCTCTCCTCCCTCCCTCACTTTTAGCCCATTCACTCCGTCTCAATCACGGTCTCCCTCCCTCCCTCCCTTCCTCTCTCCTCCTCTTCTTCCTTCCTCTCCTCCTCCTCCTCCTCGCTGTCGCTCTGCTCCCTCAGCCTTGGCTGTCAAGCGGCCCCCGGTGTTGCTCCACTAATTTTTCACATCCCTTTATTCCTGCTATCCGGCCATTTTCCCCAAAAGCACTCCGAGCCAGCGGGGGGAAGCTTTTAGCCGCTGATTACTCCTACATGGTAATTTCTCCTTGTTTCCCTCCTCTTTCGCTTCTCCCTCCCCTCTCTCTCTCTCTCTCTCTCTCCCTCCCTCCCTCTATCTCCCCTTTTCAGTTTGGTTTACACCTGCCGGTTCTTGTTTTGTCTCCCCCGACCTTCTCTTCCCGCTTCAGCTTTCGCCACATCCCAGCCGTCCTTGGCTTGTCGGCTCGTCCTCTCCGTCCTCCTGTCTGTTTTCCCGAAAAGTTCCCGGGATGAGCTGCCGCACCTTCAGTATTGTGTCGTCGGAAGACCTTGGCATTAAGCACCATTTCATCCATGAACCATTTTCCAAACGGCCGCGGTCCCCACCCGAAGCTCCTACATATTTATATTGTATTTTTCGGGGCCACCTGTAGCTGGAGGGAGAGCGGCGGTGTCCTACATTTTACGTATGTTTTCCACAAGGTGAACTTGGTGCCGGAGCAGAAGAAACAGATCTGCTAAAACCTGCTGAAATCTGAAATTACCATGCATTTAAATCTTTTATTTATTTATTTTTTTTTGCACTCATCCCGCACAGCAGTTTTCAATTCACCAACTTGGCGACGCTAAGCTGCGCCGCCGTGAAGACTTCCTTGCCTTAATTACCTCATTCTGGCGACTGCAATTTTTTCAGCTTTTGTCGAGCGACTCTGGCATTGTGCCTGTTTTTGAAAATATACTTATTTTTTTGTTGCCGTTGTTGGCATAAAACCAGTCGGCGTGTCAATCCTGCAGCTCCTCACATAATTTGCACAATCTTAATGAATTGCTGCATTAAACACCGGGCTAACGCAGACGAGATGTTGCTCGGACTGAGTGATTCCTGCTGCAGCGCTGCCAACGCTGATTCTGCACGGACGCACGCATGGCCGTTTTTTAATAGCTGTGAAATCTGAGGGTCACCGAATGAAATTTCCAGTTAGTTATGACTTTGTTATTGTTATCCTTCCACTTCCTGTTTTCACCCGGTGACCCCTATTTTCTCTTCACTACCGCTGCATCCAAAGTCCTGCTCCGGATGAATCAAGATTCATGGCCTTCTGGGAAAAAAAATCTCCATGAATTGCTTTGGTGTTTCTGAAGTGATTGGTAATGAAGGGGGCATTGAAAGAGGTTTTTCTCTGCCACCAACAAGCTCAGCCAATCACCGCAAATGGAGACGAACGGTGCGCCTGTTGCCGCGCACCTCTCAGAACATCCAAGGGCGGCTTTGGCAACTTCTTCTTCTTTTTTTCCCGGAGGTCAAAAGTGGAGCTGATGCTGATTCCAGCTCATCTTCTCTTCCGTCTCTGTGGACTCCCAGTTCTGTCTCTGTCCTCCCTCCTCTCACACCTTCCTCCATGACAAAGAAACTCTGCTAGTTTGTCTCTGTCTGTTCTCTCTCTCTCGCTCTTTCTCTCTTTCTCTCTCTCTTCTTGTTTTTCCCCCCCTGTGTTGTTGTTCGTGTTTTTCTTTCTTCCCCCCCCCCCCCCCCCCACCCCAAAAAAAAAAAAAAAAAAAAAAAATCAAGTGGCACACTCCAATTTACTCTACCGGCAATAAAGACAAAAGTGAGCGATTGTCTCGTCGGTGAGTTTTCTGCCTCACAAAGCCCGACCCTCCCCCGACGCTCTTTCCTCTCCTGCCGTATCGCAGAGCGTTACCTGGCAATCTTCTCCGCCGAGACGCCACATTTCCAGCAGCCCGAGCAGAAGTAATGCAAAAAGGCTTCAAATTTCTATGAAATTCTCTCATTCTTTTCAAAAAGTGAAATTCCGTTATTAGAGACACATGTCTGCTTGACAGGCTCCATGTCCTTGGTTTTCATCCTCTCACTCTCTGAGTGGATGAGTGAGGTGCGAGACGGGTTCCCACACGTGGTCACTCTGTGTGTGTGTGTGTGTGTGTGTGTGTGTGTGTGTGTGTGTGTGTGTGTGTGTGTGTGTGTGTGTGTGTGTGTGTGTGTGTGTGTGTGTGTGTGTGTGGCAGAAGCATAATTTAGTCTTTCTTTGCTCTCAGCGATTTCTGTAATTAGCAGTGAAAGATTGCAGCGATGAGACTCGAACTGCTGGAACACTCTTATTAGATTGGACGGGAAAAAAAATAAAACTCAAATCCTTTTGGTTACGAATATTTTATGTGACAAAATGAAAAGTGATTTTTGCCCTTCAGATTATTCTGAAGTATATTTTTTCGGTGGAGCTGCTTGGATCCTCGTCACTGGACCTAAAATCTTGTCATGCAAATAATTCATTGCTGTTTTCTAAGATTATACTCCTAACATCTCCGCATCCCTTGCGTCCTCCAGACTTTGCGTGACCTGCGACCTTGCGCCGCGTCCCCTCCGGCGGAGTGGCCGCTACGACCACCAGTCTCCGTTTCATTAATGAAATATTCATCCCGCCGCGAGGATTAATAATTCATCGATACAATCCTGAATCAGACATCAGACAATCACCATGAAATAATCATTTTCCATTTGCTCACAACACATTGATAATTCATGTTTTCTCTGCGCGCCGCTCGCTTCGCCCCTCTGTCTGGTTTCCTTTCTCCACCTCCCCTCCTCTCTTTTTCCTCGTAACTGTGATCAGCTCAGCACCTGGAGAACGTCTGATGCTGCCGCCGCCGTGGCGTCCTCCGACCAGGCTGATTAGGAGCTTCGGCGCCCTGAAGGGCCCCTAATAAGGAGGAAACGGAGTGTGAAATGAAGGTTGTAGGACATGTAAAGCATCTGCTTTTTAGGCGGCGCTTCACTGTAAACCGATGGGATTGGAAACATTTAAAAGCAGGCGTGTTGCACAAAATACAAGTCTGAGAAATTTCTCTCAGTGTCTGATGGCTACATGTACATCCCAGTAATTATGAAGCTAACGGCGTGGTAACAAACCGACGACTTCACCGTTTATTTGATCCTGAGTATGTACAAGACATTGATTATTTAAAGCACCACACCGTCTTTATTATTAATGCTTGCAGCGTTTTAAGTTTCCCAGACAAAATGAAATGATTTTCCCATCCTGGACACGCCGGCCCTCAGTGTTCCTGCCGTGGCCGTAATGCAGCTGGACAACTGTGGGATTGTGAATCAGTGACCACTGGGAGAGACTGACCCCAGCTGGCTGCTCCAATTCCCTCTTCAATGTTCAATTCCTGCATCTCAGTCCCCCCCCCACCCCCCCCCCCCCCCCCACCCCCGAGGGCGATACCCACAATGCCTCGGCTCCTCCTGTAAAAAGCGAACGGTATTCATGAGCGAGTCGGGCGGGAGGAGGGAGATCACATGCGCAGGCGAGTCGGCTGCTCAGGTGGAAGCCGAGAGGGCAGCAGAGGCCAAACGGACCCTCTCTGAAACCATGTCCTGCTTTTAATCCTCAGCCGGGTCTCCTCGGTGGGTTTGTTTGTTTGTGTGTGCGGTGGTTTCAATCTGGTTCTTTGCATTTTGATGAGCGATGTTGCTGCCTGGACCTGATCGCAGATCAAGGTCATGCAAAGCAGTTTCTGCTGAATGAAATTCAATTATCCCCTCAGTGGACACTGATCAGTCAGCGCGGTTGATAAAAGCCAATCAGTTGTTAAGCACAGTTTTGGCTTTGAATGTTGACCTCAGCAACCATTTGTAATTGTTAGATCCATATTTTCCATTTCACTGGCCTCATTATGTGAATACCTGTTCTGTATACAACGCTAACTAAAAGGTTGAGGCATGGGGCTTTGGGCTGAAATTTCAGAATGCGTCTGAAATGCGACGTTACCTTTACAGGTGAGCTTGAATTTTCTCTTCTCTAAAATGTGTGGTTAATTTTTTTTTCTCGCATTTACACATTAAAAAAATGTTTCGTACCTGTATCCTCCTCAAGGTGGGGTCTCGCGGGACAAGGTTTGATGAGAATTACGTCTTATGCGCTTCACGCCATTCAATGGAAACACCCGCAAATCGCAATTATACTTTCAATATTTTGAAATGTCGCTCTTATTTTGCGAAAAACTGTAATAGAAACGCAGCTAGTGAGTGAGGTTTCCCTTCTCCCAGTCTTTCCCTGACCAGGCCTCCACATTATTTTATTGAGGAAAATCACAGTCAAAGATATCAGATGACCCATTCGACGTCATTAGAGGACAATTTGCCCTGTCTGCTTAAATGCGTCAGAAGTCTTTTTTATTAACAAGATCTTCATCTCCTTTGATGTATTTCTGGATTGTGAAAGTGCACTGGAGATGTCAGCCAGAACATTTGATTTAAAAAAAAAAATTTTTTTTCAAATTTTTGTCTGATTAAAACCTTGAAGGATGGTTGTTGTTTAAGTCCTAGCCAGGTTGCTGATCCACCACCAGTGCAGTGGGTGGGGCTTCAGAGGGCAGCAACAGTTATACTTTTCCTTCTTGTGTAGGCATTGAGGCTGTCTCAGCTTTTTTTTTTCCAGCCAGAGATTGTTCATTTAATATAAATGCACGTTCTTATGTCTATATCCCAGTTTTAATATGTCTAGCTGTGAAGTACCCCTTTAAATTCACACAGCTGACACTTTTTTCTCTTTTAATTTCAGTTTTATGGTCGATCGCACGTTATGTCTCTAAATTGGATTCTTAACAATCAGGTGAGACAAAAAGCTAACAATCGAGACGTTTCATAACTCAGAACATTAATTTTTTTGATCAGATGAGTCGTGAATCAACTCGGCAGATGCTCATTTAAAATTGAAATGTTCTTCAGAGTAAATCAAAAAGTTAAAGAAACAAAGTTCAAGGAACTTTTGTGTTTCTTTCTCGCTCCGTGTCTCTCGAGACTTCCCCGCTGCTATTTTCCCATCCACGTCTGCTGAACACATCTGAGCGACTGACCAGTGTCATTAGCAGTGGTCGGGCTTGTGTCTGCGTGCGTGTCTCTGAGTGCGTTGCTGAAGTGTCAAGGACTGGCGGGTGCCTCACTTCCTGCTGCTGCTGCTGCTGCCGCCGCCGCATCACGCAGATTGCCTCCGATGGCACACCTCTGCGTCGACCCTCGCAAAGCTCGGACTCGGCAGCAGGCCATCTCATAATATCACATTTTAACGCGTCCCTCTGACGCGGCCTGTAAATGTGTCGCTCTTTTGTCCTCCGCCCTGCTTTCTTTTATCATCAGAGTCCTTCCACAAGTGGAGGCGGCTGATGGAAGGGTTTTTTTCTTCTTCTTCTTCTTATATGCATTCGCCCCCGTGTGTCCTTTGCACGCGCAGACGAGCCACGGAGGCAGATGGATGGTATCTGTTGTTATACGTCATAATGGGCTCGTGAAGGTTTGATGGCCCTGATTGATGTGTTTGCTAAGAATGCACAGTAAACATTACATAGACCAGGCATGAGCAAGCTGCGGCCCGGGGGCCATATGGTGCCCGTTAAGCTTTTTAATCCGGCCTGCCCAACTTGAAGAAATTCTATTAATGGTTAGTCATAAAATAGCTGTATTTCATCCATTGTTCAGTGTTTTCAGAGTCAGTTCAATGTAGAACTAAATACCTTGAGGCTTCAAAGACATATTTAGTTGTAAATTTGCCTTTGTTCATTTTCAAATGGACATTAAAGCACATTTTCTACATATCCCATGATATATATATTTTTTAAAACTTTGTGGCGCTAACTACTGCTACTATTACTACTCACACACGCACACACACACTCGATGGGAAAGAGGCCATAGAACATTCAAGTATATAAGGGCAAAGTTTCTTTTATTAGACGAAAAGAAAAGAAAAGAAAAGAAGGAGTAGATTTGTGCCCGGCGTGGAGCTGAGACGCTTCACGGTGCTCGGCTAAACTCTCTCACCGAAGTCCGTCCGAGTGGAGAAAAGCCTCAAGTGCCACTCGCTGCCCTGATGTAACTGCAGCTGCACTCAAACTGCACACCCCCGGTTTTTTATGACTTATTTATTTTTATTACAAGCATGCTGTCGCCTTCTGTTTTCGTCGTAACTAAATCAGCCGCGAACTGCTGTCTCAATTCTCCTGGAAGGACACTGACTGTTGCTGTTATATTTGCACTGGCAGGAAGTGATTCATTTTTTTTTATTTTTTTTTTTACAAAGGACCTGCGAGAATTGAGTCATGAGAACACAAAGGGCAGCTGTCCAGGTGTCTTCCTAAGGCAGCTTCTTTTCTTTTTTTTTATAGTGTTGTACACACAGCTGCTGTAGTGTATTTAAGGCAGAGACACAGAGCATTGATTCAGGGGGGTTCACCCAGTGTTTCGTCTTTAGACTTTATGACAGAGGCACACTGGGTTGGGAGCGGAACCTGGATACTAGGGAACCAGGCATGGTGCCCTCTGATATCACCGTCTTTATGTGCCTTTCCCAAAGCTTCCGCCAAAATGTTTTAGCAGGAGGCTGCAAATGGAGTGCTAAGTATTTGCTTTTCTGGATGTTTGTAGACTTTCTTTTTTGGAAAACCATTTGTGCATAACAGCTCCACTGTGAGAGGCATGAAAAATATCATCTGGCAATAGAAAGGGACATGAAATGTAGATGTTTCTTTTTACAAGTTAGTCTTGATACAACACCTGTCGGATTTTTAAATGCTCTGCGTGTGAGTCGTAAGCTACACTGTGTGTGATCCTCTCATTTCTAAAACGTCTCTTTAGTCGAAATGTTACAAACCAACATCTGCTTTCCTTTTTCCCATTTTGGGGCATGGCTGATGTCTAAATACTGAAGAGAATGGCACTGAAAATCAAGTAATTAGTGTTTACTACTTTTGTTGTGACTTAGAGTCATAAAGAATATAACAGTTATCCATGCGTTTTATGTTTCTGTTCGTGGAGACATTAGCAAGTGTGATAACACGTTAAAGAGGTGTTTGAGAGGGAATGTTTGACCAATGGGCAGAGCCTTTCTCGTGTATCTGAGTGAGGCGGCTGTTTAGTGGTTAATATGCGACAGCAATGTTCCAAATTGTCTTGAGTTAAAATGTCAAATCCTTTCAAGTCGTTTTGTTTCTTTCCCGTCTGACCTCATCGGGCACAAAATTGTTTTAAGACTGTGGTTACACAGAGTGCTGCCCCCTGTGGACCGGCTATGATTTGCGTTTCTTTCCTCTTTTCAACCACAAAGTACCTGTGAAACCGAGTAACCACACTGCTGATTTCATTCTAGCCAACATTCGGAACAGCATGCGAGCGTTCCGGGGCCTCACAAGTTCAAACTCGGCATCGTCCTCCTCGGTTCAAAAGCTCACATGCAAATACATTTGGCGCAGTGACTCACTTGGTGTTTGTTTATTTGAGTGTGTGTGTGTGTGTGTGTGTGTGTGTGTGTGTGTGTGTGTGTGTGTGTGTGTGTGTGTGTGTGTGTGTGTGGGTAGTGGTGCGTGTGGGCGAAGTAGACTTACTTATACGTTGCGTGGTCCGTTGTGCAGCGAGGATCATCACAAATCTGGCTGCCAGTGCTTTCATATGATGGGGCTGAGCTGTTCTGTGGTTACCAGTGTCTTTGCATTAGTCTGTGTGCAACCCTTGAACACTTCTACATTTATTTTTCATTTCGCAATCTCTGCCCCCTGGCATCCTGGGTAGGAACACTTGTTCGAGAGGTCTTGCTGAGAAAATGTGATGAGAACAGATTATTGAGTACAGCGTGTTTGTTTTGTGGATGAATTCATTGCTGCATATGACCTTGAACATTGGCGAATTGGAATTAATAGAGCTAATGCTGGAGTGAGTGGATGTTTGACTGAAACCACTCACGCCACGGTTACAGGTATTTCTAAATATTTTAAAATATCCTCAGAATCTTTGTGTTACTGTATGTTTTGAAAAGCCCTTTTTGGCTACATTGCAAAGAACTAAGAGATTGTAAGTTGTAATAATATGTTTTAAGTACTCCTTTGGCTCTAGTCAGAACTGACACACTGCGCCTGGGAGCAAGTAGATGTTTTATACTGAATCGGTTCGACTTTCCTACGAAAGAGGATTAGGGCCCACAAGAAGAGAAAAAAATATTACAAGAAGGAGATTTTTATTCAAGTCTTCATTTTTAGTTTTAAGTTGAAATGCCATGAATAAAGTCAAAATTTTGTGAAAAAAGTCAACGTAAAAAAAAAAAGACGAAATTTCGTGAATGAAGTTGAAATTTCGTGAATAAAGTCAACGTAAAAAAAAAGGCGGAAATTTCTTCAATAAAGTCGTCGCAAATAAACTGGAAATTGGACATTGACCCCTTATTTTCAAATTAAAGGTCACTTTCTTACTTTTAATCCATGCAGGAAATAAAAAACTGCCTCGGCGTCTTTCACCGTGTCAGTGTGTCTGTCTGTGTGGCGGCAGACACACTGTCACCGCACATCCAGTCGGCTCCACTGATGCCCGGTGAGCTCGCTGGGCTCAGACAGGTAACATGTAACGACCTCTCATTTCACCGCCCCGGGCTCGAGTCACCCGCCTGCATACGGCAGCACCCTGGATAGCGGCGTCGGCAGAGTGGCGCGCTCGTTCCCCGGTTACAGTGCTTAGGTGGTTGCCCGTCCCCCCACGCCGCTCCTCCAGCTCCGGCCGCGAGGCTCCGGCAGGCCCAGGCTGTATGCCCACAGGCAGGTGAGGGCAGAGGCGGCCCTTGCCCCGAGGCCCACCTCGGGCGTTTCTGGCCCGCTGCGGCGCCTGACGGGCTGCAGGAATGAGGTGTGGAAGTCCACGGTCAACGGAGGATCCTGCGGTGAAGAGCCATGCGCTGAATGCGCTTCTTGAATCATGCTTTATTCATAATGGGCTGGAATAAAAAACGAAAGCAGGGCGAGTTGGTGCAGTAATTGATTTAAGTTTTACAGCTTCCCCTCCTTCGTATAAAGATTTGACATCTGTACCGTGGTCTTGGCTTAAGTGACCAATCTGATCTTTTAAGCTCAGCTCTGACTTTTATTGCAGGATGTCGAGTTATAAAAATAATCTACTTAAGAAAGTGGCTATTAAAGATAAATGCCTTGTTTTCCTGCAATGCAAACATAAAAATTGTTTTTTGTCCTGACTTTGGTCAAACTCTAAACATTGAGAGCTGTGAAATATATTTTATACTTTATATTAAAAAATTGAAATTGATAAAATTGACAGAAGGCTGATAATGAATAATGATCAATTTAATAGGTGTGGCTGGTGCAGCCTTTTCTGTCATTCCTTTTGTTGCTCGTGGACAGGAAGCTAAACAGAAATACCTTATTGGCTCAACAATACAACACAGATTTGGCACGTAGTCCTTCTCCTCTTTTTCTTTCTTTTTTACATTGAAATGAAGCTCTGTCTTCAGTTTTTAATGAAAAAATTGTTTTCTCAAGTTTTCTTTGCCTTTTTATATTTCGTAGTTTCAGTAGAGTAGTTTACTTTGTTATGATTATCATGAAAGCTGTACCAAGAAGATCAATGACTTCAAAAAAAAAAGAAGAAGAAAACAACAGCAACAGCACAAACAAGCCTTGTCGGCTGTGGAAACCAGCGTTCTTCCTTTGTGTCTTTGGTTTTCAGTCTTTCAGCTGTTGCCAGCTCCGCTCTTTAGCCTTAGCCGTGTGTCGATAAGAAGAGGAGGCTTGCGGTTGCCTCCATACACTGCTGAACAGAACAATCCAATACGGCCGTAGCTGAAATGCAGAGCATTGACGGCTACGTCACCACCGACCTGCCATTTGGACCCGGGATTGTGGTCAAATTGGCTCCTTTAGGCCCCATTTTTCTTCATTAGTGAGGGACATAAAACTGGTGTCTAAGTAAAGCTCAAAGTGTGTTCAATTTCACTGCCATTTAAAAGAAGAAGAAGAAGAAAAGATTGTCCTGGGCAGTTACCATGGGAACAGTGACACGTTAAGAGGTCCACCTCCTCTTGGAAAGGGGCTGCAGAGCGGTCGTCGGCCTTCCAGGAGAGACAAACTTCCGTAAACACTTCACAGAACGTTCCGCACATACAATCCTGCTCGTGTTTGCCTTAAACGCGTATGAACCGTAAATACTGGAGTCCGTTTTCTAAACAGTATCTGTGTTTGCTGGTGCGTTTCTCCATGCATGAGATGTTTCATATTAATTTATGATATTGGTTTTAATTAAGCAAAAACACTTTGTGGCCCAAGATGCAACATTTAGTCTGAGCTTTTTTGCATGAAATTAAACAAAAAGTGCATCTGTTTTTTTTTTTTTTTTTTGGATTCATTTTTATGGACGTAGCGTTTATACTAAGAACAACAACAGTACTTATATAATGGTGGTCTACCAACTTGTCTGCATTTTCTTAAATAGCAATTTGTGCTGAAATGTATGTTATTAATTTTCTTGCAGTGTACTCTCTCACCAGTAGGTGCTACTAAATTTTATACACTGGACCTTAAAAACAGCTAGTGCTGCTTGATTAAAAAATAGTAATGAGACACAAATTACAAAAATTTGGACATAAATTACAAAAAGATATGAATGACAGATTTTC
The DNA here is from genome assembly GCF_046127955.1 of Nelusetta ayraudi. NCBI lineage: Eukaryota > Metazoa > Chordata > Actinopteri > Tetraodontiformes > Monacanthidae > Nelusetta > Nelusetta ayraudi. Next base: position 222,569 of record NW_027466060.1, on the reverse strand, counting down.
TCTTGACTGCATGCAAACGTCATTTTCCAAGTATGATTCAATCCAGATACCTGAATGAATGTATAAATAAGCAACAAGCTGTACATTTCCTCACACATTTCTCTGTTTTATATCATTTACCAATGAAAAAGATGTTGCGGCTGCAAACTGCATAAAAATATCCGAGCTGTAATTCCGGACGGAAAACTCTACTGTTAACGACTGAGACCATTCCGGTGTATTTGTTTGGGCATTTCTGCTGCGATGTTTAGACACGGACTGAAGGGCAATCCTGAAAATTGATGGCTGGCTGTAGGCAGAGTCAATGTGTTTAGAAGTAGCATCCTCAATAATGCATTATCTCCTTCCTCAACCTAAAAGACAGCCAACGCGACGGCAAGCGATGAAAAGATGCCTTTTGAGGGCTGTTTTCGCAAAATCGTTTCCAAGTTCCCAGTCTGCACTTGATTTAAATCACACGTCTGCCAGTGTTTTTGGGGGACTGCAGCATCAATATTACCAGCCTCAATATTTCTTTTTTAATCTCATGCAGAAAAGCAGAAAGCTGTGGAAGTCGTATAGAAGGTTGACATTGAGGACGAGCCCTTCAGTGAATTTGCACTCTGGGGGAGAAAATACAGCAGGATTTTAAGACTGGAGAGGTTTCTGATGGTGCGCTGTGTAATGACAGGGAGCACTTTGCACTTAAAGGAAAGGAGGAGAGGGAAAAAAACAGGACTTTTTCGCTCTCTCCTCTGCGGCGGGCCTCTGATTCCACTTTGACGCGCAACAAAGAGCTATTGATATGTAGGACGGAGAAAAGAAAACGCTGAGGTTTGAAGCCCCCAGAGGGCCGTTGGACGGGTTCTGACAATGTGCTGTAATGACTTTACATTTAAAGGAGATAAGTAAATCTTTGGCCTCCTCCGTAGCGCCTTCTGATTTCTGTCTCACACGCAACACAGAGTGTTATCGATCCTGAGGGAGCAGGCTGGGAACAAAAACCTCCTCGGCGGCTCTGGAGGTCCTCACAGTGGCTCGCCACACACACACACACACACACGCGTCCACACACATACACACACGTATGTGCTGCAGCAGTGCGGGAAACTAGTGGGAATAAACGACGAGTAATTTTCAGTGAGAGAGTGGAGCATTCAGAGGAGTCGGCCGATCAATCAGCGCAATAATGGTCGGCGTAGATCTTAGACTTGAAATCACTTTGAGTGAGTTTGCTGCAGTTATTTACGTGTGTCTCTCTGAGTGCCTGTGTAGATGAGGTGCCGTGCGTCTGGAGAGGTTACATGCAGATTGACTTGAAAGAATCACTCTCGCAAAAAAAAAATAAGAAGAAGAAGAAGAAGAAGAATAAGGCGATATATTTTTTTTTCTTCCCCTTTTCTGCTTCTTCTTTTTCTGGGGAGAACGTGAAGAGAAAACAGGGGGAACTTCTTCATGGATTCCTTCTCTCCCAGTGTGTGTGAGATGGCTGCAGCAGGAGGAGAGTGAACGTATCGATCCAAGGAGTTTCATTTTTCAAACACAGTCATCTTTTAGGGCCCAGCATTGATTTTTGAAAAATATACAGCTGGCTTCTCAGATAATCTTATCTGAGTTTTTTTCTCTATCTTTTTTTTTTTTTTTTTGGCAAACTGTACCGTTGAGAGATGCGAAGTTGGGAGGTGGCAACTGCCAAAGGACTGACCCCCTCATAGTCTAAGAGTCTAAGTCTTGCTTTGTTTGTAACATGAAAACAGACTTGCATCGAATCATTCAACTTGGAGAGCCAACAAAATGAGATTGACGAGTGCTAAATCCATTCCAATGAAGGGAACAGATATATTAGTCAATTAAGATCTCCACCAACAAACACTTGTTGAGCAAAGTGTTTACACATCAGTAATAATCATAAATAATCCCTTCAGTGACCCCCCCCGCCTGGTGTCATTGATTCAACAAGTGAGATGAAATACAAGCTTCCGTGTGCTTGCGATTTTTTTAAAAAGCAAACAATTTGTAAGAACTAATGATATTTGATTGAACATGACCTTATGGTAATTCATTTCAGAACTAAAAGAAACAAACAAAATATGAATGTGAATTAGAATGGATTCAAAGTTGTAATGAAAATAATCAGGTGCTGTGCAGCATTAAAAAAAAAGAAGAACAACAAAATAATGACTTAAAATGACTGTTTTTACAAACAGACCTCTTCAGTCTTTGATGATTCTGAGCATCACAATCTGCTTTTAAATCTGGCTTTTTTTCCTACTGGTTAGGCTGGTCCAGTTAATGACAGAGGATGAGACAATAAAAATAAATTAAATAATCCAAATAAGATAATTTTCTGGAAACGCGTAATGCGACACAGCGCCCTCTGGTTCGTGATAAAGTTTGTGCGCTTGCTTGATTCTGTTTCGGTCTGGTTGTTGTGCTCTGACACTAGCGCTGTTCATTCTCTGTTCATTTTTTTTTTTTTTTTCATTTTTTAAACAAACATTCAAAGGTTTTGTCTTAATTTCTTTGGCACTTTATGGAAACGCACCAAGTTAGTTTTAGACTTAGGGCTCAGTCGTCAGTCGGCTGGCATAGTGATTGTGTTTGATCACCCTGACAGACTCTCAGACTGAAGGACACACAACTCTGTCTTCATTTCTGGATTATAACAACCAAACTCTCTCTATCTCTCTTTCTCTCTCTCTGACTTTTCCTGCAGTGAGTGGATACATGTTTAAATCACATCAGCCCAAAATCCCCTTAAGATGCAAATGCGGGCAAAATGATATTAGGCTGCCAAGCATCAAGTCACTTTTGGAGCTTTGTGCCTCAGTAAATAAAAATGAGTTCTGGAGAATAGTATTTCATTTTCTTTGAAGACCTGCTGGAGACTCAAGAGCCTCTAATAAGTTTCAGAGGATTTCCTGCGGGTGTAAATGAACCCACTTTTTATGCAAAGCTGCTGGATAGGCGCGACAATGGATCGTTAATAGGACATGTTGCACAGTGTTTAGAAATCACTCTTAATCTGTGTGTCGCTGGGTTCTCCCTCTGCTTGGCCCCCGTGTTCATAAAGCTCGGTTAATTAGACTGATTGATTAGGCGCTGGTGATTCACAGCCCTCATCGCCGGCCCCCCCCCCACACCCCCCGCCATCAGACGTCTAATGAGATCAGATTGCTGTCATATTCATGCACTCCACCACTCTTCTCTCCCTCTCCCTCCCTCCTTCTCCGTGGCTCGTGCACGCGCACGTCTTGTTTGGCCTGTCATGGCACCTCTCCGTCTTCCTCGCCGCCCATCTGTCACATCCACTCTCAGACGAGCTTTGCCGCCATTAGAGACGCAGCCATGCTTGTAAAAATCAACACGCTGAATGCTCGGAGTTACATCGTGTTAACATGAAGCATCTCCAGCGTTCAGCTATTTAAAGGCCTCGTCTTATGCAAAGTGTTTTCCAACAGCCGTTAAAAGTGTCTGCAGCCCGTCAGTGAACTCCCCAGAAGTGAGAGAAGTTTATCCTTGACTTCTTTTGAAAAGTTGAGTTAAATCAGCCCTGATGGACACTGATACCTCTAACACAGGGTCAAATAAGCAGTTTCCTGGACATACAATTTCAGATATGAAAATAAATATCTGGAAATGGGTTTGGTATTGGACCAGAGTTGCTCAGTAAAAGGAGAATCTATTATTAGAAACACAAAACCCTGGAATTTTACCGTTAATAGACTGAAATTGTGTTTTTGGAAAAGGGAAAATGTTTCAGGGGGCCACACAGTCCTTGGACCACCTCTGCCTCACTTCACCAACGCTAGCAGAAATCTATAAAAAGTAATCCCCCAAAAAGTTTCCATATGACTTCTGTCAGGTGATGTGCTGCGATGTGACCTTTGTAGTTGGCGTAATGTCAAATGGAAATAGATGCATTCAAAGCCCATGTGAAAAACCGGGAAACACTATGCTGCGCTCACTCTTTAGTGGAATAAAAGGTAATAAAACTTAATTCCATTGGATTTACACAGGAAAAGGGGTCGGTTGGGGAAGGAAATATGGTAATTTGAAAAACAGGTTACAGATTTTCTTGTGTGGCAAAAAAAGACACCACTCTGGTTAACCTGGAGGCCTTGAACGTCACGTCTTCACACGTCAACTGTGTGTCCCCTGGAAATGCATTTGCCATCCATTTGTGACAATGAATGAAGACAAAACTTATCCGCTGCTCTAAATAGGAGCCTACTGCGCCGAAGCATTAGCGGGCGGTTTTTGTGTTGCTCTGCTGATCAAAACACTTGCGCAGCTCCTCGAAAAAACCATCCTGCACTTAGCACACTGAGCCAGCACAGTAAAGAGACTCTCCCCGGCTGTAGTAAAACTTTACGACTTTCCGTGTTGCCTTTGTCTCCAGGCATCGGATATTACAGCGGATGATGAGAGTTCATTTGGATCAGTCCTCCGCATCAATACAGCCCATCTGAGCTCTTTAAAAAGAGGCAAAGTTTGTTGGCTGTGCATTCGAGTTTAGCATGCACCTAAGCGTGTGTGTATGTGTGCGCGCACGAGTGTGTTCCCCAAGGCTGCAGTATCAGCCCCTGAGAGAGTATTTATAAGGTAAAAACGATTACCTTGGAAAGAATAGAACTTTGATGAAATCCGCCTCACTTCAATTTGCGCTGCTAAGTCTTGCCTCTTCTGTCCTTGTTTACAGACATTTTGGAAGTCTGTAAAAATTGCATGAAAATTCAGGCTACCTGCGGTCCTTGTACATCGAGGGTCTCTGAATTTAATCATAATACCCACTGTGTGATCAAGAGATCTGATTGAAAATTTCAAACTCTTTCTTTCTTTATTACTTTACTGTGACAACAGAAAAACCCTGAATGTAATAATGTTGCACATTGTACATGGCACACCAGATCCAGAGCTTGAAGATCCTTAGATGGCCTTTGATTGCGCTACATAGTCCTCAAACAAGAAGTAGGACAGTTCCAATGCCAACCTTCCCAACCTGACCGCCTGTGTTGGAGTTTGGAAGGTTCAACATTTTGTTTCTTCCATCGCACGAATGACCTCGTTGAACGGGTTCCATCTCTACCCATTTTATTGTCAGCGGCCGGTCAGACTCTGTTGGATTCGATCTCCGTGGAAGATACCAAGCGGAGAGATTGCAGCCGCTTGTGGCCGCGTGATGGATCAGTTTGTGGGCGTGGCCGTGCGATTGCGCGTCGTTGCCAGTGTTTAAACGCTGACAAACGACGGTGCGCCTGCCCTCCACATGTTCATCGATTGAATTGTTTTCTTTTCCACTAATTTGTCAGTGCGTACGTGTCTCGGTATGTGTGATGGTGCAACTCACCCGAAGAAGGGGATGAGAAAAAGCCCACCATTAATTCTGTTGGTACGGCTGGGCTGTCAGAATCTGGCCAGCTTCAGTGAGAGTCGCTGTAGAGCTTCAGTGGAGATTGAGGAGTAAAAGTAGCCGAGGGAGGACAGAGAGCAATCAGCGTACGTCTCCCTTTGTTATTGACGGAGACGCACAAGTTTTATGATAGGCTCATCGACAGGCCTGAACATCCTGAGTGCCTGATGGTGCTGCCAGAGTGTTTCCTTGGAACGGAACTGAAACAAACTCAAGTTCAGCGTTTTGCTACTTCAGCACTCGAGAGGATTATCCTTTTACTCTTTATATCTGGTTGATTTTGGTGTTCCAACTGAAACCAATTGAAAATGAACCAAAGCAAAGTTACAACAAAATCTGTGCCTTGGAAACCCAACGATTTCTTTCTTTCTTTCTTTCTTCTTCTTATTTTTTTTTTTTAGCTCCTTATTGAAATGACTCTTAAAACACTGAAAAAGTGGATGGAATCATCTCTTCAAGTTTGCCGGGCCAGAATAAAAAGCTTAACGGGCCGCATATGGTCCCCGAGCCGTAGTTTGCCCAGCCCTGCTATACAGAGCATTTGACCAGCTTCCTCTGCAAAGGCCACCTCTACTCTGTCGTTGCTGGCACATCGCCATGTCGGGGCCAAACCTTTTGTGTGATTTGCGTGCTTACGTCTCTCACGCCCGTCTTATTCAAGTGGGTGCAGAACTTTATGATTTTCATTATTTTTACCCCCACTGCCCCATCTGTACACCTGTAAATGTTTTCCTCGCTATTTTTTTGGCAGCAGCCAATGTTGGGAGAGCTGTTGCCAGCTCACCTTCCGTGCCAGTTGCTCAGCCCTGACACGTCCTCCTGGAGCACTCCCACCACCGTCATCTCCACCTGGCCTTACAGATCAGGTTTCATGCGCATCAGTGTCTCCGAGTGGGATTGCTGACTCGACTCCGACCTAATCTTTTCTGACTGCTCCGAGTGTTGACGGATCCAGAGCGGAGGAGGCACAGACTCTTAAGGCATTTCTCTCATCGATTTCCCCCCCACCCCCCGAAAAACTTTTCGCTCAACTTTTACACACAAAACTGTTGGAAGGCTGAAGAGTTGCGTTTGGGGTCTCGCTCCTTTCAGAAATGAAGGAGTGACCCTCTTTCTTCACAATCGGATGTGACCTCGTCGCGGGCCGCACTCCTTTGCAGCACTGTCTCTGACATTGAACTCTGCCCAGCGACTCTTGTATTATTATTTTGGATTTGTATTATGATGAACAGGCCTTATTGTTAATAGGTAGCTTCAGTTCAGGGAGGATAAAAGACCTTTGAATTTGCAATTTTTTTTCATTTATATTCAATTGGCATATTCATAGTCTGTTAAACCAGTGATGGATTATGCATTGTCCAGAATATTAGAGTTTCAAAAAGAAATCTTTTTCTTTGTCAAAATGAATAGATTAAGATCCAACTTTGTGGAAACTTATACAAAATATATTATCACTCGATGATTTGAGTTTCTGGAGACCTCATCAAAAAGACTGTTTAAGGGCAACGTAAGAGAGTTCTTAGTACTGGGTAGTGTTTGTTTCTTAGACATAGGTTGGTTGTACACTTGAGTTAGCGTGAGCTTGATGGCATGTTCTTGTTATTCATACCTGTTTCTCTTCTTGTCATACGAATCCATTAATAGTTATTCATATGTGTAGTTGAAAACAGTCAGTGTTGTCCAATGAAGGCGGCCTCTCGTCCTGTCGCTCTCTTTTTATGCAAGTCTTTAGCTCAGGTAAGTAGCTACGCAGCCATGCGCTCTCAAACCCACTACTTTGCACATATCGGCAGTCTCACCTGTGACAAGAGCTCCTTTGCAGTCGCATCACTGTATCACCCACTTTGCACTTATAAGCTCCACTCATCCTCGCTGATAAGGTGAGAGAACTTTGAGCCTCACTTGACTTCTGGGGGCGTTTTACCTCGATAAACCTCCCTCTGCACGACTGGGTGAAAGATAAATTGACACCTTGTACCTCCTTTAAGTGACTTCTATTCCCTGACTGTCTCGCTGTTTTTTTTTTTTATTTTTTAAATCTTTCTCTCCCTTGACTCGGTCCAGGCTTTGGACAGCTGTAAGAACTTTAGTTACAGATAGAGGGCGGTAGAGAGCCCGACAGTAGTTTGACTACCAATTTCTAAAGTAAGTTTTTTTTTCTGAGACGAAAGGGCTGCCAGAATATGCAGAATATGTGTATCTTCATAGTTTTCTTGTACTATTATCTGACTAGAAAATATTTTCTTCCTGTTGTTATTGTCTTTGAAGTACATTTTGTGTTCGGCTGTTTTTCATTAGGTAGCTGAAATTTCAGGCGTTTTCTAATTACATTTTTAATTCCTCTAATAAAAACAAATATCAGTTTATTATGAAACTTCAAAAAAGGAAAAGAAAATGCATTTAAACAACAGTCACCAGTTCTCAAGTCCAACTCACTCCTGAGTCCAATACCAAGCCTGCGCCACGGCCTGTTTGATGGGTACTAGTGATGCTCGTGCAACGGCATTTCCAGATTTTCCAGTCAGGAATTTGACCATAATCATCTTGACCCAATGAACATTGCAGAGTAAATGAATGGAGAAAGAGGACACATGGACTTCTTTAGTTGAAATTGTATGTCATTAAGAAATAAATAATCATCTGATGTTTTTTTCCTCCAGGTTACTGACCGATCTGTGCGAGCAGTCGCTGAAAATTGTCCCGAGCTGCAGTTTGTCGGCTTCATGGGTTGCCCGGTGACCTCCCAGGGAGTCATCCATCTGACTGCGGTAAGCATCGGACTATTTTAAACTTTCGGAATGATAACTTTTTTTTTTTTTTTTTCCGTCGCCTGGTTTGAACTCAATTTGTGTGTTGAGGCGTGATAAAAAAAAACACAGCGCGCCGTAGTTCCGGCAGCACAATTAAAAGGTTAATTTCAGTCAACAGTTTGCCAGTTTTGGGGCTAATTACTTCTATGAGGAAGTGACAACATGAGTTTAAGCATGCCTGAGTTCCTTGGTCTGACCCCGTCGCTGTGCAGCGTGGCTGTCTGTTCCCCTGTCGGCAGCGCATTTTCCGCAGGGGAGGGAAAAAAAAAAAATGAGCTTCTGGTGAGTAAACTCTGGACCTCGCCGCGCTTTATCTGAGACGCAGTTCTGAAGTTATTTCGTGTTAACTTTTAAATCTCATGAAAAGCTAATGAGTCGAATCCTCAAAAGCGCCGCTGTGCAGAGTACACCCTGCTGTTTAGATATTAGCATGCTAATGAGCGGCACTCTGTGGTTTTAGGATGTGCCTTGTCACATAAACACGGACACGCACACACACACACACACACACACACACACACACACACACACACACAGACACACACACAGACGCGAGCGGAACTTGCGCGGTGATTGCCTGGATTCAGTTCACCAGGAAATATCGCACACTGTTCATTAAACCGCCTTTCACTACAAGTGTGTGTGTGTGTGTGTGTGTGTGTGTGTGTGTGTGTGTGTGTGTGTGTGTGTGTGTGTGTTTGCACCCAAGTGTGCTCGTTTTTTTTTAAATTTTTTTGGCCATTGGATTTTTATTAAACATACTTTGGCGGCCACTCACACCTGAACGCACCCTTGTGTGTGCAGCGTCTGTCCATTCCTCTTCAAATGCAATTACAGTTGTGTTAATAGAAGCGAGACACCCGATGCGGCGCCGCGTTATTAGATTAAACAGCAGATTAATTTATGCTCATGGTTTTGCCCTCCTTCCCCCCCTGTCGTCCCTGCGGCCTCTGTTGACCTTGGCTTGTAGGCTGACAGTAATGAAGTAATGAACGCCAGCCAGTCATAACAGCATTAGCATACCTGGGAGTGGACGTCCACCCGTCCACCCGTCCACCTGCGGCAACACACAAACCCTCTCCGCTGCCGCGTCGCCGTTTATTGTTGTGTTTCTTAATGAAAGCCTTTCAGAGTCAAGATGAGGAAATTAATCATTGCGATAATGGTTTGATTCTTTTGAAGCCGACGCTTTGCCCTAACCTTGGCAAAAATATTCACCTTTTCAAGTTTGTCTCCTTTCAAATCGCATCTAAAAGACAGGCTAATGAAAAACAGAACACGCCACAGGTGCCGTCGTGCGAGCGTTGTGCCAAAATAAACATAAACGGAGAAACACTTTTTGTCCCTTCAATGCAGAAGGACGACCAGTCTCCCTATTTAACTGTGTTCAGTTTGGCTGCCTTGACGTGTGAATACAATCATTAAAATTTGTTCCAATTATGTACGAAGATTCCTGTTTTATTAGAGAGATTAAAATTAATACATCCCTGTTGAGACTTGTCCAGCTTTTGGAACGGAGCTGTTTTACCACAGCAGGAGTGTTAAATCTGATAGCTGTTGGAACGTCAGCAGGGAGGGGCCACGACTCTAAACTGCCACCAGAGTGGTTGTAAATTCAGGCTTTTTTTTTGTTGCAGTGTGTAAACTTTAAATTTGCTCTGGTTTGAACGCACCATCTTCAGGTTGTTTTGCTTCCCCTCCTGCACATCGACCCCAATAATCAATCATTCTCAAGGCGTCGATCCCCACGCTTGTGTTCCAAGGCTGGGCTTTATTTACAGCTAACGATTATAGGAAGTGTTTAAAACCGACGGTGCAGAGATAAAACGCAAAATGAGTGGAGAGAGGAGACGACTCTTTAGCACAAACCAACTCCCCTCAGCAGTGGGACGGCAGTGCCAGCACAGAGAGGTCCGGCTATTACTTCTGTTTTCCTAATACACGGCACTGTCACCGCGCCAGCTTTTAAAAACATGTGGCCTGGTGTTCTTGAAACAAGTAATGTGTTTCTGTCCACGCTGTATTGAGAACTAGAATTTTAGCCATTTGTGCTTTTGGCCCAGTCTGGAGGTGCTTCATCGTGGCTGGGGGAGTGTTCCGCAGAATGCATTAGCCTGAAAATGGAAACATGGATCAACGCGGCGTGGTATAAATTTACACGGCCTCCTCGACCAACAGAAGAGCCAAAATAAAGAGTCCCCCCCCCCCGCCCCAAGATTGTGAAGTAGCTTTTAAAGGCTGTTTCTGCAAGACAGCACAGATCAGTGTTACTCCAGGCTGCTCTCTTCCAAGAGTGAAAACACACATGTACTTTCATGCTTTCACGCTGATGTGCTCAGTTACTTCATACAGCAACACTCGACCAGCTCGTTGTTAACAGGGTTGCCATTAAGCCCTGACCATTAGCCGCTTTGATCAGTAAATTCTCCACTGCTCGTTGACGCACGCGGCCAATCATTAGCTATTAACTAATTACTAACTACTTAATTGAATTTCCGGTGAAGGATTAATAACTTATCTAACTAGCTAACCAGCCAATCACACGGCAGCAGCTCGATGCATTTCCGTAGTGCGGACTTGGTGAAGACGACTCGCTGAAGTTCCGACTGCGAGCATCACAATGAGCATGGGAAGGGAATTGAAGTGACTTTGAAAGTGGTGAACACGATTGCTGGTGCCAGACTGGGCTGCAGATCTGAGTCTATCACAAACCGCTGCTGATCTGCTGGGATTTGCACAACTTCACAACCGTCCCGAGGCTTTGTGAGAAGATGGTCGCCGAAAGAGAATAATCTAGTGAGCAGAGGAAGATGTCCTGGTGGTGGTGGTGGGGGGCGGGGGGATTTGGGGGGTACCCTCTAGTTGCAGATATGAAGAACAGCATCTGGTAGCGATCGGAGCCGCGACTCGTCAGTCGGTCGGTACTCTGTCTCCATAACTGTAGTGTGAACATTATTACACTGCGTATTGTTTATAACAAAGCCCACGTGGTGGTGCAGTGTCTGCGCGGCGCCGGTCCCACAGTCTGGACTGGTGCAGCTAACCGGGTACTTTGCCCCAAAACTGCCCCACAGCCTTGAGTGCAATAGAAGTGCCGATAAACAAAAAAGAAAAGAATGGGTTTCTGATTTTTCTTTGGTAAAGAAAAGAAAACAGTAACTTCATGGAATCCTTGTGTTATTTCATAATCGCATTTCATTCAGAAGTCCCTGCGTGTAAAAAAAAAAAAAAAAAGGAAAAGAAAAAAAAAAGTCCATATTATTGAGAGTGGCATATTTGTGACTCATCCGTTTCTCTCTCTCCCCCCTCTGCATCTATAACCTCCCACACTAATTATCCCGTTTAGCAGTTGATTCCTCCCCTCATTCCCTCCCACTTGCTCCCATCCAGCATCGACTGGAAATCATATTCTCTGGCGCTCGGAATCGTTGCATTTCTGATGACTCCGTGGACCTGCGCGCCGCTCCCGGGGTGGCCGCGCTGCACTCATGTCCAATTATCACTCACTCCCCTCCCACTCCTTTTATTTCTCCGTTGCTCTTTCTCCGTCGCTCTCTGACACTCTCCAACCTCTCGCCCAACCAACCGACCGCCCGCCCGCTTTCAGCAGAAGAAAGAAGATATGAAATCCATTACTTTTATTAGCTTCTGCGCGACCCGCTCGTTCTAGATTGATATTTTTTAATATGACGACTCGCAAATTAGGGCGCGAGGAGATCGATTGAAATTGAATCCTCTTAATCAAGTGAACCGGTGGTTGAAATCGTCCCTCCACGCCGCCGGGTTCGATGCGGAGGGTCTTTAATGTAACTGGAAAACGGAGGCGGTTGATGATCCGCTTGCTGATTTTCTCCGTGTTTCCGTCCTATGAGGAGGAATCTGGTTCCTTCTGTGGCCCGAGACTGTATTTACTGCCACGGGTCTGTTTGATTAATCATCAGCTTGTTAGCTGCTAATGGACAATAAGCCTAGAGAGTCGGGGGGGGGCTGCTGATAGAAAACAAGCAGTGTAATGCCGGCGAACGCCATTCACAAGACCTTCCAACGACTCCATGAAAAAAAACAAAAAAACCCAAAAAACTCCAGTGTGGTTTGATCGCCGCGCCGCTACTTCCATGTTGGCGTTGAGACGGCTCGCAGCTCAGCGTTGGCTGCTGCAGGCGCTTGACATTAACAGCGGATTTATTGACGGGGCTTGTCACATCCTGACGCTGCGTAATGGATAGAAAACGTCCTGGTGTTGAGGCTTTGTGGGTGTCCCACAGCGTCGGGCGCACCCCCTCGGAATCCATGTGTGTTTGAGTCTGTGTGTGCGTGTTTGAGTGTATGTGCGTGTGTGTGTGTGTGTGTTAAGTACAAGATTAATCATCCCTTTGGTTTCAAAGGTTTTTAACCCTTTAGACGAGCTGCGAGAGGTGTGTGTGTGTGTGTGTGTCTTTAATTTTCCTTACCTGTTTTTTAATTTACCAGCGATGCTTCTCTCTTCCTGGATTTGGCCGCATTTCTCTCCCTGGATGTATTATCAGAACTGGGTACCGGACTGGCAATATGGCGGCACGCCGACTTTTCCCAGTGGCCACATGGGCCCAAAAAGCATTTTCCCCATAGGTCGCAGTACAAAAATAAACACCTTTAAAACGGCGGACAGGACGACTGTGACCTGAAACGTGATTCATTGCAAATCTTTCTGTTCAACGTTGTACGTGCTGCTGTGTCTCAGCTCGTTCTGATTGGCTGCGGTCTGACGTGTCTGTAAGTGACGTTCTCCAGGATTGCTCTGATTGGCCAAACAGATAATGTGAGTTACGGAGCCATGATGGGAAGTCACACTACTGCTCTGTGGGTCCTTTAATGCGGGAGGTCAAAAACTTTTTCGCCGTGTGCCCTGGGTGAGCAACTCTTGGTTCGCCACGTTTCTACGGAGTGTTTTTTTTTCTCTCTCTCTCTCTTACGAACACAAGAGCTCGTGCGCACACACTCACACACTCACTCACACACTCACACACGCACGCAGCCTCTCCATCTTCCTGTCAAGCGCTGCTCTTTTCTTCTGCTAGTGATTAAGCCCAAGGTCGGCTCTATCACAGAGCGACTCTGAGCGCCAGAGACCCTGTTCGCTCTCCAAGCCTCAGATGTCCAAACCGATGGTTCCTCTTCCCCTTCGTCATGCCAACCCACAATGCCTCCACCACCACCACCTCCTCCTCCTCCTCCTCCATCAGTCTTTCACCACTGGCCTCGAGACACCCAGGGCCTCAAAATGCCCCCGTTTTTTTTTCTTTCTCCCTCTGTACGTGCGTGTGAAAGTTCCCACCCTCAAGACAAGAGACTGTAACAAATGGAGCGACTGTTGAAGAACGTCGTCTCCGAGATGAAACGAGGTGTGTTGGGAGCGTAATAGCTCGCCGCCTCTCTCTCATCCGCGCAAACTGGGCGTTTTCCCGCTGGTGATTTATTTCAACCCTTCCCTTCCAGTGGCTTTGTTGCCCCCCCCCCCCTTCTACTCCAGAATAAAAGTTAGGACCCCTTTTTGATAAATGCCCTCTTAATTTGACAGAATTGGACCTTGGGCGAAACGTCTTTCCGCATGCGCGTCTTTACGAGCAAATAAAACAGGGCCGGCTCGTGACAGGGAAGCCATTTAATTTCATAACGGGAATCAAACGCCGAGCGCGATGCACTGGCGGGCGGGACGGAGCAACATTTATCCATTCATATCGCAGAGGAAAAGGTTGGAAAGGACGTTTTGAAGAGGTTCAGACACACAAAAGGTCGAGGAAAAGCCTCGACGCCCCCCCCCCCCCCATGTAGGGGGAGTTCTGTCTGGCTGGGGCTGTAGTCTGCTGCCCTCTTATCTCCTCCCCTCTGACTGGAGCACACAAAATACATAATCACAGTGCCCTGTGTCAAACTGATAACCCCCAAACACAAACCCCAAAATACATGTGTGTGTGCGCGTGTGTGTGTGTGTGTGTGTGTGTGTGTGTGTCGCTGGGTCTGCCTCGGTGCGTGTTGTGTCTCAGGGGTGGCGGGGAGGATAAAGGGAGAGCGGAGGAGTCGAGGCCGTCTGCAGGAAGAAAGGTAATGGGGTTGTGGGGGTCGCCGACGGAGTCGAAAATTGCAATAATAATAATTTTCCTCGCTGCTGTGCGGACGAGATTGGGGGATTTATGATATAATGAGATGGAGGGGAGCCTAAGGATGATGTCTGTCTCTCGCAGCAGTAATTGAGGAATAATTCATTTGGCCCTGAGACTTTTGAACCCAGAGACGGAGGCTGATGGAGAGGTTTTTGACCTCTGGAGGCGGGAATATGGCGTCTCATTAACTGGCCCCGCTCGTGTCGTCGGCGCCGCCGCTGTCGTCACCCGAGCGGGTGGGCGGGCGGGCGAGCGAGCCCACGCGGGGCCACTTGGCCCGGCGCTGCCGAAGGAGAAGCCGGCCCTCCCGTATCTCTGTGAGCCTTTTTTTCCTCGCCCGCCGAGGTTGTTATCAACGCCGACACATGCGGGATTAGCGGCTAAAAGGGAAGAAGAAGAAGAAGAAGAAGAAGAAGAAGGAGAGGAAGAGGAGGGAAGAGGAGGGAAGAGGAGGGAAGAGAAAAGGGGGCAGGAGAGGGAGAACCAGTGATAGACAGTAGATGAGCAGCAGACAGATGAAAAGAGAAGTTAACACACGCACGCACGCCACGCACGCACACACACACTGGAAGGGATCAGCTCGCTGGTCCGTGACTGATGCATACAGTGTGTGTCTGATACCAGACCAGGAGCCTTTTGCAGCTCTGTCTTTCTTTCTTCCTGTCTTTCTTCTTCTCTTTGTTGCCTCGGTCCATTTTGAAATATTCATATCATTTTGTCTGCGACCGACCTCCCGTTTGTTTAAAATGTGTGCGCTCCCTCGGAGGGGCGGAGGGTGGTGGTTGGGGGGGGCGGAAGGCCGGGATTTAGACGCCTCGCACCGAGGGATTGTCTCAACACAGCTTTCTTCTGTCTGACTGAGCCGTCTGGGACGCTCCGATATGGAAACAAAAAGCTCGCTCACTCGCTCGCACGAGCGCGCGCTCGCTCGCACGCTCGCTCGCGTCCACCTAGCGAGTCTCACCTTCCTCACCCCGCCAGGCCCCAACAGGCTCGCTCATCCAACACACACACACACACACACACACACACACACACACACACACGCACGCACACGCACACACACACTGTGTAAGGTCCGCATTGCGGTTGTTTTCCACCCCAAATTCATATTTTTCAACCCCCAAATTTCAACTTTTCCCCCCTTGTCAGTTTATTGGAATTCCATTTAAAAAAACAAAACAAAACAAAAAAAAACTTTATTGAATTGAAGGGTTTCGTTTTTTCCCCCCTGACTTTGCTTCAACACACTTGTATTGTCTGGAAAGGGGAATTGTTTTTGCTAAGTGATATTTGCTGATGGACCCTGTGCATTAGCGCCCCCGTCAGGATTGTCCCCATCAGATGTGGTTTTTCTCCATTAAACAAAATTTCACAATATTCCTCATTCACAATCGATTGTGTTATTACTGGACGATCCCGTGGCAGATGTCCGCCCATGATATCACCCGGAATTCACTGGACCCAACGTCAGCCATTGTTTCTACAGTGTGGATTTCCACTTTTCTTTGCTTGAAGATTTCAATTTTTTCTTCTCATATTTGCCGGTTTATTTTCTTTTTTCAATCTACTTTAGGCATACGGGAAAATATAATTTTCCAGCACCAATGGTTGCATTGATATATTTTTAAATGTTTTTTTCCCCCACAGCAGGACTATTAGTATTATTATTATTATTTCTTTTGCCAGTCTTCTAGCTAATGAAGCACATGTACAAAATAGCAGCTCATATTTTCCCCCTAGTGACCCTTCAACAATGCCAACTCTGTGTGCGCCTTTCAAATGCCACCCCTGCCGCCTGTCAGCCCAGGACACTGAAGTTGATGGACAGCCGTGAGCTCATGCTGCACCGTGCCAACATTTGAACTAAGACATAATTTTCTCTGCGTGGGGCTTCCGTCGGTCCTCAACGTCCTGCTCGGCGTCGTGATGTTGACATTGTGTAAATAAATGAAGTCAGGCCACGGGTAGCTATTGCTCTGCGCAGGCACACGCACTGAAACCCACTGTGAGTGCCACTATTAACGTGCCCCAATTGGTGATTTTGAATTGGTGCGTAGGTCATGGAAGCCCAGCAGTAGGTTGTCGTACGATACGTGCTTTTACGAGTCGCGACCGCTGGGGTGCACTTTCTTCTTCCTGTTTCTTTTCTTCTTAGTAGCTGTGATATGCATCACATAACTCACGCACACAGCACAGTTGAAGTAATCTGAGAGTTGTTTCAGGTGAGGAAAATAAATTTGTATTGACTGACTGAAAGAGAAAAAAAAAATTGTATAGCTATCATTGAATTCACTATTTCACATAGCACAGTATTGTCCTTGCTCGTGGTTTAAGTAGTAATTTAGTTTTCTATTTCTCACATATGTAGTGAGCATTGGTTGGTTCTCTCAAAACGTTCAGAATACAGAGAAAACACAATCAATTATCTGTAGCGTTGAAAAATCTCATATAATGGAATGAATAGTTTTTTTTAATACTCATTTTTTTTTTTTAAGTTTTTTATTTCTGTACTTGAAATGTAAAACGATCAAAGATCTAAAATAAACAAAACATATGAAACGTTTGGTCCAACATTATTAATGAGCTCAAATAAAATGCAAGGACTTGTGTTGCACCATCACTTATCAGGTCAAATCATGGCTCAGCACCTTTGGTTAATGCACTAGTTGTTCGCCGTAGCGCACGTGGTTCTGTACCCGTGTACTTCTCAGAATATCAAACAGCGCCCTGCATTAGACGTGCTCAGGAGTCGGGGACAAGCAGCTGGCCTCAGCCCGCAGCAGGTTTGTGTAGGTTGTCGTGTTTCCCTGAGCAGAATGAATAATTATCCAGGTGTAGCTGCCAAACCAGGAGACTCGGCAAAATCTGCCTAGTTACAGCCGTCAGCCAACGGGGAGAACTCCCTCCCTCCTCCCCCTCCTCCTTCCTACACCCCCATACCTTCACACCACTCGCCTGCTCACAATTCTGTTGTTCTTTTGTGTCTCTCACTTGCTCCACTTTGCTTTGCTACACACCTTAAAAAAAACACACACACACAAAAAAGTTAAAATTTTCCTTTTTTTTTCTTTCTCTCCCTCTGTTTATTTCACCAGCCCACTTTTTACATTTTCTTTGTTGTGGTTTCCACATAGGTTGCGCTATGATTTATTTCAGTTTTTTAAAAAAAATAACATAAGCTTTAAAACTGTCCTTCTTACATACACAACCAGTCAAAAGTTTACAACTTTCTACTCTGCAGATAGATAATTAAGACATCAAATATATATGCAAGATATATGTCATTATGCGGCAATTAAAAACATGTTAAATAACTCTAAATATGCTTTTTATGAAAGGCGGCTATTTTGAAGAATTTAGATATAAAACATGCTTAATTTACACTGTTATTGTTTCCTACATAATTCCATGTGTGTTCATGCGTAGTTTTGATGCCTTCAGTGAGAAACTGCAATGTCAATACTCACGAGAATGAAAGAAAAAGACGTTCATAGGGTGTATCCAAACTTTTGACTGGTAGTGTGTCTCCTTGTGTACCTCAAGTGTACAAACAGTGACCGTTTCTTCTGTAATAAACTTTTATTAAACTTCAGAGATTTAACGTACAGTTTTATTTCAATTTCCTCTCTCTCTCTCTCTCTCTCTCTCTCTCTCTCTCTCTCTCTCCCTCTGTGAGTGTGTGTTTGCTAATCCCCCCACTGTGGCCGCTCCAGTCTGTCTGAGCTCTGCCTTCTCGCTTACGCGTCGGACGTCTCGGAGTTCCTACAACCCAGCTACGCCCTCAGCCAATCGAAGCTCACACCGGTTGGCCTGATTTCTCATTGGTTACCCGCGGTCGGCACACTTTGGCTGTGGTAGAAATTCTTTTGAGCAGACATAAGCAGTTTTTTTATTTTTTTTTCCAACGGCCTGAGAACAAATGATACTTTTGATGTTGGGAGCCTTTCAAAAGAAACTTACCGTGGGATGGGATGAGCGGGGAGAGATGTGAGGATGCGTGACCGCTGCAGCCATTGGTGAAAATGGTTTGGACTGCATGTGGGATGAGTGTCAGTAGTCACTTAGCCTCAATGCTGCTTCCAGATTCGCATTGCCTGTGTTTTGCTAACCACGCTCTCCTCCATCCCTCTAAAAAAAAGAAACAAAAAAACCCATTCTGACACACACACACACACACACACACACACGCACACGCACACGCACACACGCACGCGCAGATCAGTCCAACTCTATATGAATAATTTAGCACTTCGATCCAGCACCGGCCACAGCGATTCCCTGGTAGTCAGTATTTTTTTTGTGCATGCACGCCCGTACGCGCACAGGTCCACGTCAGTGCACGCAGTGTCGAAGCATTTTCCTCTTTTAATACATACTGTTGTCTATCACGTCGCGCCCCGCGCACTGGGAAACACGAGCTCCCCGGCGCGCGTTTCATCATTTCGTCGGTTGCGGACGCGCTTTCCCAACCGACGCGCCTTTCACGCTTATTTCATCTCTGCGCGGACGCCTCACCGCAAGAGCTGTACATCCACTTTTCCCTTGAAAAGTGAAATAGAAAGCCACAGGCAACATGAGATTAGAGGAGACAAATAGGGCGGCGGGGCCGAGGTAAAAAACCTCTTTATTGCCTCCACCGCGGCGCTGCAAACACACTTTGCTGCGTTTGTCGTCAGCCGCTGTTTTGATTCCCAGTATGTAAGTGCCGGAAAGTGTTTACATGTATTGGTAGGTGCCCCCAGCGGGCCGCGGTGCTTATCCCTCCCGCCCTGTGTTTCTTCACGCTGGTAGCTATATGTCATGGCAGCAGAGCCGAGGAAAGCGCCCAGTGATCTTCACCCCAGCCGTAAGCTGGTTTTGTCTTTAGCCTCGGCCTTGACATTTAGCGCCCTGCCTCCCCGGCGCTTTGCTGTAATATCATGCATTCACTGGTTTTTTTGCTCTTTAAAAAAAATAAAAATAATAATAATAATAAAATAAATAAAAATCCCTGGTGTGTATGAGAATGACCGTTTCTGTGTGTTTTGTTCACCTTTGTGCACCACAGTTTGAATCAGAATAGATGCACCTGTGCTGACTTGAGAAGCCCTTGGCATTTTTATTTTTTCCTCTCCTCCCCGCGAGATCCTTGAACAGTGTTATTTTGAGTTTCAGGAAGTATGAGCACGGGGGATTCTTTTCTATACCCCCTCGTGCAGGGTATTCAGGAGTAAAACGAGGGATTATTAAAAGTGGTGGAGATAAAAGGCAGAGGAAACGGCTCATATTGGCGCACAAGCGCAGAGTGACAAACGGCAGCAGCAGGCAATTTCAAATCATTTATCTGCCTTGTTAGATTTCATTCTGCATTCACATTATTTATTTTAGTGCATAGGGCAAATTTCCCTACAAACAGGGGGAGCTTTTTTTTTTTTTCAACCCTCTTTATAGATATTCCATGGGAATGTATCAAAGTCATCCACGTAAAACCCAAGTGTAAACTTTCTATTTATTCTGCACGTGTTTCCAGGAAGTGCTGTGCCTTCAGTAGCTCCTCCACTACACCCACTAGTTTTTATAGTCATCAAATAACATACATACAAAAAACTGTCTGACTATGTACTTGTACCTGTTTTTTAGCTTGCGGTCCATATCGCACCTATTTTTTTTTTTTTAGATCTTTGTACTTCACACTAACTTCAGTGGAGAGCAGCTGATAAAAAACATCCTTAACCTTGTGTTTGCAGCCTCCCACAGAAAGTAAAAGAAAGTTGTAATTTGTGTTTGAGTGCTGCAATTGGGTTGAGGTCCAACCTCATTTGTGAGTACATTTTGAAAATGGAATCCTTTAATGACATAACTTAATGACTGTCTTGCTGCTTCTGTGTCAGCGAGTCTTCACATTGTTCTGCTCTTCACGTTCTTCTGTTCTTGTGTTCTCACGTTTCTCGCTTGTTCTCCCACAGCTTCGCAACCTGAATGTCCTGGACCTGCGGCACATCTCGGAGCTCAACAACGAGACCGTGATGGAGGTGGTGAGGAAGTGCCGCAACCTCAGCTCCCTCAACCTCTGCCTGAACTGGAGCATCAACGACAGGTACGTCAGCAAGTGTGGTCTGTTATTTTGCAGCGAACACGGTGATACGATGCAGCTGACGCAGACATTAGTTTAGGTTTTATAAAGTAGCAGTGGCTCAAAATTCAGTTCACCACAAAATGCCCCGACGTAGCTGTTAGCACTGCTTGATAACATGTTTTTTTTTGGCAAATGAGAGCTGCCGTATATCAAGGAAAAAAGAAGAAAAAAATCTCCCAGCACATATTAATGAAATGGATGATAGATAGAGCACTTTCCTCGTGCTCAAAGCGCTCTATGTTACACTTTTCACACGTTCATACACTAATGGCCGAGGCTGCCATGCACGGCGCCAACCATCCATTGGGGCCAATTCAGGGTTAAGTGTCTTTCCCAGTGACACTTCAACATGGGGAATGGAGGAAGCAACCAAGAATCAAACTGGCGCTACTGCAAAGCTGAGAAGGACACAAGGATTCATGTGTTGTGGAGCTTTTGTGCAGTTCCCATGTGTGAATGCAACCCAGGCAGCAGCGCCAACAAACAACTAATAGCAGCTGTGCCCTAAGATTTTTTTCCTGTGGTAAAATATAACAAATAAAGGGAACTGAATTAGGGCGGGAAATATTTTCGAGGGTCCTATCTATGCAAGTAATACAGACTCTCTTCTAAATAAAACGTTCATTGAAGCAACATTGCACATGCATACTGTGCATTGATTAGCTATGATAAAACACACGCTACATGTTAAACCAAAACCGGCATAGTCATAATGGAAACAAACGCCGCCCTCGAAATAAAAGGAAGATAAAATAAAAATGATTTTCCTTTCTTCTTCGCCGGCTCGCATGTTTTTTTTTTTCTGGATCTAAAAAAATAAAAAAGAGAGTGAGAGAGAGAGAGAGCACGTTCAAAGCATATGATAATCAGCAGGCTTTCTCCTCCTTCATTTATTACCACCTCTTTCTATATGTTTTCATTCAGCCTATTCATTTACCGCCGAGGCTGTGGCTCCTCCGCCGACTGTATCCTCCCACGCCGGCTCGGGAGTGCGAACACAATAATGAATTTTGCCAGGGTTCGGAGCAACAAAGGGATGTACACGTGCTCGCGTGTGGGCCCGTGTGTATGCATGTGTGAAATGATTCTTGCATTACCGAGTTAATAGAAGACATGTGGTTGTGGTGGGGGGGGGGGGCTCCGGGAGAAACTCCTTTCACCTCCATCCAATCAAAAAACATGGAGTTTGGCGAAATCCTCGCCGGGGCACACAGTGTTATCAACGCTTTGCCTTTATCACAGGCCAGCAGCGCACCGCACACACGCGCACACACACACACACACACACACACACACACACACACACACACACACGCACACGCAGCATTGATTTTATAATGATATTTACTGCATTGGTTCAGGGGCTCAGTGTAGGCAGAGACTGGCCGGCCTTACACGCTTGTCACTCTGAGGTCGGTCAGCCGTGACTCGCTCGCCGCTTCCGCAGAGCCCTACATCACGTAAGGGGAGTTAGCATGCTGGTCGCAGCGGGCAAACACGCAGCATCACAGGCTGAGGCCGTCGCTTTTCATGTTTGTGGCCTTTGAGAAATGGAAAGTTTGGTAGTTGAACAGTTGATCTGCTCTGTCGTGGAATATATATCGGGAGAGTGACGCACATAAACAGTGAGCCGGTGAAAAGAGTCTGGCAAAAGTGACAAGAGTCTGGCAAAAATGACAAGAGTTCTTGAAGTTATGAATGGCTTACGGACAGACTTGGTTCCTTACCGACAACAAATGATAAAAGAAGAAAGGCGCAGTCCCAAGATTAGAAAGCTGAAAGCAGCCAGCAACCAGGGTTGTTCAGTATTCACCACCACTGGTTGTGGTGACATGCAGATAATAAATACAGAAGTTTTCAATCAAAGAGAAGGTGAGTAAATTACTGCAAACATCGTGAACTTATACACTTAATTCCATGGAACAAATGCCAAACTGACCTTTTTGAATAATTAATTTGTCCTTTGATTCTTGGACTTGTTACCGAGACGTTTCAGTGCTGAGAGATTTCAACGTCGCCGTGTCCAAATGTTGACTCATGCGTTTTGCGTTTCCTGAAGGACGTGTCTCCCCGACTTTCTGCGACAGAAACGCTCCCTCACAAACCACACAGTGATTGTTTTACTCAAAGTTTAGACCCCCAAAGGTCACTGGGGTCTCTCGCTGTTGCAGGGATGGGCAAAATGATTCAACCCTCAGCTCCCATTCGCTGGCTGAGGGTGCAGCTGGATCACTTTTTGTCTGTGTGTGCGTGTGTGTGCGTGTGTGTGTGTGTGTGTGTGTGTGTGTGTGTGTGTGTGTGTGTGTGTGTGTGTGTGTGTGTGTGTGTGTGTGTGTCAAACTTCCCACAGTGTGCAGTGAACAGGTAAACAGGCAGAGCAAATGACCCCTTATTTCCGGCTCCAATTTATCCCTCGACAAGGGGCCGCAGGAAAGATGGAGCTCAGTGGGAGGTAAAGCATCTCGCTGGCTTCCCTCTTCTCCTTTCTTCCTTGTCTTTTATCGCCAAAATAAATAAATACATCTCGGTGTTAAAAAAGAAATAAAGAGAGGTGGGACATAATGACCAAATATGGACTTCCCATCGCCACAGTCCGCTGGGCAGATTGTGACAGTAGGACATCAATTTATGGCTGCCGTCATTTCGTGGAGGGCGAGGATGTGATGTCCTGTAGGTGGGGTGCGCCTGCCCTGCTATTTCCCCCCCGCCCTCCTCCCAGCCATGATGGGAGACCAAAGTGGGATTGTGTTTTCCAAATGTCACAGCGTTTTGAAAATGGGGAGCGAGTCATGATCAAAGTGGAACGGCGGAGCAAATGGCAGCACTCAGTTTTTAGAAGTGACAGCGCAGTGTCAAACTGAAACGGTTTCTCTCAATATTTTTGGTGGGGGGGGCTTTGTGCTGTTATTTCCCTTTTATTTATTTATTTTTATCTTGAAAGAAACACCAGGGGTCTTTTGTGCGATGGGTATGGTGCCGTTTGATAGCTTATGTTCTATGTGTGTGAAGATTTCTGTATATTTCTGGTCTGAGTTTGCTCCATACCAAAAAAAAGTAAAATAAATAAAATGAATGAATGAATAAATAAATAAATAAATAAATAAATAAATAAATGAATAAGATGCTGAATCTTATGCACCATTTGGAATTTTTGAGTAATTGTTTCCACAATATCTACAGCTGCTACTATGATTAATTATGTTTTAAACTTAATGACTGCCTGGATTACCTGGCTAAAAAAAAAAAAAAAAAAAAAAATAGGGTCAGCGTCTGCTCTATTGATCAATGCCCCTTTGCAGATTCGTGAGTGCTGAGTGCTGCGTTTGTCCTTTGTGTGTCTGTGTTTGCAAGAAAGCTTTTTTTTTTTTTTTCTTCCTCCTTTGGTCAGTTGGCCTGCAGTCTGAGCTGGGGGGCGGACACAAGGAGTGAGTCATCACTTTAATGAGACCTGTATTGTTGGATGTCGGGGTTTTTCACTGGCAAACGTTTACAACTTCACCCGCGTCTCCGTAGCCTAGTTTTTTCTTCCTCTGTTTTTTTTTCAATCAATCAATATTCATGCCCTTTTTCTTCCGGCCAACATTCTCTGAATATTCTCCTTCACTTCTGCCACTCGCAAATAACAAACCAAATTGGATTTTTTTTTTATTCTTTTGAAACTTTTTTGGCCTCTCTCTCAGAAACCAGATCGCCAGGGCTCCTCTCTGACTTTTAGGGGCCTGTTGGGCAGCGAGTAATTGGCGCAGCACTTTAGAAACACACCTCTTCTGATGCGGCTGATGGAGATTCAAAGGCAAAAGAAACTCATATTGTAGCACAAGATATACTTGTACTGCAGCCAGCTGGCATGTCTTCTTCATTTGCCATGAAAGGTGTTAAACCGCAAATTTCACGGAGCATACGATACGTGTGTGTGATTGATGACGTGTCTAATGACAGTGGGTTGCCGTGCTTTGCTTGGCCCGGGTTGAGGTGACCAGGAGAAGGAAATAATATGTCTTTGAAATAAAGAGAAGGGAACGCCATTAGCTCTTTCTCAGAGTGTCAGACTACCTCGGCAGAGCTTCATTAAGTGAAGAAAAACAACTGCGCTCTGTAGGCCTGCTGCGGGAGAGTGGACAGATTTTTAGCCAACTTGTGTTTGTTGTCAATTATTTCGGCCGTCGCCCAGAACTTCTGACGCTAGTCCGAGATGGTGATTCTAGGTTTCGCAGGCAGCGACGGCACTTATAACAGCTAGTGGTGTATTAAAGTACCTGTCTGTGTTTCTATTACTCATAAATAAGTCTGTGATATTATCAAACCATGTGCTTTCAGGCAGAAACTCAGCCTGAAGCCAGAGGGCTTAATATCGGCGGATTCTTCTTGCTATCTCATAACCTTGCGCAGCAGCTGGATCGCTCAGATTTCATCTCTGAAATCTAGGTCATCCATCCATCCATCTTGCCAACCTCCAATTGAGAGTATTTTCAGTTGCTCTCACTCCCCCCCCCTGCTTGCATTCCACAAATAATGTGTTTCCTTTCAGTATAGAGCAGAAGCTTCCATGAGTTGCAAAGCACATTGAAAAAAATATTTTAAAAAGTTTTTTTAAAACATTTTTTTTTTTTTGAAATGTTCAAAGGTTCAATGGTGTAGTGCTGGGTGACTATTACAAGGATATTGAATGAGCAAAGGCATACAACAGTAGCATAACAATCAAGTAGGCTTTGTATTTAATCATTGAAATAAAGGCAAGAAATTGAAAGATGGGGAACATAATAATTGTGCTGAAGGCCTTGATCATCTCTGGCTGTGGCAGGAGTTTTGTTCAACGCCGCGAGCTTCAACAGCTGGCCTCACGTTCACTCAGACAGGCTTTATGGAAATTTAACGTTTAATTTTAGAAATTGGCATCAGAACAATGACACCCTCGGTTGTATAGCCTGTGAGAGCACTTTTGACTGTGTGCCCAGAATGCAGGTACAGTCGTCACTTATGGTGATGCCATGGGTCGAATGAATGGCTCCACACCCATGTGGATCAGGTTGGACAGTCTGGCAGAAATTCACCAGATTTCTGAAATACGCTTTCCTGGGACGTCTTAGCAGCAACTGGCAGTCGGTCCAGCCTCTCTAGTCCACCTTGAAAAATAGAACAAACGAGCAATGTGCCACCCAATGAACAGAAATATTTCACTCTCTCAGAACTTCTCCTTTGCCTGGATCTTCTTGATGAAGCCAGAAAACCCTTTTTCAGTGGTAACAGCAAGTGTTTTTCCAACCTCATGAATAGCCATAGTTCTCTGTAATACGTAAAAATCTCAGCTAACTTCATTATATTTCACCACAATGAGCCTTCTGGCAGTACTAAACACAAAAGGTCTTCTTATGTCACTGCTGAGAATACACAAAATGGTATTTTCTTTTCTTCTTCAAATCCTCAGACGAACCACATTCGCTTCAAGGTCGGCCGCCGCGGTTAATTCTCCTTAATGAGAGCGGCGCTCCAATGCGAGCGCTGGGCCTCTCTGAGCCTCCGACTCTTTTGGTTTCACTCCACCCTCCACACATTCCCTTTGCCAACTGCTCTCGGCCACCGGCCCAGCCTTTTCTTTGGATTTTCTTGGATGTTTTCTAAATGTCATGGAAAATGTCAGCAGAGCCTGAACCAGTGACCGACAGACATTTGTCCTTGTCTTGTTCCTCAACCACCTGTCTCCCTGGATTTGGAGAGAGGTGCTGATAGGCCTCCCCTCGGTGCCTCTGTCACGTCTCTTTTCCTCCTTGTGTTTTCACGCGTGCAACTCAAGGCCCCGCCATGCCAGCAAAAGCTTTCGATGTAACAATTTCAAGATTCCCCATTCGGCTTCTTTTTAAAAAAAAAATTTTTACAGTCCAACGACGAGACTCAGGCCTCCGCTGGCTCGATTTGTAGATTAAAAACAGGCCCCTTTTTTTTATTGACTCAGGCCCTTTTCTCCCAGGCAGATTTGCTGTCAACAGAGATTAGGGGCTCGCCTGGTTTAGTGAATGCGCATGAAGGAGGAAGCGCTGCTCTGTCAGACATGGCGGCCAGAAAAGGTGCGGGTAGAGCTAAGTGGGTGGAACAGAATCAGAGCAATTAGCTGTGGAAGAGGCGCCTGCACGTGAAGCTGATTTTTTTTTTTTTTTCCTTTTTGTTCTTTGATATATTTTTTTTTCATTTGCCTTTCAGTAGCAATTTTAATCTCTGGCATTTAGCCTCGCTCTCTAGCTTTATTTTTTTTTAAACTCTTTGTATCTTCTCCAGGTGCAGTTTTTCATGTTCTCTTTCAACCCCCCCGTTTCTCCCCCCGTCCCCCCCCCCCGTCCCCCGTCGAACACAAAGACAAAAGTAATTAGTTCTCGCAGGTTTGCTTTGAAGCTGCGCTGCGACAAACCTGCTGTGCGGCTCTTAATTTTGAGCGATGGCAGCGTGGAAGTCGCGCCGTGCCGACAGCTAGCGGAGATCGGAGGAATATCTGTGACGAGGCGCAGAGGCGCATGAAGGCGAGCAGCTGGAGTTTTGGGGGGCCTGCAAAAGCAGTAAAGCTGCCGTTGTTGTCAGGGTGGGGAATAAAAAGGCCTTTGAAAAGAATCAAAGTGTGATTAAGCGAGAATAAGCGATTGAAAATAAGCGAAACGGGCTTTTAAGCGTGGCCTCCTAAATTAAAGCTGATTGCTGGAGTCATTGGCAGGTTGACTGCACGAAGAGCGAGGTTGAACCACCAGTCAACCTTCCCAAAGCACTTGTTCTCATTTTGCGTCATCAAATATTAAAGTCACATTTTCAGTGTCGTTCAGCGACATGAATTCCGATGGTCTTCATGTTGATGATTTTTAATTTGGCGGGATGTGACAACCTGCTGTGTCGCGCCAAAGGAGAGTAAATTGTCTCCAACCTGCCTGGTGGACTGTCAGGTGTCTGCTGTCCCCAACATGTCTGTGGCTGTGAAAACACTCCGATCAGGGCTTGTATCCAGGGTGAGCTAATTTAACCCAGAATAATGATGCTTTGAGAGTCATTCCCTATGTTGCACATGTTCAACAGACTTTGCATCCGCACAAGCCTTGATTCCCCCCCGCCCCCTAAGAATCCAATTCATAACATTTCATTCCCCCCACCAGCTAAGATCATCAGCGCATGCCTGGGTTACATTTGTTCTTGCATGCTTTTGTCCCTATCCAGTCACTGTTGCTATATTTACCCAGTTTGATTCTAAATGCTGGCCAGCAGATGATGTTTAAACACATTTCACTCTCTGGGTCTGAACGCCTCTGGTAGGCCAGAGCTGGTGTTTCTCCCCGGCGTGCGAGCTGCATGTTTCTCCCTGCGGCAGGAGCTGTAGATTACTTGCAAAAGTGTTTGAGTCATCAACATTTAGTCTGTCAGCCCAGCAAGTAGGCAATGTAATTGGTATAGAAACGTTCCAGCAGCGCGCTCCGGTGGCCTCTACGCAACGCAAGGTCATGCTCCATGTGTTTCCCCAGCAGAGGGCAGAAATCCTGACGTTCCAAACCTTCAAATCACCACAGAGTGATGCGATTTCTCACCAGCTCATAATCAACATCAGTTGCCCTCCGTAAGGACTGGCCTTAATGTGGCAACAGCGGCAGGAACAAAAAAAAAAAACACACTCTCACAAAATGCTGTGGTATTAAAATGAGTGTGACGAATCTGTGCACAAGTTCTCACGAGAAGTTCTGCTCAGTGTTTTGGCATGCGGCCGCTTTTGTGGTTCGGGATTAGTTTTTTTTTTTTTGTTTGTTAGTTTTTTTTTTCTTCCTGAGCGCAACTTTTGGTTTGTGTTGGGCTTACAGGCGGTGCGCAGCGGGGGGCCATGGCCGAGCATAGTTATCCATACTGTGGGGTCAAAGAGCTACCAGTATAATCTAAATGGTAAAGAGACGGCGGGGCTCGACTGCCCTTGTTTCACCATGCTGGAGTCCTGGCATTTGGCCTGCGTTTGAGGACCAAAGCTGCAATTTTCTCAGTTTCCCCGCTCGTCTTTGTGGCTTTTGAAAGGCCGGGTCAGATGAATAATACAAAGGATGTATTCAAAATCATTCCTTTATATCCTTTTTATGCTTTATTTCTTTATCATCAAAAAGACACATGTCCCTGTGCCCTTGCTGTGTCCCACCAGCACTTTGTGTGGTAGTGCTCTGCTCTTTCATGTATCCCTGCTGTCTGACTGACGCACACTGTTCTCCTCCTTCCTTCCTTCCTTCCTTCGCTCGCTCCCTCACTTCTCCCCTTCGTCTGTATTGTTATTGTTTTCTGTTTTTCTCTCCTTCTCCTCTTTCCCTCTGTCATACCTCCCCCTTTCTTCCCTCCTTCCCCAGCCCGCGGCGGTCCCCTATTCCCCTCTGCGTTGCACTCATTTGTGTGATCACCTCCTTCTTACCCACAGCACATCCGCCGCTCTGCAAATGAGAGCGGGGAGAGCAAAGGGGCAAGAAGTGCCATGCAGGGCCAAGAGAACAGGGGCTTAATGAAGCCACCCTAAATGAATTTACCGCTTTCCACAGAGCCGCTCTTTTCCACGTTGCGGCCCAGCACCTCGGCCGTTGTCCCACAGAGGCACCCCCCGCCCCCCACTACCACCCCCCATGTCTGTTGGGGGATCTCTGATACCTGTTTGTCTGACACCTCTGTAATTAGCTGCCACTATTGAGGAAAGTAATTGCGTATGGAGGCATGTTCTGTTAAGGGAGCCTCCGGAGTCGACATTTTTATGCAAATATTCCGAGTCAGGACTAGACTGAGTATATTACCCAGGGTTTTGAGCGGAGGAGAGAAAGAGAAAGGCCATTTGCAACTTCGGAAGAAGAAAGGACATTGCGGCTATTGTAGCATGCTAAATGGATGGAGGATCAGTATGTATCTGCCGGGAGCTTTGTGTTCGTGTTACCCTCCCCGGGGAGAAACATCTTTTTTGCCGTGCAGGTCATTTACTTTTTAAAATTGGTATTTAAAACAGCACTGTGTGATGGGGCCGGGGTAACCAAGTAAATTGGAGTTTTTACCTGCTATTGTAGCTCAACACGTTTGCATTAAACACCTGGGGACAAATAGTGTCCGGATTATTATTCCACATCTTTGTTTTGGTATGCATGAGTATGCGTGTGTGTGTGTGTGTGTGTGTTGGGTGCATGTGCAGCCTTGGGGAAGTCTGCACATGCCTGCTGCTGGCTTGCAACTTTTCATGGTAAGAAACAGAAGTGCAGAGTGAGGAGCTGGAGTTGTGCTCCGCCAGCTACTTATGAATCCATTACCAAGTTAACTTTCTGCAAGAGTGAGACTGTTCAACGCTGCTGGTTTGGTGATTTGGTCAACCTTAGAGAATTGTTTAGCATGCCCTTGTTAACAGATCAGGAGGCCATTTGAATTGAAAACAATCAACCTCTTTGCAATGTCACCAGCTGTAATTAATGTCACGTGTCTACAATATTAAGCGTGTGTATAAAGTTTAAAACTGATATTATATATTATATTAGGCTGATTTTAGCTCTATTTCCGTTTCCATTTCCATGGGTGGTTGTTTAAAATATACTTACATCAGACTGTTGAGGAGTACATAATGCATACGTAGTCATTTGCCCAAAGCTGATTAGATGTACTTGGAAAAATAAGAACACCATTTTAATAAGCGTCAAAAACATGAACGGATGTATCAGCACTGAATTTCCACACCATAATGTTAGAACATTTGTTCTAATCAAGAAATATGTACGATACGCTAGTAGAGTTTTAATACTAAAGCAGTGTTTATTTTTGTACACGATTCATATGCATGATCCAGGCAAAGTGGATTTAATCCAGCGAGTGCCTGACATGACCAGCCAAGGTCTCAGCAGCTGCGGCAATGAAAGTACTGACTTTATTACTTATTTCCCAGCGTTTCTCACTTTGCCCTTTCCCGCCTGGCGCCGGCATATGGTTTGTCTGTTTTAATCAGCTGCTAAACTCTTGAACCCTAAATTTAATGTAGAAGCGAAACAGCACAATTCTCAAGATACTGAAGAGACTGCAGCATTTTGCTTGATTCATCTGAGTCACAGCTAATTGGAAATTTAGACCCACCCCTGCGAAGTGAGCCTGAATATCCAAAGAGGAAGCAGCATTTAAAAAAAGTTTTTTTTCATATGCTTGCACATTTATATCAATGTTGCAGTCCCAACAAAACATGCTGTTGGTGTTCATATTGATCATTTCTTTTCTTTTTGATTTGTTTATTTGGGTAACCTAATATCAAGCAAGATTTCTCATTTTGCAAAAAGAACCCATCTGCAACATGTTCTTGCTCCTCCAAAAACCCATAAAATTAAATGCTCCACCTTGAGTGACTATTATGTCACCGGTGGCTGCAGCTTTAGTTGAAGGCGTTTCCATTGAAGTTCACATGTGAGAGCTGGTGGCCAGTGGCCGTCTCTGACTTTTAAATGTTTGCTTTGTTGGACCTGAAGTGGGTTCGGACTTATCTGATGCTCAGCTCTTAGACCGTGCTAAGCTCGTCTGTTTTTGTGCAGTCGGAGGTCCTCTTCCATTACCTGCTAAGCCTTTGTCAGATTGCCAGGCTGTGAAGCGGCCCCCTATCACCGGAGGTAACAGTGGTTTCAAAGTCCCAGTCTATTCAGCTCACGCCGCCACCCTTCAGAGGCTGGTAATAACTATTTGCTCAGGCTTTTTACATTCTTCCCCACTTGGCTCCCATTCTTTTTTTCTTTCGGTCGCCTTCCGCCTCTCTGTTCGTCCTTCCCCTATTTACAGGATCTATTTTCCTTCCATCCACTTTCCCTCCTTCCCTCTGTGGCACCGCCTCTCCTTTCATCAGAGCAGTCACTATTTGAACTCTCCTTTACTTTAAGGGTCCTGTGTAAAGGCCCTTGATGCCAGCTGCTATTATAAAAAAAAGGTCTTGAGA
Organism: Nelusetta ayraudi; assembly: GCF_046127955.1. Lineage (NCBI taxonomy): Eukaryota > Metazoa > Chordata > Actinopteri > Tetraodontiformes > Monacanthidae > Nelusetta > Nelusetta ayraudi. The sequence continues at coordinate 191,182 of NW_027466060.1, read as the reverse complement.
TCTGTGCCAGCGGAGAGCGCACGTAACATACACAATAAATGCAAATTCCACAGACATGTTTTACAAGTAGGGGCGGCATCTGTGTGTATTGGCTCCAGTGTCGAACCTATCTCCCTTTTTGTTGCCCTGAATCCCCAATAAGAGTGTGAACTCTGGTGGGAAATCTATTTGCGGCAGATTAAAGCTATTACAGAGGTTTATTCTGGTGAGAAGATAGTCGTGTCTGTGCGTGAGAGGGATTTGAAAAGGTCACCGTAACCCAAAAAGAGGAAAGAGTTGATAACCTTGAGGTTTAAAGTTACACGGGCTGCACTTTATTCTAATAAAGGTGAAGTAATTGCAATTTGGCTCTGAAATATGCATGCACAATCTTGCATCCATAATATGACTCATGTTTCAAACACGTCGACTCTATCTGTAAAGCTAGCCCATGGTTTGGGAGTAATGTATCCACACGGGACCCTCATCACTGCTCCGATAATGAGACATCATCAATTGCAGTTCAACGTCCAACTGTCTGAGTTTTCAGATCCCTGCTCCAACTCGGCCTTCGCAGTCGACGCAGGCGCTGACGATGATTGTGTTTTGTGTGTGTATTGTGCTGCGGCCTTGCGCTTCCCCTCCACGACCTGAATTAGCGTTGCATAAGGACGAGAATTAATATAACAACAGGCTTCTCTGACTCGTCACTGTGGCTTATTACTGTTTTAAAAAAAGAAGTCATGACACAGCACAAGCTGATTGAGCCACACAAAAGGCATTGCTGGATTGCTACTCAGCATTGGACATGCACGCACAGTATCTGTAGCTATTGCCAGCACCCGTTGAATGCGTCTCGTCCTGGCAGCAGAAGTGTTTGATGATGGTTTTTTTTTTTGTATTATTATGTTTGAGCTCTGACACTTGTAACTTGTAACTTTCAGAAAGCTGCGTTCAAGCTGTGTTCAATTTGGTCTTCACTATCACCGAGGCCGTTCTATTTAAAGTTTTTTTTTCCACTCATTCTAAGCCACAATAAAGTACAATTTATTTTCGAGGCTGATTATTTAAAATGGGACCGTTTACGGTCAATATTGTGCCATGTTCCACTTGAATAAACTCTTTCTTGACAAAAAAATATTTCCAATAGCTCAGCTAACATTGATAAATGTTTCCCGGCGATAATAAATGCGATGGCTCGGGGTGCAGGGAAAGAATTGGAACGACTTCACCCGCTGTATTCTAATTGAAACTCTCCCTGGCTGAGCCGACTTGCGCCAGGTGCCTTGTAAAAGAGAGGGATGGGAATTGAGACGGAGAGAGGCGCTTCATTGGCAGATTGAGGGAGGTGTAATGTGACGGCCGCTCGGGACGGAGACGGCTACTTAAACATCACAGGCCATCAGCCATACAGCGCCCGCCGCACTATTAATGCAAGGTATGGAAAATGCAATCATGCAAATGACTCTTCGATCAAAAGCCTTTGATAGAGGAATAAATGCTGACGGCGTCGGAGGGGAAAGGCGTTAAGCATTAAGTAGCAGGAGGATAAGTCTTAAATGGGGAGAGACAAGGATGTGCTCTGCCCTCCCATCCCCCTTGGCCCCTCCCCCCTTCACCCACCTACTTTTGCCTCCCCGTCCCGCTCACATATGTGTCTCGGTCATGAATCGTTTATCAGCACCTTGTCCGTCTGCATTAAGGGCTGCGTGTGATGCGTGGCGGCGTCAAGAGAGAGCCGTGACAGCGAGGCTTGTCGCGTCGCTCCGTCTTCTTATCTCGGGCCGCGCGATAATGATGTCGTTTGCATATTTAGCAGAGCAAAGGACCAGTACATGGCGCGTATTAAGAACAGCCCCAGTGTGTGATCACCCCCTCCAAAACATCAAAAGACTTGTGAATTATTTTTGGGGCCAAACAAAGCCTGTTCATTATGCATGGAAGACCGATGGCACCATCGCACGAGCAGTAAAATTGTTAAGATGAATGGTTATTTTGTTCGGCGTTAGTCACTTTTTTACGGCGGCGCCCGAAAGGGTTTCAGTCCACTGGATCCGACTCAAAAGTGGACTTTGATCCTTGCTGACTTTGCCCTCCAACTAATCTGTGGGTGAGTTTCACTGTGGTCCATCTGCTTTCTTGTCCAGAACACTTGAGCTGTGAAATAGAAATGAGCCCGACGGGCAGATCGGAGTCGGACCTCTTTGGGGCATCCCATTAAACGACATGGGTTGTTTCCGAGCCAGCGAACAATCAAAGAGGAAATAGTTTGGATTTTGTGTTTAAATTTCATGTTCGTATACGATCAAACTGACTGTTTGACGTAACGGCTAAACAATGAATGAATGAAAAGTTTTATTTCGATACATTCCGAGGACGGATTTCTCAGTTAGCCTATGTAACTGAAAGGATGCAGCTAGAAGCAAAGCTTATGTACCTACACTTTACAAAGTCACATAAAAGCCTGAAAAAACACAAAAATTTGTACATAATAGAATTGTATCAGTTAACTTAAGTTTCCAACTTCTCACTATAGAAAATATACCCATCAAAACAAAACAAAGAGCACTCAGCACTCAAGTTCGGATTGAAATTTCATCTTTTTTTATTTTTATTTTTTAATTTTTTAATTTTTTTTAGCTGATGATGCTTATGCCTCCCTTTTGCAGATTAAATTAGTTTTTGTTTAAAATGTGTTTCTCTAGAGCTCAATGCAACATGTCAAAAGTAGGGCTATTAATGAGTAATACAAAGTGGTTAATGAAATCTTGGGCTTTGTACATATTTGCAATAGATTTTGATTGCCCGTGCCTGACAAATCCCAACATACTTCAGTCAGAGGAAAAAAAAAAAAACACATTTGTAAATCAGCCTTTATGAATTAAGAAATTACTTCTTTTCTTTTCACCCCAAAATTAGAAATTCAATTTTTTTTTAAGGATTTTTCTTTGAATATTGCAACACATACGCTAATAGTTTTAGTTCTGTTTGTGATGTGGAGCCTTGTGTTCTGATATACTGTATAGAGAGTGAAATGAAGAAAGTCAAAGTAACTTTGACTGTCCGGCACCGACGTCTTGCTCAGCTCCTGCGTGTGTCCACCTCCACTTTAATACACTTGCCGGGTAACGCATCTCCTTGGACAGTCACTTTGAGCAATTGGACCTGACAGCGAATTTCCCAAAATACTTTACAGCCTCTCGTAAAATATCACATCGCGCCTCAAATTTGTTGATTAGCATATTCACCCAGGATATGCTTATGCAGTACACTTTAAATTAATAAGCCACTAACCGCGCAGCGTTTCATAGCGGGGGAAGAGAGACGGATGCCTTTTCGTCCACCTTGTGAAATATGTAATACATCTTCATTTTAACGGGTGCTGTAAATGTCAGGCCACGGATCTTCTCTTAATGAAAGGATCTCCCGCCGTCCAAGGGGTTTGACAAATGCGTCTGGTTCGGGCTGAAAACGGAGCGAGTGGAGCCCCGGTTTCAAAGATTTGACTTAACAAACTCAAGCTGCTGCCTCCCGACTGGTGGATCACTTTTACGTAAAATGCTGCCACCGTGCCTGCACCCCCAGTGCTGCGCTCTCCCATCTCCTCCAGTGGTCAGGTCTGGACGCTTGGCGTCGTCTTGCAACCTCAGAGGCCTCCATCAGCAGTTGCAGGACAGAAAATATTTGGATGAAACGCACGGCCCTGCCGCAGAAGGAAGTTATGGAAACAGTTATGGAAAAACGGCGAAGATTCAACCTTTTTCCAGTTTTATCAGGATTTTCACAGTTGCAGAGTAACTGCTGGATCCCACTTTGTCCTGCCGACCGGTCCAGGGTGTCTTGCAGCGGCTAATCCTCAGTGTAGGATGAGCGGCGAGAGGAAAATCAATGGTTAAATGCTCTGTCCCTGTAAAGTGAAAATGACCTGTCACTTGCAGATTATGGATGGGTGTACCCACAGTTCTGCTTGTTTATGGAACAAACTGTACGTGTTGAGTGATCTCCGGACCGGCGGAGGACGGAAATATATTTCCCCCTCTCCACCCGCTTTCAAAAAAAAACCTCACTTTGCTTGAAGAGGCACATGTTGGGGTGCGTTTGCAGCCCGGAGCCCTTTGTGTGGGCCGTTTCAAAGCTACACGCTGGACTGTGATTGCTGAAAGGTTAACGCCGGGCTTGAGGATCTGGAAAGTGTTTGATATTGCAGACTACTGTCAATTTGCTCCCCCGAGCCGCCAGCCAAACTTCTTCCTCTGCTCCCTCTTCCCACGGTTTTATGCAAACTTACAATGATGTCACTGACATCAATTTGCGCTTTAAAAGCAGCAGCGCGCCGGACCATAATGGAGTGTTGGCTGTCACAGTCTGTCCTCCAGGGAAAATCAGGACGTGGGGGGGGGGGGAGGAAGGAAGCATCAGCATATAGATTGAGCTTTGTTTTTGCAGCGTTTGGCGGCACGCAGGCGCAGTGGCCGCGGTCAATTGTGCATGAAGAGAGATTTAAAATATGTCCTGGTAGAATTTGATGTGATAATCCTCCAGTTTGCTGCCTGTCGCTTCTTTCTTTTTCCCCTCCTTCATTTATTCCCCGTCCTCGCCTTCTCCCTTTCGCCGTTTCCACGATCTAAGTTTATCACGCGCCGACCCTGGGCGGCCGGGGAAATTAGCAGCATTTGAATAATAAATGAAGTTTTAATTGATCAGATTCCTGCGGAGATTATATAGCCGTGCCCTTGATATTAATACTTTGGGTTGACAAAATCAATGCCTTTGAGCATGCGAAACCAACATAGAGTGTTTTTCATCGCATCGATCCAACGCTGCAGTGTTGGGTTCAGGAAGATGCAGAGTTTAAGAGAAGTAAAAACTGATGGGTGTCCATTCCGTGGTGGGCATGTACAGAAACAAACAAAGATTCAGATTATTGCTTCAGGCAGCACAAGAACCGCTTTTTTTTTTTTTTTTAAATCTATCTATTGACTCGTCTTCTGCTGTTTTCGCCAAACCCCTGGCGCAGCTCGCAAGTTGTTTTATATCTGAAGACAGAAATGAAAATTGTCCTCGGCTGTTCAATATTGTGGGAATAAAGGCTTTTACTCTTATTTTGACATCTTTACACATCCGCTGCAGTTTCAGCGGCAGCAACAGGAAATTTAAAAACGCCGATGATTAAGTACGGCCACTCGCAGAGATCAAGGGTGCCGGGAGGACTGACGCGCTGTTGTTGTTTCTCCTGACCCCCGGCCAACTTTGCCGTGACGCCGCGCCCGCTCGCGTTCGCCGGTGCTTTCCTGCGTTCCAGCTGCTTCCAGGCCGCGCTCATCTATCACGGGGAGGAAACGGCGCCCGGGGAAAGAAGAGCGCGGAGAGGGAAAAGAAAGGGGGATGGGGGCGGGGGCGGGGGCGGGGGGGAGAACAAATGTTGCAGCTGCTAATGGCTTTATTGGAATGATACCAGTTATTAATTTTTTCCTCTCCCTCTTAAGAAGACAGAATGAAAAAGGAAAGGTTGAGTTAAAGTGCGAGCAGCAGCCGCAATCCGTAACGCGCCGTCTCAACAAATAGCTGGAGGGAAGCTTTTACTGATGGCTGGATTGCTCTTTCTAATTGATGAGAGCTTGTGTGTGCGTGCGTGCGTGCTTGTGTGCGCGTGTGGGACTATTTGTGCATTTCCTCGTCTGCTTCCATTTTCGGATGATGTGCTTGGATTGAAGACCGCGCGTGTCTGTTTGCCCCCTCAGGAGAGTTTGTGTGCATTCATCACTGTGTCATCTGTAAATCTAATCACTCTTAGCGTGAGCTGATACCAACTGATGGCTAATATTGTACTTTGGTTCTGGGAGGACTAAGACAACCTGTCCTTTTCCTTCTCCTCCTCTTTACTCACGTTGTCGAGGCCGGGCCTCTTTTACCAGGCTTCCCCTCTCATCTTGGACTGGAAAATACAATCCAGCGCAGTATTTACCTTTTCACCCAAAGGTGCGCTGAGTGAGGTGGATCGGATCAGAAAGTACTTAAAGACTTGAGCAGTCCATTCATCTTGTATTATCCATCCATCCATCCATCCATTTTCTTCTGCTGCTTCTCCTGCATTCCATGACCCAGCTGTCCTTGGTCCTGGAGCTCCACTGTGGACAACTGGTTCAGTCATCCAGAGTCACCAGGTTGCCTCGTGTCTTTGTGCTGTGGAGTAAGTCGGAGTACCCTGAGAGAAGGCACGCAGACACAGAGAAAATACGCAAAACCTCTGGGAATTGAACTCGCAACCTTCTCGCAGCGAGGGGACGGCAGTGACCATTGCACCACGGTTGATGGTTGAATGAAAGAAAAAAAAAAAAAGATTTTTACGAAGAAAACGGTAGCTGCGTTTCCATTGCAGTTTTTCTCGAAATAAAAGCCATGTTTCTAAAATTTAAAAAAAGTACAATTGCGATTTGCAGGTGTTTTCATTGAATGGTGTGAAGCGCATAATCTCGTGACGCGACATTCTTTGGAAGTCTGTTAAAGTGTCTGATGAGAGCAAGCTGCATTGGACCTTCCATTCCTTTCCTTTCTTGATTTTCAGGGCTCAGGATTAACAATCTGTACCTTCAAGCTTTGCTGATGGTTACAGACGGTTGCACAGCATTAGCATTTTACGACCGTACGCATTGGAGAAAAACCCTCCGCCCGTCCGATAAAACTCTCTCCACGAGCTGATTTGTCCGTTTGAAAAATTGAAACTGCCACAAATCAAAATTGAAAAATCCAATTCCTGTAACCCCTGTTATTCTCTTCATGACTCATGCACATTGCCAAACCACTGCAAAGTGGTAAGGAAAAGAAACAATTGGACCACAGGCAGGATTTTTCTCTGGGTTTTTTCGCCCCGGCTGCTTTGGACGGCCGGGCAGACCACCGAGGAGACAGTGGGAGTGACCAGAGGCAAGACAATCATTATCACGTCCCTGGTTGGTGCTGCTTTTACTCCGTGATTAACCTCTGGTAGTGGCCTATTTTATTCAGGCCTGTGTGTGTGTGTGTGTGTGTGTGTGTGTGTGTGTGTGTGCAGATGATTGAGCTCGTGTGCAGATCTAATGGAGCAAATGCAATGATTACACCGAAAAGGTTAAATGTGTCCGTGCAAGTGCAGACGATTAACACACCGGTGAATCTCGGTGCCCAAATAGATAAAGGAAGGCGACAGAGGAGGAGAGAAAGCACAGAGGTTGAAATATCTGGCGTCTCATTGCAAGATTTTCATCCAAACCATATTTCCCAAAAGGTTTGCATGCTGATTCTACTTTTCGAATGCTGAGACCATACGGCTGAATTTAGTTTTTTGAGGATATTTGTGTGTGTCATTACAAGCTGCTGAATCTCTTCAACCAGGTCTGTATATTTTGTGCAGCTTTGTGAACTTTCCAGTTTTTTTTTTTTCTTTTTTCAAAAAAGACCCCAGACTTTCAAACAGTGTGTATTTTTCTCCAAAGCACCAGATGCTCTGCACACGCAGGTTGCCTAATGGCTTTCGTTGGCGATCCTGTTCTTTCTTTTTTCGCCATCTTTGTATTGAAAGGGAATTGTTCTTTCGTGTCTTTGCTCCCCTTTCCATCGGGTTTTGTGACAGACCGTGTTAGGAATGACACCAATCCAGCCAAGATCACAGCGGTTCCGACAAGGCGCCGTGTTCTAGTCAGGTTACTGACGCCTCAGAGACTGAAACAAGGATAAATTGGATGAGATGGAAGGCAGCGCTCAACTTCAAACTGCCAGATCGCACATCACATGCAAATGACGTGAACTGGTCGCCTTTCGAAAAATGAGATTGTACCACCTGGTGAAATCAAAATTTATAAAGGGTGAATGTGGACTGGCAAAAAGTAAACTGCTCAAAGAAGAAATATAGGCATTTGTTTTTAATTTACTTAAAAAAAAAAAAAAAAAAAAAGACTAAAAAAACAACATACAGCTACAAAGTCAATAGCTATAGATGGCTGGGAGGCTTTCCTTATCCTCCTTGATGATTTGGTTTTCAAATTGTCTGTCTGGTCAGAGGCAAACAAGGGCCACAGGTTGCTTTTAAAATATATATATATCAAAAAAATATATTTTCCTCTCTAAAAGTTGGAAAGTTATTCAATTTCAAATTAAAATGAAATTCTCAGTGTCACTTTTGTTTGTTTTAATTTGCACAATTTGGAAGTCGACCACTCGCAGGTGGCACTGTGGATTTGTAAATCCCTTGTAGTTGCGTCACACAGTGCACCAATGATAACAGTCATTTTCCAGCCTTCCAAGTGAAACGGCCCTATTTGCCGAGCGTCAGGCGCCTGTTTGCTTGTGTCTGGCTGCAGGTCCTAGCGGGTCACACCGTTCCGTCCTGTAACCCCGAGGGCTTTATTTTGTCTTCCTGCTTCCCCCCGACAGCCGCTACCTCATTATTTCCTCCTGAGCCCCTCCAGGAGAGTGGCCCGCGTTCCTGCCGTCGCTCCTCGTCCTGCGTGCACGCGCACTCGCGGCATCCAACCACTCGACCTTGGGTTGCCTTGCCGAGGTGTTGCTGTGCCTGAGCCCCCACCAGCCAGCCAGCCGGCCCACCCGCGTTTGTTTGTGTGTAACAATGACTAATACCTTTGTTTTGAGAGGGTTGTCGAGCGTTTGCATCATCGCTCCGCCTCCGTCCGTCCGTCCGCCCGTCCGAGTGCGATTTCAGCTGCCGCCGTGCATCAGTGCTTCCCGCGCCCCGTCCACTCCGAGCCGCCGCCACCGCCGCCACCGCCGCCACTGCCGCCACTGCCGCCACTGCCGCCACTGCCGCCACTGCGCCAATTGTTCTTTGTAGTTTTGTCATTTTGTAGCCAGGTTTTTACCTCGTGGCTTTCAGAAGGAGGCGTTATTTACAAAACAGCCCTTTGAGTCAGAACCTCCATGAATTATTATTTAGAAGCTGTCGGAGATTCTTTTCTGAATAATTTTGTCGGGGGAAAAAAAAAAAATTGTGTTCATTTATATTTTATTTGTTGATGGTTTCTCCGACAGGCTCATAATGCTGATGGATTGTTGATGGTTTTCAAAGCCTTTTGATGATCTCTGATTATACATTCTCTAATTTCCCTTTTTAATGACTCCTAAAATGATCCCTTTTTTTATTTGTCAAATCCAATCCGTTACTAAGTTTCCACTTGAAATTCATACTGGGATATCTGCTGCCGCTTGCAACAGATGTCTCTCCCCCACAGCTCCGTGCTGTTTGCCTTCACTGCTGCTTCATTGCGAACACCTGCTCTTCTCCTCTGCCTAATAATAAATCACAATTTGGATGATTTTTTAAATTTCTTTTTTTTTTTGAGATCTTTGATTGGCCCGACTCCTCTCTGCTCTGCGTTGCGCCTGACGTTTCTGTCCGCGACCTTTGATGTGGGCTTCGTATCGGCGGGCTTTTAATAATCATGTATACAAGAGGCAACATGAAAGACAGATTCCCGATGGACGGGCGGCCCGGCAGGCGAGCTGGAAACACGCTGACACGACACGTGCGCCTGTGCCTTGCTGTGTTATTCTGTTTTGTGTGAGCGCACACCCCGACTGCCCCCCCCCCCCTCCCCCAACCGCCCAGTCTCACCCCCACTCACCGATGTTGCTCTTCCTGTTGCTGTCGATGTCGATGTCGATGCAGCATCAAATCCAGGTAACGGACAAAAACCAACCCATTTTCAGCCTCTAAATACACGATTCCTCCTCCTCCTTTATTTGCTCTCCAAACTGCTCTGTCCAGCTTTGATCATCCAGGTATTTCTGTGTTCTGTTCATGCGTAACGAAAAGAAAGTTGGCTCCAACCAAACATTTTCTTGTAATGATGGAAAATGAACTCACCCCTTCTAGTCCTCCCGCCCCCTTCTCTCTCTCTCTCTTTTTTTTTTTTTTTTAACTTCATTTTCCTTTTAAATGCCTCTTTTGTCTCCTGGGCTGTGGGCTGACGGGATTCATATTTAATTTCCTACGTCTGCTGGCCTCACATGAAACATGAGTTTTAGTAGCTTTTTCTCCCCTTTTTTGCTTTTTCGCCTCATCTGCGTCTCTGCCCTCGTCCTCTTCTTTACGACCCTGGCCTTCAGCGGAAATAGGACAGACCTAGGAATTATTCCCCCCCACCCCTCTCCCGCTCGGTTTGGACTTTCACTTTCGCTAAGCTGCTGTGGTCAGGTGCAGTGCTGTCCTTTGTCTTTTTTTTGTTGTTGCCAGTTTCAGGATGGACTCAACCGTGGCCGCCATGTGCCGTCGCAGTATTAGTCAGCCGTGTTGGCTTCGCTTTGGTGGAGTGGTGCCCCGTTTTTGTTTGTCCGCGCCTTAAAGAGAACAACTGTGTGTGTGTCTGTGTGCTGTGCCGTGCTGCGCTGGCAGCCGGTTCTGGGTTCTGGTGCTGTGGCGGCCTGGAAGTGGTGAGGTCCAGCTACCTGCGGTGCACCATACCTAAGGAGGTAATGCGATTAGCGAGCCAAGGACAGAAGATTTGTTCAGAGAGCGTGGAGTGGAACATCAAACATAAAAAGATGGGATTAGCAGAAGATGAGGGGAATGAGGATCCCATATATGTCCCCTGTCCGTCTTTATGGCGCTGCCATGGGAGTCAGGAGGAGGAGGAGGAGGAGTAGGAGCAGCAGCGGCAACACGACGACGGCAGGAATCAAATGTCCTTGCGTTTGTCCGCCAATTACTAGTGAAGCTGAACTCGTTGCGTTACAGATTTCATGGTGGATTTTGTACTTGCCAGTATCACAAACCTGAACGTCTACCTTTGAAAAAGCAGCTTCTGTCAGTGTCTCTAAATGTTGGATGACTTGCTTAAAAAAAAGCCAAAATTAACATTTTGCATGTTTCTGAGCAGGAAGAACAGGCATCACTGTTGCGATTGTTTGTGTTGTCATGGTTCTGAGAGCATCATCATGGCCAGAAATGACTGCCCAAATCATTATCATCAAAATATCCAACCTTCTCTCTCTAAGTTCTAGAAGGTAATTGCTGCTGAAGTAGCTCCCCCTTCCTTCCATCCGCTTTTAGAACAAACGTTTGCCGCCCTGACGTGTCAGTGTTTCCTTTTCCCGCTAATTGACCTTCTCCCGCTGTCGTAACCTGATAAATTTCAAGAGTTTTTTTTCTGTGATGTCTGTTCGCTCTCAGTTCACTTTCCAAACACAACAGTCTGGTTCATCCATTAAAGAGCAGTGTTCCACCGAAGAGATTTAAACTTTATTATTAGTTTTTAAGATGCAGCAAGGTGGAGAAGCTGCCGTGGCAGCAAAGGGCAGCATGTCTGGCCTCTGCTTTAATTTGTGTGGCTTTTTAACATCCGTCGTTTAAATGTTGTTGCAAGATATTGTAAAAGATGCAGGGTGAAGGCAATTTCCTTCACTACAACTGAAGCATGGTTACTCTGTTCGGGGCCCCTGGTGCCTCCAAAGCTGACATTTAATCCGTTTTGCAGAGTGACTCATCGCAATACGATGGAACATTTAAAAACACTCACAGCACTAACAGAAAGAAAATAGTCAAATTTACCACCAGGTGTTAGCCAAAATGTCATCTGCAGCCTTCCAAGCAGCAGCAGCAGCAGCCGTGCTCTTGTTTTCTCTCGCAGGTGGAACCAGGAGCCTGCCTCCTTCATTGTTAAAAACTCAGTTTTGAGACGAGTCTGTTCACCTTGGAATGCACAACATGAGCAGCATTGAGAGACGTTAGGTTGTTCGTCTGTTACTTGTTTACATTGGAGTGCATGACTGCAGCGAGCCTTTCCCTCTTTGGATCTCCAGAATGTTGGAATGTGTGAGAAAACTTCACCTGACTCCATTGTAAAGTGAAATGTACATTTTTTTTGCCTGAAGCATCGCTTTGAAGAGAGTCGGGCCGGACGGGCCTAATTTTGGATGTTCTTTTTGTTTTTGTTTCTTTCTCCCCGCCCCCCTGAAAAGTCACATGGTTCATTTAGCCGAAGACAGCTCCATTGACCTGTGTTAGTGCGCACATAAACCGGCTTTCTTTCTGTCTCCTCTGATGTGTCCCGTTTCCCAGAGTTAGGCCAAAGGAAACATCTCGCCAGCTATTAAAGTGGGCTTGGGCCCTTTATGAGTGGCTGTAATGTTTTTAGTGAGCTGTTATTACACCGTGTCCAGTTTCAGTCGCTCCGCTGATGTATCCCTTAAAAACCTGGCCTTATTTATGTGGCTTCACCTCTCGGAGTCTGAACCAGGCAAGCTCAGTCTTTCCTACTCTTTTTTCCTCCCTTTCCTCATCATCCACAGGCTTTTTCTCCTTTTCAGGCCGTATCTATTTTCTTGTCTCAACAAATTTTTCCAGTCCTTCACTTTCCCCCTCCTTTATCTCTGTCTGCAGTATTCTCATCTCATTCTGGCCAGTCATTTTTCCTCTTCGGCCTCAGCCGCCACACAATTCATTTTTATTTTATTTTTTTTGCACTACCGCATCTCGCAGCAGAGAATTTTTGCTTTTAACGATGTGCGTGCGTGCGTTTGTGTAAGCACAATCAGCTAATCTTCATCAGCGATCGGTCCCTCGAGGGGCCGCGTGACTCTTTAATGTTCCGTCAGAGAGCGTAATCCGTGGCGGGTTCTCAAAAAGGCCAGGGGATGGAGGGGTGGGCGGGAGCGACCGGCGACAAGTTAAAATGTACAATGTGCAAAAACCGCATCGCAGACGGCGTCGCGCTTTGCATTTAGATGCAGGGGCGGATCCATAATTCATGGCGCTAATGAAAGCTAGGAGGACGCCCGGCCAGCGTGGATTGGACAGTGCGAATCAGGCGGTGGGTAATGTCGCTGCGGGCTAACGCGCCACCCCCGCCTCCCCCGTCCACTGTCGCCAGCAGCAGCAGCAGCAGCAGTGATCCTCCTCCGCCCACAGTTTACCTTGGCCCCTGACCACCCAATCATTTGCTCGCCCTCCCCTCTAAAAGAGCTGATATTGGCAGGGAAAGATGTCGGACGGACACCCAGAATCCACGGGAGACCGGAAAAGCGGGGAAAAGCGAAGCGCGAGCATGTGTCAGTTGTCGGGGTAGCAGGTGTGTGCATTTGTCATTATGCTCGGAATCCGCCGGCAAGAGCGAGCGCCTGCGAGTTCCTGTGGTCAGCGACTGGGACGGAAACTGGGGCCCCTGGCAGGTAACTGGGCGCTGGCCCCAGTGAGTCATTTGGCTGGGCTTGCAGATGTTTGCCGCGTCAGAAGCCCGTCCAGAAGCGTTTCTCCTCTTCTGAAAAAGTGGACCTGAGAGATTGACTCCCTCTTTTTCCTTTTTTTTTTTTGAGCATTATTTTTGTATTTGCTTGAAAAGTTACAGCTTGCGAAGACGTGCAGAGGCCAAGGACGGCGAGGGAAAAGTTGCCGGCGACAGGATGCACAGAGTGTCACTCACGCACGCCACTGTGTCATCTGTCTGCGTATTAACGCCGTCCTTTAAAGTGGCGCTTCCAAAGGCTCGGTGAGCGTGAGGCCTCTGCCGTCCTGTAGATAAGGCCGGTTTGGAGTTCTCGTTGGCAGCGTGTCACAGGAAAGAATGAGTCTTCTCGGGGAAAAAGGCCGCATTGAAGGTGTTGAAGGCCCTGATCTGAGTGTGAAGTGGAAGAAAGGCTTGGCCCGCGCTCACAAGCCGGCCTCTCCGTTTTCATCAGATGCGCAGGGGGAAAGTGACGCCCAAGGGCACTTGAGCCGGGGCGGAGAGGAAGCCTGCGATGTGGTTATAATTTCTTTTGATGAAGCCACAGAAGGTTAAAGGCCCGTCGTCGAATCAGCTGCCCTCGCCAGCCTTTTGCCCTTTTGTCTGTTTGAGAGTCCGACGGTCAAAGGAGCAGCGAGGCTTTCAACTTCAAACCCACGTACGTTTCAAAGAATCCATTCAGTGGGCCGCTCGGCGAGTCTGTCACTCCATCACTTAGTCGATATAATGATTCCCTCCACCGCTCTGAGGTCCTTATGCCCATTGGTTATCTCTCCAGGATTTCTCATACATTCATGCATGAGCCGGGCCTCGCTCGGTTGTGGGAGGAGGTCTGATTGGATTGTCAGATCTCAGTTTTCCTCTTTAAGCGTTCATTTCCACTTTACGCCCCTTTCTCACTCCCCTGCTCCGTAAACCGAGAAGCTCTAAACGGCCGAGGGTTGTCCACCTACCATCACCTTCTGCCCGCCGCGGGACCCCGGCAGAGGTTATAGACCATATGGATGTCTGTTTATTTGCATTCAGGAGCCTTCTTGTGCCATTGTGCTGCGCTGCGAGGACCCTGCGGTCTCTTTCACAAGAGCCAATCTAAGTAATGAAAGGAGAGAGAACGGGATCGGGAGTGCGTCGGTGGAAGACTGAGAGAGAGCGAGCGAGCGAGAGCGAGAGAGGGGGAGCTCGGTCCAAATTATAATACAAATCATATCAAGTCAATCATAAAAGCAGCCGAGATTTACTAGTTTCATTTCACTTCCTGAGATTCTTCAGTTTAATAGGGCAGCTGGGAGGGGAGAGGCTAGGATTGCATGGCTGAGATGGGAAGCGCGTGCACGCATCGCTGTGTGTTAGCGCGCGCGCGTGCGCGCGTAGGTGTGTGCATGCGCGAGCGTGCACGCGGCCCATGAGTAACGCCGCCCACCAACGCAAGCGAGTCATCTCCACCCAGTGGCTCACAGCCCCCCAGCTGGAGGTGGAGCTGCAGCATCTTCCAGGCATCTATTATTGAAGAAGCTGAGCTGGTAAAAAAGGCGAGCAAGCCCCCGTCCAACCGTAAACAGCAGAACGGGGAGAGGGTGGTGGGGGGAGGAAAAAAAAAACCCATGAACACCTGGGTGGATATCTGTGCTCTTGAATAATAGAAGTTTCCGATGGTAAAACATCCTCGTAAATTTGCAGTTTTCACTGGATGCATCTCCTGTCTTGAATATTTTTCCCTTTTATGTCAGTGCTCAGTGCTTTCAGTTCATATGAGTGAGTGGGTGTGAGGAGGTTTTTTTTGTGTGTTTTTGTAGTTTTACAGATGATCCATAGGGGACGTGTAACTGGGGATGTTTTCAGCCTCCAAACACTTAAATCTTGCTGAATTTGTGGTTTGGTTCCTGGCCTCCGCTGTTTAAGCTGCGCTTATTTTGATTGCTCGGTCGCTCGATCGTCTCCGTGACTCTGGTGCGCTGCCAATTTGATATTGTTGTTGTGATTTCCCCATTTGTTGAGATTAATTTCTTTGGTCTGTGTTGTAATCTGTTCACATCGGAACCCATCGCTGTAATACGAGGTAACTTACAACCCAGAACCCAACAACTGTTTTTTTTTTTTAGCTAATGCTTCAACTAAGACGGCGTCCGCGCGGACTTTTTCTCTCGCTAACTTCTCCTCGCCATTCGCATCAGGCTGGCTTTACGTATCCAGATGCGCCGTCACGCTCTCCACCGTTCAAGGTAGTAATCTGTTTGGCCAGTGGAGTATTTATGCCCGGTGCTCGGCCAGGCGTGGCCGGCTGTTTGCCCGCCTTATCGCTCCAGATCACCGTGTTGTGATTCCGGGTGTGTGCGTACACGCTGGCGGCCCGCTGTTTGAACATTGAGTTGTTTGCTGTTGTCCTGTCAGACTCGTCCGTGCGGGTTGAGATGGACATCAGTCTGTGTGACAGCCAACGATCCCGACTGTCACACCTCTCCACAGACGCCCCCGCTCCATCATGCTGCTGCCGCCGCTGCCGCCGCACTTTTATGTTAATCTAAAATCGAAGCTGCAGGGGGAAAAAAAGAAAAATGTGCGTGTCTGGCTTTGTGTTCTGATCCTCCTTTCATAGTTTTTTTTTGTTGTGTTTTCTTCTTTCTCTGCTTGCTCTTTTCACCTATAGCAGCAACATTCCTTTCCTGTCCTTGGCTTCTGCGAACCTCTTGACGCTCCAAGACTCGTGTTTCCGTGCATGAACTTTCACTCAAGGTCCAACAGCTTTTTGCGTCGACACAACAACAACACGGCAACACTACATACATCACACATGCACAGACTCACTTCACCATTCATGGCAACTTGCTTCATCTTCATCTCATTTGATGTGTACGGAATGTGACTAGATGAGAACGGGGAAAATTGAGAATGGGGGCAGGGGGTCTTGGAGGACTTGATGTCTTGAGTTGGACACTTTAAGAACTGAAGTTGTCCCCTGGATTTTCAAAACTCCCAAGTCTTTACTTCTGAATTGTCAAAGAGGGAAGCGCTGCAGGCAAAAGGGCAAAAACACTTGTCGTGACTTTCTTAATGTGTTGCCTTTTGCTTTGTCTGTATTAAGAAAGGAAGGCTTGGTCTCTTTTCTTTTCAAATCTGAAGCTCTTTATTGATCCAAACAGTGAAGAGGGGAAAACTTGTTGTAACTCTTTTGCTATTTCTTTGGAAATGTTTTTCTGTGCTCAAGGACCACGTGCCTCCAATCACTCGTTATAATTCGCAGAGCCCATGCGGCCAGCCAACGCAGCTGCTTTCAGGGGCAGTTTACTACCGTGAACACGTTTTAGCAGCCTTTTCTTTATTTGCAGTGTACTTCTGGCATTCATTTTTGGGCCACTTACGGAAGAATTCAGGATTGAGTGCTTTGATTTCTGGACTGTCCTGATTTTTTTTTTTTTTTTTTGGGACGCCTGCT
Source organism: Nelusetta ayraudi (assembly GCF_046127955.1). Classification (NCBI taxonomy): domain Eukaryota; kingdom Metazoa; phylum Chordata; class Actinopteri; order Tetraodontiformes; family Monacanthidae; genus Nelusetta; species Nelusetta ayraudi. Next base: position 174,562 of record NW_027466060.1, on the reverse strand, counting down.
CAAACTGGATGCGCGGGGTGATAGAAGCGTATTCTCCAACTTTCTAATTTGGGAGCCACCTGCTCCGTCAGCCCTGTCAGCCCTTGGGGGAGCTCTCAATTAGCATTCTCACTGCCATTTTATACACCCCTCTTCTCGCACAGGGGAAATAGAGGTGCATACCAATGCGACGCAGCCTAATACGAGCCTCCAGGTATAGAAATAGTGTATATTTAATAGTTCTGAACAACCAGACGAGCCGAGCCTGCAATGACGATGAATTAAAATGTCGGAACTTTAGTGCGGCGGCCGCGACGTCTCCAAGAGCCTCAGTTTGGTGCCGCGCCATGTTCTTCGCTCCGTTTGCTTTTACTTCTCTTCCCTCCGCAGGCTCAGGGCGGACGCAGAGTGCGTGTTTGAGTTTTTGCTCCAGGAAATGAACACCTTTGTACATTTACATTGGCCGGCGCGGCCGCGAGATGCTATTCGGCTCGCATGTGTCAGGGTTATTTCCTTTCCGTTTCCAATGTTTTTGATGTTTAAATAAAAGAGGGTTTTTGTTGGCTCAGCTGAAGCCAACTCAGGTGTCGGCGCTGGGCCCTTGGCTTTGTCTCCACTTGAATGTAACCCTTTCGCTTGGCAGTGTTTTCTTTTCCATTTTAAAGGCCTTCCCACTGATCGGGTGAGCTGTGCTGTGTTAAAGTTGGAACGTGGAAACACGCAAATATTAACGTGTCTTTCAGCCCAGTATGGCGCAGCAGCAAAACGTGTATTAATAAACACACGGTTCCTTGTTTTTGCTTGTTGCCGTGTTTTTGTTAGAGTGGATGATGGAGGATTTATCGGCTGTAACACAGTGATGATGCTCCTCAAAGCCCATAAGCCCTATTTTGTTGGAAGCAGGTTGCTTCAGATGAAGCCTCACTGAAACCCAAATCAGATTTTGTAAATGACAATGTTCTTGAATCTCTTTAGCGCTGTGAACGGGGAGGGAGTGCAATTAGAAATTTCACCAGGAAATTCTGTCAACACCATCCGAGGCGCCTAATTCCACCAAACGGCCCCACATTCAACAGCTGTAATGTGATTTTTGCAAGCAGTCATAATAGGTGGTCACGCCTACAGCGCGGTCCATTAAGGTGCATCACACAATGAAACGGCACAGAGTAAAACATGAGGAGCAAAATGTTTGTGAGTTACTTAAGTAGCAAAAAAAAAAGAAAAAGAAAAAAAATGCCATATTTTGGCAGTGAAAAAAGCTTTGGTGTTATCTCAGCCATAAATGTGGAGATAATTAAATGATGTTATTATTGCTATTTCTTTTGTGTTGAGTCGCAGAGCTAGATAGCCAACTGCTTGGTTGTGGGTGAAGCAGCGTGGAAGACCACATGAAAAATGTAATGTATAGTGCGACTAAATTGTAAGTCATTGCCACCAGCTGAGACAAGTTGTCGCAACAGGACGACCAGTTGGAAAAGTGAGTTCATGGCCTTGATAGTGATGCAGCCGTTGAGGACACTCAGGATCTATGTTAGTATTCTATTTCTATTGAAGTCAGCTGTACAACACAAACCTGTCCCATTAGATCTTGCGCAAAAGGTCCCTTCAATGACTGACAGTATTGACTGTGCGATTGAGGCGTCATTAGCGGAGGCCTAGTTCTGTGTATTAGTTGCTACTGAAGGCGCACATTGCTGGCAGGGAGTTATACCTGATTGCTGAACCGTGTCACACTGACCTTTCCCTGTGATTTGACATGACTCCATTTTCCATGCAGACACGCTGACACATACTGACCTTTGCTTGATATGTAACACCGTGTTCATTACCATGAAAAAAGAAAGGCCTATAGGATTAACCGTCTGGCATGAGACGAAACACAAAGTGGGGGGGGAAATGGAGGGTAAACGGATGAAGGCTGGTTAAAAAAGAATAGCCACCGAAAATGGAGTGCGAAGAACAAAGGTCAAACGTGGCTCTGGGAGCTGAGATCTCCATCTCAGCCCTCAGACTCTTAAGTCTTACACAGCAAGAGAGCGCCGTTCTCTCAGGTGTGACCTTTTTTTCTTCTCTGCGTGCTTTTAAAAAAACATTATTATTTGAAAAGACCACTTGAGGATCTAAATTTGGAAGACGAACAGGCGGAATCGAAAAAAGTGGCTGGTGTTCGACGGTAATGGCTCCATGCCGCTACACCCTGTACATCAGCGCTCTCCCTTCCAGTTTGTCTTTATTCATTTCTGATTTATACCGAGGAGCCACATCTGTGATTAAGTGCTCTTAAGTGCATTTTCTTCACCACTGGCACCGTGTTTTTCCATTCTAAAGTCACTCAGCTGAGGGTTTATGGCGCGTGTGCCGCCCGGGGTAATGCGCCGGTCGCCTGGCAGAAGACGACCTTTGAGATGGATCACACGCTGCGCTACAATTCCCCTCCTTTCTTTCTGCACTGGTACTTTTAGGGTAACTTGCAAAAAGAACAAAAGAAAAAAAAAAAACTATGACACAATAGTCCTTGGCGTTTTAATCTAGATTTGAATGACCAATTTGTATATTAAGACAGATGGTTTTTATGGACTAGTTGATTGTTGCATCTGGCTCTTCAGACACCAACATCAACACCTCTTACCTGTTCTAAGCAGCTAGCTGCCCTGCTAGTTCCCTGAATGTTTGCTATGTGGAAGTCACACAAGAGGCTGAATAAGATGCATAAAGGGAAGAAAAGTGTTTCTGAGCAACACACTGGGCGGCTGTGTTCTTGCAAGCTGGTGCTGGGCTTGCAACCAAAGTTATGGTTCTATACAATGGCAGTGTTGCAGTTGTCCACATTAGGAATAAATCCATTGCAAAACCAATTTTAAAACTATCATTATTCAGTAGAAAAAATAAACTAGAATGTTACTTTCCGAAATGTCATTTTTGTTTCCCAATCGGTGAACCCAGATTATCCTATCTTAAACTCCAGAGCCCAAACTCTAAATAACAGACCAGCCGGTCAATTTGCGAAACGCGTACAACCCAAAATCTCCCATTTTATCCACTTCGTCCTGCACATTAAGCCAAAAGAGCGGCGAGATGTGTTGTTCCCATTTCCGCTTCATCCGTGTTTACCTTTATCGCGGAGCCCGTCCTGCATCAGTGTGAGTTTATATTGTGGCGGAGTGGTAGATGGAGTTGGAGAGGTGATGAGTGGCACCCTGGGGTGAGCCTGATAGAGGAGTGAACAGGAGGGGGAGGGAGCCGTGGGTGCCGTTAGCTTCCACCTGAGGCGTCGGGAAAAACACTTGTCTCCGCTGCTGCCGGACGGCCGTCGGGCTGAGAGTGTTCCGCCGCTCCGCTCCCTCTCCGTCATTAGTTCACTTGCCTCTTCAGCCCGCCCGGTGATTGCCTGTGATTGGCCGCATTTATCTCTGACTGTTGAGGCAAGCATCCGCGTCGGCGGCGGTGAGGAGAGCCGGCCACTTTGACTAATAAGCTGCGTCTGCCCCGGCTCTGATGCGTCCCCTCTGCACGCGCTGGCTGTGTGCGCACGGTTGCGTGGCACATTTTGATTGCGTGTGTGGGAACAAAGTAGAAATTGGGACAATCAAGGTGGCAGGAAAGATGGATGTTTGGAACGGCGCGAGAGACAAATGGATGCGTTGGCTGAGCAGGGTGAGAGCCGCGGTTATGAATCCAGCCCATATAGAGGGGGGGCGCAAAGTTCCGAATAATCGATACCTATTGGCATTGGTGTTGGACGATACCGTTGCAATGACATCAACACTTCAGTTTTTTATCTAGATTATTGATCACTATTGATTTAAATAAACTACTATAAGCACGTTAAAGTTGGAATGAAATGATTTATAAAACCCTTGTGGCAATACAAAAAATTCCAAGCAAAAAAAGATTAATTTCGGGCAAGCTATCAGCGTTTTTTCTTTTTATGAGGAATTGCTCCTCAAAGGTAAGAAGGCCATAAAAATTAATTCACATTCCGTAATTTGATGAGATATCACCCTTAATGAAAAAGTTCTGGTATCTATATCAGTCCCGAAGATGCTGCCGCTACTTTCTATTGCACCAATACCACATCTCGCCGTATCACAAATCAGCGCCAGCCGTGCCAATCCCTGCCCACTCACGCTGCTCCTCGTGGCTTTGCGGATCAGCCGGTCGAGCTGCTGGGTCCAGTCTCAGCAACCCTGCTTCTCTCACATAAGCCTACAAAAAAAATAGTCTACTGACTAAAAATCGATTGAAACCATTAAAGCATTTGCCTTTACACCATGGGTGGAAGCGGTGCTAGTGATACGCTGCCCTTCTCTAACCACATCTGAGTCTCAGTGCAGCTTTTTCTTTTAAAGAGAGCAATGAAGAGGCAGATTAAAGGCAAGTTCGTCGGAAAGAGCGCGGCAAAAATGCCGAAGTTGATAAAGAAGACCCAGAGGTTCCTGTGGTGGGTAATGATGAGAAAGACAGTGCGATGGAGGCGGCCTCTCTATTCTAATAAGGCCCCGTCTGTGGCTCCGTACGGCATCCCGAAAGAGACGAATTTGCCGGCGTTATTTATATTTATGAATTCATGCCATTTGGCCCAGTGTGAAATGATGGGTCATTCCCGCTCAACAAGAAGAGCCACTGCTGAATTTACAATCGCCCGCCCAGCGTCCGTGCCCTCTCTTCCCTTCTCCGTCTCTCAATCCCTCGTCCTCCTCCTCCTCCTCCTCCTCCTCCTCCTCCTCCTCCTCCCCCTCTTCTCTCCTTATTGCACATGCCTGGATGATCTGCTGAATATGGATGCAGGCGGAGGGGAGAGGGAGGCTCTGGCAAACACCAGGAGAAGTGGGTGTGGGGCGGAAGCGTTTTTCTGACTGCGCTGGCTTCTGTCACCAGTTTCTCACCTAAGGAGATGTGGCAGAGGAATTAATGGTATTCAGCAGCATGGTTGAAATGGCTGCTGGCAGGTGAGCTTCGGGATCGAGTCTGTGGTGAATCTCAATTAGTCGACATGCAACTGAGTGATTGACTGAGCAGCTCGTCTTCCCTTTAAGAAAAGAATAATGAATACGCTTGGCTGTTGGCGGGGAAAGAGGCCTTGGAAGGGTGATAATGGCCACCTGAGCCCGCCTTGTTTTTATTATTATTTTTTTTTTTTGCAAAGTTAAAAAGCAGTGTGACAGATATTACTAACCCTCAATGCACGCTGCTTTTATCAATTTGTTTTTTCTCACTCCGGATAATCTTTTTTCAACGATACTGTCATGTCACGGTCTTTTCGAGTGTGATACAGGAGACCTGCTGCTGCCTACTGCGAACAATTATTAACCAGCGTCTATTAAACAACTGCTGGATATTTATTGTGACTATAACAGTCGCACGTTGAGCCACAAAACTAAAATGGAACTTATTTCTTAATTTTCTTTATTTTTTTTATTTCAAACTTTGGAGTGACGTTGCATCATCGTGGAATTCGAACATACTCTGTATTTTTTTCATCTGACGACAAGAAAGGGGGTCATTTTAAAGTCACGCAGGTCAATAATGTGTCTGTAACGTTTGCTTCCCGGCGGGGAGACAGTCGGCAGCTTCGCTTTCTGCACCGACATGTTACCCGAGCTGCTCGCTGGCTCAGCTGCTCCCGTCATGCTGCACACCGGCAGGAGAGGGACTGACTCTCTGCGGGCATTAATCACTCCACCTGTCCACGTGCGCGGCTCCATCCGACAAGGCCTGTGCAAGCGCACGTGAAAAGCTGAAAAAAGGAAACAAAGAATAGCGAGTGCATTCTGTCTATGTAATGAGAAAAAACATATTTATTTTCTCGTTTTCTCTCCATTTTTGGCTTATTTTCACTTCCAACTGCTTGATTCCGAATCTTCGCCGCGCCACAGCTTCAGGTCTGTGCACGGCAACAATTATGCGCGACTTTTAGCGCAGGGAAAAAAAACACGGAGGAACGTAGGTGGATGTGAGAAGAGGCACCTGTGCCCCACTGAAGTGGTTTTCTGCGATGAAGGAGCCTGGTAATGATGTGTTAGAAACTTGTGATTTACTCAAAGTGTGTTGTGCACCTGTTTCATCTGTTGGTGTTGTTTTTGTTTTTAGAACAACCTGAAAAATATCCACCTCTTGCCAACTAAAGATAGGCAACTCAGTTCCTCACTTACCAATGCTCCACTTTTTTTCCCCACAAGTTTCATATTACTCACACATATATATATATATATATATATATATACAGTATATATATGATCAAGATATTCCGTCCGCTCGCTGTGGTTAAACTGCTTAGTTCTGAGCAGCAACAGTTGAAATTGCTACCCCTCCATAATTGGCGCAAACGTGTGCAATTAGCAATGATTGCAATCAACAGAGGCGGCCCCACTGCTAAGGTATGTCATTATAGTCATTAGCCATTTGCAATTACTGCTCTCCTCCTCTGAAGGCTGTATGTTCACGGTGGCTTTGCGTGCGTCGCCGTGCTCCGGGAGCCACGCGATGTTGTGCCAACAACTTTACGCTTTCCCGCAGTTGTTTGCCGTCTCCAAGTCAAGGACGAGCCCCCCCACCCCCCCACCCTGCAGTCACCGCCGCCTCTCGCAGTGCGGCAGGATCAACTTCCTTGACTTTTTGCTCGGCTCGCTCGAGCGAGCGCGTTTGTGTTTCCATTCGGCTGTAAAACGTTGCGCACGTTGCCCGGGCTCGTGGAGATTTGCTTTATTTATTATTTCGTATAAAGTCGGCCTTGCAGTTGTAAATGTGCACAGAGATGCCGCCTTGTTTTTCCCTGCCACCGTTTGGCGGCTTTGCAATTCTTCCAGCATCACTTTTATTATTACTGTACAGCCTATTTATTCTTTGCCCCCCAGTATATTTTTCTTATTTTATTTTATAAGAGATCGGCAGAGGCAGCAGGATGGAGAGAAGCTGAAGCAGGCTGAGTGGATTCAGGTCGTTTTCCATCTCTCCATGGTGCTGGGGCTGCACACTGCAGAAGGCAGGAAAAAAAAAAAATACCAGAATGCATTAAAATAAAACATCGCCCAAAACACCTTACACAATCCCCCCTCCCCCTCCCTCCTCTCCTGCCCACCAGCATCATGATGTAAAACAAATTCGAACAAAGCCTCGTGAAATTGAAATGAGCTTCTCTCGGCATCGGCCTCCGTATTAGTATATTGGAATCTCAAAAGGGCCTCAGAAGACTTAAAACCCCATTTTCACAGGAAAATTAGTTTTCGGGGAGCGATCCATAGTTCACTTTGGCGAGATAATCAGTTGTTTTAAGCACAAAAAGGAATCTTTTGGTGGAGTTTTTTCTTCTGTTTTATCAGATCAAGTTGCCACAGGTCGAGGGATGTGTGTGATGCTTTTCTTTTTGTTATATGCAGAAATAGCACGGAGCAAAAAGCCAACTGGACTTTGCTTTTCTTTATTACTAGTCTGTGCTCTCGCTTGTCCGATTGTTCTTTTCCCCATCGTAAAAACTCCATGCAGACGATTTTGAAGCCTGTTTCTTCGCTGCAGGTGGTGAAAAGATGATCAGCCGACTTAACAGACTCTTCATTACAGTTGGATCATTCTTAGTTCTGTATTTGTTTAGCTTATTAATCTTGCCCATGCCTTTGCAAAGCCATTAAGGAAAAACATAATTAATCACCTCAAACTCTCTTTTATAAAAAAATGCCCTCAGTCGGTGGGTTTGCATAAAAAGCCTTTAATTTTTAATCTTTCATGAATTCAGCGAGCGCCGCCAGTTTAATATCAATGCCGGGGAATTCATATATTCTTACATGCTGCCGATTCTGTTGCCAGGAAGATGGATGGATGGTCACAAATATGACAGAGGAAGGAATTGAAAATGGGGAGTAATGAGCGGTGATGGACAGGCGAGGGAGGGGCAGAGCAGATTTTTTGATGGATTGGCAGGTGGATGGATGGATGGATGGACGGTGGCGGGATGGAAGACTGCAAATGGCTGCGTGTTTGCGGGATTTTGTGTAATACGCCGTGTCCTGCGAGGTGAATAAAAACTTTGTTAAAGGGAGAGGGAGGGAAAGATTAAAAAGAAGAGGAGGCACAAGAGGGGGAACAACAACAACAACAACAAAAAAAACTGTTTTATTTTCAACTGGCCTTGGGGGGGGGATTCTTTTATTGAACAAGCTTTACTTTTCTGTGAACTCAGGTGAATAACAAAGAACCCAGCACTCCAATAAGAAGGCTGCATTCCGTCCTCTCACCTTCAACCTTGGATCTGGTTGTTATTTCCAGGAAAACAGGAATTAATAGGATTTCTTTCCCCCATTGTTTCTCAAAGGCCGACCTTTTTTTTTTTTTTTTCAGGCTAATTTTGTTTTTATTTCCAACTTACAGTTAGTTACCTCTAGTTGCTCTGAATTTATATTCTTTCCACCAGTGTTCGACATAAAGGCCTTGTTCAGACTGCCAGCCAAAGTAGGATTTTTAACCCATCCAGATTGAAGAAGGAGTAGAAAACAGCAGTCCCTGGACAGAGGAGGAAACTCATTGGCTCATCAGTGGGGAGATACTGTAGCTCCATTCAAGCCGAGCTCCAGGGCAAGTGCCGCTGTCGCAATGATATGACGTCACGCACCACACCCTACGCTGGACGACGCCTCCGCTCCCACATCGTTGCTACAGCAACCTGTCAGATGGGTCAATAATGTGGCCCAGTCTGAACAGAGCCAGATCCCATTTGGACACTTGCTTAAAACAGTGTGGACAGTCAGCCCCAAAAAAAAATTGGATTTGAGAAGGAATCTAATTTGAATCAGATTCACCCGCAGTGTGAACGCAGCCAAAAGGTGGTTTTCCTGATACTGCTCCATCCTGATTAGAGGGTTCGAGGATGAGATTTGGCGAGTCTCATTTGCTGTAGGCGGCCGGATGATGTCACTCAGTGTTGTGAGTGGTGTGGCGTGCTGATTACCATAACACACACACACACACACACACACACACACACACACTGGGTGCCTGGGAGAACATCTGTCTCCTGGAGGTGTCTGGAAGTGTGTATCCATCCAGTCACCCTCGGAGAAGCAGACTTGTGAACCGTCCTCTTGTAGCACTTGACTCACTCCCTGGAAGACAAGCAGCCCAGACAGAAATGTTGAGGAATAGCTGAAGCAGCAGTGACAGTGTGTGTGTGTGTGTGTGTGTGTGTGTGTGTGTATATGCAAGTTGCACAACCGAGTCTGCACTCCCTGCTGTCATTTTATGCCTTCTATAGGAAGTGTGCGTGGAACACCTACGGGCTGTACGCTGGGGAAATGTACTTTTTTGTGCGTGGGAACAGCTTTAGACAAATGCAGGCTGGCACTGTGTTCTCTTTAATCTACCTGCAGTTTGTAAGCGCTGGCGGAGCTCACAGCTTTTTTGTGTGGATATATGTGAATGTGTGTGTTTTTTTTTTTATTTTTTTTATGATTTTGAACTGTTACTTGCTTGTGTGAAAAGCATAGTCGTGTTACTGGTCTTTATTTAAGGGGTGCCACCTTCATGGCTCTAGTCTGGCTTAACAAACAGATTTGCAGATATTAAAAGTTTCAAATTTTACAATGCATGGACAAAGTGCTGGATTTGATCCTGCACTGAGCTGATCTTTGGTATACTTGTGCATTCAAAATGTATCCTTATAATTTTGAAGGGCTGCGAATGTTAAGTGGACTTGTAAAGTACATTCAAATCAAATCAGGCATCATCCTGCTATTACACCTGTTTGCAGATCCCCAGTGGAGCAGCCTTGGGAAGTTAATTACATACATGTATATATAAAACATGTAATTCCCCAGAAAACAGCCAATTTAGCCCTCTGTTTCCAGCTCATCCATCTTCTCCTCCACCTCTTGTAGATATTTGCATTCCGACATGGAGGCTGGCCACAAATTACCACTGACCTTCTCCGTCCTGTGTAATCGGCAGCCGGTTGGAACATATAAAACTGCTTCACTCTTGTAATGTTGCAACGATTGCCGTGATGGATGGACGGACGGACGGATCTGCCATCGCTCTCGTCTGACCTGAGATGATACAAGCGACTGTGGAACAAACTGGTTTTCTAATTAGTTCTGAGGATTTCCCGTCCTTCTTTTCACACCACCCACCTGCTGTCACCTTACAGTGGCAGAGCAACAGAACATCACATTTCAGTGTGTGTTATTTGTGGGAAGAGGCGTACTGCTCAGAATTCTTTTTTGTTGTTTTGTCATTCCCCTCCCCCGTTTTCCGGTTTTTCCCATTTTTGTGTCATGAATTTCTTACTTGTCAGTAAAAACCTTCGCCTAATTTTGCTGACGATCGCCTCTTGACATATGTGACACATCATGAAGGTTTACAGCTTATGCTTTGTAATATGACTAAAGAGTAAAAAATGGAGGGAGAGGAACCTCTCTGGTGCCTTGGAAAAAGTGGAAACCAAAGACAGTGAGGGAGATTGAAAAAGACGGAGATTCAGGCTTCTGCCCAACTCTTAATGTATTAAAAGCCGCCCCCCACTCAGTAATGGGCGGCTGGATTAGTGGGATAATCCAGCGTGTCTTCTCTTTTCTTTCCTTTTCTTCTGCTCCTTCCTCTTTTACCTTCGCACTAATTTCCTCCCTCTTACTGTCCTGTCACCACCAGACGCTGACAGGAAGCACTGGAGAATCAGCACTACAATTAGTGTGTGTGTGTGTGTGTGTGTGTGTGTGTGTGTGTGTGTGTGTGTGTGTGTGTTTTAGTCACGCTACTCCAGTGGGACACCATAAGAGGCTGAGGATAATACGCTCCTCTCCAGCCAGGTCAAAGCTGTGTGAGGGTCCAGCTTTTTATTCATGCTGCCGTGTTTCTTTTCTTCTTCTGTTCATGCATCTTCCAAAATTGTTGTTGTTGTTTTTTTACATTCAATGTCTGCGCGCCGTCACGCTCAATTCTCCGCCGTTTACGTTGAGCGGAAAGCCGGCCGACAGTATCGCGGCTATGGAGTTTATTCTTTCCCACTGCCCTTGACCAGTCTCTTAACACAGCAAGCAGGCAGATAAGAGGGGATTTACACACAATACTAAAGCCATTAGCGTCTGGCTTTTTCTCCCACTCCCTCTCTCCGGGGTTTGTTTAGTGTTATCAGATCCGCCGGGATGTGTGGATGGCAGATTGAATGACCACAGCCATGGAAAAGGCCAAGGATGTCTAACCTCCCATTCACACGCTGCTAGCCTCATCAACAGAGGGCCCTTTGTCCCTCAGCAGTCGAGGAGATGGACAGTACAAGATAATTGCGCTCGCACAATAACCGTCTCCACTGTTTGTTTCAGTGTGTACAGTGTCTTTGGGATGAAATGGTAGACGGGTGCGTCTGTGCGCGAGGGAGGGGGGGGGGGGGAGTGCTTCAGCTTCATTTTTCTTTTTTTTGTGCAGCTTTGTGCGCCGCTGAATTCCTCTGTGTTGTATGCGGGCGCAGCGGAATGGGTTTGATAAAAGACTTCTTGGAGCTGTATCAAACAGTGAGCTGTCATCGCCCTTCTCCGAGGTTTTGAATGCGGAGACTAGACGGTGAAGTCATAGCTCGACTCGATAAGATTCTGCAGGAAGCGCCATCAAACAGGGAATTAAAAGAAAAAGAAAAATGCAGGAAAGACCTCGGGGATGCCACGTGGAAAATGAACGACAAGGCAGCGTGTGAACTATTAGTTCGTTTCCCCACATGATGTCATTCCTGGGTGGCCCAGGTGTGCCTTATTGAAATACATATGTAGAAGCGTTTTTGGCCCATAAAACGGTGTTAACGCGGTGCCGGAGTACCAGGAGCTCCTGAGGTCAACCGGGTGTTTGCCAAATGGTGCCGCGAATAATTTAATTTGGGTCAGTTCGCAGCCCGTGTTTGGAGAACAAAGTCCCTGCTGTGGTGTTAAAACCATTTTAATTAGCCAGTTCAATCATTCGGTGCTGATAGCGTCCGCCGAGGTCGGCGTTAAGTAGATGAGTGTCAGGTAGTGTCCACTAAACACGGCGCAGACGTGATGATAGCACGAGCAGTGCAGAATGGAAAGAAATCTCAAATTTTCAATATACTGAAGTCCCCTCATTGACATTACAGCAACAGTCTATTGTCGCCCTATTTGGGAACCATACAGGAAAAATATAGGTTTTCTCAGAGTCCAATTTGTCTTGACATCAATACTAAAAATCTCTGTTTTTAGCCAAAATATCCACTACAGCGTCTTTGACAAGAGGCGGGCTTATGCAGGTTAGCAGCTAAAGCCTTGTTAGTTTACATGCTACCACCAGAAATGACAGGTTAGTGCACTGCCACTGCTGACTTCCATTGCGTTGCAACTGGTTGGAATTCTTTCCTGCCTCGAAACCTCAAATTCACCATGTAGATTCAAAATCAGAGCTTCCGTCCACATTGCGGCGACAGCCTTTGACTGAACTGTCCCTTTAACGTTCAGCTCTTTAATTGACTCTGACTTCTGCTTTTCAATCCCATCCAGCCAGTCAAAGAGCTGAATCGTCGACATACACAAACATCTCATCTGCTATGTCAGCATCAAAGCTTATTTCAGCACAATGTGCCGCTTTCAACCTTTGACCCGCCGCCAAAACACTCTTTGATTGAGCCGCAACGATTGTCTCGTTCAGTGCGCCTGCTGCGGCGTCGCTGCATCCAGCCCTGGTGACGGGCGGAGCGGCTTTTTGCGGCGACTGTCAGCCACTGTTGTCAATTATCACTTCGCTTTACGAGCCGCGCTTTACTGAGAGGGATCACAGCCGGCGCCCGGATCACTTTCGCTCCCAGCTCCGCCTTTCCTTCCTGCGCCTTTGTCCCTGTTGCGCCGCCGTCTCCTCGGGACCCCCCCCCCTCCCCCACGCCACCCCGCCGCTCCCTCGCAGACGCTCCGGCACTCCTTTTAAGTCTTGTTTATCCGCGGCGGCTCCCTCTCGGTTACGTCGACGCTGCTTAAGTCCATTTATCTTCATGCCGCTATTCCTTCCTGCCTTTCTTCTCCGTTATACATCCCTCCATGCGGAGAAGTGCGGAGAGGCTGACGGGCGCCGGACTAACAGTTTTAGCCTCCCTGCCACCATGCCCAGCCTGGCCCAGCCCGGCCCAGCCTGGCCTGGCGCCACTAGAGGCTTTTGGGTGCAGATTGAAAAGCTCCCAGAGATGACATATTTGAACGGCTGTTTTGAAAACATTGAATTTTTTGGCCTCCGCCGATCAAATAACGTGGAGCTGCCCGGTCCGTGCAGCCGTCTGCTCCCTTTTCTTATCTCCTGTGGGGGGTGGGGGGGGGGGCGTCCCTTCAACAGCGCTCAGGTGATCCATTGACGGCGAGACAGGCTGGCAGATGGGCGTTCAGATTGTGCTGTCACCCCATGTTTATTTCTTTGTTGTCGGCCCGTCAGAAAAGATAGAACTTGTTCCGCTGCGTTTGCCGCGTCCTCCCTGAGGAACTCCAGACAAATGAGAAAATGTTTAGCTCATCGGACCTGCGGTCACACGGACTGGACAGGCTTTGTAATTTCCGTCATTTTGGCCGGATTCTTGTTTATTTTTTTAATCCTTTCTCACCATATGTCAGCGTTAAGCGCATCTTTGCCAGTGTAGCTCAATTTACCAAGCTCAGCTCTCGCCCCCTTTTATTAATTGATAAATGAGGAGACACAGCCTGGACATGGACAAGCGCTCACACAGCATAGGTACAAACCTGCACGGGCGACGTTTACGCGGCAGCACAGAAGCATCAAAGCGCTCTGTCTGGAAGTTGAAGGGAGCTTGGCTTATACCGGGCGAACAAACAGGTGGCGGACTGGACCTTAATAGTCACGCGCGCACAGGTGGTGCAATGAGCTGCCGCGCAGTGTGTGGGTTTGAATCGGAGCCGAAATAAAAATGATCTGGCAGAGGAGGAGTCGTTTGACTCCAATCCTGGTGTCCGCTGTGTTTGTACGTTTCAGTCTCTACAAGGTTGTTTAAGTGTGCTGTGTAAAAAAAAGAAAAAAAAAAAAAAATCACCAAAAAGTTATTTCTGTCGTTGTGTGCATCTTGGTTGTTAAAGTGAAACTTTTTTTTGCATCTCTTCCAGATAAACTTTATTTTTTTTCTTTCCCTAACCGTACCTGTCTTTCATTTTTTCCTTGAGCGTGTGTTGGAGGCGGAAGGTTGCAGAACATTTGTTGAAATCCAATGAATATTATTGTAGGTTGAATTACACTCGTCTTGCTGTGGACAGGTATTCTGAGCCTGGCTGCATTGACTCTGGATGACTTTGACCCTGACGTCTCAGTGTGGTGGACCAACCCCCCCCCCCCCCTCCCCTCCCTCTCTGGCTGCTGACAAAGCACTTGCACACAAGCACATCTACATGTTATGTACCTTCTCTCGTCTGTCACCGTGCTTCTGATTGTTATACAGGCGTGCGGTCATGTTAACATGTTGCCGCGATGCTTATTACCGTTGTTTACGATGGAGGAAATCAACATTCTCCACGGCCTCGCTTTCCCAGTGGAAGGGGGATGATGAGGGACCGTAAATCCACTCGACTTGCCTGCACGGTGTCACGCCGCGCTCAGCGGCCTCTGCCTCTCCTCCGTTGATAGCGCATCGCATCAAACTGCGGCTCGCGCGCGCTTTGCCGTGCAAATCCCCGCGCCGTAACTCCCCGTGTTGCCAGTCTCGGGGCCCGTGCTGTGCGTGTGATGAGAGAAGCTCCAGTAAGATTAAGGGAGATATTGTGTGGCATGGAAGGATTGGCCTCCGGCGTCGTTTCGCAAGGCGCTCCGGCGCTTCTGCCGGCCAGCTGAACGAGCAGCGGGACCCTCACTCTTCGTCTCCGCTCATTTGTCATGGTGCTTTTGTTTGACACTGCTAATGCATTTTGTGGAAAACACACAGCGCCAGGTGGGGGCTGTTTTTCTTGGGGAATTTATCGCATGCTGTTGGACAGCGCGCTATATGCCGGGCGAGGGCAATGGAATAATGGCGGCGCGACTGAAAATCCAGAGTCATTACAAAGAGAACGGACAAGTTTTCTTTTTTGGAGGGCGGGTCCGACCGTAAGCGAGGAGATAAAGTTAGAGGATTGCGATGTTATTGAAAAAGGGAATTAAATAAAAGGGGGGTTGGAGAGCAGAAACAACAGACGGGGAAGAGGAGCGTGACAAATGGGAAGGGAAAAGCTGAAAGACGGAAATGGGCAGATCAAATGAAAGAGTGCAAAGCACATGATAGCTGGAAAGAAAGAATTCCGAGGGAGGAGAAGAGAGGAAGAAAGAAGGAGGTCCGAGGCTATCATCTGGAATCCATAGAGAATGGATGGCCACCACGAAGAGGCTCTAATCACATCCATCAACAGCTTTGTCTATTAAAGCCCCTTCCTCTCCTCCTCTGTCTTCCCTTCTTCCCCCGCTCATCTCTCCAACCAACCGGTCCTGGTCAGTCGGCGAGCTCACTAAATCTTTGTAAAGATGATGACCGTAATATCAATAGTTTTTGAAAGAAGAGAGAACAAAAGCTATACATCTGCTCGCCTTCCCTGGCAGACTCTTAACTCGTGTTTTCAATGTCTGCACTGCTCTTGACAGTCACTTCATTTTTTGGAAAAAGGGAAAGATGAACCGACAGACCAAAAGGGGCAAATTAGCTCCGCTGAAATGCTTGCTGAGCCACGTCTGCAAAGCAAAGCAGAGGAAAATAAAGCTTGATCAACCACCAAATTAAAAAATAGCTTTAGCGTCTATGAAAACATGTCAGGAATTTTTCCATCAAAATATAGCAGGAAATGAAAGTAATGTCAAAAGTATTTTTTGAGCTTGTGACCGTAATGTTTCGATATGTATTTACCCATTGCAGTGGGCAGGAGTTGTCACAGGTGAAATAGCATGTTAGCAGAAGCCTGTCCTGAAAAGTCAAACAGAAATTTCAAAAACGGAAAGGAAGGAACAAATTTTGTGCTCACTTTGCCCTGGTGTCAAAGTGACATATGAAAACGTTTAGAGATGTGAAAACTCACATTCACATTCGGTTAATATTCAAACACTAAATTACCATGGGTGAGTTCTGAAGTGTTGGAAACTTACGAGCCTTTGGTGTCATCTTCCCATTGAGTCCTCGTCCGTTTTCCTTCGTCCGTCGCATTCTTCGGCTCTGTCTCCTTAGCCTATGATTAGCCATTAGCATGTCGCCTCGGACGGCTGCAGCAAATCACTTTGCAGTCGAGCAAACAGGACTTTTTGTCGTTCCGCTCATGCGGGCGATGGCCTCTGTGTACAGAACTCGAGGAGAAAGAGTTCTTGGTGTTGGAGAAGGAAGACCTTCGAACCTGGTCCCCCCTCTGCTCCTCCTGGATGTCCTTCACCCGCAGTCCACCTGCCCTCAGCGACGGCGACAAGCCTCGGCACGGATCATGCGGCGCAATCCGCAGGGAAATTCACTTAGATTTACGGCCTTTCACCACGGGCGTTTGAGCCAATGAGCTCGCGAGTTGGCCAACATCTGTTTTCATGAATACCTAATGGGCGGCGTGTCGCCGGAGTCAAACGCCTGCTCCGGGAGACGCTCCCGCTGTTATTACCGTCGCGCTTATTTAGCCACCGGTTTCTCATTAGGACCGTTCTTCTCTCCGTCCCCGAGGAGGGAACAATTGGATAAGCTGCTAGTTTTTACATTATGTAGCGGAGGCCCTTTGTCCAATACAACACTTGTGTTGAGAAGCGGCAGAGCCCCGGGTGTTTAATTGCTATGGAGTGATCCTCTAATATTACGATGTTGGCATCTGGGGAAAAGAGGGACTCTACGTGCTATTAATCATACAGGGAAACACAGCGATGACACAGAAAGGAGGGGGACACACTGTAGGAGTGAGGCGAGAGGAACACAGTCAAACTGGTGGTTAGCAGCTAAGTGCTCTGCCTGCATTTCTATTGGCAGTTCACTGTTGCCGTCAGTCCTTTTGCCATCCTTTCCAACCCAATTCTATATCCATTTTTTTGATTGCAACTTAGCATAACGTCAACGTTTATCTTACCATTTGATTTCAAAGAGACTTAGCGCCATATTCGCTATCCGCTAGTTCCATTTTCCCTCACAAACTCTTGGATTTCAGGTAGATTTTATTTTACTTTTTTAAAGGTACGTGATCTTGTGTATGTATGTATATATATATATATGTATATATATATATATATATATATATATATATATATATATATACATACATACATATACATATATGATATATATATATATATATATGTATACTGTTGCTGTTGCTGCTTGTGTATTACTTTGCATAGGTTGCATAGTTGACGCGCTACATCTTTATTTTTCACCTGCAGTATTGTTGTTGCTCGTTGTACCGACTTCTGCCACACTCGTTTGGCCACAAGAAACTTCCTTCAGTGTTGATGAAGTTCCACCGTGTATTATTCCCATCCAGTCGAGAGCTGCGGGAGCAAACTCATTTTTATTTGACTGTGGCTCGAAAAATGCATGAAGTTTGGAATTGTTTTTTCTTTTATTCCTTTTTTTCCGAGGAGAAAAATACACTGTAGAGCCTCTGCGACAGAAGCTGGTGTGTGCGCAGGAAAATAAAGGATGACTGAAGCAGCGCTGAGTACACAAGCGCACATTTTCTTCATTGATCAGCAAGCCTGTCCAGCGTGAGCCCACTGGTTTGGATTTGTCTTCTCGCTACACGTGAGTGTGTGTAGGTGTGTGCGTGTGTGTGCATGTGCATGCTCAGGTTTAGGGCTGTCCCGATACGATATTTTCACTTCCGATACGATACCGATATTTCAACCTTGAATATCGGCCGATACCGATATCAATCCGATATCAGCATGCTACAAATGAAACATACTTTCATTATTTATTCTGTAGTGTGGAGTGTTAAAAAAGGCAGCATCAAGTGATATTACTCAAACAGAGAATAAGAGTCAAAAACAGTTGTATTGGAGAACATACCACTTATTATTAACAATTATTAAAAAAAAAACTGCGGAATAGAAAAAAATAAATTAAAAAATAAATCAGGAGGCCGTGAACAATGACCCAAATAACTTATAGTGCAAACAATTCAAAACAAATTAACACGTTTACTGCTTGTATATTCTGAAAACAACTGAGAGCAGGAACAAAAAAACAACAAAACAATATTGTCAGCTAGCTAAACTCGTGATGACCCTGACTCCTCCATCTCCACTTTCTGCAGTCCGAGCATGATGTGGAGATTAATTTTTCGCCGGAGTAGAATGGACTGCTTTCTATCGGAGTGTTAATATCGGAGACTTAAGATGAGGTCCGATATAATCCGATATTCCTTTTTTGGCTGATATCGGACCGATATCCGATATCAATATCGGATCGGGACCGCCCTACTCAGGTTCACCAAGTGCATCTGAGTGGAGCGTGCAGAGGCCAGCAGCAGCAGCTGCAGCACCGGTGCTACCAAGAATGCGAGCGCTCACTGGTCCTCAGCTGGAGCCCACATACGAGGCTAATCCGTGGTAAATAAAGGAAGTTGGTTTAATTGAAGAATTCCTCCCACAATTAAAGCAATGAGAGAATTACATGCTCCAACATGGGCCGTTTGGGCCGTCGCTGGGAGTTTTGATACGATTCAACCTGCTCCCTCCCTCCCTCCCTCCTCCTCCTCACCCTGTCCTCCCCCGTTCCGTCTCTATCCCCCTTTCTACCTTCCTCTTCATGTCCATTAGCCAAATGAACACCCTTCACTTTTCCTGCACACATGGTTTACAGTATTGTTCCTCCTGTATATTTTCTTTCATCCTCTAAGTGACACACACAGAGACACACACACACACACACACACACACACACACACACAGACACTGACTGTGTTTGTGTGTGTGTGTGTTTAGCTGGTAAAATGGCCAGGAGAGAATGGGTTAGGAAAGCTCTCATTAAAATAGATGGCCGTAATCAAAGTGAAAAGCAATTAGCCGGGGGGACGGGTGGGCGGGTGGAGGGGGGGGGGGGGGGGGCTGTGTTGTTGTTTTTTCGTTTTTTTTTTCCTCCTCCTCCGTGTTGCCACAGTGTCAGGACCACTGGTAAACAGCGCGACAGCTCACCTCTCACTGGATCGAGGAGTCACATGACCCAGCCCGGAGGTTATTGGTGGTGCGGACTGGGCTCAGTCTATCACAGTTGGACCGGCGGCCGTCTTTTATGCCCGAAATGAGATTCTCCCAGCAGATAGCTGTGGCAGGGCTGTTTTTTTTTTTTTTTTTTTTTTTTTTTGCCTGATCTGAAAATAAGAGAGATGTTTTATTTCATGATTTGGTTTCTGTGGATTTGTGGTCGGCGCCATTGCTCCTCAGAGCCACCTGGACAGCTTGATAAATTTGATAAATGATTGATAAATGCCTCTGTGGCTCTTCCTTGTGCAGCAGTGCAACCTTGTCATTTGCAGCAACCAGCACTGACTAAATACACTGCAGTTTCTCACTGAAGGCATCACGCGTGGAATTATGAAGGCAACAGTATAAGTGTAAAATAATTTAAACACGTTTTATATTTAAATTCTTCAAAATAGCCACCTTTAATTATTTTATATTCAAAAGCGTATTTGGTTATTTAACATGTTTTTCTTTGCTACTTATCTACATATATCTTGCTCATGTTTTGGATGTATTCAGTATGTATCTACAATGTAAATTAAGAAATAAGCTCAGCCTTGATATAAATGCTTCAACAGTATTTTTTCCTGCTCCACCTGACTAGAGATTCGTCTCGAAAAAAAGACGCAGCAAGACCAGATGGGTCCACTGCTTATATTCCAAAATTGGATTCTATGCCTTCCGCCCGTCGCCGACCACACTGTTTGTCTCATTTTCAATGGGCACAGCTCCTCTCGACATCCTACCTGCACACACACGAGCACGGCACGTGTGTGCGCGACTGGGTCGACTCAGACCCGAGGCTGTAAGTGTTATCGCCATCTGCCACGGAGATAGCGCTCATCTCTCCTCCTGAGTTATTTATTGTGTTATGGCTGCACTGGGTGGACGGTGGCGGGAGAGGAGGGGCCGCGGCTCTGCTTCATAGACCTCTCCTCTTCCCTTCCAAGCGACTGTCTCACGTGCATGTTTTCTGGGAGCTGTGTGTGTGTGTGTGTGTGTGTGTGTGTGTGTGTGTGTGTGTGTGTGTGTGTGTGTGTGTGTGTGTGCGTGCGCGGAGGCTTGCAGCTCACAGGGAGGAGCAGCAGAGGCATACTGAGCAGCCTGCCAGGACTCGCGTGTTAAGGAGAAGCTGCCTCAAACTGCTGTTTGCGCACGTACATCACGGAGGGCCGGCGGTGCCGACGAGCCCGACAGAGGGAGAGTCTGCCACTTAACCCCACGAAGGGCTTTGGTCGGCTTTCCTCTCGCGGTTGAGGCGGGCAAATAAACTGTTTTGTTACAAAGTCAAGAGCTCTCAGAGACGTCGGATTCAGATTCTGTATCTGGCTATTGTTTCATGCACAGTCGAGCCAATCAAATCCAGGCTCTCTTGTGTTTATATTCATATCATCTTCATACGCATACCACATCTAAAGCGACAAATTTGGCCAAGTTCTGTGCAGCAATGCCACAATTAAGAACGTGAAACATGTAAAAACAAAATGGAAAACATTGTGCCACATGTGCAAAAAGTGACAAAATGATAGAAATCCAGGAGCAGAAGACCAGGAGGGCAGTGAAAGCAGGAAGGATGTGTTTTGAAGAGATTTCTTTCTTAATTATAAAATGAAAAAGTTGGTATCGGTTCCTCCTCCTTCTCCTTCTTAAATGTTTTCAATCACTTTGAGTGTGGAAGTGATGAACACCTGCAGTGAGCCTTCAGCTGGTGATCTTCCCAAATCTGCGACGTTTCTTATACAAATTCATCCCTTCGTGTTTGGCCGATTAGCAACAGCGTGCAGTGCTCCCAGTCGATACTGCCAGTTGATCGCTAACCACTGAGTCTGCACTGCTCCCCTTGATCCGTCATCGCCCCACAAAATTTCAAAGCATGGCAACGTTCCTCTATTGCACCTATTTTAGAGGCTACTTTGTACAGACATAAACACAGGTTTCCTTGTCCAGAGCCTGGCTTGACATTTTCAAAGCCTTGGGCGATCCAGAGCGCAAAAAGTTTGGAAACCACTTTTAGAGGAAGTAAAAGAGGGGGAAAAAAAACTAAAAATCGGGTCATTTGAGGTCCTTCGGTGTCTGCGCTCCACTTCAGTGATGACCTGAAAGTGTTGCTCCTGCTGATTGCCGCCATTCTCAGAGCGACAGGACAGGAAGAGCCGAGGATGGCGGCGGTACGATTTCGACTTGCAGTCTTGACCCCCTCTCCTCGCCTCCAGCCCCCCACACGCGCATTTCAGAGTGGGCTGATGACAGGCTGTTGGAATTCCCTGCTGTTTCGCCGAATCATTTGAAAACGTGATTAACGGCTGCGGAACACAATAACAATGTGACTCTCATTGGAGCTGCGGGTACGGCGGACCAGCCTGGGAAATCATCCAGGCCCTAATTGCTGAAACAGACCCCGATTCAGGCAATTGGAAGTGTTTTCGCTTCCCACAGGTCCTTTGTGCTGTATTTACGCACTTAAAAAAAAAAAAAAAAAAACATACCGCCGCGTGTGTGCGTTTTAAAACATGTATTTCAAAGTTAATTACAGGTTATAAATGGCTTTTAAAGATTTTTTTTATATAATCAAAGCTCATGAATGAGTCACTTTCTTCGATTTGTTCTAATTTGTCCGTCGCCACTTGACGGTAATGACGAAACCGGTGAGTCTGGAACTCGTTGAGGTGTTTATACTTCCCGCATTGTTCCACTTTCTGTGTTTTGAATTGATTTTTCTTTCTTTCTTTCTTTCTTTCTTTCCCCACACCGAGCGACTTCATCTTTAAGATAAGAAAATAAAACCTGGAGCAGTGAATGGTTGCTTTGCCGCTGCTTTGTCGGCCACACAGTTTTATTTGACTTTTATATCCCAAATAAGCTGCCGAGCTGCGGTCCAGGTTTACACATATTTATATAGGGTCGGCCGTTTGAAAAGCCATGAGGAGATTAATGTTCCCCCTCATTCAATAAAGCCTCCGCCGGCCTCGTTCCGAGAGTCCAGCTTTTTCTTTCCCTGCGTGAAGTGTTTGCTTACTGAACGGCTCTTTTGAGGTATTGGATGTTTATATATCCGTTGATATTAGCCCGGTGCCTTTCCTCAGCTTTTTTTCTTTTTTCTTTTCCCTTCCCTCCTCTTCTCTCGCTGCTGGATTCCAGAAACTCAACGCGCCGCATCGCCTGAGGAAGCGCAGCCCGGCTTCCCTCCAGTTGTGAATAGATTTATGGGCGATATAAACAAAATTTACAGCAGACAGAATCATTTCGGCAGAGCGACCCCCCCCAACACACACACACACACACACACACACACACACACACACACACACACACCACCACCACTACCACCAGTATAACAGTATAAACCCTCTGTCTCCCCCCTTTCTCCTTTCTACCCCCCCCCCCCCTTTTTTTTTTTTTTTTTTTGCTACTCCGCCCTTCCATTTCATTAAGCCTTAAGACAGCCGTGGAAGTCTGGAGTCCTGTCTGTCACCACAGCCTTGTCCCCCCCCCCCCACCCCCCCGCCCCTCTCCCCTCCCCTTCTTCCTCCTCCCACTCCTCCCTTTATGTTCTCCAACCTCTCCCGAGACCCGCAGCCACTTTTCTCTCTACATTTCATGCTTACTTTCATTCCGGTCGGCCCGCCCTCTCTGAGAAATCGTCCGCTCCCATTTGCCCGCTTCCCTTTGTGGCGGCCAGACAGCCATGTAATTGCGGGCCGCGTGTGGAGCGCCATCAGCGCGCCGCTTGTGTACCTGCCCGCCGCCGCTGCCGCCACCGCCGCCACCGCCGCCACCCCTCCCTCCTCGCCCCTCCCTCCTCACCCCTCGCTCCTCGCCGCCTCCTTTGTTGGCGTTCCACGGCGATTGGCGGCAGCGGCAGACAAGCGCGACGCATGTTGTTTGGCCGAGGGACACGTCTGCGCTCTTTGTGATAAATGCGGAACCATCGGGTTCTCACAGGTCTCCCCCCGCCGCTCTTCCTCCCGCTGCGACAAGACGATTTTGCCAAGGAACACATGCGTGCGTCAGCGCAAAACGCGTCACTTTGGGACACAACGGCACCATTGTCCGTTTGTTCTTTTCACTTTCCAGGCCCCACGTTTCCTCTCCTGACTGCAGTCCACGACGCGGTTGCCCAAGTTGTACAGTTGAAATGTGGATCATTTGTTTTCATGTATCGTCTTCATTTATTGATTTCTTCAGTTTCAGGCAGACTGTACTTGTTGAGAGGCAGCAGTTCAGTTTCGGGAAGCTACCATGTTTTAAGACTTTTAAGGAGATTTTCAAAGCTACCACACAGAACTGTAAATATCATCATGGACACATGTTCCCAAAAAGAGATCCATTTAAGTCTTCACATTAAGACTGGATTAAGAGCTAAGTAGTCATTTTTTCAAGGTTTGATCTCAGTTAAGTAAAACTCACCAAAATGAACAAATCCACGCACAAAGGCAACAGTTCAGAAGCAAAAGAATTTCTTGAAAATCTTCTTTCATTCTTATTTAGCCTGGTCGCCAGTGCTTGTTAATTGTTGGCCTTTGAAAGAAAAATCGAATGAATGAAAACATTTAATTTGCCTTACGTCCGTCCTCCACCCATTACCCGCACCACCAAAAAAAAAAAAATGACTATCTATATGTCTGTTTATCTATCTATCATAGAACTTGAGAGATGATGACTCCTGAACTGACCAGTGTGGCTGTAGACTCATTTTCCTTTTCCTCCTTGTTTCCTCGTCTGCCTGCCGACTGACACACACACACACACACACACACACACACACACACACACACGCGCACGCTAAAGCGCTTGTGATACCCGTTGATTCCAACAACCCCACCACCTCGTAGTGTTTTCACTCTGATACGTTTTCATCCACCGTTGTGCCTCCACAAATGCGCATCGCGACAGAACATAAAGGATGTTTCCGGGGCGGGGGGGGCGTCCTCGAGGTCCAGTTGTGTGGTCCAACCGACTCAATGTAAAAGAAACAAACGTGTTTCTGGTTTCGCTGGGACGGGAGGAATCCTCGCGTCCTCCCGCCGTGCCAAGAACCAAACCGCTGAAAATGAGCTTTGTGTTTGTGCGTGCGGAGAGCGGAGTGAGGCCGAGCGGCGAGCGACGCTCTCATTGTTTACCTCCAGCAGTTTGTGCCGACAGCGCGGTGACGGCGAGCCAAAACACGCTGACCCGCGGATGGCGCTCGCCCCGCTCGCTCGCTCTCTCTCCCTCCTGAATTTTTTTTTTTTTTCCCGCTACTTCCTTCCCTCCTTCCCTGACACATTTTCCATTCTTTCTCTGCTATTTCTTCCCCCCTCCCCTCTTTCACGGCCAGATTTTTGGATTCCTGCGGCTCACGTCGCCTCACCGCCATCACGGTCCCACACACTGACACTTCTGTCAGCCCCTCGTCCCGTTCTCGCTTCCTAATCCCCCCCCCCCCCCCATCCCCTTGCTCTCCCACCACAGCCTCCCTCACGTCCCACGTTCCCCGCCATCCTCCTGCCTCTTCATCCTGCTTTTCTCACCAAATCCCTTCTCTGCCTTACACTCCCCCCCCCCCCCCCCCCCCCCCCCCCCCATCCATCCGCCAGCTTTTTGCCCGCTAAGCTGGAGCACCTTGCCACACGGTGGACTTTTCCGCTCCCTGCACCTGACTCGGCTCGGCTCGGCTCTCAACCCTCGACTCCAGGAGCATCTCATTGATCTGCGGTGCTTCAGGATGCTCACCACGTCCGGCTGGTGCTTTTGTCACAGGCCCGGTACATTATTGAAAGGGAGGCGGATCACTAATTCATGTCAGCTGAGTCTTTGGGGGGAGGGAGTGTCGGGGGGGTGGTGGGGGTGGGGGGGTTGGGTGTTGAGTGCAGGTGGGGAGGGAGCGCTTGTTGCATCTTGAAGGGCTTTTATGTGGCCGGAGCTGCTCATTGGCTCCATCCTTCCTCATCTCCTCGGTTGTCTCCTCAACACTCTGTCATCTCTCCACACACACACACACACACACACACACACACACACACACACACACACACACACACACACACACACACACCTCTAACGAGAAGCCTCCTCTCTCTCTCTCTCTCTCTCTCTCTCTCTCTCTCTACCAGCCCTACCATCCCTATTTACCTTTAATCAGCCACTTGCGGACCAGTGTTGATCATAAATCTGATGGAATTGCTTTTGTTCCGACCTTGTAACGACAAACACCTGGACTTTGTTTTACCGTCAGCACGTCACCCCCCCCCCCCCCCCCCCCCCGCGCTTCCTTTTCCTCGACGTTCATTCTGAACGCATTTGATCTTAAGCAGCTTTAATGGGAGGAGGCAACGCATCGCACGAGCCACATTCCCCTTCAATGTGATAGCAATAGATTTGATTGATTTTTTTTAACCAACTTTTGTTATTTCCCGGGCCGAATTTTGTATATGTGTCAGAATATCTGACAGAGACTCAGCTCGAGATCCACAAAACAAAGCTGTTGTTCTTAGGATTGACTAATTGTAGGCAGGTCCTTTGTATTTATTGTTACAAAGATTGAAGAGTTTTTCCGTCGTGCTGAAGAGAGATTAGCACATTCAGGACACATTTTACCCCCCTTTCTCTTTGTTTTCTTTCACCACATCCCTTTTGATCGCGTGGTGTCATAAGTCACACGTTGAGCTGGAATCCAACATTTGCGTCTGCTTAAACGGTTGAAGCCGAAACACAAGCTCGCGGAGGAAACGCCGCCTTCCCTCCCAATCCTCCCTCCTCTTCTGGGACGCTGAGGATACGGCATCAAAAAAATAATAATAAAAAAAAAAAAAAAATGGTAAAAAAAAAATCCCCCTCTCTCAACAAGTCTGTGAGCATCACACCTTCGGCTGTGGAGAGATAAGCCAGCAGATAGCAGGCGGATACAAGCGCTGCCTCTCAGACTCAGCCCAGCTGCCGCTCACGCTGCGTGTGCGTGTGCGCATGCGACTCTTAACGAGAGGCAGAAGTAAAAAAAAAAAAAAAAAAAAAAGAATTCCCTGTCTCACGTTTTTTTCCACTCTTGCGGATCCATTCCAAGGCTTTCACACGGGCGCGGCGATGGCATGGAGGATCTTGTCTTTGGCCTCATAAATATGCGCGATCGAGCGCCAGCGTGCAGATCAAAAACATTTTCTCCTGAAGGTTAATGGGTCAAACGCGCTGATCAAAATCCAGTTGTTGCTCACACTCCTCTCATTAGAGCCATTTAAAGAGAATTATTTGATACAGATACTCTGATCTTCCCCTCAGCCCTCCCGAGTGTATCCTCCGCCTTTACACACACACACACACACACACACACACACACACACACACACACACACACACACACACACACACACACACACACGTGCACACACACACACAAACACGTATACACTGGAGGTCCTCTGGGCTCTGGCACTGGGCTGAATGCAAATGCTGCGTCTTTGAAGTGAGCAAGCTAACTATAACCGCGCGTTTACGCACACGCCGGCGTGCACCACACACATATGCGCGCACGCACCCTCTGTTAGCGCCCGGCACTTTAATCAGATCAGGTGTTTAATTATTAATGCGTGCATTAAAAGAAGCTGAGGCAGGATGCGAGAAGCTGTTCTGACCCTGCAGCTCTGCTGTTTAACCTTTACAGTGGAGCACTTGTGTGTTTGTATGCGTGTGTGTCTCTCTCTCTGTGTGTAACAGAGGAAGCGGCCTTATGTGTATTCCAATGTGTGTGTCTCTGAAGTGAATTGCCCCGAAGTTCAGAAGGCACTGCGCACAGTTTCCTCGGGTGAGGCTTTAAACAGGTTTTCTCTCTGTGCTGCTCCGCAGGTGCGTGGAGATCATCGCCAAGGAGGGGCGGAGCCTGAAGGAGCTCTACCTCGTGTCTTGCAAAATCACCGACCACGGTAGGAGGCTCTCAATCAGCGTCCCCGTGTTGCAGTCAACCGCCAAGATTATTATCGCAGCCGTTATTACCCGGCGTCGCCGCCATGATTCAGGACTCATTTGTTTTTTACGGCGCGGCCCTTACGAGGGCGCAACACAGTAAAATTATTATTGAAAAGTTTCCGCCCGTTCGCGAAAACATCTCTTTGCAGCCGCTCGGAGAAATTTAGCGGCGGGAGTCGGAGGAGGAGGAGATACCGTAAAGAGGAAATACGCGCTTGCTGCGTTGTTGCGTTTTATAGAATGCAGGAGGGTTTGCGTTTGCTGCAGTCGTGAAACGTCAGCGGCGCGATGCTAAGCTAACATGTTGGATGTCCTCCGGGTTTGTGTGTTTAGCTTGCGTGCATGTGCTTGTTTGTTTGTTTGTTTGTTTGTTTGTTTGTTTGTGTGCGCATGTGTTTTGTTTCCACCCACAGACCATGGTTGTTATGAACCCCGCCCCCCCCAAGTCGGAGCCCCCAGAAATAAAAACTAAGATTCTTCTTTTTTTTCTCCTCAACACTGACGTTGACAATACACACATCCTGCGCTGTGTTCAGAAAGTGTTGAATGAACTGCATTTTCAGCCTTTTAGATTTGGTTTCATTCAACAGTAATTCAGCTAATCACAGCCTTTGTTAAATAGCAATGGTTCGTTTGGGGGCTTTTCAAATTGTGAACGCTCCAAGTGGTTGAAATGGCACACGGTGATAAGTAAGAAGACTATTCGCATTATCATTTGAAAAATAGCCTCATGGCAACATTGTTTCTGATGAGCTCTTTTGTTTGGATTGTGGCTCTCAGTTAAAGAAACTATACCAACAATTTTGGGTGTTTTTTCAACTTTTCTGAACAATAATAATAATAATAATAATAATAATAATAATAATAATGATAATAAACTTTATTTGTATTGCACCTTTCTTAACATAGTTGCAAATTGCATCCACAGGCATAAAAATACAGTTTCAACAACAACAACAACAACAAGAATAGCACAATGTTAAAAACAACACAAAAAAATGGTCAATAAATACAAAAGGAGAAATAAGAGCTTAGATGGACTCGACTGCTGATTTTGGGGATTTCAAAGACCTTTTTTGTAAGAATCGGTTTTTAAAAGAGATTTGAAATGAGTTTGCGAGCTGGCGGGCTTGATTTTCCATAATCTGGGAGTGTAGATGATGGAACCTGACGGATCACAGTCCTAACGCTTTGCACTCACCTGCTGCACGGTGTTTCCTCCAGACGCGCTGCACTTGTGTCGGCTCAGCACTTAATATTTGTTTTAATCTAATGGCGGCTTGACACTCGAGGATGTCGATCGATGAAAATCTTTGTTCGAGGCCTCGAACCCGTCCTCGCTCACCGCTCAGACAACGACCTTGCTCCACTCTTTGTATCCACAGTCTCTTTCGTTCTGTCTGTCTGATCCTGCTTTGTGCCACTCTCACGTGCGCGCCAATAAGATGTGTTCTCCCCTCTTTTTGCACCTGATTTATCATCGGGGAAGGTGTGCAATATGGTCTTTTTGTTCTCCTCTTCTCGCCACATGTTCTCGTGACTGCAGGTGGTATTTGCACGATTCGGCCTGCTTCCAATCAGCATTGTGTTGACAAACGTAGCGGAACGGCCCATAACCCGATGCATAGAAGCCATCTGGAGCAGAATTTCACTCGATTCCGCGATGTTCCCCATTTAACAATAGATTTTGTTTTTATTGGCCGCTCCACGGTGGCGTGATTGCGGACATATGTCTCGCAGCTCATTCATACCTCAGTGTTGAGCCCACAGTGGAGCTTATGTATCCCAACAGGCCACTATGTTGTGGGCCCACATGCCCCGCCCCGGAAATATAACCGTCTAGCAATACCAGGGCTGTGATTGGTGCGCTTGTTCCCTGGGCATTTGGCAGGTTCCTGGATGATGAGCGTGCAGCAGACTGAGGCGAGTGAACTGACCCGCTAACGTCAGAGCCAATAGAAACGGGCGGAGTCCAACGACCTGTATTTTTATTTCCCCTTTTGCTTTGGTTTATTTGCAAGCTGCCGACGAGGCAGAAACTCTTCAGTGCGTTCAAATCAATCATCAGCCAGTTGATCTTAATTGTATTTAATAAATTGAATTTGTTTAGTGAATGTAGTTCACGCTGCGGGAGGATTTCTGCCAGATAGGCCTGTTAATAGTGAGTGTTTTTGTGTGTGTGTGTGTGTGTGTGTGTGTGTGTGTGTGTGTGTGTGTGTGTGTGTGACATCAGACAGCAGTGTGATTTGAGATACTGAAAAATAAAAGGGCATAAAAGGCGGAACATCAGCCAACATTGACCGAGTCTGTAGCTTTAGATGAAATCAGAGCTGCCATGACAAATTTGAGTCAGCCAATTATTTGTGTTTATTGAATTGAATTGATTTGATTTTGGGAAAGCGTTTCGTCGGCAGTTGATGGACTTGAGAGGTGGCCAGCTGTCATCTGCTATGTTGCCAAACCCTAAATTAGTCGCTTGCTTTTTTGGATTGCGTTGTTGTGAAGTTGTTTGGAGAGAGAATTGACTAAATGACTTTATTTAAACCCTTCTCTGCGTCGACGCAAGTTTGGAACTTTTTGATTATGCGGAATTATGTCGAGTTTTATTTGTTTTGCTTGCAGCCTCATTTGCGGCCCACCTCGCCGAGCGGGGCTCGTTAAACCAGTTGAATTCCTTTTTGTGTTTTTGCGTCTTAACGTCAGAGATTTAAGACGGCAAAGTGCACCGAGTTATATGTCTAAAGAGTCGCTTCATTCGGAGTTGTTATTGTTGTTTTTCTCTGATCATTTTACGGGCCAGCATGTCAAGCATCTATAAACACATAAAGGAAACTTTAGCAGGAGTTTTTTTTTTTTTTTTTTTGAAGCTAAGACAACCACTTGGCTCCGCTGCAGCTGATCCTGAAACTGGAGCCTTTTGCTTTTTGTCTGCCCTCAGTCGCAGCCTCGGGGTTCGTTAAGTAGAAGATGCGGATGAAACAACAGCAGTCGCCACTCGTGCAGACAAAGTGGGCTGCAGACCTCGCTGCCTCCTCTGTGACTCTGACGCCTGCCCACTGCTGTTACTTCCATCCACTAATAATCGGCCTGACCTCTCTGAACCTGAACCTTAACCGTGTGCGAAACCTTGCGTGGGCGCTCGTCCCCCTCCTCTCCCCCCAACCCCACCAGTTGTGTGATTAATGACTCGGGGAACACAACAGTACATTAAACTGGGAATGCAGGCAGCCGCCGAGCCCATACATCCTTCTCCATCTCTGCGTCTCTCTAATCATTTTGACCAAGATGAATTGTTGATATCTGATCTTCTTCCTTCACTAATGACCCCTCCGGCCCTCTTTAGCTGATGATGGGATCTTTGTGCGTGCGTCTATTAGTGTGCGTGTGTGCGTGTGTGCGTGCGCTCTCCTTCAATAGAGATGCCTGTTGTGGGGAGCTCTGCGCTTTAACAAAATGATTGGTGGATTTCCTGCTTCGGTCTCAGATAAATTAAATAACAGAAATGAGATTTTGCATCAGCCAAGCTGGCCCCTGTTTCCCTTTTTTCCCTCCTCTCTCTCTCTCTCTCTCTCTCTCTCTCTCTCTCTCTCCCTCTCTCTCTCTCTCCCTCTCTCTCTCTCTCGCTCTGTCCATCTCCTGCGCTAATTATTTTTATTAATGGCTTCTCTGAGTGCATTTGAGATGTCCACAAGCCTCTTAGGTTTGAGTGGTCTGTTTTTCCCCCTTGGCACTTACTTCCTGTGCAATTTTTTTCCCCCCCTTTTTTTTTTCTTTACTGGGGCTCCGAGCACCAACATAAAGACCGGTTCAGATGAAAGGACGAGTGAGTGCGGCAACATGCAATTTTAACTCTGCGTGCAGATGGTTTCGGAGATTAGTTTGTAAGTACAAGGAAACAAATGATGAAAAAAAAAATTGGAGGCTGGAGCTTTTTCCCGGTGTAATGATCTTACTGAAAGCCCCATTAGTGCCATGTCTTTGCTCCCATTCGTCAAAGAGCATGAAAACTAATTATCTTAAATAACATTTTTGTCGTATTCAAGGCGGCATAAAGATTCGCTAAAAGCACCTGGAGTCCTTAGTTCAGCTGATAAAGTCACGTATTTCATATGTAATGTGTTCCTGCTAATGCTCCTCACACCTGTTACTAATGATTTACGACGAAGGCTTGGATCGCTCCATCTTGATTTTGCCTCGTCCGTCTGTGTCGCGCTCTCTTTAAAAGTCTTTTATTTTATTTTTTCATTTGGATGCTTTCTGCTTCTGCTCCTTATTATTGTTATTATTATTATTATTATTATTATTTATTTTATTTTTTTTTGCAGAACCTTCTGTCTCAAACTACCAGCAATGAGGCTGTGGGGAAGCCACGTCTTTCTAAAATATAAGCCATCAGCAAAAGTTTAACCCAAATAATGAATTCCTCAGTAAGTGAAAGAAATGTGCGTCCATAAACAGACAAATGGCTGCGGAGCGGATCAGAATGCAAAGGCCCTGATCAACCAATCAGCAGCCCCGTTGCTGCTCACCGCGACTATATTTCAGGGGGTTTCTCCACATGGGGAACCTGCAGTAGTGAGGTCAAGGCTATCCAGGAACTGTGAATGATGTGTACCATGGACTCCGCGGCTTCTACATTTCACAAGCAGTGATTCCATATGGAACACATTCTCTAATACCCAGGGACCCAACGTTATTTACATAATATAACTCATCTTTTTTTTTCTTCCTTTTCTTTCTGGGGGCCCTTCCAGCTGCAGGCCTTTAAGCTGTTTGAAATCATGACCTTCCTGTAAGAAGTCCTAATCTTCACAGTGGCCACTTATCGCTGCCAGTCTAAACCGCGCTTTAACGCGCTCTGTAATTATTCATCTGGACGTCATGCTGTAAGGAGTTAAACTGGAGCAGGTCTGATGTAAAGGAAACTGGGCCGGGACGCAGGCTGGCTGTGCTTTCAGTTTGACCCCAAACCAGTCGGCTTCCCTCTTGGCCGTGCCCAAAGCTGGAAGCCACTGTTGCGAGATGCCCGTAGAGGGAGCCGAGCTAGTGCTAACTAGCTTAGCGTTAATGCTGCAGGAATGGCAGTAATATTAGACGGCACTTTCACTTTGAGGGTAAAAGTTTGCAGTTTTACCACGCGGTCAACAACACCCCACTTGTCGCCACTTGCTTTGGTCATCAGTCTTCTGCTGCGGTTCAATTGGCAGTGTGATGATTTCACTGGTTCGTCCAATAACCTGCCAGGATTGTGACCGTTGTTTTCTACCAGCTATTTATCCAAAGCAACATGAATCCAAGCGCCTTTGGATCATTTTCACCCACCACGGCTTATTATTATTATTTTTGGCAAATTTTACATCTACAAAACAAACACACAAAAAAAAGCCAGCTATTAGAATTCACATTAAGATGAGGAGTACGACGCCAAAAAAAAAAAAGTCCTTTTAACTCTTTAGAATGCGGCATGACTAAAAATGATAAATGGCTGCCTTTTCTTTTTCCTTTTTTCCGGGCCATGAGATTCCAGCTCTCCATTCAGTTATTAACATATTGATGGCTGTGATGTGCCGAACCCCCAGACGTCTCCAGAGACGGGAGAGGAGAGGCGGGAATTGAACCACCAACGCCGTGACCCGCGGATCACGCAGAGACGCGCACTTGTGAATGAATTATCCAAGCAGAGGGAAACAGCGGTGCAACAAGGTTCCCCTCCTTTGTTTGCATCGCCGGCGCTGCACGGCAGCGAGGTGGCGGTGAACAGCGGCGCCCCGGACATAAAAGGTGAAAGACGCAACGTCTGTTGCTAGGCGGCCCTTTCTTTCCCGCCTCCTGCAAGAAGCTGAAAGGTGCCGCTAGTGGCGACCTTGATGAGAAGCCCCGCCCCGGCCCGTTAAGATCTCTCCCTTGCCGCGCAGAGGCCACGCCCCCCCCCTCCCGCTGCGTCAGGGGTGATCGCGACAGCGTCTGCGTGCGCCTCTTGTTCCTGTGTGTGCGATTTTGCGCTCGTCCATTTGTGTTTCCTGTGGCTGCACTCATCTCGTCCCTGCTAGCCCGGCCTGCTTTATCTCAGGGACGAGAGAGAAAGA
The DNA here is from genome assembly GCF_046127955.1 of Nelusetta ayraudi. Taxonomy (NCBI): domain Eukaryota; kingdom Metazoa; phylum Chordata; class Actinopteri; order Tetraodontiformes; family Monacanthidae; genus Nelusetta; species Nelusetta ayraudi. The sequence continues at coordinate 141,431 of NW_027466060.1, read as the reverse complement.
AAAAGAGAGAGAGAGAGGGAGAGATAGACCCTGGCTCTGTTCTTTACATATGGTAATCCTCCCCTTTTAGCCGTGCACCTCCCCGCCGTCCCTGGCCTTGTCATTCGCGGCCTCCCGTGTACATCTGCGCACGTCAGGAGGTGGAGAGGGACGGCCGAAGGTGAGACACCCGAGAGGGAGGGAGGGAGAGAAGGAAGGAGGGAGGATGATGAAAGGCTGCAGCTCGGCTCCACAGTCAGCAGACCTTCGGCGGAGCTGCCGCAGAACTGCAAAGTGGGCTGAGATGATTCGAATGTCAACGTTGAAACGATCGCTTTGGACTCCGGTTCGGATTTTTTTGGTTCACACCTTTTTTTTTTACGGTTGGACTCCAACGCGATTTTATTGCAGCCTCCGGTGCAAACGGCGAGGCTTCACGCGCAGTCGCTCTGCGTTCTGAATGTGAAGGCCACAGACGGGAGCCGTTTCTTCTCCATTGTGAGCGATGACCTGGAGAGTGAATAGAGGGAGAGTGTTTACTGGAATGGCGGCTCTTTGTGCGGAGGAGAATGTCGCTCACCGATTCGGTGCTCATATGAACCCGAGTCGGTAAAAAGAACCGAGTTTCCCATCGCCAGTGCAGATGGCTCCAGTCGACCGATTGATTTCTTTTTATTTATTTTGAACTTGTAAACAACAATAAAATGAAAAAGCAAAAAAACAAAGACAAGCAACCAGCGAAAGACAACAGAACAGTCCAAGATAAACAGTGTTTCCAATCTTCTTATCGTGGAGAACCGCACATGGAACTTGACCCACATTTGATTGCGGTGTTCCTGATGCAATTAAACAATCAGATTTCTGAGGAAACCAGTCTGATCCAGTTACCTTGGTCTCGCCGTGTGAACGTAAAACTCTGGGAGGGAGGAAGAACAAAGGCCTCCATTGGAACAAACTTAATTCTAAGTTGTGTGTAACAGTTTAACCAGTTCAAGCCTGAGCTCTGCTCCAATTTGGCCTCGGTCGCTCATTACGGCCCAGCGAGAATTCCGACTTTTATTGAATGAACCCCAGGTTTGAAAACAGCCCGAGCCTGCCGGACATGTGAGGTAATTCCACTGAGACGGGAAAAAAAGGAAAGAGATGAAAGCTGATATGTTGACAGCGGCATCCCGTCCTCCATCCTCCAGACTGAGCCATTCTTCTGCGTAGCTGCCGCGAGGACGACTGAGCCTCTCGTTGGCATGTCCGTCTGTATTTACCCATGTGTCAGCTTGCGGGATTATTGTTGCCTTTCAGTTTTTTTTTCTTTTTTCGGGGGGGGCCGTATTCTTTTATTTGATCACACACTTCAAGGCCCGTGCACGGTGAACACCCCCCCACGCCCCTCCAGCTCTGAACCGCCTTCAGACTTTCCAGCCCTCTCGCCATCCATCATTCCGCTATCGCTTTTATCCGATGTGCTTTGCTCTAAATGTGAGTAATGTTGATAAATAAGGCTCCGCAGCCCCTCCGCCTGAGCAGAGCCTCAAGGGTAAAGTCTGCATGCCGACATGCGCACATACCTTCACGTAAGCTTCTCTTGTGCTCGCGGGTCCTCCACCGCCGGGGACACGTGGACACGTTACATTCTATCATAATGTGTTTCAGAAGGTGTAGATGCTTTCCATACTGTCTCCAAGTCGGGCATTTTGAAGTGCAGTTGAACACAATTTCTTTGATATTGCATTAAAAGAAAGTCTCAAGCTGTCAAAGTTAAGATAACAATTTTAACTTGAAACTTTTGAAACTTCAGCATCGCAGCGACACATTTGGTTTCCTCTTGAAGTTTGCAGTTGTCAGAATTTAACTATTTATATTTACCTGCTGAACTAATGTTTCAGAGTTCACTCATAACAGCATATGGAGATGCACAAATCACCATCATTGGAAGTTACTGACCTGGAAGTGTTATTGACACACAATCTGTAGCTTTCGTTACATTTCTGTTCCATAAACCTGATTCCAGGATGCCCTTTTTCATTATTTAGTCCCACTTGTTTTATTTTCTTAATAAAGTCTCAGGCTTGCTTCATCTGACCTTCAGTGATCAACAATAAGAGGCATTATCTCTATTTATATCAATTATTTTTTTTGACAATATGTCTTTTACACACATTTTAATTTACAGTTCAGGTTCCCTTTAAATCTAAAGGTTTGTTTGCCAACCCTGCTGCCACACTGCTAGTAGAACACACAGCGTTTCCGCTTGGAGGTTGAACCCGGCTCGACCTCCTGACCGCCGGGGTCGGCGCCACACTGCGGCCGCTCATTACATCTTTTAGCCATCCACGCAGATGCAAGCACGGTGGAATCCCTGACATGACCTGACGCCACCTAACGGCTCGTGTTAATTGCGGGAGACGCAACAGCTGCACCCCTGCCAGCTTCTCTGCAGCGGTGGATCTGGCTAAAGCAGGATTACCGTGGGGTGAAAAAGTGAAACGGCTTTTGCCTCAGATTTATGTAACCCGAAACCTTCCGGCCGATGATAAAAAGTGCGTCTGAAACAACCACAACGAGAGAAAGAAAACAGACAGAGACGAGGAGACCGTAATGTCATAAATGAAACTATCTGGCTTTGTGTCGTCTGGCTGCTTTTTTTTTTTAGAGCGGCAGCCGAATCAAAGGTCACTGAATTTCAGCCGATAGCAATCAGCTGCTGATCAGCCGGAGTGGCGTCCAAACACAACTGGACGGGAGAAAAAACCCTGCGGCTGCTGCGCTCGCTTCCATTCAGCTCTAGAACAGCTGAGCTGGTCGAAGTCCAGCCAACTTCCTCGCTCACACACACACACACACACACACACACGAGTGACAACTGGGCTGATTCTGAGGGGCACTGCTTGCGTTCGCCTGCTGTCTGTTGCTTTTCTCTGCAGCCTAAAGTGTGACACTTGCAGACCTGTTGAGAGAAGAGCATTTTTGTCGTTGTCTATTTTTATTTTTGATGCATATCCTCACTGTCTTGCAAACACAGGGAAGAGAAAAGGGAGCATTAGGAGGGAAGCATACTTGACATGCATGTAAAAGGTGCTAGTAAATACATATTATTATTTTTATTATTATCATTATTATTATTATTGTTAACACACAAAACCCACCGACCGCTGCTTCATTTTCCTGCACGACCCTGCAGAACTGAGCCAACACGCAGCAACAGCGCCTACTGGTGAGATTTCATCAGCTGGCTTTGCTCCTCCCTCCTCCCCCTGAAGGTGCAGGAGAGACAGGCAGGTTGGAGAGTAGAACATATGTTGCCGGGCGCTGGCGGACGTGGCGAGGACTCGAATAAAGCAGGTTATTATCTCCGCAAATCAACACGAGTGGCTGAGCCTGCGGGGGAAACGAGCAGCATTGGCGGCGGCGAGCACAGAGCAGGACTCCGGCGCCGTAGCGCAAACCCAGCATGCATCTGGGTGCTGCTGAACACTGGGAGTGAACATCAGCTGCGTCTCCGTCTGGGCAGCGGCGAACAAGTGGGAGGTTTTTACTCAGCTGCGAGATTTCATCTATTGTGTCAATAAGTACATGGGGAGAAAGTGGTGAAGAAAAGGTCTATTGAAGTAAATCCAGTCTCGCCTACATTCAGTCATTCATTCATTTATTTCACCAATACCAGTGTGTATGTGTGAGTGTAAGTCTCCAGACTTAAGTTGTAGCAGTAAAAGCTCGATTTTCAAAGGATAAATTCTCCGCCTTTGGCTTCTGTGCTTAAATATGCCCGCAGTCATTGATTCTTCATCACTTCCAACTGAGCTTCATATTAGTAAAAAATAAACTCAGCGAGCAGCGTTTGAAGAAAGGTCTCGAATCGTCTTCGGTTTGCGTCTTCGTCTTCAAGTGTTTGTTTAATAAAATAAAATACGCAGCACAAATATGTTCAAAGTGAATACATTCGAAATTAAACAATGTTTGAGTTAAATTTACTCAAAGGAAGCCTTTGAGTCAAATTGTCGACTCAGGCGAATCTAATTTTAGACACATTAGGAATTAAAGCCTGCCTTCCTAACCCCAACCCCAACCCCAACCCCAACCCTAACGCCTTGGCTCTGACGTCGTTGCCAGAGCAACCTGTCAGATGGGTCAGTAATGTGGCCCAGTCTGAACAGAGCCAGGTTCTATTTGGACACTTGCTATAAACAGCATGGACAGTCAGCCCGAAAAATCTGATTTGAGAAGGAATCTGATTGGAATCAGATTCGCCTGCAGTCTGAACGCAGCCTAAGTTTAGTTTTCCCACCGTTTGCATGATCGGCTCTTGAGTGACGGCCAAGAAGTGCACGTAAGAAGTGCACGTCAAGACTGTTGACTGGTTGACCGCTGCTCATGGCCTTGCTGTGTGCTGCTGCTGCTGCTGCTGCTGCATTGTCCCAATCGCTCTCTTCGCAGTGTGGAGCCGAGTATATAAATCGAGATTTCCATTTCCTTACATCAGCCCGTGGTGGCTTTTTTTTTCTTTTCTAGATGGGCCGGGGCGGTTGGGGAGGAGGTGGAGGAGGGGGGAGGAGCGGTGCAAAGAGGCTGAAATTGAATTAGTTTCCATATATTGTCCTGCCCTGCTCTCTCTGCTGCTAAGCCCTGCGCTCTATACACTGGTTGCCTTCTGGGGGAGGAAAAAGAAGTGAGCCGGGCTTAAGTTGTGAAGGCTGGGGCTTACGTTGTCGACCATCTCCTCCGCACCACGCTCGCGCACACACATGCACACGCACGCACACACACACACACACACACACACACACACACACACACACACACACACTCTTTTATGAGATTAAGTCACACACAAATTCCGGACACTCTTGGAGCTAATATTAATATCTTTTTTCACTTACACAATCAACTTTACCCTCACAATACACACACACACACACACACACACACACACACACAGATCAGGCAGATGCTCTCCAATCCTTTGCTATCTGTCCCTCCTCGTACCTCCTTTCCTTTCCTTTCCTTTCCTTCCTCTTCCCTTCTTTCCCTACTTTCCTTCCTTTCCTCTCCTGTCTTTACCTTTTATCTCTTTATTTCCCTTCCTCACCCCCCAGCCTCTCCTCTCCTCTGCTCCACTTTCATCACAGTTGGAGGCAGTTGTCGTCGCTTTCCTTTCCTTTCCTCCCCTCTTTTCTCCTTTTCCCTTCCACTCCTGCTCTCTCCCACTCCACTCGGCCACACTCTGAGGTGTGTGTGTAGTTAATAACTGCGCTCTAAGCGCGCCCGTGGGACCCAATAACACCAAGATGCGTAAGTTATAGATGATGTCCGCGTTATTGCCGGCTATAAGCTTTTGCTTTATAGAAGCAAAACACTTGCTGTTGTTCTTCTTATTAGTTTCTCTGCATGCCTTTGCCGGAGAGTGCCTTTGTGTGTATGTGTGTGTGTGTGTGTTTTGATATGGTAAGTATTTCCCCAGAGGTACAATCCCATATAGTGCGCCTCTGCCTCTGAGTAGCACCAATATAGCCTTTGGACAGGTGTGAAACGTTCGCTTCTGCATTCATGACCAGCACACCTCTCTCTCTCTCTCTCCCTCTCTCTTACACACACACTTACACACACACACACACACACACCCCTGAACATTGTAGAGGGCTGTAATTAGGGCTGCCTGTCAGGGTGTTAAAGTAGTGTTATGTTGTTGAACAGTGCTGCTGAAATCAGCTGTAATCCAAACACACAGAGATGGCAGATGTAACATATCAAATATCAAATTAATATCAAGTGATGTCAAAAACCTTTAAACTGGAGATGTTTATCTCTGCCATCTCCATCCTGCTCATCCAGCTGATCACTTTTTTTTTTTGAAAGAGATGCATTTTGTACCATTTTTTAAACTAAATATTCAGCGTCACTCCTATTTATTAGTTTTTATCGTTTTCAAAAAGTCACAGCGCAGTAAAAAAAAAATAAAAAAAATAAACAAAGGATCTCCATGTTGATCCAGACTCTGGAAAAGCGCAGCTGTGAGCAAGTAGCAGCATTAGTAGTCCGACTCCAATACACACATATACTGTAGCTGTGTTTGTTTAACCACACAGAGCAGTTAGTACAGAGCTGCTCTGTCTGCACCAGTGAACACCTCAAGCACTGTCTGACTAATTCTAGCGTGCAGACTAGTGGACAAAATAGACTCATAGCCAACAACATGGTTTTTTAGTCCCTGATGCCAACAGAAAGAGAACAGGCCCTCCAGTGGACCAATGTCATTTTCTGACATCTGATCAGAGATGAGAGATTTGCACTCGCAGATGTTTTATTCTTTATAAAAAAAATCCTCCTTGTGGATGCAGCCGTCGACCGTCTCTAAGTCAACCCGATTAACTGTCTGACTGATCCACCACCCTTTATTTCTAGACTCGAGGAGTTTATGCGTCCAGACTCTCTCTCGGTTTCTCGCGCCCCCCCCCCCCCCACCAACCCCAGCCTCGTCTTCTCTCCTCATCCTCTCCGTCTTCACTCGTCCTCCCTCCCCGTCTGCCTCCCCTTTGTCACTGTGCTGAGGTGAGAATGGATCTGTCCTGCAGGTTGTCGGGGTGTTGATGTGTGGGCTTGACGAGATTATGGAAGTGTTTAATAGTGAAGGCCCCCTGCTGTCCTCCTCTGGTTAGTTACAGCTCATGAGGTGTCGCTCGGAACGTCCTCTGATCTGGTTTTTTACGACCGCTCATAAGGTTTCATCTTTTGACCGCTGCCGCCGCCGCCACCAAACTTTTTTTTAAAAAACTATTTTTAGTACACTTGTGATAGGATGTGATATTTAAGACAACAATAGACAGGGAAAGATTGGATTATTAGTTGAAAAAAGATCAAATGAATATCCAGCAGGTGATCGATATGCAGCAATAAGCCAGAGAACTGAAGTTGCAAAATTTGTGATGCAGCTATTTTTGTGCAACAGTGTGTTTTGATGATTGGATTGGAGATGCACAGGGCAGAAATCAGCCGGTCAGAGTGGTGAACTGCCAGAGGCCATTCTATTCGCTGTAGACCTTCCTTCAGTAATGAGGTTGAAAGGTTTATCTTTATTATTGCATTTTTTTTTTCAGCCTGGCCATCATAACTCCAGAATAATGAAATTTGAGCACAAATAAAAATGAGAAACTTTGACCTAGTGAACATCCAGCCTCCATGACGTGTGCTGTTTGTTTGTGTCTTTATGGATGTAGCCAGAGAGACAACATGAGCGTTGGCGACGGATGACGCAATTAAAGAATTCCTCGGCCTCATTCCCTGAAAAAAAGAAGCGCAACAACATTAGTAGCTGTGTTTCCATTAGCCCTAGAATTGTGCAAAACCTAAATATCGCAATAGAAAACTGGTACTGAAAACACCTGAAGGTTTTTACGCTGTCATGAAGTGGTTTTTCCGATGTATCACAAAAGTGTCAGGACAACACTATTTGCGCATTTACAGGTGACGCACAGGGTCACATGACCAGTTGAAATGGTGCGTTCTGTTTGGATGGAGGCAGAAATGGAATATTTTCTACAAGTAATCAAAGAGAAAAATATAACAACCGTCTCCTCATGATAGCAGTGGCAACAGCAGTAGTGACAACTGAAGTAGCTGCACCAAGCCGCAACATGTTTTGGATCTCCATCCTCCTCAAAGTGGGGTCTCCGTCTCGCGGGATGAGATTGTACGAGAATCACGCCTTGTGCTGTTCACACCATTCAATGGAAACACCTGCAAATCGCAATTGTACTTTGTTGAAATTTTAGAAGTGTCGCTTTTATTTTGTGAAAAACTGTAAGTGCTGTAAGTGCAGCCAAGATCTCCGTATCTTCCCTTTACACGGTGGAAACCATACATTTTCTCCAATTTGATAGAAACACACTATACTGTATGTCTCGTCAGTCAAGACAAAGTAAGCTATTTTGGATTTGTTTCTCTAAAATGTTAAAATAAGTAATACGTATGAACTCGAGAAAGTAGGATCACAGCAACAAAAAACAATTTTTACATTATCATATTATACTTTATAATTGATTTATTTCCTTGCATTAGAATTGCATTTTGTGATATTAGACGTTAAACAAATCGCTTTGCTCTCAGTTAAAAGTTGACGACGCAAACTTTCCCTCTTTGGAAGGTGACCCCCTCTCTCATTTTCTACATCTGTATATTTGAGAGATAATGCCGCTGCTAATCCCTTACAAGGTCAGCGCTTGCATGAGACGCGTTCCCCCCACTGTTTATTCATACTTCCCGCTGATGTCATTTCCTCCTGCTGCTGCGGAACTCTGACCTGTCATTTACCGCCCAGCGTTGCCGCGGCTAAGTCCGTGTCCGTGCACACTGTCCGAGAGAACACGCCCGTCTTTATCTCGGCGGGACCGCCCCCCTCCTCCTGCCCCCTCCCCCCGCCCTCACACCCACTTGCAGAAAGGTTACCGAAGAGCCGCGATGCAAAAATCTTTTTCTACTTAAATGTCACTTTTTACTCGGATCCCTAATATCAGCTTTCACCCGCGCCCGTCCCTTCTAACGTCTCACTGGCTCCCGAGTCGCTTTCTTTGGCCCGTGCACCCGTACTTCATGTTCCATCCCTCTGGCCAGCGGATGTCTTTTCCCGCTGCAAGTCTTTCGTTTGACAAAAACACATTAGGTTGACAAGGAATGGCTCTAATGCCTAATGGATCGGCCATGTTTAAGTGGCCTAAAGTATTTTTGGTGAGGGCCCCCCTCCTCTATTATATGATCAGTGACACTGATAACACTCAGCAGTGACCCCACCATTATGTTTAGTATTTTCCTGTGGATGTGCAGTATTTTTCATTTTATTTATTTTTTCTTATAATACAATGCGTGTGTATGTCATGGTTCCTTTAACATGAAAAGCTGTGGGGTTTTGTGAGCAACTGTGATTTACCGCAATGCAGCATGTGGGCTTCATTCATTCGGCCGGGGTCTGTTTTGTGTAACGTGAAGGACTCTGCAATTGGATGTAAGGATGGTGCCTGCACCTCTTTATGGACCTTAAGAGCTCTTCGTTTGTTTCTGGGGAAATGTCATCATGATCCATGTTTCATTTCTGACCGTTCTGAAGCTTTTAATAAAAAAAGCACAACAACAGCAAACATCAGCACTTATTTCAGTAATGATGGTAAATTGTTTGTATAGAGAAAGAAGCTTCTAAATGATGAACAATCTCAGAAAAGAATTCATCCCCTCGCTGGTCCCGCTAACCCTAACCCTTCTCTAATTAATTTTGGCCACGCAAATACAGTCGCTCTCACTCATCTTTATTTGGAAACCAGACCACTTTCAGTCTGAGCTTTTCTTCATAACGCTGATTGGTTATTAATCACTGTCCCGGAGCCAATCAGATTAAGATTCCTATTGGAAACACCCAAAGGTTACCTTCCCACTCCCACCCAACCTCTGGATTTACGTAAATGGATGAAAGAGCTGATAAAAAGTACATAATTAAACTCCTTGGGGTTATATAAAATAGATGATTGACTGTGTGATTTCATTCAGTTAATTAAAATTTTGAAATACTCCATAACAATGAAAGATTGCTCTGAGAGGGAACATATGGCCTCGTCTTAGCAGCTGATGGAGGTTTAATGTAGCTTTATTAAGGGCCTGCCGCGGACGTCGTGATTGGTCAAGATAGACTTTGAGCAGTGGAGATGAGTGTTGCTCACCTCCGCTGCCGTCCTGAATACCGCCGGATCCTCCGAAAGTTCTCCCGCTCCTCCCTCCGCTGGCTCCTTCCCCCCGCCGTCTGGAGATCAAGCCCGTTCACGCCTCCCGTCCTTTTTACATATTGTAATCTGCCTCCGTGCTCTCCCCGTCCTCGCCTCCATCCCCCGTTATCGGCGGGGCCCCGTAAAGCTTCGTTTACAGAGCGCCGCCTAATCAGATGTGTACCAGCAGAGGGCAGTTTGTGAGAGCAGTGTGTGGCCTGACAGATAGCGGGACTTAACACGAGGGGAGCGCCTTTTTAAGCCCTCAATTATATTCGCCGACAGCCGACGCGGGACAAGGACGCTCGGGGAGGCCTGTCGGAGCGCTCGCTCATGAATTTGAGCGCCGTCCTTAAGTGTCTCCCGTTGTTTGTCCACGGCTTCATCTTTCCCCCCGTCGTCGGAGGACCGGGTCCGCGTGCAGAAGTACGTCTTCAGTTGGACAGGCCGCGTTTGATTTACAGCGGCTCCGGCTGCTTCATTGTTTTCATGCGGAACACACGTCGGTGCTAACTGCACTCTGCCTTTTATCAAGTCAGACTACTGTGAGAGGCCCATTGTGGAGGATTGATGGGAAGGAGGTCGTGTCCCATCGTCTTGCAAGTGGATTATATACAAGTAAATGCTTATTAGTAAATTAAAGCACAAAAGCTGTTGCTCAGTTTACTAACCTTGTAAATAAAGTAAACTTTGGCATGTAAAGTTATTTAGTTAAAATGCGTGTTTCTTTTTAAATTGCGTTCCATGAGTATCGATCATTTTATAGACCCTGCAAATTGGACCTTTTAATATGCAGTAAACTGTGCACCTGCGCCTGTTTTGTTGTATTGGCGCGTACGGCTAACTCATGGTGACCATAAAAACCAGCTTGCAAGCTGCATTTGTGAATTCATTTAGCAAAAACAGTTTATGCTCTGAACAAATACAGGCCCATTATATTTTTTTCGCTGAGGCTCCCAAAAGTCACACTGATGGAACAGAACATCTCAGTTGGAAATAAAAAGCACATATCAGATAACTTAGTTTATTGAAGATGTTGTTATAATGATGGAGATGTTTATTCTCAGCTGAATCGACATCTTCTCCCCCCCCCGACCCCCCCCCAAAATTCAATTTTAAGTTATTGGAATTTTCACCACTATAATTTTGCCATTAGAGATTGTTGACAGATTTTCCAAAATGAGTCTTTTGAAAACTGCTCTGCTCTCGATTTCGGGATGATAAATTATTTTTTTGCCGACCTTTGCGACAGCTGCTTTGGCACGCTTCACTTGTTTTGGGACATTTCGGTGGCCCTGCTCACTAGTGACACCCCTGGGAGTATTCCCTCTGAACAATAACATTCCTCTTTTTCCCAGAAACAGAACTTTTGTCCAATACTAACAGCCAATCCCATGATGCTCATTGGCCAATTCTGCGATTTGATTCACCGCTGCGTGACTGCAGAAATCACGGCGCTCCAATTGGATCAGTGCAAAACGTGGAGCTGACCTCGCAACAAGTGCAATTAAAAACAGGCCCGAGCAGGATTCTGCGGCGAAGCCTCATAACGCTGTGTGATGGATTGTCATTTTTCTCCAGCCTTCATCCAGGCGTTTAACATTCACCAGGAGAACAGCGTGTAGGTCACCGGGGGGTTATGCAGATCCAATCATTTTCTATTCCACTTTCAAGGCCATTCAAAGCTAATGCTTTAGCCGTGTGGCGCCGGGCCCACAGAGACTCAAGAGTGGAATCAGATGAAGCATGAAAAGGTGGGCATGAGAGAGTAAACAATGACTCGTGTTTGAACGTTTCTGCTGCTGGAGTTTGCTGCTTCAAGGCTGCATACCTCCACAGATAGAATATTTATCTGCTGCATTGTCCCTCAGTGGCGTCTAACCTTTAGCGAGGAATCGCAGCTCGGCTCGACCTTGTTTTTTCCCGCCCCATTATCATGCAGCCTCCAGTACCTAAAGCGAGGTTTGATTCAAAGCTGTAATATTGCATGTTTCCCCCCCTCCCCATTCCCCCCCGACATTGTTGAGCCGTCTTTCTTGCGTGTTTTCTTTTCCTCTGACAGTAATTTCTTTTGTCTCAAATTTCGCCCGTCAATTTGAGGCTTTGTTTTGACGTGAATTGGGCTTTTTCAGGACGTGACTGACAATGATCAAATTGTTAAATAAGAAAATGTAATGGCACCTGTGACTTCACTGAGTGCCTTAAGCTCTTTTCCATACCATTTAATTTAGAGAACAAACTGCCTGGCTGGTGAGAAATGTGCTAATCAATTCAGCTTCTCTCTCCTTGAAGGAGTAACCGTCTCAGAATGCGTGCGCTAACCTTCTCGGATGCTGAATGTATTTGTCAGCCGCAGTTAAAACAGCAATATTTCTGTATTGTTGTGGCTCCCTTTTGACAAGAGCTCACTTTATTTTCCAGGTAAATGTTAATTTTCAAGACAAAAATGAAGTGTAGATATTGTCACAACAAAACATGCAGTTTTTGGATACCTGATGTTGTTCACTAATGACTCACCATGTACTTTTTTCTGGTCTTCCAGACACCAGTTTTCTTCCCTAACATATTTTGAATGTGTAAATTACTATTTTGTCACAGTTTGTTTGCATATTAATTTTTTTGCCATATTTGGATTTTTGCCAATAAAGTTTACACTTTGGAACCGACACCTTTAGAACTAATGAAGGTCCATTTCCTAATACAGCAAGAAGCTTTGCTGATGTGTCTAATCAAATCAAACAACAAATTAGTTTTTTGTTTTTTTTTAATAAAAAAACAACAACAACAAAAAACCCAAAATTATCCTTAATGGAGACAGACATTAATTCTTTAATCGCTGTTATCATTGAACAAATTATGCCATCCAGCTTTCAGAGAAATCAGTCAACACTCGGACAAACAGCCATAACTGAAGTGTTCTTGCAGTATTTCTGCTGGATTGAGCTGATAGAAGAAAGCTGTTATTTTCTTTCTTTCTGTTTTCGCCAACAATCAATAATTTTTTAAATATTGGCCACAAATAAAGTATTTGAAATAAAAAATATTAATGTCAACTAGTTTAGTAGAGCATTTCCTACAGTATTTTAAAGTGCATGACCTGTCAAATTAACTTATTTGTTAATTCTTGCTCTTTTCCTCATTAATCTTCTCTCTGGAACGTGTGTCAATAATAATTCTTATTTTCTCGCTTTTTGAGATCAATGATCTGACGACTCCGGCTCAGCTTTTGGTCAGTGATTTCTTTATTATTTTTTTAAAGCCCCGGAATGTGAATGGCTGGCTGTACTGCACAAAGACGGCCTTTCATGCTCCCTGGCTCAGCAGGAAAGCAGCCATTATGAGGTCAACTTTACCTTTTATTACTTCTTATTAGTGGACATTGCACCCCGAGGGAGATTTTACATAAACATACATACACAGCTATAGAGGCTGACGGAGCCATAAGCAGAAATGGCAGCGGAGAGACCAGGGCCTCATGACAATATTCATGCCCTCAGGGGAGCTCAGGTAAACACCGGATGTGCACTTTTCTGTTTATTGTTTGGCTGTAGATGACGAGACGGGTGATTTATTGTTCTTTCATTTGCAATTGTGGCCGGTTCACAGTATGGAAATTATAGTTCCGGCGCAAAAAAAAATAAAAAAAAATAAAGAAGAGCCGTAATCTGTATCTGTTGTATTTGCAAAATATACACCTCGATTACACGCTTCCACGTGACACATCAGCAGTCTATTCCTCCCGCTAATGAGAATGGAGCTCCATTTGCTAGCTGTAATTGTGCGTGTGTATTCCCACCCTTTGTCTCCACAGATTAGTTTTGTGGGACCCGGGGGTCTGCCAATTGTTTTAAGTGCCTCTCCACTCGGTATGACTGCGCTGTGCCGCAGGTGCTCGGCAAAGCGGCCCCATTGGCATGCAGCAAACGCCCCTCCATTGTGGCATTAGACGCATTTTATCGACACCCTATTTCTCCAAGTCCTCTTAGCACAATCAGACGGATCTGAGTGGCCTTGGCTTCTGGCACGATAAATGTAGACGCACAATGGACACTCGCAAAATATATACAGACAATCTCGCCCTCTTTCGGGGTCCGACATGCAGCCAGAGAAAAGGCATTATGCTGCCTGGGAGTGGAGTGTGCCGCATATTGAGTGAATACACTGCAAGTGGACTGTGTGTGTTTATCGCTATTGTAAAGCCTCCAAAAATGCTCTAAAAAGCTTCTTTTTTTCCCCACTGTGTGCTGCTGATCTCCCCTCCCCTGCCTGCTATTCTCTCAAATTAAAAGCACATGGACAATATACGTTTTACATTACCAGCGCGTGCATTAAGTAATTAGAGTGATTAAAAATATAGGTGTAAGTACGAAAATCTCAATGCGGATTCAACATTAAAGGGAAAATCAATCGCATGCATCTCTTCCTCCGTCTGTGTCTCCGCCACTTTTGTTTTCACCCGGTCTGCCTGCTTATTATTCACAGACTATCGTCCACTGCTAAGTGCAGGTGAAAAAAGCCATTAAGTCACTGGCTGGAAGGCTGTGTGTGTGTGCGTGCGCGTGAGGTTGGTGAGTGTGTGCGTTCATGCATGTGTATGAAAGAGGGAGTGACAGGAAGACAGATTGCCGGCCGTCCTGAAACATGACATTCTAATCGGTTGCATGTTAATTAAAAGACTTTATTGAAATGTTTCTTGCGGCTGCAGAAATGAGAGGTTTAATGAATGGAATGCTATGTGCGTGCAAGGAGATGGGCACGCACGCACGTGCACTAACACGTCTTGCAGACTGGGTTTCCTTCGTTGACGGTCGAGTGTGAAGTGAGTTTAAAGCATCCGCGGCAAATGCAGGTCGGCGCTCAGTTCCATTCGGCTCACTTGGCATTTTCTAAACCTGCAGGGATTTAGCAGTGACACTCACAAACACGCTTTACCCACATTTGGGGAAATATATCAAATTTCTACCATATGCTTTAAGCTGGTACGACGTTAGATGTGCGTGTGAGTGAGTGGTTGGTTCCAGTGTTTGCACATGTGCAAACACTGGAATCACGCAGCAATATAAACAGTTAAACGACTTGGATGATCTGCTGTTGGGAATTTCAGTTCAATTGAAGAATTTACAACATCCTCACTGTGGTTCTCACCATGTTTCTGTCTGCACAGTTTACCGCCACCCCTTTATACGCGTTCGTACAGTCTGCGGGGACTCTTGATTCCAGCATCGGGGGTTAAAAGTCCTGTTAAATACGCCTCAGAAAAGTTCTGTGTTCACACGGCATAAAAAGAAATGCAATGCACTTTTCCTGAAAAAAGTGCTTACAAACCAATTGGCCAAACCCTGTGTAAGTGCCCCTCGCGTTCCCAAACCAGCTCTGACTCATGATGTAATGGAGCAGAACTCCAGCCTTGTGTTTCTTGTGGTTTTGATTTCAGCAACGTGTGCTTTCATGGATCAGCTCACCAGTGAATCCTCCGAGCAGAATGCAGGCAGTAGCGACGCCAGATCGACACCCTGACTTCCTTTGTTGCTTCATGGGAAGTGGCAGGAAGCTGCTTTTAGTCCCGGGCCCAGAGACGGTCTGTACTTGGCCTGCAGTGGCGGTTGGATCGGTGGTCCGTGTTCAAGTTGCAGCCCCATAAAATGCCAGAAAAAGTTTCATTATAGACGCAGCATGCAGTACTTGTCAGTGGTTTCGTTTTTAACTGTTTTGTATTTGTTCTCATCGGAATAAATTCTGAGGCTCGTTGAAGGAAAGTTTCACAAAACAGAAAACTGATATTCAGAAATGCCTAATGGAAAGAATGAAGCAGTGAGGTAAACTGTGTATTGGTCCTTAAAGTCCACCAAGTTCTGCAGTTAAATCGAACCTTTGTTAATTCTGGGGCAGCATCATGCAGCTTTCCCTCTGCTCACCTCCCCAACACGGCAGCAGAGCCACAGCCAATTTACCAAGCGTCCTCTTCGCTCCCCTCCTCTCTTTGTAGAAGAAAGAGCATTTCATGTTAGCTTTTTTTTTTTTTTTTAAGTCTATATTTTTCACTTAAGCGCCACAATCCTCTCACGGCCTGGGTCTCCTGCGCGAAGGCCACAGCTGTCCTCCCTGATGAAGACTACTGTAGTCAGGTGGGCATTATCTAGAAGGGTCCGTCCCAGGAGAAACGTTGAGCGTTCCAGATGCACAGCCTTACCTGTGGCTGTTCATCAAGGCCGGGACTTTGAGTGAGTGCGCCGGGCTGCTCCCTCGCCGAGTTAATCTGACTGCTGAGTGGCGTCGGCAGCTCGAGAGAGGGAGAGAGAGAGAGAGGGAGAGAGAGAGAGAGAGAGAGAGAGAGAGAGAGAGGAACATGTTTCCCTCGACATTTGGTCACTTACTGGAACTCATTTAGCGGAACAATTCTTTTTTTGTGTGTCTTGCCTACAAAATTGTTCCAAACCGGCAATAGATGAGATCATGAGATGGTAGCACCTGATAAAGTGGCGATGACGGTGGCAATCTCATAAACGAGCCAGTGTAATAGTTGGGTTTTAGTCGTCGGGTGTTTCTTGGCGCCCAAAGCTACGTCCAAAATTCTTCCCGGCAACAGACGTTTTTCTTCGCGTCCTTCTAATTGCTCCTAAACGATCCACATGTGTAGACTTAAAAACAGCTTAAAATCATTTGCTCGTGGATATGTTTCAGATTGGCTGGTTGCTTGTTCTGTGGCAGAACAATTCTATTTATCACGTCCATCGCTCGGGTAGCTCTAACGCAGCGTGGATAATGTAGTAGTGCACAGCGATTGTTCTATTTTAAGCTATATACATATCTGAGAGGAATCCAGCCGCTGGCCGTCCACCGTGTTCTCCGTCTGACACTGACACACCTCCCGACATTCGGACGCTCCCAACCCGGTTTTAAACGTGGCCACCTAATCACGTGTAAATGCTTTCAGCCCTCCCCCATTACTCTCGGCTGATAGGTGCAATTTGCAGCATTTAATCAAAAAATTATCTGACATTTTATCTTTCCAAGGGCCCTTTCATGGGCAGCCCGCAATCGGCAGTGCTTGCGTGGCCGCTGCAGATGGAGGACGTGGAGGATGGTGACTGACAGTCCAGGGACGTGGTGACAAACAAGCTCCATCTTCGGCGCCGGCTATTGATTTGAGCTCAGAGGTCTCTACCTCGCGCGGCAAGCAGTCAGGGTCGACTAGCTGCCGACGCTAGCGCTAGCGGCTGGTTAGTATGGGGAAGGGAGATCAGAAGGAGACGTGTGGACGTGTATAATGAACCACCTACAGCGTTTCTATCAGGAATTTCTTTTTAATTATAATGCCCGTTTGAACGAGCACCAGTTGGTTCCATATTAATGGCGAAAACAAATGAGCTTTACCTTCATTTTAATTGGAAGTTTTGCGCCACCAGATTGGCTCCTTCGCCAGCTGTGATTTGGCTGGTTTGCTGCTTCTTCTATGTTCTTTCCAGCACAGCTTTTTCAAAGGGGTTTTAATAAAAGTTGTATACGCAGCACCAGAGGGCACAGCCGAGGCAGAATGTAGCCAGAGGGGCGAGCTGGCCCTCTGCTCGATAAAGGCCCTTTCTTGTCTCCTGCCCAACCAGGTGTGTTTTTTTTTTTTTTTTTTTTGGCCTGGAGTTGCTGCACCGGCGTTGGCGATAAAGCTCGCCTCGGTTAACGGCAACAAACGGGCGTTAAACTTGGTGCAAACCTGGGCCTTGTCCTGGCGTGAAGGCAAATTTAGAACTCGCGGTGAAAGACGGAACGTTTTAAAAAACACACACACAAACACACTGCGGCTTTATTTTGTGTGGCGGCTCTTGTCAGAGGGAGTTTTTTTTCTTTCCAAAAACGAATTAGGGAAATACATCCACGCATGTATATGTGAGGTTTGCGCGGACCCATGAAAGTGCCGTCGCGCTCCATTTGGCTCCTCCCCAGTGACTAATGGTGAGGGTGGTTCCAGTGTAAACACGGGGAGGTGGACCGTGGCCGCACAACAGTCTGGTTCTGTTACGTCAGGTAGCTCTCTGCTCTGCATTAAGTGCCGTCGTGCTGCTTGTCTGCCGCCTGCCAAAGGGCCTCTGCCCAAAGTCCAGGCCGTTTACATCTGTTTCATCAAACTCGTTAAAGCGGCTTTACGTTTGGGTGACATGCAACCTTCTCGTTGCCTTTTAGTTTGGCGGGCCGCTTTGATCCAGTGTCATTGCTGGCGCGCACGAGCTGCTACTTTCTACACGGGCGTATTAGAGCTGAAATCGAAGGTGAATGCGGCCCAGAAGTTCTCCCAGCCACAGCCTCGCTCACCTCTCCTGCGGGGTGGATTGTCCGCGCTCAACCCCTCTATTGGATTAGCTCATGTAAAGTCAGGCGGCCCGCTCCTTTGGAGTAAACCTTGAACTCTGCCATTGGCAGCGGCGCCACTCTGCAACTGACCGGCGGGGCTGATGAGATGCAATTGGATTGCATTTCTGAAACACTGATGGTAGCATTATTTTATAGAAGCTGTTTTTTACGACCTCTTGGACTTTGGCCAGATCCGGGCCTTAAAGAAGCGGGAACTTCCAGTCCTCTGGGCTCCAGCTGTATCCCCAATGCCTGAGGGGAGTGAAGGGGGCGGGTCGGCTTTTTATGTACTTTAATGATGAATGGATGAACGAAACGTAAAAAAAAAAAGTAATAATAATGAAAAGTTCATTCCTGCACTTGCTGATATATGGGTTCAATTTAATCAAAAGTGGTTGTGTTTTAAATTAATAGCTGACATGGATCAGCTGGCGTTTAAACAAATTAGATGCTGGACTCATCTGAGATGCTGGACTGTGTTGGGGTTGGTGGGGGTTGGTGGGGGGGTTTCCCCTCCTCCGGCAAATGGATTATCACCGAGGCGTGGCTTTGTCACACGGGGCAATGACAAAAGACCAATTGCGTGTTTGCCGAAGTTAATACATATTTTCAGCCAATGCTGCCTCCACTGTCACGCTCATCACGACCCAAACTGCGATAGTCAGTCATTTGCTAATGCACACAATCGGAGCTGGAGCTAATCTGACTTGATGAAATGCTCCCAAAACACACTTCAACGCGAATGAAGGGCCGTTTATCAAACATCCAAAGTCTCAATAAGTGGCTGACCCAATTCCACCCGTGCATGGATATACGCCCCGACTGTAAAATACACACAGACGATCGCTGCGGTGTTTCATCTCAGCACAGTACAAGACATTTTGTCCCGGGCAGCCTTTCATCATTGTTGTTAGCTGTTAAACGGGGGAGACGGGAGGCTCGGGGGTCAGTGAAGGTTAAATGATGAGTAGGTGGATGCCGTCAGTGGTGATGGTGCACCGCTTCAACCTCCTCTTTGCCATATCACAGCCGCTAGCTTGTGACGCTACCGCCGCTCCGTCCAGGAAAACACGTCTCTGAGGCCTGTCACCGGCTCTCACACATAAATTCCCGCACGGACGTGACTGGCGTGACCGAACTCCCCCGCAAAACCTCAAAAGCTGCCCTGAACGGACGTCTTCTTCCCTTACGCTCACCGCCAAGGCTTTGATTTGCATGGTCAGTTTTCTGATGATATCCACATCCTGGTTGGGCGAACGACGATAAAGTTCTCAGTGAGCCGGCTGAGCATTTCATTTATTTATTTTTCCCTTATGGGGACAAATTGCTCCTGACAGCACAGAGGCTGGTCCAACATATCGCCAAATGTAAAAGGTCTGACCGCAAATGAGGTCTGACCTTATCAAGAGCCGGGTCCCATCCATCTCGAGGCAGACCTCCTGTCGCCGTGTGCAACAAGGCTGCCCGCCTCCTCCTCCTCGCTGCCGTCTTCCATCATTGAATTGCTCACCGCTGTTGTCAAAATAGCCGTCCGTGTGTACAGTTTGTTTCCCCCCCCCCTCTCCCTTTGTATCCTTGGATACAGTGGGAATGGCTCTGCCTGTCTTGGACAATGAATTGGTGTCCATCTGGTTGTTTGTTTATCTATCCGTCACTCAAATATCTTCGACACCCTGCTCGCTCCAGTTTGATAAATTGAGACGTGAATGTGGGCGCCTCCTCTGATTAATGTGTTTGTAACGCTGGCCGGCGCACAAGGAAGTTATTGTTTGGCCCAAACTAGTGGTAATAATAATAATAATAATGATGATGAGGAGAATGAGATTATTAATCTCTTGAATGAGATTAAAAAAATATGACGGTGAACCAGCAAAAAAGACACGTCAGAAACAAGTCAGCTTTATAAATAGCTGTCTCAAAAATATTAGGAGCCTCGCAGGATTCCTCAGTCTTGTCAATGTTCTCGGTCAAGTCATTTTATTTTCATTTCCTCTGCTTGTAATCTTACCTTCTGCTGCCTGCAACATGAATTATCAGCCTCTATCATGTCATTATCTGGCCGTTTCCTGTTTTCTTTCCTCCGGCCGCGCGCGATCCAGTTGAACATTGCATCCATCATGCACAATCACACAGCAGCGGAAGGTACATGCAAGAGTGCGGGTGTTGTTGGATCTGAAAGTTGTAGCCTTAAAGCCCCTGCACCACGTTATCTTTAATACTGTCTGCCAACGCTGGAATTGGGTCATGCACACACAAGGAAGGCTGAAAACAAAACCCGAAAGGTCAGGTCTGAAGCCTCTAATCCATCACTGGACAGCTAGTTACTGAGTTGGACCAGAGTTTATGTCCAAATATGAAACAGGATATCTAGGTAAAATGGCACTTAAAAAAAATGAACGTGATATTATGTATATGTATAAAATGAAGATGAAGTTGTTTTCAAATTGCAGTTGACAGGAGAAGTTTTTATTCTGTTCTTTTACAAGCCGGCGATGACAAGTACATTCCAGATGTTATTTTTATGATAAAGTGTTGGAATTTTCATTATTCTGTTTTACAGTCGACTTCTTTGTCTGTGTCGAAGTTCTTTGCTCGGCGCTCAGATTTCACCGCATGCTTTTTGACATTTCCCTGTGGATGCGCACGATCCAATTGAACTAAACACAGTATGGAGGCACTTTGTGAAGATTTCAGGGTAACCTTTTTCTTTTATATTTCCGTGCTCCCCTTGCAATTTAAAGTATTTCAACACTGGTGAATGAGGCACATTCAAACTGGTGGGTTCCATCCACCAGTATAGTGCAGTGAGCTGGCACTGGTTATAAGTTGAAATGGATACTTCAGGGTGCACCCAGGAGAGGCGTGCTCACATTTACGATTGCTAAAGTGTGTTAGCCACATCTAGCTAGAGCTAGCCTGCCTTCCCATACCTACTGTATACTGTCTACATCTGGAAATCTCAATAAGCTTTAAGTACACAGCTTTGCCCTCTTTTGTAGTGTACACAATGATGCTTTGTTCCTTTTAGTTAAGTTTGAGCTCACCTGAATCTCTTTGTCCAACTGTTAACTGCTAATACCGTATTTGGTGGTTTGAATGCTTTAGGAATATAAACCTTAAGGTTATCCTTTGACATATGTCACATGTAGAATTCTGTGAGTTTCCATTGTTTAAAATTGTTGAAATACTTTGTTGTAGTAACTTATTCGAGTATGCGTGGAATAGCTACAAGTGCCTCATTGAAGACTATGATCAATCAACCCTTGTCCCCTGTGTATAAGGAACCTACTCACAGAGTTTCACGGGAGACGTCTTGTTTTTGATGCGTACGCTACGGTTGTCATTTCTCTTCTGCTGTCTGAAGTGTATACCGTAGCCAGCGTTGTGAGTTTGCAGTGGCGACTGTGAACAGAGCGGATCGGAGCCGAGCCAGTCTGGGACGCTGTGCTCTCCCAGCGGAGAGCCAACCAGCTCGCGCAGTCAGATCTGCAGCAACTAGAGGAGACACTTTGGACAAGTTAAACAGTGATAAATCTGCTTGTCAGTATGATTTAAACCGTGGCCGCTACTTTCTGTCGACATCGTGTCATATCTCCGCCCCCTCAGGGCTCATATTGCCCGCCACGTGGCTCGGGTACGGGCGCAGGATGATTAAGGAGTGAAAGGTAAGTGTGGCAGGCTTAACTCGTGGAAGAAAAGGAACAGGCTTTGATTAATTGCATCGGAGGTGATTGTGAAGGGAGATGGTGAACAGATTCCACATTCAGTGTGTGTGTGGCTGGCATTGCCACCCTTTTATTTCTGTTTTTCCCGTAAATGTTTATGGCTTGCGATCCCATACTGGCATGAATTCTATAAAATCTTTGATGACAAAGTACGTTGATATTTCTAGTTGAGCTAATGTTCTTCTCTGAATCCTACCTTTGTGAAGCCGAACTGTTTCCTCCTCTTGCAGAAATGTGATTCAGTTAATTGATTGCCGTCAATAACTTAAAAAGTGATAGCCCACCTTGAAACCCCATTTGCCTTCGCAGTCCAGTTAATGCATGCATTGGATCTAGAATGCAGTGCTTTCATGCAGAACTGTGTTATTGATTGAAAAAATAAAAGCCTTGCAAGCCTGCAAGAGCAACAGACATCTATGTTGGTCTAGTTACACAAGTGGCTTAAATTCCTCTCATTTCTTCGGTCGTACTGAGGTTTTAAATCATGGGGGTTTAATGGACCCCATGAGATGGTTTGTTCCACACGTAGACAAATAATCTGGGACTGCTATGACCAGTAACCATCTTCATTGGGTTTTTTTTAATCACAGCTCTCCAGCAAGTTTCTGTCCATACAAAAACATTGTGATTTCCACATTAACTATAGTCCCATTACAACTGTGCTGCTGTCATGCATCGAGTGAGCGCATCATTCATAAAATGAACTTTGATAGTATATAGACAACCTACATTGTTTTGACTTTTATTTTGACACTGATGCATGTGATGGGCAGAACCAAACTGCAACTCTGTTTGGATAAATGATTTAACCTTTTGGCAAAACAGGCAAAAGTGAAGCAAAAAAGCAAAAACATGCTTTTACCAAGCAATCCACTCTCCTCTTGCATGTGGCAGCCAATTAAAGTGGGCCATTGGCGTTCATGCGAGGTAATTGACCAATATGCTCTGTTAAGTACCTGCCAGTCTAACATGTTATTTTGCTGGAACATCTGGATTCATAAGAGTTACAGGTAGTAATTTGGGTGGTTATTGTTAGAGGGCTTTAGTCGCTTAAATACAGGGTATTAATAATTGGGATGCTCGGCCGTTAAATCCAGTCTTGCATTGTTTGCCAACTTGTTTGTTGTTTTGTATGTTAAGCCTGTGACAAAAAAGGCTTTTCAAATATTGGTGCAGCTTTTTGTGTGAAAGAGACAAAGGTATTTAAGCCACAAATGTGGTAAGCTCATTGTGCCGGTTCACCCTAATTTGCGCTTTCTGTCTTTTGTTATTATTTGGTCCGTGAGTAATTGGATTAATCACTGACCTGAGTAATGACTCGTTGTGATTAAATTGGTCTTACCGACCGAAATTTCAGACTGGAGTAGTTGACATGAGATGAACATCAATCCATTCGCTTTACTCACCGCTCATGTCAATGGGACGATCTTTCGGAAGAAAATTCGGGCCACAAGAATTTTGTATTTTTTACCTCAACTTTTTTCACGAAATTTTGACTTCATTTACGAAATTTCAACTTATAACTCAAAAAAAAAAAAATCTCCTTCCTTTCATATTTTTTTTTCTCTTCTTGTGGCCCTGATCCTCTTTTGTGACCAAAGTGTGACCATGTTAACACCTATTGTGTTGATTATTTAGTATTTCTAAATCCAGGTAACCAGTGTGGAATTTTAATGGGGGCAGAGAATTCCTTGTTGAAATTAAAGTTTTTGCTCAACAATCCCTTAAAATTCCTCCTGCTTCACCGCTCTTCCTCTTTTTCTTCTTCAGTTCTTTTCTTTTTAATGATCCCACACGGAGACACTCATTTCATACATGCCGTACCAAGGGGCATCCCTAAATCATTCATGTGTGTGGAACATTGGCCTCTCTGCTGTTGCTGCATAATAAATAAAGGGTTTGATCAGGTGCCCAGATCAATACCTTCACACTCCCACAGTTTGTATCTGCTTGACACCTAACCTCCAGATGTTCTCATATATTTAACATTAGTTCATTCTTGCCGCTCGGAGCCCCTTTGGGGGAAAAAGGAAGGAGGGGAAACGGCGTGTTTCTGTCAGACGGCTGGACTCCTGTCGTGTGTAAATACCCGCTGTGACGCACAAAAGACAAGAGGAATGGAAAAAAAGAAAAGTCGTAGCGTAAAGGATGAACTACGCTAACGGTGCTGCTGAGCAAATAACATCCCAGCACTCCAATGCTACATATTTAATGATGTTATGTGCATACATTTGGCCCCCCTCTATGCAAATGTGCTTCATTCCAAATAAAGCTCAACAACAGCACTAATATCTATTCACAGTTGGAGGCGAATCCTCCGAGTGCAGAGCAAGTAAGTGTTACTCAAGTATATCCAAGGGGTCTATCAATGGAGTTTCACAGGCAATGATGCTAATGTGTTTTTTCCCCCTCTGTATTGTGCTTCACTGAAATGCTGAGCAGAATCTTCTTCATTTTTGGTTACCCGTCTCTTCTTTCAACCTCTCCTGGCTCCTCGCAGAAGCTGATTGCTCTTTAGGCACAATTCCCTGTCAGACAATCGCACGTTGGACTCGTCGTCATCATCGCTTGGTTAATTGCAATCAGATACAAAACAAAGGGAAAATTGCACCCGTCTCCGAAAACAAAGCAAAGAAAACAATAATCAAAAGGCCTGTGTCACTGTAAACGCATTAGAAATATATCACAATAACATTATCTTTTAAGAAGAAGCAGATAATGTTTGCAAGTAATGAGACCATTAGCAGCTGCAGTCCATTTATTCTGCGTTTGCGCCTCAGTGTTTTGCTAAAACACATTTTCCAGTGTTTTAGTAAGAAGAAAAACATGCATAACAACAAAAATCATCATCGTTTGGCTCTGAGATCCCTCTTTTTTCCCCCCCGAAGTTCGGCTATTTGCTCCAGATTCCGACTTCTGCGTTTTAATGTGTTGTAAATCCAATTTTTGTTTGTTTTTGATTTAACGTGTTTTCCTCTGAAGCATGTGTGCAGCACAGTGTTGTCTTCACATGACAATTGCACGTGTCTACCTTTTCCCTGCCGACGGCGTGTCTCCAGATGCACTCCTCTTTCCCCTGGAAACCGGTTTTAGTCTTTTAGTTGAAGAACATTCGGTTCCCTGCATGTTTTTGTCCTGTTGTGAACAATAGGCTCTGTTCTTTTAGGTTACCATTAGTGGTTCTTTGGACTAGTGGGACTTTGTCAATCATATAATTTCACCATCTTCAAACCCCAACTAGTGAGCATATTTTTCAGGATGAGTTTAAGTAATGAAACATATCGGCCTCAAGTAGTTTCTCCGGTCCACTTCAGCAGACTGCTCGATCCCTGCTTCTTGTTCTGACATGTGTGATTGCTATTGACGTACCTTTTCTCCGCTTGTACCCGGTGCCTACACCGATCCACACAGAAATGAACTGCAGCTTTTTGTCCAAAGTGTTGTTCCGCGATGAGACACAAAGTAAGAAGCGTAAAACAGAAAAGTTCAAGTGTGTGCAATTGTAGAAGTACCTCTAAAACCCGCTGAAATGGAAGGAAGCGGGTGTGTTACGGGTTCGTTTAAGTGAACAAAATAAGAAAGTGGGTGCACTCAACACACGCAGGCCCATTTCTTCTAACAGGGGACAAATTGGGCTGAAATCGCTGGAGTGAAGTAAACCGGGCTTTATGTTTATCTTGGTAATAGACCTCCAGGCTGCCTCCCCTGGTGGATTGATGTTGATACGGCCAAACTAAACGGATTAAAGGAATCTAGATATAGATATATGGCGATACACATCTTGGTCTCGCAAGCCCGCAGTTTGAAATGGGGAGGCCAGAGCCGTGCAGTGATTGGAGGAAGCCTCTGTCTGTTACATTCGAAATTGGGCCAATTAGATTTATTGACTCGCAGTGAGGCCAGCTGGTTGGAGTGTATGGCTTCCTATAGGTTTTGGCAGTGAGACCTGACATGTCTGTGCACTTTGGTGAGCTGCAATACACCAGCAGCAATGTTCAAGGTAACTCTTGGCAATGCAGAAATACGGAACAGTCTTCTGTGACATTCTTTGCTCTTCCTGTAATAAGATTTCACGTCTCGCTACGCAGTTATCTTTTGTTCACAACCGTGCAGAAGCTTCTGCTATTTTTTATCACCGCTGAAATCCATTTGCGAGGTTAACGTCTGATACAGAACACATCCAGGGTGGTGCATGTATATGTTTTATCAGAACACCGCCACGCCAAAACATTCCTCCTTAAACAACGAAGGCACAGGGAGCATTTGCTGCATTCGGGGACTGAAGCTGCTTACCTGTGAATGTAGCAGAGAATTTATGGACGGAAAGAAGAGAGTAGAGTGTAATGCTTGACAGTAGTAAGCGGTGATGACTTGGAGAAACACAGAGACACCGGTGGGGGGGGAGACAGAGAGAGAGAGAGAGAGAGAGACCCTCCATCCTCCCCAGTATTTCTCTCTGTGTCACATTTCTGAGCTTCGTTCTTTTTTCCTTATTCTTGGGTGAAACAACATTTCTAATCTCAAATTCCCACCATCTGTTCCTCCTTTCCGCCGTTTCTTTTTCTCTTTTCCGAGGTATTTCAAGGACACGGCGCACAATAAGCGCCATTCCTTCCCACACTGGCACTGGCTGATGGCCACGCGGGCGTTGGCTTCTTGGCGAGCAGGTAGAGGAGCGATGAATCGCGAGGGGTCTCCTAAAGCTGGAGGTCTCTATGTTGGAGCGCGCTGGCTGGATTCTCTGGCTCTCGGGCAGAGGGGAATTAGAGTGAGACGGCGGCTCCTTGCTAATTGAACGCAGGGCCCCCGCGTTGCTAACGTGAAGGATTGTTTCACAACCTCCACCATAAATCCTTCCCGGTTGCTCCTGAGGTGCGAGTGGATCTACGCTCCTCCCCGTCAGCTATCTTCACCGTCCGCTCCATGATTGCCTGCTGTTTCTCCTGCACCTGCGGCCTCACAGTAACACATCCATCACGCAAGCCACAGGAAAAGTACAAGACATTTCTCCTTTTTTTTTTTTTTTGCCGGGTAAATGTGTACATCCTGGTGCTGCGCTGCTAGTCTTCAGTGTTGCTGTGACCTTGCTTGTCTTGGTTGTCACTGGATATTTACTATGATAGGGCATATTGGTTGGGGTTCCTCGGCATGTCAGTGAAAACATAGTGTGGAAGATTATTTTGGCGGCATTTCCTGTTGAGGTGGATGTTGATTGAAACAATTGAAGCATGAGGAATATTTATTCATTTATGGATACTTCCCGTCCAGAGTTTTGTTGTTTGCAAATATCTACGTTTTGGATTTAAATTTAAATTTGAATTTGGTATTTTTGTTCTGCAAAAGCCAGAAAGTAACACAAAGAAGCCTGTAAAATCTTATTTACCCTCATTTGTGTGTTAGTTAGTGTCCTTACTTGGCTACTGCGGAAACATGACAGCTATTAAAGGACACATACAGTACATAGCAAGTGCTTATAAATAACAAACCAAACTAACTAAAACAGCGATGATTATGTGAAGGTGATTATACACCTATGGTCATAGCTATATATGTGACACTACAGTTCCCATGGTGCATCATTCCAAGTTGGACGCTCATGGCATTAGAAAGACGCCCAACGTTTACATATGAATAAACAATGATGGGGCAAATGAAATGTCTGACACTAGAGGGCACTATCCATCTCCCTACCCCTCAGCGTTATTCTCTGCACACACACACACACACACACACACACACACACACGCAGACGCGGGCCTCGTGCACTTAGGGAACACGCTGCACATTCAAAAATGAGAGTCAGAATGAGATGTTCTCGGAGACAATCAATTTGAATTGTATTAATCAGCGGCTTGCACTCAGGCGCTTCCCTGGTTCGCCATTCAATTACAAGTGTTACATCTCGTCCCATTCTCTCTCCCCGCTCTCTGCTGCTCGCCGCCCCAGCCTCCGCCGTCACCAGCAGCCGCGTTAATATTCCCCCATTTTGTCTCCCCCCCCCCCCCCCCCCCCCAGCAGCGACACGCTTAATCACACTTCACATCTATATATGTAATTGATTGTAACCTCGCGTGCAGCGTTTCCGCTGATGAGCCTCCTAAGCACATCTCACCAAACCTGCTGTCTTGTCTTTTTCTCCTCCCCGCTCTTTATTTTCCAGCCGCACTCCTCCCTCTCCTCCTTCTTCTCCTTTATTCTTTCTCCCTCCTGCTTTACCTCTGGCCCTCCCTCCCCCTCACTTCACTCCCAGTCCTGACTGTTTTTTTTTGCTGCTACCTCAAAGACGTTTTGCCTCTCTTTCTCCCTCCAACACACACACACACACACACACACACACACACACACACACACACACACACACACACACACACATGCCCGCACACCAAAAAAAGCTAAATGGACTGCATTACTGTAATGAGCTTGTAATTTATGGAGGAGGAGTGCAGGACTTGTATCATTTGGCCATTTAGTGTTTGGCCTCCCTGAGCTAACCCACAAAGTGAGTGCCCACACACACACACACACACACACACACACACACACACACACACACACACACACACACACACACATGAAAAATAAAACGCATGCATTTGGAGCAACCGGCAGTTGTACTTAAATTCTTTTATTTATTTTAATCCTAAACCAGAAATCCCAGGTGGAGGATTTTTGTGTCTGTTGTCTAGTTACATTTCTTGTACGCACGGCGAAGTGCCAAAACATTTCACACAGCAAGTAAAACAGCAAGTAAAAGACTCCATTTTATTTATTCATTGGCCGCCTTGCTCTGTTTTCCTCCCGGAAAAGCTTTTTTCCTATCAGTTCTCCTGTGAATCCTTCGCCGGCGCAGGGTTCGGTGTCATCGCGGGGAGTCTTTTAATTGGGGTTGTGTAACCGAACGGCACGCAGCTCGGAAATTCTCACAAACAGGAATGTTTGGAGAGATAAGGGACACCTGGGGGAGGAGGTGCAGGGACGCTCTGGTGAAGGAGGGAGGTGGGATGAAAGGATGAGCAATAGATGTTTGGGAAGCGAGGGAGGCCGGCCAGATAGTGTGACTGCCGCGCGGCTCCGCTCGGAACCCGAGTTGATGATGTGTGAAGCGAAAGGTCAAAGTGGCACGCCCGTGACGTGATAAATAGCGCCGCTGTCCGTGTTTGAGTTGTGCGATATAGCCGCGCACATGGATGGCCTCCCATTGGGAAGTCAAGCGCCATGAGAGCCAGGCGCCGACTCCTGTCGCACAGGGGTCAAAGGTCGACACCGCCATCCGAGGTGGCCACGGCGACCCTGAACGCCGGGACATCCTTTTGAGGGGACCGGTGGGAGGATCCGAAGGGGAGGAGGCTGGGGCGAGCGGCGCGGGATTGAAGGGAAGATGGGAAAAGCAAACAATAAACCGAGGCAGGAGGAGGAAGAGTCTGAAGAAAGGGAGGAGAAAGGGAGGAAAAAAAAGACAGGCGAGAGGAGTGGAAAGGGAGCTGCTGAGAAATGTTGCGCTCTAATCCACACAACCCCTCGGGAGTTTCACAGAGAGAAAGACTTTTTCCCCCAGTGGGATTGTACGCTCGCCTTGTAACAAGAGATGGAAAACGCTTTGTGCCGTCACACTGCGAAAAGTGGTGCTAATCCAAGTGTCCGGAAGACTCGGCAGTCCCGTTTGGCAGGAGTTCTGGCGACTATGGCAACTTCCGGCAGCCTGTCAGCTGATTCGCTCTCATGATCCTTCCACCAGCGACGAGGCCAGGGTGCAACCTTTGACTGAAAAACGTTTGGGAGAAAAAGTAGAAGGCCACGTCTTCCACACGTGGAAGATGGAAGACCTGTTCCATTTCCCATCTGTTTTGCGGCAAACTTTGACTGGGTGGAGTTCTTTCTTTCATTCAAACTCAAGAACAATTATGTGGATCTCAAAGAAAGGTCCCAGAGCCTTCGTGGATGTGTGGGAGAGTGGTGGTGTGTTGTTATTGCGATTACGAGACACAAAGTTAAAATGTTGTTTTTTTTTCCCCCCCGATTTGTCACATTTTATCTCAATAGAAACATCACAATACAGCCAATGGATTCCGTAACTCATTTCTAGCTGTGGAAATATTTCTTAGCAATTCTCACACAGTTTGAAATCCTCTGGTTGCACATCTGGGCTGCCAGCCGTACCGCCTGCCTGACACTGACTGTGCACGCACAGAGAGGTGCTTTGTGCTTTTATGAGGCATTTTTTTTAAAACCCCCGCAGCACAACAACAAGCTTCTCAAACTGTCATTTTGTATTTAGGGGCACTTATCAATTTTCATAGGCGCAGTCAAAGCAGCTGTCTGGAGTGAGACGTGAGTTATTTGCTGCATTGTTTCGAAGTGAGCCTCAGCGAAGGTTGGCCACAAAAAGTGGGGTTGGGGGGGGGGGGGGTTGATCCATCGCCAGGTATTGATCAAAATAGCGTCCCGGCTCATGAAAATGTACATGTGTGCGGCGGTGCACTCTGGCAAAGCGTGCGCGGCGTGCACGCTAATGGCACTTGACGTGTGGCTTGAGCTACGGCCAGGTATTGATCCCAAAACGTTACAGGAGTTTAAACTTTGCTAAAGACCTGAACTCTCAGTCTGTGGACGCCCTCGAATCATCATGGAGTTCTTTCTTTTTTCCGTGGGAAACAGAAAGGCACAAGTTGTACTCGGATGATGAAGAGTTTGAAAAGCATGTGGAACGTCAGAAGCAAGAGACAAACTACAGTGTAACGCAGACAAGCACACAGTCTCCCTGTCTATTATCAGTGTCTCTTTAAATGGCAACCAGTGAGTTTTCTTTTCCTCTCTGAACTCTGGAGAACCTCATCAGCGTTCAGCAACGCGACAGTTGGGGAAAAAAAATAAAAAAAATAGGTCCAATCAACTCATTCCTTGATACAGTAGTTTTGGGATCTTTTTCTCATCCAGTCTGACGTCCCCTGGCTTTATCAGGCTTTTCGTATATCTTCATGTTAACAGGCCTAAAAAATACAACTTTTTTGTTTTCAGTCCAATATTTTTTCCTCCATACAATCAGGGGCAGCTTTCATGTTATTTTCCCTGCTTTAGTCTAATTTTTTTTCTTCTGGTGCCAAAAGCAAAAGGGACCAAAACTCTCTGCACCCTGCTACAGTCAACGACCCCTCAACACTGCTACCATTGTACTTATAAGTGAATCTTCATAGTCTTAGACGTTGTATAGCCTTCTTCTTCTTCTTCTTCTTCTTCTTCTTCTTCTTCTTTGTTTGTTTATTGTTTTGTTTTTTATTATGTATTTGTTTTATTTATTTATTGCCTATTTTTTTGTTTCTTTCTGGAAATAAAATGTGGTTGTAAAATAAAAATCTTCTTCTTCTTCTGTACATACATTGCAACCCTTAAATAGTTGCGGT
Organism: Nelusetta ayraudi; assembly: GCF_046127955.1. Classification (NCBI taxonomy): domain Eukaryota; kingdom Metazoa; phylum Chordata; class Actinopteri; order Tetraodontiformes; family Monacanthidae; genus Nelusetta; species Nelusetta ayraudi. Next base: position 110,249 of record NW_027466060.1, on the reverse strand, counting down.
AATTTTATGGTCAATGTGGTCTGTAATTGAAAGGACGGAAACAGTGTCTTCTTGACGTTTTTTTTCTCTCGTTAAAATTCCTTAAATGCGCCATTTTTACTCGTCCCCCAGCGGGTCGGCCTGCAGTTTCTTTTTTCCCCTCAAGGTCACATTGCCTGCTGTTATTCTTCCTGGTTTCAGCGTCCAGTGGGAGGAAACAGAGGCTTTCCTTTGGTGCCTGTTGCTGTTCTACTAACCTAATTGTTGCGC